>NW_028227260.1:27605618-28205618 GCF_978045245.1 Mus caroli
TTAGCTCCTTGGGTACTTTCTCTAGCTTCTCCATTGGGAGCCCTGTGATACATCCAATAGCTGACTGTGAACATCCACTCCTGTGTTTGCTAGGCCCCGGCATCGTCTCACAAAAGACAGCTATATTTGGGTCCTTTCAGCAAAATCTTGCTAGTGTATTGAATGGTGTCAGCGTTTAGAAGCTGATTATGGGACGGATCCCTGGATACAGCAGTCTCTAAATGGTCCATCCTTTCATCACAGCTACGAACTTTGTCTCTGTAACTCCTTCCCTGGGTGTTTTGTTCCCAATTCTAAGAAGGTGCACAGTGTCCACACTTTGGTCTTCATTCTTCTTGAGTTTCATGCGTTTAGCAAATTGTATCTTATATCTTGGGTATCCTAAGTTTTGGGCTAATATCCACTTATCAATGAATACATATTGTATGAGTTCTTTTGTGATTGTGTTACTTCACTCAAGATGATGCCCTCCAGGTCCATCCATTTGGCTAGGAATTTCATAAATTCATTCTTTTTAATAGCTGAGTAGTACTCCATTGTGTAAATGTACCATAATTTCTGTATCCATTCCTCTGTTGAGGGACATCTGGGTTCTTTCCAGCTTCTGGCTATTATAAATAAGGCTGCTATGAACATAGTGGAGCATGTGTCCTTTTTACCGGTTGGGACATCTTCTGGATATATGCCCAGGAGAGGTATTGCTGGATCCTCCGGTAGTACTATGTCCAATTTTCTGAGGAACCGCCAGACTGATTTCCAGAGTGGTTGTACAAGCTTGCAATCCCACCAACAATGGAGGAGTGTTCCTCTTTCTCCACATCCTCGCCAGCATCTGCTGTCACCTGAATTTTTGATCTTAGCCATTCTGACTGGTGTGAGGTGGAATCTCAGGGTTGTTTTGATTTGCATTTCCCTGATGATTAAGGATGTTGAACATTTTTTCAGGTGTTTCTCTGCCATTCGGTATTCCTCAGGTGAGAATTCTTTGTTCAGTTCTGAGCCCCATTTTTTAATGGGGTTATTTGACTATTGGAGTCCACCTTCTTGAGTTCTTTATATATATTGGATATTAGTCCCTTATCTGATTTAGGATAGGTGAAGATCCTTTCCCAATCTGTTGGTGGTTTTTTTGTCTTATTGATGGTGTCTTTAGCCTTGCAGAAGCTTTGTAGTTTCATGAGGTCCCACTTGTCAATTCTCGATCTTACAGCACAAGCCATTACTGTTCTATTCAGGAATTTTTCCCCTGTGCCCATATCTTCAAGGCTTTTCCCCACTTTCTCCTCTATAAGTTTCAGTGTCTCTGGTTTTATGTGAAGTTCCTTGATCCACTTAGACTTGACCTTAGTACAAGGAGATAGGAATGGATCGATTCGCATTCTTCTACATGTTAACAACCAGTTGTGCCAGCACCATTTGTTGAAAATGCTGTCTTTCTTCCACTGGATGTTTTTAGCTCCCTTGTCGAAGATCAAGTGACCATAGGTGTGTGGGTTCATTTCTGGGTCTTCAATTCTATTCCATTGGTCTATTTGTCTGTCACTATACCAGTACCATGCAGTTTTTTATCACAATTGCTCTGTAGTAGAGCTTTAGGTCCGGCATGGTGATTCCACCAGAGGTTCTTTTATCCTTGAGAAGAGTTTTTGCTATCCTAGGTTTTTTGTTATTCCAGATGAATTTGCAGATTGCACTTTCTAATTCGTTGAAGAATTGATTTGGAATTTTGATGGGGATTGCATTGAATCTGTAGATTGCTTTTGGCAAGATAGCCATTTTTACAATGTTGATCCTGCCAATCCATGAGCATGGGAGATCTTTCCATCTTCTGAGATCTTCTATAATTTCTTTCTTCAGGGACTTGAAGTTTTTATTATACAGATCTTTCACTTCCTTAGTTAGAGTCACGCCAAGATATTTTATATTATTTGTGACTATTGAGAAGGGTGTTGTTTCCCTAATTTCTTTCTCAGCCTGTTTATTCTTTGTGTAGAGAAAGGCCATTGATTTGTTTGAGTTAATTTTATATCCAGCTACTTCACCGAAGCTGTTTATCAGGCTTAGGAGTTCTCTGGTGGAATTTTTAGGGTCACTTATATATACTATCATATCATCTGCAAAAAGTGATATTTTGACTTCATCTTTTCCAATTTGTATCCCTTTGATCTCCTTTTGTTGTCGAATTGCTCTGGCTAGGACTTCAAGTACAATGTTGAATAGGTATGGAGAAAGTGGACAGCCTTGTCTAGTCCCTGATTTTAGAGGGATTGCTTCAAGCTTCTCACCATTTACTTTGATGTTGGCTACTGGTTTGCTGTAGATTGCTTTTATCATGTTTAGGTATGGGCCTTGAATTCCTGATCTTTCCAAGACTTTTATCATGAATGGGTGTTGGATCTTGTCAAATGCTTTTTCCGAATCTAACGAGATGACCATGTGGTTTTTGTCTTTGAGTTTGTTTATATACTGGATTACGTTGATGGATTTCCGTATATTAAACCATCCCTGCATCCCTGGGATGAAACCTACTTGGTCAGGATGGATGATTGTTTTGATGTGTTCTTGGATTCGGTTAGCAAGAACTTTATTGAGGATTTTTGCATCAATATTCATAAGGGATATTGGTCTGAAGTTTTCTATCTTTGTTGGGTCTTTTTGTAGTTTAGGTATCAGAGTAATTGTGGCTTCATAGAATGAGTTGGGTAGAGTACCTTCTGTTTCTATTTTGTGGAATAGTTTGTGAAGAACTGGGATTAGATCTTCTTTGAAGGGCTGATAGAACTCTGCAGTAAACCCATCTGGTCCTGGGCTTTTTTTAGTTGGGAGACTATTAATGACTGCTTCTATTTCTTTGGGGGATATAGGGCTGTTTAGATCATTAACCTGATCTTGATTCAACTTTGGTACCTGGTATCTGTCTAGGAACTTCTCCATTTCATCCAGGTTCTCCAGTTTTGTTGAGTATAGCCTTTGGTAGAAGGATCTGATGGTGTTTTGGATGTCTTCAGGATCTGTTGTTATGTCTCCTTTTTCATTTCTGATTTTGTTAATTAGGATGCTTTCCCTGTGCCCTCTAGTGAGTCTGGCTAAGGGTTTATCTATCTTGTTGATTTTCTCAAAGAACCAGCTCCTTGATTGGTTGATTCTTTGAATAGTTTTTCTTGTTTCCACTTGGTTGATTTCACCCCTGAGTTTGATTATTTCCTGCCGTCTACTCCTTTTGGGTGAATTTGCTTCCTTTTGTTCTAGTGCTTTTAGGTGTGTTGTCAAGCTGCTAATGTGTGCTCTCTCTAGTTTCCTTTTGGAGGCACTCAGAGCTATGAGTTTTCCTCTTAGAAATGCTTTCATTGCGTCCCATAAGTTTGGGTATGTTGTGGCTTCATTTTCATTGAACTCTAAAAAGTCCTTAATTTCTTTCTTTATTCCTTCCTTGACCAAGGTATCATTGAGAAGAGTGTTGTTCAGTTTCCACGTGAAGGTTGGCTTTCTATTATTTATTTTGTTATTGAAGATCAGCCTTAGTCCATGGTGATCTGATAGGATGCATGGGACAATTTCAATATTTTTATATCTGTTGAGGCCTGCTTTGTGACCAATTATGTGGTCAATTTTGGAGAAGGTACTATGAGGTGCTGAGAAGAAGGTATATCCTTTTGTTTTAGGATAGAATGTTCTGTAGATATCTGCCAGATCCATTTGATTCATAATTTCTCTTAGTTTCACTGTGTCCCTGTTTAGTTTCTGTTTCCATGATCTGTCCATTGGTGAAAGTGGTGTGTTGAAGTCTCCCACTATTATTGTATGAGGTGCAATGTGTGCTTTGAGATTTACTAAAATTTCTTTAATGAATGTGGCTGCCTTTGTATTTGGAGCATAGATATTCAGGATTGATAGTTCCTCTTGGAGGATTTTACCTTTGATGTGTATGAAGTGTCCCTCCCTGTCTTTTTTAATGACTTTGGGTTGGAAGTCAATCTTATCAGATATTAGAATGGCTACTCCAGCTTGTTTCTTCATGCCATTTGCTTGGAAAATTGTTTTCCAGCCTTTCATTCTGAGATAGTGTCTATCCTTTTCTCTGAGATGAGTTTCCTGTAAGCAGCAAAATGTTGGGTCTTGTTTGTGTAGCCAGTTTGTTAGTCTATGTCTTTTTATCGGGGAGTTGAGTCCATTGATATTAAGAGATATTAAGGAAAAGTAATTGTTGTTTCCTGTTATTTTTGTTGTTAAAGTTGGCATTTTGTTCTGGTGGCTGTCTTCTTTTAGGTTTGTTGAGGGATTACCTTCTTGTTGTTTCTAGGGCGTGGTTCCTGTCCTTGTATTGGTTTTTTTCTGTTATTATCCTTTGAAGGGCTGGATTCGTGGAGAGATAATGTGTGAATTTGGTTTTGTCGTGGAATACTTTGGTTTCTCCATCTATGTTAATTGAGAGTTTGGCTGGGTATAGTAGCCTGGGCTGGAATTTGTGTTCTTTTAGTGTCTGTATAACATCCGTCCAGGATCTTCTGGCTTTCATAGTCTCTGGTGAAAAATCTGGTGTAATTCTGATAGGCTTGCCTTTATATGTTATTTGGCCTTTTTCTCTTACTGCTTTTAGTATTCTATCTTTATTTAGAGCATTTGTTGTTCTGATTATAATGTGTCAGGAGGTATTTCTTTTCTGGTCCAGTCTATTTGGAGTTCTGTAGGCTTCTTGTATGTTCATGGGCATCTCTTTCTTTAGATTTGGGAAGTTTTCTTCTATAATTTTGTTGAAGATGTTTGCTGGTCCTTTGAGTTGAAAATCTTCATTCTCATCCACTCCTATTATCCGTAGGTTTGGTCTTCTCATTGTGTCCTGTATTTTTGGATGTTTTGAGTTAGGATCTTTTTGCATTTTACATTTTCCTTGATTGTTGTGCCGATGTTCTCTATGGAATCTTCTGCACCTGAGATTCTCTCTTCCATCTCTTGTATTCTGTTGCTGATGCTCATATCTATGGTTCCAGATTTCTTTCCTAGGGTTTCTATCTCCAGTGTTGCCTCATTTTGGGTTTTCTTTATTGTGTCTACTTCCCTTTTTAGGTCTAGTATGGTTTTGTTCATTTCCATCATCTGTTTGGATGCGTTTTCCTGTTTTTCTGTAAGGACTTCTACCTGTTTGATTATGTTATCCTGTTTTTCTTTAAGGATTTGTAACTCTTTAGCATTGTTCTCCTGCCATTCTTTAAGGGATTTTTGTGCTTCCTCTTTATTGTCTTCTGCCTGTTTAGCAGTGTTCTCCTGTATTTCTTTAAGTGTGTTATTAAAGTCCTTCTTGAAGTCCTCTATCATCATCAGGAGATATGCTTTTAAATCCGTGTCTAGCTTTTCCGGTGTGTTGGGGTGCCCTGGACTGGGCGAAGTGGGGGTGCTGGGTTCTGATGATGGTGAGTGGTCTTGGTTTCTGTTAGTAAGATTATTACGTTTACCTTTCGCCATCTGGTAATCTCTGGGGTTAGTTCTTATCGTTGTCACTGTTTAAAGATTGGAGCAGAAGCTGTGTTCCACTCACCAGCAGTCTCTAAATCCTGCGGCGGGGGTCGTGGGTAGCTGAAGGTACCCCGGTGCTGGTCCAGCCGGAAGAGGCCTGTGGTCCTACTCAGGCCGGTTTTCTGCTTCCCTAACTAATGCAGTCTCTGGTCCCGCGTGTAATTGGATTGGAGCAGAAGCTGTGTTCCACTCTCCAGAAGTCTTAAGATCCTGTGGTGGGTGTTGTGGGTAGCTGGTGAGTGTCAGCCGACCCTGCGCCCCAGCTGCCCCGGTGCTTTTCTGACCGGAAGAGGGTTGTGGCCCTATGTAGGCCGGATTTCTCTCTCCCCAACCAGAGCAGTCTCAGGTCCCGCGTGATTGGACTGGAGCAGAAGCTGTGTTCCACTCACCAGCAGTCCCAAAATCCTGCGGCGGGGGTCGTGGGTAGCTGGCGGGTGTCAGGCAACCCTGCGCTCCCGCTACCCCGGCGCTGATCCGGCCGGATGAGGCCTGTGGTCCTACTCAGGCCGGTTTCTGCTTCCCTAACCACATGATGACATTCTTAATGAAAATGTCTAGAGAGGGCTGTGAGAGAAAACTGGTAGGAATGAATAAGTTCCCTGTACAAGTAAGAAAATAAATGACAGGGTCTCACTCCATAGCTTTGGATAGCCTGGAACTTGCTGTGTAGACCACATTAGCCTCAAACTCACAAAACTCCATACCTGCGTTTGCCTCTCCTGTGCTGGGATTAAAGATGTGTACCACCCATGCCCAGGTAGAAAGAGAAGATTTACCTAGAAGGTAACTGTAGAGATGAGCCTTGAAGCTTACATAAGAGCTTTGTACCGGAGAAAGATAGTAGGACATTCTATGTAGCAATATCATACGTGTACAAAAAGATATTTTCTTTAAATAGAACTTACTATGATTTTAAAAGTGATTTCAAGTGATTTTCTCATGCCCTCTTCTAAAGTTTCAGGGATACTTCAAATGATTAAACACACATTACAGTGTAAAGTAGCTAGTAAGTGCGTTTTTTTTTTAATCCTTCAGAAGAGTACACGTGATCTGAAAAGTAAAACTATATAATTTTAGGGACACTAGAATAAAGGGTTTAAATTTGGAGTTATCTGGCAAAATCAGGCTATCATATTAGTCTACAGATGCTATGGAGAGAGATTTATTCTCACAACCATTGACAATCTGAGAATGAATTAAGGGTGTCTGAAGGTTTCTTCATGAATTTGCTAGCACGTTTGGAAGCAGTGTCAACCAAAGGAAAAGTGAAACAAGGCTTTGTTTCTTAGTCCATGTTCTGTAGCCGCAGTAAAATACTCAAGGCTGGATACTTCATAAAGAACAGAAGAAGAGGTGATGGTGGCACACACCCTTAGTCCCAGCTCTCTGGAGGCAGGCACAGACAGATCCTTGAGTTTGAGGCCAACCTGGTCTACAGAGCATATTCCAGGACAACTAGGGATGTTACACAGAGAAACCCTGCCTTGAAAAACCAAATCAAACCAAACCAAACCAAACCAAACCAAACCAAACTAAAACCAAACAAAAAGAGCAAAAGTTCGTTTAGATGATGATTTGGGGGATAAAAGTTCATGATGCACGGCTCATTTCTTTGGCCTCCAGTGAGGGTCTCCAACCTGCCTCCTAGCATAACAGATGGTGAAGCAATGGCAGTACACACACACAAGAGGAAGAGATCACATGAGACCATAGAAAGGATCAGGGTTTGCTCTCTTAATAACTGTCTACTCTCATAAAACTATATGGGGCCTTTCAAGTACTACAATATTTTCTTCTGAGTGCAGTTCCCCCTAGCAGTCTACTTACCTTCCACAGGCTCTATCTCTGCAAAAGTGCACCACCTCAACACCACCATACAAGAACCGAGCATCTACCCGGGCATTGGTGGTGCATGCCTTTAATCCTAGCACTTGGGAGGCAGAGGCAGGTAGATTTCTGAGTTCGAGGCCAGCCTGGTCTACAGAGTGAGTTTCAGGGCAGCCAGGGCTATACAGAGAAACCCTGTCTCGAAAAAACAAAACAAACAAACAAAAGAACCTAGCATCTAGTCCATGAATCTTTGTGGGGCAAACTCTATATAAAATATGGTAGGCACTGGGCAATAGCAGTAGCAGGGCTCACTTAATCTGGGCCAAACGAGGAGAAAACAGGCTTAGTGGGCTTATTTCCTTCTAATTAATTATTGCCACACAAGAACTTTGCCTGGTGTTTCTGGATCCAGTAAAGCCAGAGTTATGAGTTTACTATCTGACATTCCCTCAGTTTTCAATATTGGCAACTAAATCAAAATTTACAAATACCAACAGTTCAAGGGTCAAACGAAACATGTCTACCACTTCTGTTTCAAAGGGCCACCACTAAAGTGACTCAGTTCCAACAGACTGATCTCTCTATTTTGCTCCATTCTAAGTTTACCCTTTCTTGGAGTGAGATTTTTAGTAACCCACCTAACATCATACTCTAGCTCAGCCTTTTCATGCCTGGACACTGGAAGTGACTGTTTTTATGTGTAACAAAAATCATTTGGGGAGACTTAACAATCAAACCAGCATACACTAAGTTCTTCGGTACATACTAAGCACATAATATTTACTGTCCCATTTCACAACAACCTAATGAAATACTCATTTCCATTTTGCGGGTGAAGAAAGAAGACTTGAATCTTGTTTCTCTTCTTTGAAACCCATGTTGAAATTGAGTTCCCATTGTGAAACATGAGGAGTCAGGACCTTTACAAGATTAGAACTTAGTTCATGTAAATGGATTAATTAATTAATTCCTATGACTAATGTGTTATTGGATTCTCTTGGGAGTAGGTTTGCTATAGCCACAAGCTAGGCTAGGTCTTTGACTATGTGACACCCTGAGATGCTAAAAGAACCTTACAGCAAGAAGGTCATGAGCACAATCATCACCTTTGCCTTGGATTAAAATCCTTGCATCAAAATCAGCTTCTTTAGAACTGTTCCATTCTGTGATATTGTTATCAGCAACAGAAGATCTAGGACAAAGAGATTAAGACATGTATTTGGCAGCTCAGAACGCAGGCCATGTGTTCTCTGATCTTGGCCTCTTGACTACTACACTTGGCTTTCTAAGACAAAGGAGGTTTCGAACCAAACAGTTACTCCACTTGCTTGATTGAGCAGGCAATTATCAGAAAGCATATGGATGACAGAGTTAAAGATAAGGGGCTCCTGGCCTTCCAGATTCTGACATCCAGAAAACGGTCTTAAGCTGGAAAAGTGGCTTGCTTGAGGTCACAGAGCTAAGGTAAGGAGCTAGGATACCTTCATCATCCCTGGTTTTTTGAACACCACCTCAGATTCTCAACCAACTAGGTGACCAATATCTGTGCTCCACGATACGTCATTTATAGGTGGTCTGGTACTCACAAGTGTTCAACTCTCACCTTTCAGTCCAATCTTTTGACTGTAAATCTGTGAGATCTACCTCTTTTTTTCTCTCTTTAATTCCAAATGTGCCTGTTTATTTATGCAAGTCAAGGGCAGTCTCAGGATGTTTTCCAGAGCAGGAAGCATATCGTTTCCCATCTACACTGCTTTTCCTCTAGGCATTGATCTCCCCACTAGAGAAAAACCAGAGGCTTCCCAACACTGGTCAGTAGAACGTAAATAGGAACTCAAAGGTTAAAGTTTAGAGGACAACATTCCCTGCCATTCTCACCATGCCTTGAGGTTATCTTTAGGTTTAAAAGCACACTCCAATTTCAGAAATGGAAGATGTGGGAGTTAAAAAAAAATATTGGGTCTAGTCTTTCCATTTGCCACTGGCGCATGATATTTGAATCTTGCCCAAGAAACTAGAGTTCTTAGCAGTGAACTTTCACAGAGGATTCTGTGTTCTGAGATGGAGAATATGAATGGGGTTTTGTAAATCCAAGAATCTTCAGAAGATGTATAAACATGGGGGAATGTGCGTTGAATTAGCTGAGTAGTCAAAGGTAGTGGTCGAAGGATCAGGCAGTTAATAAAAGCCATGTTCTTCAAGAAAGATCACAAACCATTGCCATATAAGACTTAAGATGAATGGATAATTGTGAGACTTCAGGAACACAGTGGATAGCATGGATTTTCCAAGTCCTTAAAAACCACATGAGGGTTGGGAGGGTGGTTCAGACAGCAAAATACTTGTGGGCCAGAAGGAAAGAAATCCTGAGTTCTAGTCCCATCTTTCATGTAAAAGCTGAACTCATCAGCTTGTGCCTGTCATCCTGGCACTGGGGAAGTACAGACGAGAGCTCCCTGCAGCTTGCTGGCCAGGCAGTGGGGCTGAATCAGTGAGCTCCAGGTTCACTGGACCAGGTTCCTTCTCAAAAAGCAAGTTGAGCAAGGTGGTGATGGCTCACACATTTAATCCCAGGCAGATCTCTGAGTTCAAGGACAAGTTCAAGGGCTATAGATAGAGTTCCAGGACAGCCAGGGCTACACAGAGAAACCCTGTCTTCAAAAACCAAAAGCTAAAAAAAAAAAAAAAAAAAAAAAAGTTGGGAAGTGATTGTAAAAGAGATCCTGTCCTCCAGACACATGTGCACACATGTTCACAGGCCCCTTCTTCACAAACCCACATGAAATTCATGAATAAAACCACAGAAAGTTGGCATGGGAGACAAAGGTTATGGCCTGAAGGAAAAATAGGAGAAGTGTCAGATCTAAGGCAGCTGAGATGTCAGGAGATTTAAATGAAGTCTGGAATCCAATCAAAGCCAGGAACGCAGAAATAACCCAAGCAAAGGAGCTGATCTCAGTGTTTGGCAGAGCTCAGCTGAGTGAGGAAGCTGACATATGAGTGGCTGATAGCAGGAGCTTTCTTGGAGAGTTCTGTTTAGCTGTGATACTTAATATTCTTTTGCTAGGCTATTTGGCAATCAATGTGAAAGGGAGGGAACAGCTGCTGCTTCCCAAATACTATCAGCCAGACAGAAAGTGGGAGAGGTGTTGTGAATAATGGTTGCAATCAAGCAGGGTTTCCAGGGTTATGACTATCAAGTTCAATGTCAGAAGCACCACCTGTGTGTGTACAAGTGTAGTGATACAAGTTCATGTCAGTATTTACACGTGTGCATGAGCATCCAAGTACACAAATGCACAGAGCTAGAAGAAACCAGGGAAAGACTTCAAAGAAGGACTCATCAGGAGGAAGGAAGAGAATGAGAGACAGAAACCCCATGGTAGGAGAGGATAGAAGAAGAGAGATGATGGAGAAGAGCAGAGAATAAACCCGGTTAGTTTTCATTCCAAGGGCCAAGAGTTAAGCATCCTACCATATCCTAACTACCTATGTAAAGTAGGTAACTCACTTATTTTGTGTGTGTGTGTGACAGGGTTTCTCTGTATAGCCCTGGCTGTCCTGGAACTCACTCTGTAGACCAGGCTGGCCTCGAACTCAGATATCCGCCTGCCTCTGCCTCCCAAGTGCTGGGATTAAAGGCGTGTGCACCACGCCTGGCGGTAACTCACTTTTTTGTTGGATTTGTTCATTTGCTTCTTTGAGACAGAGTCTCACTATGTAGCCCTGGCTAGCATGGAACTCACAGAAATCTGCCAGCCTCTGTCTCCCAAATGCTGGGATTAGATCTATACATGGAGCCCAGGTCTGTTAATTTCAGTGTTCAGAGACGGAAGCAAAGAGAATCTTGAGTTAGAGGTGAACCTGAACTACATCTTGACTCCTACACTAGTTACATCGAAACACATAAGTGAAACAAGTCTCATATGCACACACGATCACAGTGTTTAAAAAAAAACCACACACAACAGATTATTGTTTTCTTCAATAATTTTCTTCCTTCTTCCCTTCTCCTTTTCTCCTGTTTTTCTTATGTGTACATGTCTTCTATTGAAATGTAAGTTCTATGAGGACAAATGAGGACACATCTGTCTCATTTGCAACGTGTAGAGGTTTGCTTAGGGTTAGTAACAGTGTGGCAAACAATTTATACAAACAAAGGTTTATTCCTTGTGCAGGTGACATGTTGGCTATACACTGGTTATGGCTCGGGTCTATTTGTCTTCACTCTGGTACCTAGGTTTGCAGAAAGAAGAAGAATCTGGGGCCAGTGAGATGGCTTAGCAGTTAAGAGCACTGGCTGCTCTTCCAGAGGTCCTGAATTCAATTCCCAGCAACCACATGGTGGCTCACAATCATCTGTAATGGGATCTGATGCCCTCTTCTGGTGTGTCTGAAGACAACTACAGTGTACCCACATACATAAATAGTTCTTAAAAAAAAAAAAAGAATCTGGCAATAAGAAGACAGACCACAGCACTATGACTCTAAGGCTCTGAAAGCCTCTGCTTGGAAGTGACACCATCCCTTCTGCTCATATGTCAATGACCAACGTAAGTCATATGGCCAGCCTTCAATTAAAGAAAGTGAAGTGGTATAATGCACCCCTGGGGCTGTGTGATGAAAAATTTAGCTGGTAATGCAATCTGCTACACTGCTACATTCTCAGCACCATGCAGAATAGTTCCTGGAAAAATGTACACCCTCCTATTAATGATGCCATGTGGCCCTTGGCTTCTGGGAAGATTTTTTTTCTAGTGTGTGCTGTGAGGTTGGATAGGTTTTTTTTCTTGTGTGTGCTGTGAGGTTCCCTACTGTTCATATTGTAACAGTTGCAGAAAATTATATTTTCTCAATCATATGTAATTTGTAAACAAACAACTTTAGGAAACATTGCTCTTTTTATCGTTGTGTAGTATACAAGTGAAAACCCTGCACCATTTTAATTAAATAGTAGCTTCAAGAAAAGTCTACTAGGTTCCTTTGAAACAGCTTTCTTGAAACTCCTACAATGTAAAAATCTCGAAACCACCATTAGATGGGGGAAGTGTGGAGCTGGGTGAGCTAAAGCCTTTCTCAACAACACAGAGAGGTGGTGAGATTGTTACTCACTCAGCCTATACTCCTGAACCACCCAAGAGAAACACTCAACTGTAAGACATAAAATAAACATGCCCAACACTGAATTTCTGTCTTTTTATTTTACAATGATGGGGTAGCCAGGGCTTTTCACACACCAGGCATGTACCGTAACACCAAGCTGTACCCCTAGTTTCCCCCCACATGAATCTCTGGCGCTATTCCCCTGCCCCTCCATTTGCTCTATCTTCATTCTTTCCCATTTTGTGACATGACAACTTTCCTTCAGTTGTTTGAGCCAGACATTCTCATCCTGTCCTTGAATGCTTCCTCTGTCTTCGTCTCACTCATATTCCATCTGTAAATATCAGCATGCCTGGCATGTCTATCTTCAAAATATATCTAAAAGTGGATTTTTTTTAAAATCGTCACCATTGGTATCACCTTGGTTTAAACACACCATCATCTCTTGGCTGGATTATTTTGTGATTATCTATTCCTGCTGTCAGCTCTTGCTGTGATGTGATTTCCAAACAGCCCCAAATGTCAATTGCTTATAATAAACATTTCTTTTGCTTGCTCAATGGTCTTGCGTCAGTTGGAATAGCGTTTTCTTAAGGCTTGGAGTCAATGTTTGTATCCTCTCCATCTATCTCCTCTGTAAAAGACCAGCAGCCAGCTGGGACATGTTCTTTTAGCAGATGGCAGGTGCACAAGAGGCCGTACTCAATCATACAAACATTTATCTGCTAGCATCATATTCGGTGGTGTTCCATCAAGCACAACAAGTTACACGGCCACGTTCAGCAGCAATGGGGCAGCAAAATATGTTCTGCTTGCTCTTGTAAGGAATCATGATGAAGCCATACCATAAAGGAATGCATAGAGGATTCTGCAGTGGGAAGTGAAAGCATATAATTTGTCTCCTAACTATTCTCCTTGTTTCTGTCCTTTTCACTCTGGAATGAAATTCAATTTAACTGTTTATCTGTCCTTGTTTTCTTTTTTGTTTGTTTGTTTGCTTGTCTTGAGACAGGGTTTCTGTATAGCCCTGGCTGTCCTGGAACTCATTTTGAAGGCCAGGCTGGCCTCGAACTCAGAAATCTGCCTGCCTCTGCCTCCCGAGTGCTGGGATTAAAGGCGTGTGCCACCACTGCCTGTCCTGTCCTTGTTTTCTTATTATCATTCCTTCCCTTCCTTTCTTTCCTCTCCTCTCCTCTCCTCTCCTCTCCTCTCCTCTCCTCTCCTCTCCTCTCCTCTCCTCTCCTCTCCTCTCCTCTCCTCTCCTCTCCCCTCCCCTCCCCTCCCCTCCCCTCCCCTCCCCTCCCCTCCCCTCCCCTCCCCTCCCCTCCCCTCCCCTCCCCTCCCCTCCCCTCCCCTCCCCTCCCCTCCCCTCCCCTCCCCTCCCCTCCCCTCCCCTCCCCTCCCCTCTTTTCTCCTCTCCTCTCCTTTCCTCTTTGAAATAGGGGCTCCTTCTGCATGTCTAAGTGGGCCTGGAATGTGTTATGTAGCACAGGATGGACTCAAATTTGTGATCTTCATGCCTCAGCTTCCCAAATGCTCAAGTTACAAGTATGTATCTCTATGCCAATACTCAGACATCGTTTTCCTGTGTATACTATTTATTTGTTTGTTACTTATTTGCATGTATGCTGATGAGGTAGAATCTCACTCCATAGTCTCGGCTGGTCTGCCCTCTCTATATAGACCAGGCTGGTTTCTGAACTCACCCAGATCTGCTTGCCTCTGTCTCCTGAGTGCTGGGATTAAAGGTGTGTGACACCACACTTGGCATTTGTGTACACTTTTTAAAAAATGGAATTCCTTAATTATGCAAGTTCCTCTATCCTTCTGAGTGAGGGGAGAAAAACAAGTGTCTCTTTATTATGGATATTTGGGTCTATAGGCAGTGAAGCGATATGAGGACTCAGAACCAAATGCCTGTTGCACCGTTCCCATCTGCACACATTTGCCTGCAGGGAAGTAGAGCAATGACTGCCATTCAAGTTTACAGAATTGATTTTCTCTCTCCTCCCTTGGTAACACACATCTGTAGCTATCAGTGACTACAGGCAAGCGGGTGGCCAAGAGGGCTAGTTTTCCCTGAAAGGGTCTCTGTGGGCACCTTTGAAATAAACTGATTAAGGAGCCACTTCAGGGTCTGCCCTGTAAAGTTTCTGGGATCTAAGAAACTTCACTGAGCTACTGATTGGGGTCCTGAAAAACTTGGCAGGATACAAGCCTGTGAATGTGTTTCAGTATTAGCTATATTTGCATAATGATGACCAGAACAGCTGAGAGAAACTATGTAAGGGAGGGAAGGCTACATATGGCTCACAGTCTCAAAGGATGGCCACCATTAATTGCTTCTTTCAGTATATCAGCGCACATACAACTCCATTCATCAAATAGTTGAATCTATTTTTTCTCTTGAATTCATTCTAGTCTCACACTTTACTTTGAATGGTAAATTATGACGTCATACTCACTCCTAGGTATGTTTTTTTTTTTTTCCCCAACCAGGGTTTTTCTGTGTAACAACTCTCTGGCTGTCCTGGAACTTGCTTTATAGACCAAGCTGGCCTTAAACTCACAGAAATCTGCCTGCCTCTGCTTTCCCAGTGCTGGAATTAAAGGCATACCCTATTACTTTCCGCTTTGGTCTGGGTTTTATAAGGTATAAAAGTTTCTACCTTATTTGTAAGACTACTATGTAAAGAAATCTGTTTACTCTGAAAGCACCTTGCTGTGAGGAATTTCAATGTAGTAAGGCAATATGAATGAAAACCAAAGAACCCAATAGACAGGAGACCAGCGGGCTCCAGTAGAGCTCCTCCCCTCTGCCCTCGTCAAACCATCTCAACTGTGTGAAGCCTTTGGAGTCATCCTAGCTGAGGCACTAGGAAATATAAAGCCAATACTCATGGCTAGTACTGGGTTGAGATTCTCAGCCCACAGAAGCATAAACCAGCAGCATGGTTGTGGCTTTGAGCCACTAAGTTTGGATGGCATTCCATAACAACAGAAAACATGAACAACAGAATTTGTGTAGCATTAAACAGTTGTAGGATGGGGCCATGACTGTGAACCCAGGATAAAGGCTGCGTGGATACCAGTCACATGACCTTAGGCAAGTCCCTGGATCTCTATGTTTCTTCTTCTTCTTCTTCTTCTTCTTCTTCTTCTTCTTCTTCTTCTTCTTCTTCTTCTTCTTCTTCTTCTTCTTCTTCTTCTTCTTCTTCTTCTTCCTCCTCCTCCTCCTCCTCCTCCTCCTCCTCTTCTTCTTCCTTGGGTTGTCTTTAAAACAGAGTTAATAATATCTCCAATCAGAGTTGTGATGGTTGTGTGCATGCGCGTAAAACCGTTTCACTTTAGCAAGGTGCATAAGTAGGTGCTGTTGTACTGATGATATTAATATGTTATTTCCATTATGTACCAATCATATTGTCATTTCATCTACTTTATTCAATCCCTGGGACCCCTAAGGAACAATGCCACCCAAAATACCCAAGTAGGAAAAAAAATTACCGCTCCCCTTGATACTAGTTTTTGTACAGAGAATGCACTCAGGATTTTTGGGTTCAATTAAAGGCCTCAAATCATTTCTGACTGGCAGAGGAAAGAGCTAGATTTCCCCCCTCCTCCATCCAATCTTCCCCTAGATTTCCATTTTGCGTAGGCAAATGTTCAAGTTTGCATTCTTCAAACATATATTCACACACAGGCTGTCATGGAAGCAGGGGGAAAAAGACAACTCAGAAACCCACTGGGAGGCAGGCACTGGCGGCCAACATAGAGAAGGGGCCTCAGATAATCTACGACATCAATAATTCACCGGAAGAGTCAAGGGATAGTGTTTGTAAATTACTACTTGCCAAGCTTTTCCAGGGGCCTGAAAAGTTCCTGTGGCCTCTCCAAGTTCCAACCAATGCCAGAGGGCTATAGTATAGACCCTGGGAAGATTGGCTTCAGTGCAAAGTAAAGTAGATAATGAGTATTTGCACCCCTCCTTGTCACTCTCATGGGAACGCAAGCTGCCAAAGCTGAGGGCAGTGGGAGTTGAGTTCTCATCTGACTAATCTGTACATCAGCAGGATACAGCCTGGGCCCAGGTAGTGGGAGGCAATGGGAGGAAAGAGCTGGGCCCCGCCCCTGAACAGTGATGTGCAAACAGAGCTTGGAGGGCTTAGAGGATGTGGCCAGAATAGGAAGTCAGAAAGAGAGAAAGGATGAGAGGGCAAAGTCCTTCCTCTGCCTTCCTTATCTCTATTACCACCTGTATCCACTTCCTTTCCTTTATCCACTTCCTCTCTCCTGTCACGCTAATTCTTCTACCCCCACCCCTACACTTTCTTCTTGTTTACTCTCCAAACATAAAAAAAAAAAAAAAAAAAAAACCCGATATCCCTTCTCTGCTGCATGATGCTTTTCTATGTACTCAGGAGTGTTTCCTTGAAGAGCCAAGCTCATTCTAATCAAAACCCCTAATGTGAATTCAACTAGGAAAAACAAGAAAGCTGCCTGGGGGCTGGGGAGATGGTTCCGTTGGTAAAGCCACATAAGCTTCAGGGTTCGAGTGTGGATCCTCACATAAAAAGCCAGACTTGACGACATATGCTTACAATATCCGAGCTGGGTAGGGGCATCCCTCGGGTTTGCTAAGCAGCTAGTCTTGATCAGCCAATGCGTTCCAGGTCAGTATGAGAGTCTGCCTCATGAGAGTGTGATGCACCAGTCAGGCCTCATGCTGCATGGCTTTCATTCCAGCACGTGGGAGGCAGAGACAGGAGAGTGTCTGTGAAGGAGGACAGTAGAGAGGGCCGTGTTTGGGATGTAAATAAATAAATAAATACATAAATACATAAACAATATCTGTGAGGTAAAGACCAGCCAGGGCTAAATAGTGAGACTCTGTCTCAGAAATAAACTAACTGGTCATGATGACACACACAGGCAGATCTCTGTGAGTTCAAGCCAGCCAGGGCCATAGAGTGAGATTCTGTCTCAATAAATAAATAGACAAGCACACCTAGATAAATCACACCCAAAAACATGTGCTGGTGGGTGCACATGAGCACACACAGACACACACACACACACACACACACACACACACACACGGAGGCAGGAAAAAAGAAGAGAGAGACAGAGATAGAGACAGAGACAGAGAGCCACTTGAGTGAGGCCTGTGAGGGGGGAAAGACCAGGAAAGCTCTAGAATCTCATTGGTGTCTGGAGGAGCAGGGTAGGAAGAAGTGGACAGGCTAGTTTGGGAAAGTTCTTAGCTGCTGGAGAAACCCTGCAGCTTGCTTTCAACAC
This sequence comes from Mus caroli, assembly GCF_978045245.1. Lineage (NCBI taxonomy): Eukaryota > Metazoa > Chordata > Mammalia > Rodentia > Muridae > Mus > Mus caroli. Next base: position 27,623,358 of record NW_028227260.1, read on the forward strand.
CAAAGGCCGGGGGGGGGGGGGGGGGGTGCTGGGTAGGGTCTGTAGCTGTGGAGTAAGGATGTTGAAAGGCCAGCGTGGAGTATGCTGAGAATGAAAAAAAAAAAAAAAAACACCCTCTCTCTAGGGAGCTACCGGATTGCTTCTTTGTCACTTAGCTCTCTGTGCATTCTGACAGGGCCACTGTTTGCTGGGCATGTGATGTTTCGAGAAGCAAAAAATAGCCTGTGGTAGCTGCAAGAGGCTCTGTTTATAGAGTTCCGGCCTTCACACCACCTGTGAGTTACTCAGATCCAAGCAGTCCTTTGGGGGTTAAAAGAAAAAAAAAAAAAAAAGAACAGGCTTTCTCTGAAGAGCCCATGGGCTACAAAAGGATCTCTTCCAAGTTAGGCTTTTCATCTTTCTCCCATCTCTAGGACCAGGCATGCTGCCTCCTGAGCCCTCTCTTTCCTGGATATGTCCTTGGGTCCTGTGTACTTCTCCATTTCCCTGTACCCTCCTCTCAGCAAAGCAGGTCCCCACTCAGTCTCTCTTTAATTTTTAAATCTTTTTTTTTTTTTTTTTTTTTTTTACTTAATTTTCTTTCTTCAAGTCTCAGTAGGCAGCCTAATCTAGCCTGTAGCCTACAACTGTGTCGCCTTAGCTGACCATGCGGTTAGGACTGACCTACCTCAGATCATAGTGTAGTAGGATTAAAGGTGGCATTTCCCTTCTCTTTCGCTACATACCGGCTGAGGAAGCTAAGCTGGTCTCAGCAATGCTAACTCCTTCCAAAATGCTGCTACTACAGATCGCGGTGTTCTTGGAAGCTACCACAGCAGGGTAACAGGTCCCCCTCCCCAGCTCACTGTTTCGTTCCTACGGATTGATTTTGTTTGTTTGTTTTGAGAGTCTCACATAGCACTGGCTGGCCTCAAAGTTAATGTAGCCAAGGATGACTCTGAACTCCTTCCTGTCTCCCCTTCTGGAGCACTGAGGTTACGGGTGTGTACCACCACACTTGGTTTATGCAGGATTCAGGATTGACCCTGGGAGGTCCATACATGCTAGGCAAGCACTCTACCACCCGGGGGCGCTATTCACAGTCCGCTGGACCACCACATTCTTTAAGCAAGCGACAGATAGTGTGACTTTCAGGCAGGCAGGTCATAAGTATGCTATTTTTGAAGCATGAGGGGGTTTTATCTGCCAAGTCATCCCCGCAATCTAGGTTAGTAGCTATAATCCCCGTTTATGTCTCAGACTAGCCTCCATATGCCCTTAGAGTCGGGATTAGACATTCAAAAACAGTCTTAAGGGCTCAGTTGGCTCTGAAACTGAAAGAACTCTAGTGGCTAGATAGCCTGATCTCTTTAGCAAACTGGAGAGTGTATGCTTATCTGTACTATGAAACGGTGTGAAAAAGGAGATAATAAACTGTCACAGAAAGCTTTGCCTCCATGCTAGGCAGATAAGAAGGAGTAATGAGGCAGAGGTGAATGTGGGAGGGAATGTATGCTCTGTTCAAAGAGGGCAGATTGCTATACAGCTCCAGCTCAATATCGCTGTGTTAGACTGTGTAACGAGAGATGTCAGGGCTTTCAGGTTTTCAAGAGAACTCCAAGAGCTGATGCTTGTTAATGCAAAAATCTCCTCACTGTTCAATGTTATCATCAGTTAACTGGAAAATAGGATATAAATATTAAGCATGAAGGCAAAGCTCATTGCTGGGCTGCACTGGGCCCTGAGTAGTGTCTGCTGGAGGGCATTGGAATGGGGAATTTAGCATTAAATCATCCCAGACTTCTTTAATATTTATGGTCAATCTATATGTATAAATATGTATGTGGAGAAAGAGACAGAAATTGTACACATTTATATGGCACGGGGTGATATTTCAATACATACTCAAAATGAGCAATGATCGTATCTATGCAATTAGCACAGCCATCCCTTCAGATACTTAGCATTGCTTCAGGTTTGGGAGCATCAGAAAACCTCTCCACCAGACATTTTCATGTATTATGTTAATTACTGTCACTCATGGTAAGAGTACTGTGTGTATGGCACACTAGAAGTCATTTCTCCGATCCAACCGCATGCTTATACTTACTAGCCACCTTCTTCCTAATACCATGTCCCTACTACTAGGTTCATGGGGGCTACCTTTATCCTCTCAAGTTCAATCAGATCAACAATTTTTAGATGCCACATATGAGAGATCATGCGGTACATGCCCTTCTGAACTAACTTTATAAATAACTTCATGACCCATTCATGTTATCAGAATGTCTATGGACCCAGAATACTTATGCTTGGGCATTTTTTTTCTTCTTAAAGATAGCTCAGTGGTTAGGCTGCTCTTCCAGATGACATAGTTGGATTCTCAACACCCGTATGGTGGCTCCTATCTGTAACCTCATTTCAAGGGATCTGACACCTTCTTCTGGCTTCTGCAGGTACTGCACACATGAGCATAGACATACAGGCAGGGGAAACACCCATACACATAAAGACAAAAAAAAAAAAAAAGAAGTCTATGGTTTTTGTTTGGTTTTGAGACAAAGTTTCTCTATTTAACCTTGGTTGGCTGGAACTCACAGAGATCTGCCTGCCTTTGTCTCCCAAGTGCAATGCCATGCCCACCAAGCCTATGTCCTTTGATGCTGAATGTGTCCCTGAATGCTAAGTGCCACTCATCTATATTAGAGTGGGTGCAGAAAATACTGATCTCAGAACATAGCAGCTAGAGTACACCCCAGTTAGGAAAGCAAATCTACAGTGAAAATAACTCGGTGTCCACCCCAAATTCAATTCTCTTAGGAATCTCCAGCAGGATAGAAAAAGAGGCATTGACTCTGATGAATAGAAGTTGAGGGGGGAATTTGGTTGGGAGATATGTAAGTTATTTCTTTTTGTCTAAAACCTTTTCAACTGACTTATAAACATGACTAATCCCCATGTATTAGAGATTCTTCTTTTGCTCACCATTGACTTTCTTTCTGATATTCTAGGTTATATAGAAAGACCCTGGCTCAACTGTGTCCTAAAAATCTCCACAACTATTTATTGAATATCTCCTGCATATTGAATATTGTGCTGGCCATTCACATAAAACAACAAGCAAGACACATGCCACTACTACTGTCCTCTGGAGCTAAAGAAGATTAATTAGATTCAGAGAAGGAAACTCATGAAGTATGCTCTGTGACCTGGGACAATACATATGCATGGAGATGCCACCATATTCTGAGACTATAGCATAATATTATGATTTTTTTGTTTGGTTTGAGATAGGGTCTCACTATAGCTTTAGCTGGCTTGGAACTTACTATGTAGAGTTAGTTGGCCTCCAAGTCATAGAAATCCACCTGCCTCAGCCTCCCTAGTGTTGGAATTACAGTTATATACCACTGCACCCTGTAATAGTATGCTTTGTAACAACAACAACAAAATAGAAGCTGGAGAGATGGTTCAGTGTATAAGAGCACATACTTCTCTTGTAGAGGCCCCAAGTTCAATTCCCAGCACCCATATCAGATGGTTTACAGCTTCCTGTAACTCCATCTCCAAGGGATCTTATGCCTTTGGCCTCTCTGAGCAATGGCATTCACATGTACATACTCCTACACAGACACACACAAATAATTTTTAAAAATAATATAGAATCTTTAAAAAGGAGGAAAAATTGTGTGGGCCTTTGAATCAAACAGTCTTCTATTTGACTTCATTTTCTGCCTGTGTATCTTTGGGCAACTTTCTAATATGTCTTTATGCTTTAGTCACGTGTATGAAAGGGAGATGCTAGTAGTACCTACTATGTACAGTTCTTTTCTTAGCAGAGGAATTGGTGCATAGTCCTCAGACACACCAGATTCTACTCTCTAGAATACTTGGATTCAATTCCCAGAACCTACATGATGGCCCACAGCCAGCTGTAACTCCAGTTCCAGGGCATCTAATGACTTCTGACTTCTGTGGGCTCCAGCATGCAAGTGGTTTAGATATATACACTCAGGGTACACACACAAACACAATAAACAATTTTTAGAAAACCAAAATGCCAGATTCCCGTTCTCATTTCACATCTCTAATTGGAAAATGTTACCACTAAGTGTCCCTTTAGACATGCACTTTTGAGCTTATGTTTCTTTATGGAGATGGGCAGTGCAAACTCACACGATGTTGTTACTTTCTCTTTGTGGATCTGTAGTCTGGCTCTGGCTGCATTTAGGGATAATTCATGAATCCAACTTGCATGGGCTTTCAAGAGTTCATTAGCCCCCCTTTTCTTTTTAACTCTGTGTTGGAGGTGGCATGTTGTTAGCTTGACATTAGCTGTGCTTCCTTTAAACTTCATACAGACTTGATGCAGAAATCTTTTTCTAAATATTATTTTGAAAAGATGTATATGGAATATATTTTTATCACATTTTCTCTCCTCTAATCCCTTCCAATTCATCCCTTCCATCCTACTCACCCAACTTTATACTCTTTTCTCTCTCTTTAAAACAAACAACAACAAAACAAACATTATTTTACACACACACACACACAAGAAAAAATGAAGAAAAAAACAACACACAAAAATGACTTTTCCTTTGCCAGTGGGTATCAGTTGCAGACAGCTTCTTGATTGGGGGTGGGGGGATCCTGTCCACTTCCTCCTTGGTGCAGTACTAATAGAGTTGACCTCATTCTTGTCCCCACCCCACTCAGCCTGTCTTCCACCCAAGTGTGTGCTAACCAATATTCACTCATCATTTACCAGCTTCTTATCTCAAAACATATAAAACCCTGGCTTTATGGAGCTGACATTTCAATGGGGCAACACAGGTATAAGTATAATAAATATGAAACATAAAGTAAGCTAAGGTAAAAAATAATGAAGCAGGGAAAGGGATATAGGAAATATTTAGAGGTAGCGAGCAAGGTTAGAAAAACTCATTGGAAAGTGATCTTTGCTTAAAGACTCAAGTGGGTAAACAACTTAATACTAACGGTACATCCACAGATGTCTAAGCAAATAGAATCCACGCTAAGCTTCTGCATTGGCTCATCTATACATTCAGCCACAACCTATTGATTTACTGTCTCAAGCCAGGCATTGTATTCACTGGGGACTGAGTAATTGCCAATACTTATGGTGCTTACCATGCACAGAGCACTGTTGCAAGCATTTTTCCATGTAGCCATTCATTTACTCATCAAGGCAACCTCACAAGCAAGTTTCATCTTATAGTTCCATTTTACAGATAAGGAAATTGAGGCACGGGTACGGAAATGTTCAAGACATGTTACATATCCTCAAAAATCTCTCAATCTAGTGAAGAAAATAGATACATAATTAAAGTGCCAACCTCAAAAAAGTTCTAAGTCTGATGACAAATCTAAATATATATGGAATTATAATATAACCCAGCACAAGGAAGAACACTTATGTGTTCCAGTCTAAGGTTGGCCATGGCAACCAACGATTTCTCCAAGGAAGCCATTGCTTTATAATAAGCAAAGTAAACAGTTTGCTATCCAATTCATTGTAGCTTCTTTAAAAACCATAAGCCTCAGGAGATATTTATCTCAAATTCCATAAAAAGAGAACCCCAAAGTCTTACTTACAAGGGATGGGAATATTTTTAATGCTATCAGCACTGTTAATTCTGTAACTAATTAGGTTTTTACCCTTGACTTAGCTACTAGAGAGCTTGGAAATCAATTGTGGTCTGTCTCTCAGAATGGGAAAATCATTTGGCAGGCATTGTTCTAGGTGAAACTTTAGGTGATATTTTGTTTCTTTTCTTTTTCAATTTTAAAAAAAGATTTATTTATTATTATACATAACTACACTATAGCTAATTTCAGATGCACCAGAAGAGGGTGTCAGATCTCATTACGGGTGATTGTGAGCTACCATGTGGTTGCTGGGATTTGAACTCAGGACCTTCAGAAGAGCAATAGCAGTTAGTGCTCTTACCTGCTGAGCCTTCTCACCAGCCCTTTGTTTCTTATCTCTGGGTTTCTCTTTCTTTCTTTCTTTCTTTCTTTCTTTCTTTCTTTCTTTCTTTCTTTCTTTCTTTCTTTCTTTCTTTCTTTCTTTTTGTCTTTCCTCCCTCTTAGCTCCTTCCTCCCATCCTGTTCTCTTTCATTTTTGTAGTGGGGATTGAACTCAGGACCCTGAATATATGTATGTATTTTGAGCAAACCCTCTGCCATTGATCTACACCCACAACTCATAACACTGATTTTCTCTGGCCATTATTTTTAATATTTTTGCATTTTAAAGGCTGCCTCAAATATTTATATGAATAAAGTATATCATAGAATGTAGATTGCTATGGTCCCCACAAATCTGTGATTTCACTTCCAGCACTTTCAATAGCCTGAAAATACAGGGCAGCATAGTAAAATATTGAGATGGGGAAGGTTGAATATTTAGTGAAGGGAGGAGACAGATGATATTTTTATGTGACTGGGTATGAAATTAACTCAAAACAATATATATACAAATGGACTGAGAAAGAAATCAGGGAAACAAGACCCTTCACAGTAGCCACAGCAATAGCAATCATCTTGGGTTAACCTTAACCAAGCAAGTGAAAGATTTGTATGTTGAAAACGTCAAGTCTTTAAAGAAAGAAATTGAAGATATCAGAAGATAGAAAGATCTCCCATGTTAATGGATCTGTACGATTAACATAGAAAAATGGTTATCTTACTAAAAGCAATCTATAGATTCAACACAATCCCCATCAAAGTTCTAACATAATTCTATACATACCTTGAAAGAACAATTCTTAACTTCATATGGGAAAAAAAAAAATCCAGGATAGCCAAAACAATCCTGAACAGTAAAAGGAGGTAATGCAATCCCTGACCTCATGCTGCACTACAGAGTTATAGAAATAAAAACCACATGGTATTGGCATAAAAATAGAGACACTGATCAATGGAATCTTACTAAAGACTGAGACATAAACCCACACACTTATGGGCATCTTATTTTTTTATTTTTATTTTATAAAAAGCCAGAATTATACAATGGAAAAAGGAAAGCATCTTCACTAAATGGTGTTTGTCTAATGGGATGTCTGCATGTAGAAGAATACAAATAGATACATATCTATCACCCTGCACAAAATTCAGGTCCAGGTGGATCAAAGACTTCAATATAAAACCAGATACACAGAACCTGACAGAAGATAAGGTAGAAAAGCCAGGCAGTGGTGGCACACGCCTTTAATTCCAGCACTTGAGAGGCAGAGGCAGGCAGATTTCTGAGTTAGAGGCCAGCCTGGTCTACAGAGTGGGTTCCAGGACAGCCAGGGCTACACAGAGAAACCCTGTCACAAAAAAAAAAAAAAAAAAAAAAAAAACAAAAAAAAGAAGAAGAAGAAGAAGAAGAAGAAGAAGAAGAAGAAGAAGAAGAAGAAGAAGAAGAAGGAGGAGGAGGAGGAGGAGGAGGAGGAGGAGGAGGAGGAGGAGGAGGAGGAGGAGGATGAGGAGGAGGAGGAGAGAAGCAGAAGCAGAAGCAGAAGCAGAAGCAGAAGCAGAAGCAGAAGCAGAAGCAGAAGCAGAAGAAGAAGAAGAAGAAGAAGAAGAAGAAGAAGAAGAAGAAGAAGAAGAAGAAGAAGAAGAAAAGGTAGACAATTATAATAGCCAGAAGCTGGAAAGAACCCAGATGCCCCTCAACAGAGGAATGTATACAGAAAATGTGGTACATTTACACAATGGAATACTACTCAGCTATTAAAAGGAATGAATTTACAAAATTCCTAGGCAAATGGATGGATCTGGAGGGCATCATCCTGAGTGAGGTAACACAATCACAAAGGAACTCACACAATATGTACTCACTGATAAGTGGATATTAGCCCAAAAACTTAGGATACCCAAGATATAAGATACAATTTGTTAAACACATGAAACTCAAGAAGAATGAAGACCAAAGTGTGGACACTGTGCCTCTTCTTAGAATTGGGAACAAAAAACCCATGGAAAGAGTTACAGAGATAAAGTTTGGAGCTGTGACAAAAGGATGGACCATCTAAAGACTGCCATATCCAGGGATCCATCCCATAATCAGCTTCCAAACGCTGACACCATTGCATACACTAGCAAGATTTTGCTGAAAGGACCCAGATATAGCAGTCTCTTTCGAGACAATGCTGGGGCCTAGCAAACACAGAAGTGGATGCTCACAGTCAGCTATTGAATGGATCACAGGGCCCCCAATGGAGGAGCTAGAGAAAGTACCCAAGGAGCTAAAGGGTTCTGCAACCCTGTGGGTGGAACAACATTATGAACTAACCAGTACCCCGGAGCTCTTTACTCTAGCTGCATATGTATCAAAAGATGGCCTAGTTGGTCATCACTGGAAAGAGAGGCCCATGGGACTTGCAAACTTTGTGTGCCCCAGTACAGGGGAATGCCAGGGCCAAAATGTGGGAGTGGGTGGGTAGGGGAGTGGGGGGGGAGTGTATTGGGGCCTTTTTGGATAGCATTGGAAATGTAAATGAGGAAAATACCTAATTAAAAAATTAATTAAAAAAAAGAAAAGGTAGACAATAGCCTTGAATGCATCAGCATAGAAGATAATGATTTTGAAAACAACGAAACAGTTCCTAAATTCTGCGTCTAAGGGAAATCTCTCTTCCTGTGGTTTTGGGGTACATGTTTATCATCTCATTCTTTCTTCTTCTTCCTCCTCCTTCATCTGTTATTTCTTCTATTACTACTAGCTCTCACTTATTTAAAATTTTTTCTGTTAAATCGTGTGCATATATGCCTGTGAGAGCAGGTAGTGGTGGAGTCCAGAAGGGATTGACACTACTGGAACTGTAGTTACGGGATGCGAGCTACCAACAAGGGTCCTGGGAATTGAACTCTGGTTTTTAGCAAGAGTGACACGTGCTCTTAACTACTGAGCCATCTTAACTAACCTCTAGAGTTCATTTTTATCTAACTACAATGCTAGGCACTGTGCTGAGATCTAAAGTGTACATAAAGGTACCTACCTCATAAACTTGTGAAGAATATCACTTTCATTTTATAGATAGAAAACTCAACTTCTGAGAGGTTAGGTAACCTGCCAAGGTCACATGATTAGTAAGTCCAGGAGTTAACTCTGCACCCAGGGTATCGACAACAATATTTCATGATGACCATGCATTCACTGTGCCTCACTAATTATGACCTCTCCAACAACTTTGTTAGACAAATATTACTCCTACTTAATAAATATATTAAAGTCCTGAGCGATTTATAACTTTTCCAAATTCATACAGCTTACAGGTAATGTAGCTTTCCATTGAAAATTTTGGCTAGTGTTACTATGTTGATAGGAAGGTTTACAAAGTTAATATTTACATCTTGGGTAATATAGCTTACATGGTGCAGGCCAGCAGATAGGCCAGATACACAGTCATTGTTTTTAGCAGGTCACATTTTCCTAATGAGTCTTGGGAAAGAAATATAAACAAGCCCCAAAGTTGACATCCCCTGCCCCTACAGCTGTTTCTGAAGCATTAGCCTTTTAACAGACCACCATTTGACTGAGACGGTCCCTCCTTTACAGCCTCTCCCATACTCTAGTGCCACAAAACAAACTGGGCGTGTGTGAGAAAGCATGCACGCAGCCTGCCTTGATCTACCCAATTATTTGTCTAATTTCCCAATAGACTGCATTAGTAACTTTCATTTCGAGAAATGATATCACTTGGCAATGCAAACCTGGCTAGAATTGAACACATGATCTGCCTGTTTACTCACTTCTTCTTCTTTTTTTTTTTTTTGTAGAGATGGGCTCTTGCTATATAGCCCAGGCTGGCCTTCAATTTACAACCCTCCTGTTTAGCCTTTCAAGTGTTTCAGTTCAGTTTCTACCATATAACACTGTAAACAGCTATAGATGTCTAATTAGAAGGGAGGCAAAGAATGTGTGTGCTTAGTTCTAACCAACACTTCTAAGTGTGATTAAGCACTTTTTCATAAGTTTAAGATTCACTCTCAAAATTGAGTGTGGTTCGAGAAAAAGTCTCTCTCTCTTTTTTTTTTTTTTTTTTTTGGTTTTTCGAGACAGGGTTTCTCTGTGTAGCCCTGGCTGTCCTGGAACTCACTTTGTAGACCAGACTGGCCTCGAACTCAGAAATCCGCCTGCCTCTGCCTCCCAAGTGCTGGGATTAAAGGCGTGCGCCACCAACGCCCGGCGAGAAAAAGTCTCTTATATGTCATGAATGCAGTGCACATTGAACATTAACGGAGTGCTAAAAGGTAGCGTGTTACCAAGAGTGGAAGCAATGTGGGAACCTAACACTGAGAAAGAAGAAGCAGCTTCCAGACTGGGGGAAAGGGGGGCAAAGAATGCCTGCAGCAACATAAAAGCAGGGAAACATGACAATTCATGCCAGCTTTGGGGACAGAGGGATAGTCCCTGACTTCTGTCATGGTGAGAGAAAGGTGTGTAGGCAGAGAAAAATAGCTTTTACACCAGAAAAAATGACTAGTACTAGTCAATTTGCTATTCCTTCCATATTGGTTGAGTGAATGAATAAATGCATGTGTGAATAAGGTTTTAATTTACACAGTACAGTGATAAATTACTTAGCTACTGCTATATAACAAGTTTCCCCCAAGATTTGTTGTTGATGTCGTTGTTTTGAGATACGGTCTCACTATCTAAACCAGAGTGGCCACAAACTCACAAAGATCTCCACCAGCACCACTACCACCACCACCACCACCACCACCACCACCACCTCTGCCTTCTGAGTTTTACTATTAAAGGTGTGCAACACCATGCCCAGCAACCTTTTTGGTTAATCTTTATTTATTTGTGTGGCTCTGTGCATACTATCGCAAGCCTGTAGAAACTGGTTCTTTCTATCTTATGGGTCCTGAGGATTGTACTCAGGTCGACAGGCTTGGCAGAAAGCGCCTATACTCCCTGAACCGTCTTGCCTGGCCTCCAGCTGTTATCTTTAACTAACAATTTATTATCTCGTTCAGTATCTAAAGGTCAGGAATCCAAAAGTGGGTTATCTCAGTAGTTCTTGCTCAGGTTACAATTAAACTGCTGGCTGTGGCAGTCCTGTCAACATTCTGCTAAGGCTGGATGATGCAGTCGCTGCCCCTCCCCCACCCCAGGTTACTGTGTCTTAGTTCTTTGGTATTGCCAGCAATACAGATCTAAAAGAATGGCTGACACTTACTAAAATTGTGAAATATAAGATGCTATCATTTTTATTACAAACGTAGGTATCATTAAAATATGTGTATGTGTGTGTGTGTTCTTAGGGATTGAGTCCAAAGTGCTGTGTATGCTAGGCAACTTTTGCACTACTGAACTACACATTAGCCTCATTGTTAAAATATTATAAGCAATGGAGTGAGCTCTATTTTTTTTTCAGAGAGGGGGAAGCCAGGAGTTGAGTCAGTGGTCTAGATTGGGATGATGATGGTGGCCACAGCTTATATTATAGAAGTCGAACTAGCTCCATGACGTTCACTTGGAAGTAAAGTGGAAGAGGCAGATAGTGAGCACATGAAAACGAGTAAGGGCCTTTGTGCAGGCTGAGTAGGGAGGATACTTTAAATTGGAACAAGGAAGAGTTTGAGAAGCTTATAAAAACATCTATGTGGAAATGTCTGGTTGCTATCCAGTTCTCTGGGTATTGCAGTTCAAAAGATAGATCCGGGATAGAGATTTTACAGTCATTGGCATATGGTTCGATGAGACAAGGGTGTGAAAAAGATTGTCCAGGTGAGAGTGTGTTGTACGAAATGAAAGCCATCCTAGGGAAAAAAAATAAATCCCAAGGACCAGCTGAACGTACTAAAGAGATGGAAGAGGAAACCTATCAAAGGTGTAAGGGAATGTGTCTTGAAGAAGAGAAAAGAAGACTTGATAATACCAATGATAATTGATAAGAATGTCACAGTGTCACAGAGCATGGGGACTGAAAGAAGCCTTTGAATTTACCAACAAGGAGCTCCCTGTAGTCTTCCTGAATGTAAACTGACGGGAAGCTAAGGGGGCATTCGTGGCTCAGCCTCCTTCTCTAGATTAGGGTAGCTTCATGAGATTTACAGGCCTCCACATGGACTGCCGCCTCAGCTAAAAGCTCAGCCTCTTGAGCAGTAAACTTCATTCAAACTGCAGCTTTCCTTGGCCAGGAGACAATCCTAAGTTATGGCTGCCAACATCGAGGGACTATGCTTTTTGGTTTGAATGTGACTTGTCCTCTCCCAAAGTCAAACTGAGATTTGGCCACCAGTATAACAGGGTGAAAGGTTGTGGGACCAGGAAGAGATGTGTGGGTCATAGGTGCCCTCACCCTCCTGAGGGATTAATGTTTCCCTGAACTGGGTACTAGCTCACGGAAGTGAAGTCTTAACCCCATGGGACTGGATTGGCTTTCATAAAATCAGCTAGCTGTAAAGCAACACCTACCCTTCTGAGTTCTCGCCACAGGATAAAGCAGGCCCAGGCTCACACAACAGCAGTCTTAGACCTGCAGCCACCACAACTAGGAGCTCTAAACTTCTTCCCTTTATACAGCATGCCATTTCCACCATTCTGCTGTGACAGCATTCTGCTAAGACTAGTGCTTTTGCATTTAAAAGCTGTCACTTTCTAGGGACTGGAGAGATGGTTCCATGCTTAAGAAAGGGCACTGCTAGTGCTGGGCAGTGGTGGCGCATGCCCTTAATCCCAGCACTTGGGAGGCAGAGGCAGGTGGATTTCTGAGTTTGAGGCCAGCCTGGTCTACAAAGTGAGTTCCAGGACAGCCAGAGCTATACAGAGAAACCCTGTCTCGAAAAACCAAAATAAATAAATAAATAAAATAAAAAAGAAAGGGCACTGCTCTTGTGGAAGACCCTCAGTTGGGTTCCAGAAACCTATATCTGGTGGCTCTGGGACTACAACGCCTCTGGCTTCACTGGCTCCTAGATTCATGAGTACATACTCACACACAGATAGAGACACAGATGTATACACACCACTAAAAATAATAACGGCAAACCTTTAAAACAGAAAAAAAGTTGTGCATTTTACTTTACATAATGCCAAGTTATTTGTTGTTCTTATAGATGAGAAACGTAATGACCTCCATCACAGGAAGAACTAACATCTAACAGTCACTGAGAAACTTCAGCATGGTTTTAGACAAAGCCCTTGTCTTTGATGAAAGAGGTTATTGGGGCAGGACAGTCAGCACCAGGGGCTCTCACTAATGTTTTAAAATATCCTGCAGGATATCATGACTCTGTGTTCCAGTGGGCTATGCAAGAAGATGCTCATTAAGCACTGGAAGACACCTGATAAAGCCTTATGTTTTTCTCTTTGTGTACAGCAGAAGACCTCAGTACCCCAGGAAAGTAACTTTGAGAAGCTCTAGGTATCTTAGTGTAGGAATCAGTTGGACCAGCTTGCCACTTTAGATGGGAGAGCAGTAACATGGCTTGCATTACCCTAGCTTTACTATTAAGAGCCTCACGCCATATGTGAGGTAGAGAGCAAGCACATGCGCTTAGAGTTCCTGCTGTCTTCAACGTCCCTCCTCTAGCACACCGACTTAGTTCATCTAAAGACATATGTGGGGTGGTGGACACAACAAAGTTATAGGGACCCGGGACTGTCCACACGAAGGATGTCGACCAGGATTGAGATCCCTCTATACCCAGATTCCATCTCCACTATCCCCAGTCCTTTTCTCTGCTTTCCTTATGGAAACACAGGTGGATGTCTCCAGGAGGTCTCCACATATGGAGGTTGCAGATATTGGAGCTGCAGAATGGAATCCACCAATCGTGACGGCACTATGTTCACCAACCTTAACACTCATTTTCAGCTCTCCATCAATGATCCATGCATGGGATGATTGTTGGCAGACTGGAGTCATGGGTAAACTTTACCCCAATGGCTATGCCAAATACCCAAATACCCAGTAGCTGACCTGCACATCTCCCATGAGTTTGTTCCTGCCCCCAAATCAGTCTTTACTCTTGCTAACATTATCCAACAGGAAAATCACTATCAAAAGGAGCTGTGAGCTACCCTCTCCTGGCTGCAGTACATCCAATATGCAGCTGACCTCCTTTCCTTAACAACCCACCCCAACTCCTCCCAATGCTGTTTCTGTTCTTCTCTCTCTTGACCATTATTAGCAGCTGTTCCCATTAACATTTCCCTTCATGACCTCCATGGAACCCTACCCATGAGGAAAGCACAGGAAATTCCTCTCTTTGACCTACCCCCCTTGCCTTTTAGGGCCCTCCTCAAAACCCCATCTTACATGTGTCTGTGATAGCACCATCACCAAATCCATATGTGTTAACCCTCCTGCCCTCCTCTGGTGCCTGGATTAACACCCCCCCTTTAAGGCTCCTGAACCCCCATGATAATTGTCCCCCAGGTTTATCTCTACAAACTTGAGGAACTCCCCTTGCAGATGGGAGAAAGCCGAAAGAAAAGAGAGATCTTCATCCCTCTGCTCATTGGACTAGGTCTTGCTGTCTCACTGGGTGCGACAGGAACTGCTGGAGCAGCCCTTGTCCAAACACAACATCTGGCAACCGAGGTGGGGTTTGAACAGACAGGACTGCACCAAAAGAATACTGCAGGAAGGTGAGCCCCCAACACCTCTGGAAACAATTAATCCGACTTTTCCTGCTGCGTTTTCAGTCAGCGCAATCATGTGGATTTAGACAAACTAAAGGGGCAACTGAAGCCTCCTGGCCAGAGCCATTCTCTGGTGTTGGCTGAAGGTCCCTCTGGCCTCTTTCAAAATCCTGACAGCCTGAAACAGGCATTGGCAAAGACTCTCTATCTAACTTCAACCTTAAAACAAAAGGAAAACCTGGTAATGCGGCAGCCATTTGAAAGCCACAGGGCAGCCGCCAGTTCCCAAATCTGCAGGAAGGCTTAGAGTTTTGGACCTCTGTGGAATCCCCCAAAGCCAAATAGGCCAAAGGAACCTTACCATTAGACAAGCGCTTCTCCTCTTTTCTATAATGGGCAACTCACCCGTCGCATAAAACATCACCTCAGGTCAGGGAAACACGTGCCCTACTAAAACATCGAGGAATAAAGATAGCTCCAGAACAAGCCTCCTTGTTTTGGGAGGAAGTCCTTCAGATAACACCATGCATGGCCAATGAGAATATTTATAGCCCAGACTCATGGATCCAAATAGCATCTCTCATCAAAAACAAAGATACCTGAGAAAGAAAAATACCCTCCTGTGATTTCTTGCCAATCTTAGCCGGATTCGGCAATGCATAGGACCATCTAAAGTAGGACAGACTGTTAGCAACAGAGTTCCTCAGCCCCCTCAGTCAGATGAACCCAAAGATCAAAGTCCAAAAAACCACTCTATTTCAGATCTCACAGCCCTTACCCAACTCATAAGGGAAATAAAATCCATCTACCCACCCCTGCCTCCTTATGCCTTGGAGGAAACAATAAATAAACCGTCTGCTCCTCCTACCCCTCCCTCTCCCAATCAAGGGCAAGACTCCATTAAAAAAACAAAGGAGCTCCCACCTGCCTCTCCCCTTACTTCACCTCCCCCCATCCAACCAGAGAGATGTAGCTCTCCTCCCCCTTCTCCAAGCCGTAAATGTGAAATACCTTCAAAACTCATAGATGAAGTCCCACCCAACTCCATAGTCCCTTACCCCCAACAACTTTGTACTATTCAAGACTCTCTTGCAAAATTAACCACCACCACCCCCATGCTACTCAGGAGTCTGGTACAAAACTAAAACCCAAACTGCTCAGGCATACCCAGTTAATATTAACCCCAGTCAAAACACACCACTTAATTGGTGCCTACTCCAAGCCTCAGACTAAAAAAGAACTCAGGCAGGCAGTAAAAGAAGATGGCATCCATGCACCCTGGACAAAATCTCTCCTACAGAGCCATATTGCCAACTTAAATACCCCCCCCCCAAGATTGGAGAGATATTTGTTGTTCTGCCCTTCCCGGACCAATGGTTTTGGAATGGGAAGCCTTATTTTGAGATGAATGCCTTCAACAAGTCAGACAAAACCAGGGCAGAGGTGACACCCCATGGGGTTTTAATGAACTCTTTGGCCAGGAAGACTTTTCTACTGGAGCATAGCAGACAACTCAGCCAGCAGGGTACTATGAGCAGGTCCACCTCTGTGCAACCCAAGCTTGGGATAGGCTCACTCCACCCTCAGGGTCACAAGACCCTGCCTCCAACAAAAGCCTGGAGAACCCCTATCTGATTTTATTCTCGGAACCAAAATGAGCCTAGAAAAAATTTCCCAACCCCATAGCCAGAGACCTCCTTCTTACAGGTATGACTTCTGAAGCCAGACTTGCTTGCCAGGGTCTCCAGGAGAAACATCATGATAGGTGGATTGTGGCAACCTGAGATATAGGAACCATGTCACACCAGATTACATCCATGACTCCAGGCATTTGTAGCAGCAGTAAAAACAGAAGGAATCTGCTTCAAATGTGGAGAGGCAGGACATTGGAGGAATGAATGCCCACAAAACCCTCTCCCACTAAGAGATTCTAATCCCTTTAAGACAATCTGCCCCTGCTGCAGAAAAGGTTTCCACTGGAAGAGATACTGTACTGCTGTATATGATAAGAATGTACCTTTACTGGTACCTTTAAACTCCAGACGAAGTAGCCCTCAACCTCGACAGTAAGACTGCTCCCATAGAAGCCTTATGGGTGTCTAGCATCTCAGAATGTTCCCATCCAAAATTAACCATTAAAATAGATAATAAACCATTCAAGTACCTTATTGATACTGGAGAAGACAGGGCAATTCTAAGAGAAAAAGAGATCCCATGTGACTGGCAACTGATCTCTGTGCCCCGGCTCCTAGGCATAGGTGGCACCTCTCACGCATTCATTATACCAGCCACATATAGGCCCTGGTGACTCAAGTAGCCACCAGTCTTCTAGGGAGAGATATCTTACAAGCCTTAGAGGTGGTTCTTACCACTCAACCAGAAAGAGACCACATTACAATAGAGGACATTACCTATAAAGATAATACCCAAGGAGACCCTAAAAACCCTCCTCCAAATCACCCCCAAGTCTAGGGGCCGCTGTCAGATTTAGTACTCCCTGCCTTGATTGGCCTTCCAAAGAAGCCATCTGGGTCCCACAGTGCCCTCTATCAAGGGCGAAGCTTAGAGCCCTCACACAGCTGGTAAAAGAACAGCTGTTGCTACATCTCTGCCCCTTCCACAGTCCATGGGATACCCCTGTGTTTGGTATAAAAAGGGACTCAGGGGGTAAATATTGTTACAAGATTTGAGGGCAATCAACAAAACCATGGGAATCTAGGGCTCCCCACAGAGAGGGCTACCCCATATCTCAGCCATCCCTGCCAAAGTTCCCCTATTAGCACTAGACATAAAAATATTGCATTTTTTTCCATCCCTTTCCATCCCTTTCCATCCCTGAGACTGTGAACACTTTGCATTCTCAGCACCCCCCATTAACAACTCTGGCCCCGCCTCACAATATGAATGGAGTGTTCTCCCACAGGGAATGGCTAACTGTCCAACCATTTGTCAGGAGGCTGTAGCCACTGCATTGAAACCCTATTTAGACAAAGGACAGAAGAAGAGGAGGAGGCAGAGGAAACACCACATCCAGGACAACAAGATCTCCCAGGCCATGTGCCCTCCACAAGCCCCCTCTCCTCCATTCTCTTGGCTGTTTTTGTCTTTCTTCATGCTAGCTCTGCTACTGCCCAGAATCTCTCTAGCCTTCCCAACACCTACCACTGGAGATTCTATACTAGGGAAACCTTATGTGCATGAGTGCTTGGTGCAGCTACTATGTGATTTGATGCCACATACCTCTCTTGGGGGGTGGGGGGTGGGAGGCTGTAGCTAAGTGACAGGAGCCAGGTGCCCAGGAGCATTGCTGAACTCCTGCCATCCAATGAAGGTGCTTGACTGGGCACCAGGCTATCTGTGCACAGCCTACCACCCCACAACTATCAACTGGTCTCTTCAATCACACTAAGGGGGTCTCTCTCTCTCCTTCTCCCTCCCTCCCTCCTTCTCCCTCCGTCCCTCCCTCCCTCCCTCCCTCTCTGTGATGTTGGTAGTTGAATTTAGTAGAGCCTCACACATACTCAGTAAGCATCCTACCATTGAGATATATTTTGTTTGTTTTCTTGTTTGTTTTTCAAGACAGGGGTTCTCTGTGTGTAGTCCTGGCTGTCCCAAAACTTGCTCTGTAGACCAGGCTGACCTCAAACTCAGATCTGCCTGCCTCTGCCTCCTGAGTGCTTAGATTAAAGGTGTGCACCACTATGCCCAGCTTTTTTGTAAATGGAATTTTTGTTTGTTTGCTTTTGACATAGAGTTTCTCTGTGTAGCCCTGGCTGTCCTGGAACTTGCTCTGTAGACCAGGCTGGCCTCAAACTCAGAGATTCACCTGCCTCAGTCTCACAAGTGCTGGGATTAAAGGTGTGTGTGTGTGTGTGTGTGTGTGTGTGTGTGTGTACTACCACCACCCAACTGAGATATATTCCTAACTCAGCCCCAGACTACAGATCTCTCAATGGCAGGCAGAGAATGTTATTTGTAATGCTAGGAACCTCTAAAAATATTTGTTAAACTGATGAATAAAGGAAGGAATGGATTTTCCCTATGTATGACAGGTATTCTAGCCTAACTCTTCTTTATATTCATAGCCAGATTAACTTCCCCAGGCAGAGGAGCATCTGTTGCTTTTTTTGAAGGCAAGATTAACAAATAATGAGTGTGGGAGGGCTAGATCAAGTTGATTCAGTTCAGCAGGTGTTTGGAAGCCTGCCACAAACCCAGTCCTGGGCCATGTGTTGTCCCAGAAAGGACACAGACCCAAGCAATGCAAATGCTTCTAAAATGCATATTTCAAACATACATACAAAAATGTATCAAAAGTCAGAAGACAGACACCATGGCCCCATGACTTTACTTCAAAAGCAAGACATAAGCAGTATGCACAGGCTCTGGAAGCCAAGAGCTTTTGAAGAAACTGGTATAAAAATTTTCATTTTGAGACATGGCTGAGGCAGCTCTCATAGGCTTAGAATTCTACATATAGACAGGATGACCTTGAAGTTACAGAGATCTACCTGCCTCTACCTCCTGAGTACTGAGATTAAAGAAGTGCACCACCATGGTCAGCTCACATAAAAAAAAAAATTCTTTGGAGACTATTCCAAACTTAACCAGAATTTCCCTGAGGCTACACATCTTGTTCATATATCCCATACAACAATTCATTCATTTCACAGGAAAATATTAATATCTGATGTTAATGTATTGCCCCAGATCTGACTTGGTATGTTTGGTATATGTACTCCATTTATGAAATCTAGAGAATTCTGACATTCTAAAACACCTGTAGTATCAAAGGACATAAGTATGACATTAAATGTTGGGACTTGGTTATTAAGCAATGATTTTTCTTTTGATTATTATACACATGTGAATGGGGGTGGTATATACACATGTGGAGGTCAGGGGACAACTCGTGAAAGTTTATTCTTTCCTTCATCTTATGGATCTCAGGGACTGAACTAGGATTGTCAGTCTTGACACCGAGACACCTTACAGGTCTATGTTTGCTCCTTCCCTCCTTCCCTCCCTCCCTCCCTCCCTCCCTCCCTCCCTCCCTCCCTCCCTCCCTCTCTCCCTCCTTCCCTCCTTCCCTTCCACCTTCCATCCCTCCCTTCCTTCCTTATTTTTTCTTTCTATGGTTTTTATTTTGTTCATTTATGCATATGGGTACTCTGTCTGCATGTATTTCTGCACATCAGAAGAGGGCATTGGCTCCCATGACAGATGGTTGTGAGCCACCATGTGGGTGCTGGGTTTTGAACTCAGGATCGCTGGAAGAACAGCCAGTGCTCTTAACTGCTGACCCATCTCTCCAGTTCTCTCTCTCTCTCTCTTTCTCTCTCTCTCTTTCTTTCTTTGTTTCTCTCTCTTCTTTTCTTTCTTTCTTTCTTTCTTTCTTTTTTTTTTTTTTTTTTTTTTTTTTTTTTTTTTTTTGAGACAGGGTTTCTCTGTATAGCCCTGGCTATCCTGGAACTCACTCTGTAGACCAGGCATAGGTGGCACCTCTCACGCATTCATTATACCAGCCACATATAGGCCCTGAACTCAAAAATGCACCCACCTCTGTCTCCCAAGTGCTGGGATTAAAGGCGTGAGCCACCACCGCCTGGCTTCCAGTCCTCTTTCTATGTTTTTAAAGGGCAAAAAGGAAGGGAAGAGGATTGAGCCAGGTGAGACAACCAAGGGCATCTGATTACAAACCTTTATCATCCTCCTCTTCCTCCTCCTTCTCCTCTCAGCTCCCACTTCTACCCATCTTCCTTGGCCTCTGCCCGTTTTTCTCTCTCTGGCTTCCATGACTCATTTGTATCCTCCATCTAATATGATTTTGTTGCAGAAAAATGTAACATGCCTCACATTTCCTCTCCATCCTTGAGACTCCACATCTTCCTCTCCCTGTGTCTGGCTTAGCTTTCACCTCTCTGTTTTGGGATCCTTTCTCTTTCACCTGTGTCTTCCTTCTTTCTGCCTACTATATTAAAAAAAGCCACTGTCTCATGACTTCTGTTCATCAGCTCCGGACCTATCTTTTTTTCCCCCATTTCTCCTTTCTGGGGCTATTTTTTATCATTTTTATCTATGCACATCCTTCTCTTTCTTCCTTCCCGCATCTCCTTGTTTACTTTTGAAACAGGTATAATTTCATGTGTGTGGTGGCACATACATATAATGCATGTATTTTGGATGCTGAGGCAGGAGGATCATGAGTTTCATACTAGCTATGGCTATATATTAATACTCTATGAACATATAATTAAAAAAACAAACAAGGGGACATATTGAGGTTAAAAGGCAAGCCATATTTTCTTAAACAGCAAGTTTATTATAGTGTAATTGCATATTTAAAGTATACAGCTTGATAACACATATATTTACCAGTTAAGTAAGCTCTACAATTTAAACACTAAGTGTATACTTCACTCCTCTAAAATGTCTATAGGCTCCTTACCAGTCTCTCCTTCCCTTATGTTATGGGTTGAATGTGCTGTGCTTCCCACAGGCCCATGTGCTAGAATATTTTTTACCCCAGCCGGTGGTGCTGTTTTGGAAGCTTGTAGAACCTTTAACGTGATGCCTGGCTGCCAGAAGTGAGTCACTGAGTGGGGTGAGCCTTGAGATTTAGAGTCTGACCCTCTCTCCCTCTCTCTGCTTTCTGTTCTGGCGACATGTGAACACCTAAGAGTGACAGAGACCCTCTGGCCCAGAGCCACTGCTAGCGTTCCTTTTGGAGCACGATGGATCTGTAGCCTCTCAAACTACAGCTCAAAAGAAGCTTCACCTCCCATCAGGCATTTGGTCAGGGCAAGAAGAAAAGGAACAGATATATACCATTCTTTCCCCCTCCCCTCATGAGCTCAAGAAACCTCTGGCTTATTTCTGTTGATATATATTAGAGGGAGTAGGACAATTCAAAGAAAACTATTCAGAATGTACAGTGGTGTGCTTTGATATGTCTAAAAAATCATGATGGCAATATATGTATGCATGATGATGTTAGCCTTGTTTCAGAAGCCATTTGGAGAATGAAGAAATTAATTTTGAACGATAGGCCCTCTAGTGGCAGATGGAGAATGACAAGCCTTCCAGACTGAGAAAGCAAGTTGGGTTGAACCTTCAACCCCGGCACTCTAATAAAGCCAAAGTGCGTAAGCAACAGTCTATCTACCATCTTGGAACACAGCCAGGTGATGTGTATGAATCGACCTGGCATTGCTCTATATTGAAGCAGACTTATGGAAATGCACACTTCATTTATGGCATCTCAGATCTCAGCTGCATGGGTAAATTGGCAAATCCTTTTTAACAGGGATCCCAAGAGACTTTTCACTGTGACAGTGTAAGTGACTACCCGTGTAAGTGACTACCTGAAATCATACCTTTTTTTTTTTTTTTTTCTGGAAAGCCACGCTAGGAGAATACGATTGCTGTATGATTTTGGGAAGAAATTCCTGTCTAAGAAGGGATGGGTTTCCGATCATCCCCCTCTCAGTTTCCCAAGTCACAGCTTCAAAGCATCCAAGTCAGTGCATTTTAAGTGATAGCCATTGTGGTGGTTTGAATGACAATGGCTCCCATAGACTCATATATTTGAATGTTTGGTTCCCAGTTGGTGGACTGTTTGGGAAGGATTTGGAAGTGTGGCCTTACTGGAAGGAGGTGGGTTTGTGTGGGATTTTGAGGCAGAGTCTCTCTATGTCCTGGAACTCAATATGTAGACCAAGCTGACCTTGAACTCACAGAGATCCACTTTCTGTCTTCCTAGCGCTAAGATGCTAAGATTCAAGGCATGCATGACCACACTCGTCCCATCTTCCTTGGGTTTTTTGTTTGTTTGTTTGTCTTGTTTTGTTTGACACAAGGTCTCTCCCTGGACTGGACCACATTGATTTGGTTGGTCTGGTTGGCCAGTAAGTCTCAGGAATCCACCTGCCTCTGTGCCCAAAGTGCTGGATTATGAGTGCCCTCTGCCTGGCTTGCTTCTCTCTCTCTCTCTCTCTCTCTCATTTGTTTATTCTTTGTGACAGGATCACTCTATGTTGTCCTGGCTGTCCTGGAACTCACTATGTAGATCAGGCAGACCTCAAACCTACAGAGATTTGCCTGTTTCTGCCTCCCAAGGGCTGCGATTAAAGGTGTGCACCACTGCCCAGCATAACACTGCCTGGCTATCTGTGAGGGTGTTGAGGATCAAACTCATGCCTCATGCTGTGTGGCAATCACTTTAGCAACTGAACTTTCTCCCTAGATAAGCATACCCTTCTTTTCAAGAGCCAGTCTATTTTCCTTAAAGTTTATTAACTTTAAAGTTATTAACTATGAAGTTAGTTTATTAACTTTAAGTTAGTGTGTAAGTTTCATCTCCATACATATGTGCTATTATATTTTGTTTTCATTCCTCTCCCCACACTGTTCTCCCTTCTTCCAATTACTACCTGCTGCTGTTGGCTTATTTTTCCATATATGTTTCATGTCCTATATCTCACCTCTCTTACGGTCACTTCTTACCCTTTCATGATTCCTTTTCAAATTTCATGGCCTATTCACCCACGCATATACATAGACATGTACGTGTACTGACACTTAATTTTAAATCTAGGTTTTATATATGTAAGTGAAAACGTGAAGTATTTGTCTTTCTGAGTCTGACTTATCTGGCTTGGTTTCCAGTTTCATTTATTTTCCTGCAAATGCCATGATTTCACCTTTCTTTGCCGAAGAATCAGGCAAAACACTTCATAAAATGTCAACCTCCACAGGGGACCCAAGATCTATAATCTTTCAACAGGGTGAATTCAAGTTATCAAAGACTTTGGTATTTCCTTAAAATAGTTTGGCAACCAACCTCAAGATTCTGGAAAATTAGACAAGTGGTTTTCATTATGTAATCTTTTATGTATATGGCTATGAACTGCCCAGGGACCTACTTAAAAATATTGCACAAAGTTTAGCCCTCACTCAACCCTACTAAATCCAAATGTTTGGAACGCTCATTTCTCCCAGGTTGCTGAATGGACCTGGCTGCATAGATAATCTCTTGAGAACTGCTGAGTTTGCATGTTCTGAAGAGATTGGGCTAAGATCCAAATATTTCACTTCATCCACGTTGGCTGCTTGCAATAACTTTTTCTTTCTCTCATCCCAGCACAGTGGACGTAGCCAAGCTTATTTCTTCCTTTTTTCCCTTAACTTTTTATTGATTCTTTGTGAGTTTCTCCACATCATGCACTCCAGTCCCACTCATCTCCCACCCTTTTATCTGTCCTTGCAACCTCTTCCCAAAATAAAACATATACATAAACAAACAACAACAACAATAACAAAGCAGAGAAAACATCTCATCACAGAAGCTGTAGTGTGTCATAGTGTGTCCCACAGTCTATCCTCTGTCTACGCATCTTCCTCTACAAACGTTCATTACAATGAGTCATTAATCTGGATCAAGATCTCTGGCTTCTGTGTCACCATCAATATTGGATCCTCATCGAGACTCCTTCCTGTTGTTGCCCTGTGTCATGGAGATCCTGTGGCTTTGAGACAGCAGGACTAGCAGATTATGTAGATTATGGGGTGGATCAATTCAGGGCCCTGGATCTGGGCCTGAGTGTGGCTGAGCTTTCAGCCCACCAGCTCTCCCTTTTCCACAGCACCAGGGTACTCCAGTACTGCTCCGGCTAGGCCACCCAACGCCACCCTCTGCAAGAGGCAGTGTCAGCTCTTTTATTCTCATGCTCTCAGGACAGGCCCATCCACAGCCACGCCTCCAGATCTAGGTCCACTGTGAAGCCCAGTCGAGGTGCAGGACCCATTCTCCCAAGTGTTGTACCCTGTGAGGGTCTGGGCCAGCTCTTCCACTTTCAGACCCTCGGGGCTGGCTCACCAGTGCCTTCAACATCAAGGCTGGTGATAGGCAGGACTAGCTAGCTCTCTTGAGCTCATGACCCTGTGGGCAGCTTCCCTGAATGCAGAATGTGGGGAGGGGGGAGCCTGTGTCACCACACAGCAGGTCTCCAATGCTCACAACCTTTGAGCCAGCTCACCTGCATCCCTGCCACTCATGAGCAGTTCCACTGTACTGCCTGAGTGAGGTCCAGGGCCCACCCACTCTGCGAGTGCTGCTGTGGCTGAGAGATGGGGCCAGCTCTCCATAGCATCACATGGTCCACGGTGGCTGCCTTGACCAGGGACATCTCTGTGTTCTCTAGTGGTAATATGAGCCACAACGTCCACACAAACCCCTGCCACTGCATAGCCACGGGCTCAGACATGACCCTCAGTGGCTGCTCAGGCTGGGACCTCATGATGGCCCCAGATAGTGGAGCTGGCCACTCATAACAGGCTATCCCTCTGTATCTTCGAGTCTCAAGTTCCATCTCTATATGCTCAAACTGTTCCACTTCTCTTTCTCTTCCATCTGACTACCACATACTCGGGCCCATTGTGGTTGGTGGCTCCCACTACAGACTGGCTATGTGGCTGGTGACATCTCCATTCACACTGCATGTTGTGGCAGCAGGTAGGTGTCCATGGCAGCTTGTGCTGTGCACTGAAGGACAGGTCTGTGTGTGGCATGGAAGTCTGCAGGTCTCTATCTGTCTTCCTCTTGTGATGCTCTGCCTGGATTTAATTAGACTTAATTTGATTTGATTTTTATGAGTCTTAGGCGTAAGCCAGCTTTGGACACCAAAACAGGCATCAATCAAGCTAGGATGAATGAAAGACTGCCATCTGATCTGCCCCTGACTGATACAACAACAACAACAATAACAACAACAACAGCAACAAGGTGTCTCTTTGCACACTGCCAGGGGAGATGTCTCAGTCTTCTATACAGGCATCTCTCTTTCCCTCCTTTCTTTCTCAGCCTAGTGCTTTAGATCCATTAGCAACCATTTCTAGTGAGTTATGTGAAGAGCTGGGTGACCTAGGTCCTTTTGACCATTCTACTATTCATTTTGTGATGTTGGGCAGGCTAGTTACCCTCTTTGTACCTTGGATTTCTCATTTATAAAATGGACTATGGCACCAGATCAGCATGTAAAAGCACTTCAACTTTTAAAATCGGTGATCTTTCTAATTATCCAAATGGTAGCCGCATATACATAGTGGCTTACACTTGAAAACTCAGCACTTGGAAGGCTAAGGCTAGAAAAGTGTCATGAGTGAAATCAGGTGAGTTCCAGGGCAGCTTGACCTGAGAGTGAGGCTGTTTTCTCAAACCAAAAGAAAAGAGAAAACGAAAGATTATTCTGCAAGTATGGCATGAGATCCAAAGGTAGCAAACACCCGGAGTGTTTACTGGAAAAGTACATCTGGCCTGGAGGTATCCCAGTGGAGGACCACTTAGTTTTTTGCAAGGCTGTGAGTTCAATTCCCAGCACTAGAAAAAGTGAGCAAAACAGAAAAGACATGAAAAGCATCCCATCATCTATTAATGGATGAATGTAACAAATAGAGAAGGCTGGGCATGGCAGCACACATAATAATCACAGCACTTTGGGAGGCCGAAGTACAAATGCTACATGTGTGATGCCAGCCTAAACCACACAGAGGTTTGTTGTTGTTGTTGTTTGGGTTTTTGTTGTTGATTTGGTTTGGCTTTTTGTTTGTTGTTTGTTTGTTTGTTTGTTTTGAGATAGGGAGCCTAGGATAACCCTGAACTACCTATATAACTAAGGATGACCTAGACTGTCAGCTTTTCCTGCCTCCACCTCCCAGGTGTAGGACTACTGGAGTGTAATAGTGTATTCAGTGATAGAGATCAGATATATATCTTCCTGCATGCCAGGCAAGCACTGTATCACCTGAGCTACATCTACATTATCACCCCCTGATTTTTTAAGAAAAACAGCATCTATGTAGCTCAAGCTGTTTTAAACTTCCATTTTTTTCCCCCAGAGAACTGGGATTACCAATGTGCACAGCCATGCCCACCTCCCACTGCCCCACTTAAAAAGAAGGGAATCATGTCCCATGCTAGAACAGGGATTCAGTCTGTATTATTCCACTCATATGAAGTACCTAGTCAAGAATAAAGTAGAAAGGCTCTTGTGAAGAACTGAGGAAAGGAAACGGGGGGGAGGGGGGGTCGGGGACGAGCCTCAAGTTTCACTTTTGCAAGATGGAAAACGTCGGAGATCTGTTGCCAAGACCGTGATTATACTTCTGTGTGTATAAAAACCGCTAAAATGGACAACGTAATGCTATGGTGCTTCTTTTAGGTGCTCAGGTTCAAAGTCAGAGCTTTACACACCCTACCCCTGACTACATTGCCAGCTCCTAGTGTTATAGGCTCTGTGTGTTTGTGTGTGTGTGTGTGTGTGTGTTGGTATGCTAGCACATGCCTGTGTGTGCAAGAGCATGCATGAAAAAGCCAGAGGACAATTTTCAGGAGTCATTTCTTTTCCTTCCACTGTGGTTTTCTGGGGATCAAACGAAGGTGATCAGGTTTGCTGGGCAAGCACTTTTATCTGTTCAGCCATCTTCTCTGCCTTGTACTTTTATTTTGGGGGGGGGTGTATGACGTTCTTATTTATTAACAACTTTTTAAATAATAATGGTTATAAATAAAATACAGTAGCTACTTTCAAAAAGAGTATGAGAAGGGAGAGGATCAGGTAACACAAACTACGTATGAAAACGCCAGGAAACAAGTTATTTTGTAAGCTAATTTAAAACATAGAAATTTAATTGACAAATCACGATGTGTTTTGCGATGTACTGGGCTAGGATTGCAAAAATAAATAAATAAATAAAATGGTTTGCATATCTATCATCTTCCCGAGTACTGCTCTGCAGTGAGACCAGTTAACAGTTCTCCCATGATTTGCAGGCACATGGGACATTAGTGGCTTAATTACCTTGCTGTGGCTGTGAGGAAATATCTGACAGTAGCAACCGAAGGGTTTGTACTGGTTCATTTTCAGAGGTCTCTGTCTATCAGAGCAGGGAGGGTTGTCTATCAGAGCAGCTTCATGGTGGTCGGAGCACAGGGTGTAACAGGACACAGAGAATTAGGCCAGAACCTGGGTTGATCCATTATTCTTAAAGGCTTCCCCTGAGGGTCTGCTTTTGTGGTTGCTGGGAATTGAACTCAGGACCTCTGGAAGAGCAGTCAGTGCTCTTAACCTCTCTCTAGCCCCTAAATTTATCTTTAAAATTCTTTGATCCAGTCTCCTCCAGCCCCCAATATCATCGTCATTCTATGGTCTATTCCTATTATTTTATCGTGTGGGTGTATCTTGCTTTTGTTTTTCTTTTTTCTTTTAATTGGATATTTTATTTATTTACATTTCAAATGTTATCCCCTTTCCTGATTTCACCCCCAGAAACCCCTATCCCATCCCTCCTCCTCCTGCTTCTATGAGGGTGTGCCCCTACCCACCCACCCATCCACTCCCATCTCCTTGCCCTTGCACTCCTCTATACTGGGGCATGGAGCCTTCATGGGACCAAGGGCCTCTCCTCCCATTGATGTCCAACAAGTCCATTCTCTGCTACATATGCAGCGGGAGCCATGGGTCCCTCCATGTGTACTCTTTGGTTGGTGGTTTAGTCCCCGGAGCTCTGGGGGTGCTGGTTAGTTCATATTATTATTCCTCCTATGGGGCTGCAAACCCCTTCAGCTCCTTCAGTCCTTTCTCTAACTCCTTCATTGGGAATCCCCCTGATGGTTGTGAGCCACCATGTGTTTGCTGGGAATTGAACGCAGTCAGTGCTCTTAACCACTGAGCCATCCCACCAGCACCCTGCACTTTGTTTTTCAAAACAACAAGAAGTGTTGTTCTGAAGCCCACCCGTGCCAGAGTCACTCAAGCAGACTTTTAAGGGTGGGGTCTGTGAATGAGCACTTTAACAAGTTCTCCACATTTTTTTCACCTGTTTTCAGTTTTGAGAATCACCAGCAAAACCGTATCCTAAATCCTGTCTTCATTTGCAATGAAGTCGATGTCATGATCTTTGATTCCCCTTTCCTAAGACGATTTCTGCGCATTTTTACTGCCTGTGTTTAGAGAATGGAAACTGAATTCAGGATTCGCTGAAGCAGGAAGGGATCTGAAAGGTAAATGCGCTGCAAATGAAGGTTATTTGGACCATTGCTAAGCCAAACAGATGCCTCTGGGCTGGGAACAGTTTTGGATTACCCAGGCCTCTGATACTCTCCATTAGAGTGAGTAACTGGAAGCTGGCTATGTGTATGCTTACAGAAATTACATTAAATTGTTCACATTAGATACATCTCAACGGCTGATGCTGTCAGTGAGTAGCAGTGGTAAGAATATTAATGAGCGCTTTCCCTGGAATGAGAATTTGTGACTTATAAACAACCGCAAAGGGCTGCTGTTTTCATTGTCACAAATTAGGGAGCTACTGAGAAGGAGCTTGTGTTATTTAAATTCTGTGTCAGACAAGGCAGTGGAATACAACCTTACATGAACTGAGCAATTACCGTGTATCAAGCACAGGGCTCAAGATTTCTCACAGAAGATCCCATTCAGTTCTGAAGCTGGACCTGTGGACAGCTGTGCTTCTTACCCTATCTTTGCCTATGGTAAATGAGGCTCAAAGGACCTAAAGAACTTGCCTGAGAAACTAGTGCTGGTTCTGAAAACCCAGTCTTCAACTTTTCAAAAAATACCGACAAATACAATTGCATATATTTATGGTGTACAATTTGGGAAGACGACGTCAAGGAAATTAATATATTTCTTACCTCAACTACATTTAAACATTTGGTGGTGAAAATCTAGAGTACTACATTATGAACTACATACATCATTGTGAAGTCATCTGTTTGTGTCTTGTTTCCATGAGTAACCCAACCCATCTTGGGGTGCCAACTTTGTCTCTCCCTGTCATCTTGTTACCTAGTTTTCCGACCTTATAGCTTACCCTAAGGCCTGAAGCCTGCCTGTCTCTTCCCCGATCCCATTCCCTGCTCTCCAGTCTCCTTCCTCTTTTGGATGCTCCTACTTATGTGCTAGATGCATGATTTCTTACCTCTGCAGCCTCCTCTCATTCAGATAAGCCGCGGGACCATGGGTAGTGTGCCCCTCTCCTTTCTACACAGCACGGTTTTCCTCTTTGGCCTGGGCTTCTTATTGCTTTTACCTCTGTTGTTATCACATCATTGCCTCTTGTGATTCCTTACATTTTCATGTTCAAATGTTAGCTTAATTTCCAGCCTTTATATGTGTTTTGTTTGTTTGTTTAGACTAAGTCTCACGATGTAGCCCTGGTTGGCCTGGAAGTTGCTATGTAGACCAGGCTGGCTTCAAAAACTCCCAGAGATCTGCCTCTCCATTTCCCAAGGGCTGGAGTTAAAGGTGTGAGTCGCTATGCCAAGCATGCTTAATGACAGCAGAAAAATCTTCCCTAATGGAATCTCCTGGCTCCAAAGCTGCTTGATACACATAGGTATGTAATATTAATGCTAGAATAGACTTTTAAGACTGTTTCATTCAAGCTTTTTTTTTTGTTTTTTCGAGACAGGATTTCTCTGTATAGCCCTGGCTGTCCTGGAACTCACTTTGTAGACCAGACTGGCCTCGAACTCAGAAATCCGCCTGCCTCTGCCTCCCCAGTGCTGGGATTAAAGGCGTACGCTACCACACCCAGCTCAAGCTTTCTTTTTTATTGTTTTATATATAGAAAACTAAGGTACAGAAAAAACAGGTGGTATTCCCAAGGTCAAAAGAAGATTAATAGCAGAATATACTCAAGAATATAAGGTTACTATCTTCCAGTCTAATCACAGATTTAGGAAATCCTGGCAATCACAGTTCTTGGGATTATAGAGCAAATGTGAAGATGATACATCTTTCTGAGAGAAAGTACTGAGGTCTAGAAACGGGGGGGGGGGGCACTAGACTGGCCTCAACACCAGCTGGAAGTCAACACCTAAAAGTCCAGAAGAGAATATCATGGGCCATAAAGGTAGCATCAGAAGGAATGTAGAATCAAGGAGCCTCAAAACCAGAAAGGGCTCCGGGAATGTTGTTTTAGTTTCTTAGAAACTAGAGGCTAAGCGAGGTAGGAATGAAAGAGATTCCAATGAGACTTAAAACCAAGGAAGAATAAGAGTGGGTGAGAGGGGAAATGGGAACAGGGAGACTATTCTGCCTTCAATTGTGCCTGTAAAGGAAGAGGGAGAGGTCAGGGAGATTAGGCAGGAAAGGCCTCAGACTCTGATACAGCCAGGAGAAACCTGAGCCAGTCTAGCGAGAAGCTTCAGCATAAAGATAGCTCACAGGAATCTCCTGCATAGGTCAAAAATAACGATTTTTTTTTTCAGTTTTAATGTATACAGCCCTTATCTTGAGATAGACCAGGATGTAAATAGTCTCAGTTGTAAGGATAAGGCAGATGTAAAGATGTTATAGTTGAAGGCCGTCACCTAATTGAAGTCTTTGTGACAAGTATTCTCCCTCTGCAACCCCACTCTGTCTTTGTTTTTGTTGTTTGTTTGTTTTCCCTGTATATCCCTGGCTGTCCAGAAACTTGATCAGTAGATCAGGCTAGTGTAGGCATATTTTTTTCTCAACCTACTTTAATAAATGTTCACCTTCTCTCTAGCCCACCACCCACCAGAGGTAGTGGAAAAGACAAGTTATTAGGACACAGGAGAAGTAAACCTGTTTAGAAAGAGTTCTTTGAGGGAAATTCCATCTGTACTGTCAGGATATCAGCAGTTAAGTTCACACAAACCAGCAGCAGCAGTTCAATCCACTTGCAAACACCATTCACAAATCAGCAATGGCAGGTCCATCCAGAAGAAGCTGTGAGGCTCTGCTGTCTGCTGTTTAGGAGTAGTTCCTTGGAGCGATTTCCATTTCCAACTGTCAGGATACCAGCAGTCTAGATCAGTAATATCAGGATAGCAAACAGGAATCAGCAGTGGTGGCAAGACCCAGCAGAAACAGCCAAGTCTCCAATGAGTCTGCACTCAACAGGAGTCAACAGGAGCAAGTAGAACTAGCCGGGATGCTAGGAAAAGTTCTCTACTGAGCATCTCTCAAGGA
This sequence comes from Mus caroli, assembly GCF_978045245.1. Taxonomy (NCBI): domain Eukaryota; kingdom Metazoa; phylum Chordata; class Mammalia; order Rodentia; family Muridae; genus Mus; species Mus caroli. The sequence continues at coordinate 27,654,972 of NW_028227260.1, forward strand.
ACTGAAGAACAGCAAAGACATAAGACCACTGAAGCTTTCCAAAGCTAGCTATGGAAGCCTCCTCGCCCCTTTCCGTCACTGTCCATTGAATTCTACTTACTCCCTACATCAGTCTTATCAAAACTCCACGAGTCTGTATCAGCTGAAATATCCAGAAACTGCCATTTCACTCTGCCAATTGGCCCAAGTCTGTGGAAGCAGCAAGAAACTTCCAGAACAACATCTGAAGTTTTTTGGTGTGTTTCTTTCTATGAAGTCATAACAAATGATTACCAGTAAGAAATGGCAAAGTGTACCAACACCATCCTGTGTTATATTTATATTTCTTCTCAACATCACCCATCCTTTCACATGCTTGCTTATAGCAGAACATCCTTTCACCTGAGTCTGCTTTAGCAAAACATCTTACCTGTATGCCCCAGCAAAACATCAATTAACATAACTGACTTCACCGCCGCCACTGCCGCCATAGCCCACTGGTGTTGTTGCCACTTACAAGTCCCTAAAATGTCTTTGAAACAACTCTAACACTTCAATGGGGTGTAATGAAAGAGAGAGCTTGCTCCAAATTACACTTTCTAAGTGAGCTGAAGTGAGTTCCCAGCTGGAAGAGAAAGAAAGGGTGAAACAGAATGAAGTGAACCGTTTTGTCTACTTGTCCTTTGTAACCAGGATGATGCGGCTGGCAGAATGGAGAAGGTACTCTATGGTGAATATTCTGAGCATTAGTAAATGTCTACTGTGTGTTGCGACACATACTAAATCCTGGTGCTATCCCTACAAAACCAGTGCATTCTCTACAGGCAAAGGTTAGGACAGTGGATTCTGGTGCTATCCCTACAAAACCAGTGCATTCTCTACAGGCAAAGGTTAGGACAGTGGATTCTGGTGCTATCCCTACAAAACCAGTGCATTCTCTACAGGCAAAGGTTAGGACAGTGGATTCTGGTGCTATCCCTACAAAACCAGTGCATTCTCTACAGGCAAAGGTTAGGACAGTGGAACATTACTTCCTGGCTGTAACCTGGGCACAAATGTTTCAGAGAATGGCGGTTGTGAGCAAATGTGGACATGCCTGATATCCCCACAGACTGTGGGGATAGTCTATTTGCAGCCAAATATGCCTTACAGTAGGGCAGATCTCCTCTGTATTCTCAGTGTGGAGTTACAAGCTGTGAAATAGCTAAAACAAACTTGACAAAGGCCGAGTGGGAGGATATGAACTACTTGATGTTTGACTATATAATTTCTTTATATTTACTATATAATTTCTTTAGTATATAATTATAGTGATTAAGAGACTATATTGGTGGAAGGGACAGAACATGGATCACTGGATCAGAATTAAGGCAAATGAACAAAAGAGAAAGCCCAGAAATAGACTCACACAAATATCCCCAACTGATTTTACGTGAAGATGCTAAGGCAAAATGAGCATTCCCATACTGTCCATCTGAAAAACCTCGGGCTGGATCACAGATATCTCTGGACATTGTCAAACTATAAAGAATTTAGTAGAAAGAATGAAAGAAAGAATGAAAGAAAGAGAGAGAGAGAGAGAGAGAGAGAGAGAGAGAGAGAGAGAGAGAGAGAGAGAGAACCAATAGAGAAAATCTTTTGATTCTAGGGCTCAGTAAAACTTGTTAGATTTAGCCATAAACCCAGCTATACCACTCCTGGGCATATACCCAGAAGATGTTCCAACCGGTAAGAAGGACACATGTTCATAGCAGCCTTATTTGTAATAGCCAGAAGCTGGAAAGAACCCAGATGCCCCTCAACAGAGGAATGGATACAGAAAATGTGGTACATTTACACAATGGAGTACTACTCAGCTATTAAAAAGAATGAATTTATGAAATTCCTAGGCAAATGGATGGATCTGGAGGATATCATCCTGAGTGAGGTAACCCAATCACAAAGGAACTCACACAATATGTACTCACTGATAAGTGGATATTAGCCCAGAAGCTCAGAATACCCAAGATACAATTCGAAAAACACATGAAACCCAAGAAGAAGGAAGACCATAGTGTGGATACTTCGTCCCTCCTTAGAATGGGGAACAAAATACCCATGGAAGGAGTTACAGAGACAAAGTGTGGAGCAGAGACTGAAGGAAAGGCCATCCAGAGACTACCCCACCTGGGGATCCATCCCATATACAGACACCAAACCCAGACACTATTGCAGATGCCAACAAGAGCTTGTTGACAGAAGCCTGATATAGCTGTCTCCTGAGAAGCTCTGCCAGTGCCTGACAAATACAGAGGTGGATGCTGTCGGTCATCCGTTGGACAGAGCACAGGATCCCCAATGGAGGAGCTAGAGAAAGGACCCAAGGAACTGAAGGGGTTTGCAGCTCCCTAGGAAGAATGGCAATATCAACCAACCAGACCCCGTCCCCCTGCTCAGAGCTCCCAGGGACAAAACCACCAGCCAAAGAAAACACGTGGTGGGATTCATGGCTCCAGCTGCATATGTAGCAGAGGATGGCCTTGTTGGACATCAATGGGAAGAGAGGCCCTTGGTCCTATGAAGGGCCTGTGCCCCAGTGTAGGGGAATGCCAGGGCCAGGAATGGGAGTGGGTGGGTTGGGGAGCAGGGGGAGGGGGAAGGGGGTTGAGTTGGGGTTTTAAAACTCCAAGCCAGAGCTATCTCTCTCTCTCTCTCTCTCTCTCTCTCTCTCTCTCTCTCTCTCTCTCTCTCTCTCTCCTCTCTCTCTCTCTTTCTGACACACATATGCACAGACATTCTTGACAAATAAATAATAAATTTATAATTTTTGAAAAATTAAAACTCCAGTTAGAAAATGGGTATCTTTTCATGTGTTTATTCCACGACTATATATTTTCTTTGGCAGAATTTCTGCAATCCCAGAACTCAGGAGGTAGGAGCAGCATGAGTTCAAGGCTATCCTTAGCTACATAGTGAGTCTGTACCCATCCTGGGATACATGAAACACTGTGTTTGTGATGCTTAGTAGGTGTTTAGGAGTGGTGAGAGACAGAAAAATGTGCTTATGGATGCTAGATTATCCAGGGTCTAGTTATCCATACAAGGGGCTTGAGATTCAGCATAAACCTATTGGGAAGCCATTGGAGAAGAGCACATGTCCTGGCTTATATTTTAGCAAATCATTATAGTTGATGAAGCCAGGAGTGGGAACAGAGAAACCAGTAAAGACATCACTATAGTAGACTAATGTTTCTCTCACTGCTGATGTCAGTATAATAAGGAATTCTAGAATTTAGATAGGAAGTGAGTGAAATATAAAAATGTGGGTGGACAAAGGACATATTTTGGAAGTAGAGCTAACAGAAACTCATGGGTAGACATATGACTGTGGAATTCTTAGTTTAGAGAATTTTCTAAAAATGGAGCCAATTCTCTCTCTCTCTCTCTCTCTCTCTCTCTCTCTCTCTCTCTCTCTCTCTCACACACACACACACACACACACACACACTTGAACTATTCTTCTAGGCTCATAGGAGTCCACATTACTTCTAATGTTTAGTTTCATGATAGAACACTTGCCTAGCACACGTGAGGTCCTGGGTTCAGTCTTTAGCACCAAACAGCAAAGCAAACTAACAAATTACAGAGGTAGAGACAGTGTCCTTACAGGCCAGTTACATGCCAGCTCTACCGTTGGTCTAGCATGTAGGTTGGGTTGTAAGTAGTCTGTTATCCCGCCTTTAGAAAATAGAAATCTCTTGTTGGGGAAGAGGGGAGGGCAATCGCACGCAAGTAACCTGAATACAAGAGGGTGTAGGAGGGGAGAGTGGAGAGACGAGGAGTATCAAGAAAGACAAATTATACTTGAAAACACTATAATGAAATCTAATGTTTTACATGCTAATTTAAAAAAATAACAATAAAAATTAAGAAAATAGCAATCTCAAGCCATGTAAAATTTAAAAATAAAATTAGAAACCTGTGAGAAATAAATTAGAAAAAAATAAGTTAACTTCCAGGTGGTGGGATTCTGGTGGGCAAAGCATGAGCTGAAAGTCAAACCCAAGCATCTTGGAGCCAAATAAACTCTAGGCTGCTGCAGCCACGCTAACGGGTAGCTATGGCCCTGCCTGTCAGTGCTGCTCTGTAACCACTAGGGGGCAGCCAACTACAGAAATTCTGCCTTCCCTTGGATTTTTCTGGGAGTGGCTGATGTTGTGGTCAGGAGAAATACGGTGAAATATGTTAGTTTCGAGGAGACTCCTGGGCTTAGAGAACCTGAGACTCAGCTGCTTATGGATCCCACGGAGACTTTGAAGCCCGTTGCTAGGCCATTCCATTGGCAAAAATAACTTATATTTGAACAAACCTCCATGTTTGATCATTCTGTATCTCATGTCTCCCCTTTTTGAAAAAAGATTTATTATTATTATTTTAAAGTGTAGGGGGTGCATGTGAGCGTAGGTGCCCATAGAGGCCAGGGAAAGATTTTATAAGTGACTAAGTGCAGGTGTCACTAGAGGCCAGAAAAAGCCATTAGATCCCCCTAGAGCTGGAGTTCCAGGTGCTTGTGCGCTGCCTGCCCCGGGTACTTGGAACTGAATTCAGTTTCTTTGCAAAAGCACGAAGCACTCTTAGTTGTGGAGCCATCTCTCCATCCTCAGTGGAATATTCTCAAAGCATTTTAGGGAAAACAACAACCCTCCAGCACAGGCCAGGTCACTCTGGGGTCATTTCATCATGGTCTTGATTGCTGTTTGTGCCAGCACAAGAACAGAGTGTAATTTATGCACCGTTCCCTTAGAGTCCCTGGAACTCAGTGTTTCCCGTTTCATTACATCTGAGCAATTTCAATGTAGTGAGTTCTCTTATTAGTCTCACTGGAGGCAGTGTGAGTGGAGGTGAGGGAGGATACAGGCTGAGTTGGTGATTGTAAGAACATTAGTGCAGCTCCGTCCATGCTTGGCTCCAGTGCACTGGGCATTACTTCGGGATGGTCAAGAAGCAGCCTCTAGGATTCCCAGCTTTACAGAGCAGGTCAGGCCAATCCAAGACTAGCAGAGTAGCATGTGAGAGAGTATACTAATTTCCAGATGGAGGGGCCTAGCTGTAATAGGGCATGGCAGAAGAAAGAGACAGAGGGGACAGGCAACCTTTAATCCCAGCACTCAGAGTCAGAGGCAAGAGCATCTTAGAGTTTGAGACCAGCTTGGTCTACAGAGCAATGTCCAGGACAGCCAAAGCTGCACAGAGAAGCCCTGTCTCCAAAAAAAAAAAAAAAAAAAAAAAAAAAACAAATAAATGAACAACAACAGCAACAAACCAAAATCAGAACTAAAATTAAAAACCCCAAAGAAAGAGGAGAAGAAAGAGGAGGATAGAGGAGGAGAAGGAGGAGGAGTAAAAAGAGGAGGAGGACATGAAGGGTGGCATCATGAGTCCATATGTGAGGACAGAAAGCAACGAACATAAACAAATGGTAATGAGATCCTTAAGAGAAGCTGAGGGAGGGAAATCAAGGTCATGGGCATCCAGGACCCCAGCTGGATTATTTTTGCTTGTGTTTCGACTGGAGAATCTGAGCCCAGTTCATAGAGCCAGGATGAAGGAAGAGCAGTGAGGCCCTCTGTACTCTAGGCTGTAAGACTGTTTCAGTTCAGACTGCAGTACTAGATTTCCCTCCCTAGGTGCTCTGCAAACCTTGGTAGAATAAATGTACAGGGGAAGGTAGCCTGGCACCCTGCACCTTCTCCTTAGGAGCATGTGTTCCACTCCGCCAACATTGGCTTTATGTCTACTAGAAATCAAGTCTAGCTGCGCACTTCTTGCGAGGCCTGATTTTCCAAAAGTGGGCAGCATTTGCTGCTCATACCTCCCTATTCTGGCACAAGAGAATTTGAGGGAACTTAACAAGCTAGGGTTGTGGGCTGGAAAACAGGAGTATGACCTGTCTAGAAGTATTGTATGCATATAATGACATTTATTTATTTATTTATTTATTTATTTATTTATTTATTTATTTATTTATTGGTTTTTCAAGACAGGGTTTCTCTGTGTATCCCTGGCTGTCCTGGAACTCACTCTGTAGACCAGGTTGGCCTCGAACTCAGAAATCCGCCTGCCTCTGCCTCCCAAGTGCTGGGATTAAAGGTGTGCACCACCACTACCCAGCTTAATGACATTTATTAATGTTAATTACTAATGTCAATCAATTTGGCAATTGATTGATATGGTAGATTTTGTATTGCTCCTAGCTCATCTTTTCTCCTAGTGCAAGGACTATCTGGGGACTTTGCCCTTACTGAATACTCTTCGCCAGTGAGTATCATGAGAAGTCTCAGAGGGAGGAAAGTGGCTGGTGAGAACTTCCTGCTCCCTGCCTCAAAGAGTGGGTAAAGAGTGAATGTTTTTGCAGTGAAGCTCATTTTGGTAGGCTTTTCTTTTCCGTGATGTTGAAAACACTGGCTAATCTTCTTTAAATGGTTTATCTCAATATGAGTTCATCTTCCTTCCCCTTTCTGAAGCGGCCTCCTCAAGTTCCCCTAAGCCTAGCTGACTCACTTCCTCTTAGAAGGCATCCATGTATCCTTCAAAAGAGAGGACCAACTGGGAATAAGAAAACTACCCAGTCTTCACTGACTCCACTCATCAGAGATAGATACAAAGCAACCTGTGCTCCTCAACCCAAGGTCAGACATCAATTCCATGAGGCTCTATGCCCATAACTGATGTGATTGACTCCTTAGGCAAGTCTGTCTGAAACTAGGTTCCCCCTTTAGCCTAAGAAAACCCAGACAAGTCCTGGGCACTCACTAATAACATAATTAGTGAGAAACAGATGTGGTATCCAAACAGCCTTTTGACTATAAAACTCGGTCTCTGTAGGATGGGCTTATGAGCAAAGGACAAACAGAAACCTGAGTCATGGCCATTGATGTCACAATGGTGGAAATTCCAGACTCTTGACATTTCAGGCTGTGTGTGCTGAGGAGGTGGGGGATGGGGTGTAAAATATACATAATATATCAAACTGATTATTTTAGCCATCTGAAGTGTATAGTCATTGAAATTAAGTGTATCAACAGCGTCATTTAACTGTCACCACTTTCTGTCCTTCAGATTTTGTTGTCTTTCCAAATAGAAACCAGGGACAACCAATTGATTTTAAATTCAGGTTGTGACACTTAGAAGCTCTGTAAGTTTGTATACATTCCTTAGTCATTCAGGGCCTCGACTTCATTTATAAGATGAAGATGATAATATGACTTGTCTGGTATGATTGTACATGCATAATAATATTTACTAAAATTAATTACTAATTTCAATCACTGGGCCAATCTATTAACATGTTAGTTTTTGTGTTGCTGTGACCAAAATACCTGGAAGAAATGACTTAAGGGAGGACATGTCTCTTTTAGCTCCTGGTTTTGAGGATTTCTGTGCTTAGACCTTGACTCCTTTGGTTGCAGACCCATGGTGAGACAGAGTATTCTTGTGGCGTGATAGACAGGAAACACAGTGATGTCACCAGTGACCTGTATCCTCTACCTAGGCTCCACTTCCTAAAGTCTCCACATAAAACTTCCTAAAATAGCACCACTTGGGGACCAAATACTCATCACATGAGCTAGGGGACAGCATTTCTCCTTCAACCCATAACACATGAAATGTATTCCACATGTACCTGAGCTCTTAGTCTGGGTAGACAGTTGTGCCAAGACTCAAGGGATCGTTAGACTTGACCTCGGAGCTTGCATTGGCAAGGCTATGAAAAGTCAGTAAGATGAGAATATCCAGTGCCTGCCATACACCATTTCTCCAGCAAACACTGGTCAGCTCATCCTTATCATTGCTGCTATGGAACAGAATTGGAAATGCATGCCTCCTAAGCCTCTCCAGTAACACTAGGTTATTCTTTCTCCACCAACATAATGAACATTACAAATAATTATAAAAAAAATTCTGCCCCTGCCTCTAAGTAGAAGAAAGAGGTGAACAACCCCATTGATGTAAACATGACTAAGCATATCTGCTTACCTCCTAGAAAACATCAGCCTATTTACATGTCTACAAGGTACCCACTTTCATTTGTTTCTTATCGCAGGTCCAGGGCTGAACAGTGTCAGAAATAAGTAAGTCAACTTCCTATTTCTGAGAAAGGGGCAGGAAAATCTCTTTTAGCTACTTTCCAAAGCTACTCATTCCTCCTTGGCATTTTCCACCACTGGCGGCATCCTTCCTGGTGATGATGGTTATACCAAGAAGAAGAAAAAAGAAAAAGGATGCCATTCTACTTGGTCTGTCCTGCTACTGCTGGAGTCCTCCAACTTAACTTCTTTCCTTTTACAGTGCTAGCTTCTAGCTTCAGATGTTCAAGAGCAGAGAAGAGAAGAGGGGAGTAGGGCACAATGGGAGAGAGTGGGAGATGGCTATGGTCCCAATTTCTTGCTTATTTCTCAGTCCTCAACAGGACTTCTCCTACAAAGCCACAGACAAATCTAGCTCCCAGCAACCTCTCGCCAGTAATTTATAACCTTAATTCACAGGGCTCCCTATCTTTATGCGCCACCTTGCCCTGTTTGAATTAGAAGAATTGTGGTTCAGCTCCAAGCACTTCTAACAAGTTGCCTCTGTTTCTGATCTCAAGGAGAGCCAGGTTGTTTCTTCAAGCTTTTAGTACTCTGGTCTAGCAGGAAGGATGGATACCATTGCTAGCTGACAACAAACACTTTCTGACATCCCTGCTTACTTAGTTCAGTAGCTTCTTGTCCTCGAATCACTCTGTCCTATTTCCTGCTACTGTCTGTCTCACATCCCTTGGTTTTCTTGGTTTTGTTAAAGCTCCCCATGGCAAGGCTAGCTTCCTTTTTTGTGGTCCTCGATCTTTCTAGTGTGGCCCTCTGAAGATGGCATTTCCAGCAGCCTTTCATAAGTCATTCATTCACAATAGTATCTGAACTCCTCACACAAGTTAAGTCAATTTCTGATTCATATTGCTAGAATTCATATTGCCTTGCTTCGCCTTCACATAGGAAACACTTCTCAAGCTCTCAATACAAATCGATAAGCCTTTTCTATTAAAAAAAAATGGGAAAGCGCATAACCAAAAGAACCTGAGAAACAGCGATTCTGTTTATGGGAAAATGCAGGCAAGCCTGAGCAATGGATGTCCACGTACATACCGTGTTTATAAATTGGGCTTGACTTAGATGGACGGAGGATAAAGGAACCAAACACAGCAGCAAACCATTTGCAAGTAGAGTCATTCACCAGTAGAGGGCAGCACGAATAGCAGTGAAACAACCCAATCTGGACATGGCTTTCCTTGAGTAGGAGACAGGATTCTGTGGTAACAGACCTGAGACTCTGTACCCATTTTGTGGAAAGTCAAGAATGGGCTAGGAGCTAGCTGAGGAGGAAAAGGCACAGGTTTTCCTCGTATCCATTAAATTCCATGGGGGGGGGGTCCAAGCAATACAATTCTTTCTGTACTGATGATATGTTAAAAATGGTACTGGGGACCTATAAAATGGCTCAGCAGATAAAGCAACCTGTGGCCAGGCCTGAACACCTGAGTTCAATCCCCAGACGGTGGAATAAGAGAATAGAAAACAGATTCCCACATGTAGTCCTCTGACCTCCATCTGACTCAAGTACACACACACACACACACACATACACTCATAGGAAATAAAAATGTAACAAGTTTTAAACGACATGAAATACCAAATAGCATATTGTAACTTGAAACTTTCTTTATGCAAAGATCTTATTTTGATAAGATTTTCCGAGGCCTTTACAACTAGAAGAGAATTGAAAAGATTGGCAATTTAGCACTTTTAATTAAATATAACACGCATTACATGTCAATAGCTTGTTTTCACTGAACACTGAGACTACTAGCAGTTAGGATGCTGGGTGGAAGCCAAAGCCGGGCCCCTCAGATGAGGGCTGCTCCCAGAAGATCACCTGAAGCTCAGCCTCCAGCAGCAGTTGCAACATCTGCAGTTGGCTCACCTGCCGCTGAGCCTCGGCAGCCCGGCCTGATGGCCCACATGGCTACCACTGCGGCCGGTGTGGCTGTGGCCTCTACAGTGGGGCACACCCAGGGTCACGCCATCACTGGGGGCTTCAGCAGAGGCTGTAATGCTGAGCCTTCAAAGCCCGACATCACTTACCAGGAGCCTCGGGGAGCCCAGCTGCAGAACCAGCAGTCTTTTGGACCTTGCTCTCTAGAGATCAAGCAGTTTCTGGAGTGTGCTCAGAACCAGAATGATGGCAAGCTCTGTGAGGGCTTCAATGAGGTGCTGCGGCAGTGCAAGGCTGCAAATGGTTTCATCTAATCAAGAAATTCAGGCTGAAGAGGTGTAAAATTGGTTCTGTATAATTGATAGTACAAGTGTGGACCCTTACTGAGGCTTGTATGTAATGTTGGTTACTGGGCAAATGTTTGGCCTCCTTGAAACTAACTGCATTGTAATTGTGAGTTTAAAAAAAATAATAAATTGGTTTATTCTGAAAAAAAAAAAAAACAAAAAACAAAAAACACTGAACAATGAAAGTAAAACATCTGTATGTCCTCCCAATCTCATGTTCCTGGGGTCTTCTGAGAAAGACATGTTTGTGCTTTTATTTCATTTCTGTGCATCCATAAACAACATGCTTTTCCATGTCTGGTAAGTGGTGATCTGTTCTGCTCTCTGCTGTTTTGTATATTATTCTAGAAGCAGAGCAAACACCAGAAAATAAATGACTGTGAGCCATCTATCTACTCTTAGACATGTTTATACCCGAACTTAATTTTCCTTTTGAGTTTTGAGTCTGTCTTTGGCATTTTTGGAAGAGGTTATTAGATTTGGGGGAGTTGCCACCCTACAGGAATCTCAACCTCCCACACACTTCCCCTTGCCAAACTTTTACTCCCCGGGCAAGGCTGTACCAAGAAAGCGTTTATTTACAGTCTTAAGATGGTCACTCCGCAATTCCCAGTAACAGTTTTCAGAAGGCATCCAAGAAATTCATGTATGAGGGATGATATTAGAATTCATATGAAAATGTTTATAGGCAACTTGGATTTCTGCTGTAATATTAATGAGCTATATCTGATTCGGGTTTCTTTCCTTTTTCCTATTGTTTGCTTGTTTGTTTGTTTGAAGCCTCTGCTCTCCAAGAGGGGCATATGAACACGAACTGATGCCAGGAGTTAACATTGTGCACACAAATTTCAATATCATTCTATTACTGAACAGATAAAACCTCTCAGACATGCACCCCTTCTTTCCTTTATCTCAAACAGCAGACCAGACCATTCCATTTTACTCAAATGACTATTGTTTTTTGAGAGTCAAAACCAAGTTATCACTCATTTTCTAGAAAAGGTATAATGACTTAGAAAAGGGTCCAGGTCGGAAATACCTGAGTTACCTCATCTAAATATTGAAAATCCAGTCATCCTGAAGAAAGGGGACAGCCCGGATTTACACATTTGCAAAGCGGGGCATCTCATGTCCCGTTTTCCTCAATGGAGTTTTCTTTCCTTTGTCATCCCGATCCTCTGCAGTTGCAGGGAGTTATGAGTGGATTCAAATGGGACTGGCTGCGTAGGTGGGGAACTGTAAAATGAAAGTCAAGCAACCCACGCAATCTGTGCTAGAGCTGCTTTCCCTGCAGTGTAGTTAGGCTACTTTTTGTTATTCCAAAGAATAACTACCGGAACCAAAACACACTAAAATAGTCATTAGTATACTTCAGAATAATCTTTGAGGTGACAGAAAAAAAAAAAAAGAACCAACTTTTTTCCTCATTGATTCATTTATGTCATCTCTAAATGCTTACCGAATTTTTACTATTTGGGAGTCAGTTTCATAGAGGTTGAGAGTGTAGCAGTAACCAACTTTGGTAAGGTACTGGCTAGTTTTATGTCAACTTGACACAGGCTGGAGTTATCACAGAGAATGGAGCTTCAGTTGAGGAAATGCCTCCACGAGATACAACTGTAAGGCATTTTCTCAATTAGTGATCAAGGGGGAAAGGCCCCTTGTGGGTGGGACCATCTCTGGGCTGGTAGTCTTGTCTATAAGAGAGCAGGCTGAGCAAGCCAGGGGAAGCAAGCCAGTAAGTAACATCCCTCCATGGCCTCTGCATCAGCTCCAGCTTTCTGACCTGCTTGAGTTCCAGTCCTGACTTCCTTGGTGATGAACAGCAGTATGGAAGTGTAAGCTGAATAAACCCTTTCCTCCCCAACTTGCTTCTTGGTCATAATGTTTATTCAGGAATAGAAACCCTGACTAGGACAGTCCCTGTCATTGGGAATCTGATATTCTAGTGGAGAGAATCAGATATGCAAAATAATGAAATAAGGTTATTTTGGACTTTGGTTTGTGACCTGGAGAAAAGAAAATAGAATAAAGCAGTAGAGATAGACTGTGGACGTGGGTGATCGTCCTTGGAATACTTAGGTAAGGCATCTCAGATGCAGTAACCTTCTCTAGAGTCCTAAGTGAAAGTGACGCTATGACTTGGCAATGTAAGCCCTGAATATATTCCCAAGAAAAATGAAAAAAAAAGTCTTATGTACAAACAAAAATATGTTTGTGAGTGTTCAGAGAAGCTTTATTCCAGACAGTTAAAAAAGAAAGGAAGAGAGAGAGAGAGAGAGAGAGACCGAGAGAGAGAGAGAGAAAATAGGAGATATAAAGGAATTTTGGTTTCATTGTGAATTATGAAAGCATATAGCACTCAATACTGGGGATAGTTTCCTGTACTATATATAGACCATGAAATTGTATACTTAAAAGGGAAATTTTATTGCATGTGTTATATTCTGATGGGAAAAAAAGAGACAAGAATTAGATCAAGAACACTTCAGAAACACATTTTAAATGGAAAATAAAGGGTGAGTAAGCAAAGGAGTTAGGCCACAGTGATAGGAGGAAAGGGGATTTGGGGCCAAGAGAGCCACAGGTGCAGTGAGAGGAAGGGGTGATGGACTTCTTTGAAGAACACAAAGAAACCAGTTATGGCTATTGTGCTGTGAAGGGTGAAAGAGCATAATGAGGGATTGTGTGGAAGAAATACATGGAGACCAGATAGCATGGATTATTTTTAGATGGTTTCAGTCAATTGAACATTACATCCTACACATAAAGAGTTTTAAAGCAAAGGAACATGAACTAGTTGGAATTTTCCAAAGATCACTCTACTGAATGAAGACTAGTTTGTAGAATTGTGTAAGCGGAGAGGCGAAGGGATCACTGCCATTATTTAAGCAACCGGTATCATGGAGTAAGAGGTAACTTACTCCAGGTGATAGAAAATTATGTGGACTCGGCATGTTTGGGAGGTAGAACTGTCATTATATATGGTACAGTATGGATATAAGAGAAAGAAAAAAGGGTACAATCTCTAAAGTTTTGTCTGAAATTGTGAAAAAAAATAACTGTCATTTTGGTCATCTTTTAAAAATATTTTTGTGCACAAGTATTTTGTTTGAATGTATGGAAGTATATCACATTTGTACCTGGTGCCCTCAGAGGTCAGAAGAAGACTATAGATCTGAAAATGGGTTTATGGATGGTTGTGGGCTACCATGTGGGTGCTGGGAACTAAGCCTGCGTTCTCTGAAAAAGCATCGAGTAGTTTTAACTGCTTGGAACCATTGCCCCAGCACCAAGATTTTCTTTTTCTTTTCATTTTTAATTACGCATCTGTCTCTGTGTAAGGATGCGCGTGTGCATGCAGGTGACTGCAGAGGCCAGAAGAGGGCATCAGATCCCCTAGAAGTAGAATTACAGGCAGCTGCGAGCCGTGGTGAGAGTTGTGTGCGGGATGCTGGGAATTGAACTCAGGTCCTCTGAAAAAGCAGTTTCAGTTGTCTTTGCATACCGTTAATGCTATTAGAAAACAAAGGATACTGTCTACTTGGGACTCAAAAAAACTTGTATATAGATCTCTTTGTTTCTTTAATCACTTTTTCCCACCCTTTACTCTTTGCTCTCTTATACCCTCTAAAGAATAGCATGACAATGAAGTCTTTATCTTAAATTTATGCTTCTTGTTGTTGTTGTTTTGTTTGTGTGGATATGGGGTTCAAGACAGGGTTTCCCCACATAGCCATGGCCTTCCTAGAAAAGGCTCTGGAGAGCAAGCTGGCCTTTAACTCAGAGATCCACCTTCCTCTGAGTGTTGGAATGACAGGAGTGTGCCACCACTGCCCAGCTTTTATGTTTTATCATCACTGTTATTTCTTTCCATCATTCTTGCTTAACTGCTACATGCGATAGACTTTCTAGAGCACAGACCCTAAGAAGGCCACCACCTGGCCAATTGGAGCTGACAGGATTCAGAAGGTGAGAGGCTCCATTTTTTTTTCTTAGGTGATTTCCACAGACCTTTGACTCATATACGGTTTTCAATTACCTGTGTTATTCTCTGCCTCATCTACGTAGCTCACTGGGGTAGCTCTAAGTCTTGGGAAGGAAAAGAGCTTATAATGCAGAAAGACAGCTGGCCAAATCATTCCAGGCAACTGAACTGAAAGGCTCTATATTGTTCATCTAATATAGTCACAGTAATGTATTTTCTCCTATATACATTCCAGTTTTTATAGAGGCCTAGGTTTCTAAAATTGCTCTTTATATTAATGGTGATTTCTAAGTACAATAGATTTCTGGCTAAGAGAGGATATAATTAGTAAGAACTTAATCTTCCACTTTATTAGTTGTGCCAGATTATGCAGTTTCTCATTAAGCTGCTTTGAAAGTGTTCGCCTTTCTTTCACGTGCTGTTTATGTAAGAGAACCTGAAGGAGGCCCTTATGCACTCAGTAGGTTTACAATGTGTCCCATAACTGGTCCTTCAAGCCTGGTGTCTTTTGGGACCATCCCCTGTGCTAATAAACAGCCCTGTCACCCAGCCCACCAACATGGTCACAAACTTTCGTCCACAGCCCCCTTACTTAATCTGTCCCTAAGTCTTGTCACCTACATTCTGAACACCTATCATATGTACCTAGCTATCTATTTATGTTCTCCCCCACCACTGGCTCTTAGAATCAGACCTCTCTTCCATGTGGAATATTGCAGGAGTGACCTGGCAAGTCGCAGTTCTCCCCTAAATTATTCTTCCTGCAACGAATCTGATTTTTTTTATTACATTTATTTATGTGTGTCCGTATCTGCACAAGGACACACAAAGCTATGTGTTGGGGTCAAAGGGCAACTGGCAGGATTTGGTTCTCTTCATTAACCATTTGTATCCCAGGGAGGAATCCAACTCAGGTATTAAGGCTTGGCAGCAAGTGTTGTGTTGTGTTTTGTTTTGTTTTGTTTTGTTTTTACCCACCTGATGGTCCTACTAGGTATTTATATAAATATCTGAATTTTAGTCTCCTGCAAAATCTTTCAATGGCTTCTTGTAGCCTGACGTATAAAATCCAAGACCTTAGTACAGCAATACAGGCTTCTGTTTTTCTGTTTGTTTTGTTTTGTTTTGTTTTGTTTGAGACTGGGTTTGTCTGTGTCACCCTGGCTATCCTGGAACTCACTCTGTAGACCAGGCCAGCTTCGAACTCAGAGATCCACCTGTTTTTTTCCTCCCAAGTGCTATAATTAAAGACATACACCGACAGGCCCAGCTAGTTTTTTGTCTTTTGTCTTCATCTCACTATTTCAACAAACATCACTTCCAACTATTTCCTTATATTCTAGGAATAATGGGTTACTTCCACTAACCTGTCTGTGGGAGTTTGAATGAGATATTTCCACCAGAGGCTCCTGTCTGTGAAAGCTTACTCCCCACTTGGCAGTATTGTTTGGGGGAGGTGAGGAAACCTTTAGATGATGGAGTCTTGCTGGAGGAAGTATGTCAGTAAGAGTGGGCTTTGAAAATTCATGGCCTCACTCCACTTCCAGTTGGTTCTCTTTGCTTCAAGTCTATTCTTGAAGATGTCATTTCTTAGCTTCTTACTACCATGCCATGTGCTCGCCACCACCCCACTATTATGTGCACTGTGTGTGTGTAAATAGGAATAAACTCCTCCATAAGTCATTTTTTGGTAGTGGTGTTCTATCACAAGAATAAACATAAAACTACAATCCGGACTATGTCAGGCATTGTATGCATCCAGGTACTAACATCACAGATACTGTCTCTCTGTCCCCAAATGTTTCCGCTTTTCTTTTTTCCAAGTGTCACTGCAAATCCCTATCCTATTTCAAAATCAAACTCAAATGTCTTTTCTCGAAACCTGAGATCTATTCCCTACCCCTGATAGAAAATACACCTTTAATGAAAAACCACGAATCCTTAGATGCTTGAGTGGATGAACAGTAGGTCATACAGGCCATGTGTGGGTAATTTCGGCCTGTAATGGCAAATGCAGAGCTGGGAAGAGTATAAGAATACATCAATACATTTGGATGAGGGACATGAAGGGAAGGGAAGCTGCAGAGAACAAAGGCCTGAGCAAAAGCAGCTTTGTGAGTTCCCTTAAAAATTTTTGTTATTATTACTTGTGCAGTTGTGGGGATAAAATCTAGGTCATCACATAGGTTAGGTACATGTTCTACCATTGGATAATGTCCCCATCCAGGATGTCTGTGCTTTTTAAATTTTATTCTAATTTAATTTTTAAAATATGTATGCACGTTTTCCTTGTAAGCAGTGTGTGTGCAAAATACCCAGCCAGACCAGAAGAGGGCATCAGATTCCCTGGAACTGGAGTTACAGACATCTGTGCTAGTGCAAATTGAATCTAGGTCCTTTGGTAGAGCACCAATGTGTTCAACTTCTGAGCTATCACTCCAGCCCCTAGGATGTCTATTTTTAAACTGCTTTATTAGCATATAATCATAGTACAAAATGATGGGTTTCGTGGATTTTAACAACATTAACCTTTCACTACTCTCTTTCCTCTCCTCATTCGTTAGTCTATCTTCCTGTTCCCAAAGTCATCATTGTCTTCTTCTTCTTCTTCTTCTTCTTCTTCTTCTTCTTCTTCTTCTTCTTCTTCTTCTTCTTCTTCTTCTTCTTCTTCTTCTTCTTCTTCTCCTTCCTCCTACTCCCCCTCCTCTTCCTTCTCCTCCCCCTTCCTTCCTTCCTTTTTTATCATTCATACCTACCTAGGATCCATAAATGTGCTGGTTTGAATAAGAAATGTCTCCTATGCACTCACATATATTAGAGCACGGTTTCCTGTTGATGGTGATGTTTGGGGAAGTTGTAGAATGTTTAGGAGGAAGAGCCTTGCTGGAAGAAGTATGACACTAGGGCTGGGCTTTGAGAATGGGTAGCCTAACCCCATTTCTAGTCGGCTCTCTCTACTTTATGTTCATGGTTAAAGATGTGATATCTCAGCTTCCTGCTCTGGGCAATTATAGCCCTGCCTCCTTTAGTCGTTATGGAGTCTCCAGAACCATAAACTCAAAGGAGGTTTTCCTTCTGTAAGCTGCTCTTCTAGTATTTTATAATATTAAAGGAAAAGCAAATATAATATATGAAAAATGTACTCTTCTTCTTTTGGAGCCTGGTTTATTTTGTTCAAGATCCTGACCTCCAGTTCTGCCCATTTTCTTGTAGTTTTCCTTGTACTTTTATATGTTCATTTAGTTAATTCCTTCACAAAACCTGAACCAAGGTGACTACTGAGTTGGAGTTGCTGGAGGAGGAAAGATTCATAAAAAGAAGAAGGAAGACATGCTTGCATTGAGACATTAGTGGGTTCTACATGTGTAGAAGAATGAAATTAGACAGCTCCAAAGTGACCAAAGACATCAACTCAAACCCCAAACTCTGAAACTGCCAACATTTATTGTCATTTGGTTTCCTGATGATAGCCATTCTGACTAGGATATGCTAGCAAGGGTGCGGGGGAAAGAGGAACACTTAGTTT
Organism: Mus caroli; assembly: GCF_978045245.1. Taxonomy (NCBI): domain Eukaryota; kingdom Metazoa; phylum Chordata; class Mammalia; order Rodentia; family Muridae; genus Mus; species Mus caroli. The sequence continues at coordinate 27,672,820 of NW_028227260.1, forward strand.
TTGTCTGTAGGGGTACAAACTGGGGCAGCCCCCATGGAAATCAGTATGGAGATTTCTATGAAAGCTAAAGGTAGAATTACCAAATGACGCATATAATCAATTTCTGGGCATAGACCCAAAGACTTAGTTTATTTCTACAGAGATACTTGCACATCCATGCTCATTGCTAAACTATTCTCACATAGCTAAGGAATGGAATCAGCTTTAGTGTCTGCTAACTGACGAGTGGAGCATCAAAATCTGGTAAATAAATAAAACGGTGTTTTATTTAACTGTAAAGACAAATTAAAAATGTAAAATATGCAGGTAAATAGGTCTGCCAAATGAGCTTACCCAAGACACAGGGAAAAAGTCACATTCTCCTTTATATGTCAATTCCAGTTTTGTTTGTTCAACTTGGGGTGCCTATAGAAGCCAGGACTTTATAGACTACTGAGAGGTGGTCCTTTAAGAGAGAGAGAGGTTAGTAGAAGGCAGGAACTATGTAAGAGAGGAGGAAATACTGAGGTGTGGTTGTAATGAGGATGGCCTCCACAGGCTCATAGATTCGAACACTTCCTTCCCAGTTGGTGACACCATTTGGAAAGGATTAAAGAAATGTGGACTTCTTGGAGGACTGGTGTTGGTGGGAGATGGGCTTTGAGGATTCAAAAGCCCATACTAGGCCCAATCTTGTGCTGTCGCTGTAGCTGTCGCTGTCCCCAAATAGACTCGTGCCTCTGTAAGTTGCCTTGGTCATGGTGTCTCTTTAAAGCAGTTGAAAAGTAACTAGAAAGGGCAGGAAGCAGGGAGGCACTGGGGATGGGAAAGGAAAGATGCAGAGGGAGTGTTAATGAAAACAAAGGGCTTATAAAAATCAGAATATGAAAACTCCAGTCTCCTGTAACCAAATTAAAAATACACAATTTATAATGATAAAAAAGTATTTTAGGGATGAAGAAGAGATGGCTCACTGGGTAAGAGTATATACAGAGTGTATACTGTTCTTGCAGGGGACCAAAATTGGTTCCAAGCATACATGTCAGGTTCTCACAACCACCTGTATCTTCAGCTCCAGGGGAATCAAATGTCTTAGGCTTCTTTCTCCCCCTCTCCCCGTCTCCCCCTCTTTCTCCCCCTCTTTCTCCCCCTCCCCTCCCCCCTCTTCCATCTATAATTAAAAGTAAAGATAATCTTTAAAAGGATTTATCTTACATGGCTGAAAAGAGTGGCTCCCAGAAGCTATGGATTATTCAACAAATCTCCAGAGCCAGGAATAAGATATCTTCTTTTAAATTATTGGTCACTGAAGTCCCAGAGGCTCCCCATCACCAAACTCTGGCAATTCCTCTTGCTTGCCAGCCAGAACTAGTTAAGAAGAGCAGCAGCTGTGGATAGTCTCACCAGCTCTGCACAAGAGCCATCAACAGTGACCACATGCATGGGAGAGGATCTCTAGAGGTCTTCCTGGATCTCACAGGACGTTGGATTTGCTACAGGGAGAGTTGTTACTTCTAGTTATATGCCCACTAGGCTCCAACGAATACTGCCAACCCAGTGGTCACACAAATGGCCCTGGTTAAGCTAAGTGGGTTGCAAAAGCAACCCAAAAGTCATAACTCTGGGAAAGGGACTGCAAGTGATAAAGGGCTGACAAGGAAGAGGAATGAGGTTAAAAAATGAGTGCAGGTGAGAAACTAATCAGTATACATTGTATCCATGTACAAAACTAGTTCATCAAAATGAAACAGCACCAACAAGGGAAACAAGATAGGGACTGGGATGTAGCTCAGTTGGTAGAGTGCTTGCCTACCATACACAAACCCTGTTCCATCCTCAACATCGCCACATACCAGATACGGTGCCACAAGGATGAAATCCCAGCATTTGGTTAATCAGAAGTCCAAGGTCATGCTCAGCTACAGAACGAGTCAGAGACCAGCCTGAGATATATAAAACTCAGCCTCAAACAACAATGACTAATACAAAATCCAAGGCTTTAGGGCATAACTCAAGGCCCTAGGTTTGATGGCCAGCACTGGAAATAATATAACAACAGCAACAGCAATGCCCAAACCAAACAACCAAACAACCAACAAAACAAACAAACAAACAAAACCATGAAAAGCTTAAAGAAAACTTTATTCCCCTGACTCTTTAAATCCTATGTGGTTCATTTGACTTGTTTGATGCAGATTTTGTCACAAATTGAAGAAATGTATCTTTGTCTCTCCATAATTTTTGTAAAGAAGAGCCAGTCTGTTACCTTCTTCCAGCCTAGCAAGGCTGGCTGTGACCATCCACCTCCGCTTGAGCGGAGCCACCTGCTGTGCTGCTCCTTTGATGTGCCACTACCTGCCTGAGGCTCAAACTGCCAGAGGCCAGTTCTCTTCCAAGAATCTTCCAGAGTTAACACAGAACTGCGATCTTCGATCTTCTTCGCTAGTTCTCACTAAAAGGCTGACCTATCTACTTCAAAGGAACTTTGCTTGGCCAGGGCCGGGCCTCCCTTTTCTTTAGAAAGCGTGTTTGCTGACATTAAAATTGAACCTTGAGCAGAGAGCTTGTCTTCGTTCCTTCCTTATCTCGTGCAGCCTAGCCCTTCTTCTCTTCCAGGTTTCCAAAATGCCTTTCCAGACTAGAACCCAGGTCTGTGATCCGCTGGCCGGACACAACACCAATCTTATTCTGTTGTATTTGTATGTGGTATCTCATTCCTTCCTGTGTGCATACATGGAAGACGATAAACAAATACTGATTACTGAATGGATAAAATAACTGAGTGAGTATTCACTTAGAGGTGCTGAAGTCTCACATAGATTCTAGTTCATTTAACAGCAGAGGACACTAAGGTCAAAGAAGTTACTAATTACTTACTGTGTAAGTGGAAAAAAGATGGAATTTGGATTATAGACCCTAATGGGACCCAGTGTTTGGGGGCAAATAGCTTGAGAGGTTTAAGCTTTTATCTATCCCTGATTTTATATAGACTGAACAAAATCAAATAGAACTGCATTGACAACCGTGAGAAATGACCAATTGAAGCAATGTTTTGGCTTTGGAAAGCTAGAGTAGAAAAGTCATTTGAACGTAACTTTGGGGTTTTGCTGTCTGCTTTGCATAGATAACCAGTTAGGAGTTTCCTGCTTTCTGATTCATCTGTAGTTAATTGCTTTCTGCTCCTCTTAAAATCTGAGAAGCAAGCTGGCCATAGAGACACGGGACTGTAGTCCCTGTGCTTGAGAGGTAAAGGCAGGAGGACTGTTGGAAGATAGCACATTCCAGACCATTGAGAGCCAGTAGTGAGAACAAACAGCAACAAAGAAATCCAAGGACCAGGGTTGAGCCTGTAATTCAGTGCAGGAACATTTGATGGGCATAAAGGGCACCCTGGATTTGATTGCCAGCACCACAGAGAATATCCAAGAACCTAAGCACTGTCTGCCTTGGAACTTGTCCTCATCGGCGGGTAACTTTTCTTAAGCGCTTAGCATAACTTGGTTCCAAGCTAATATAGCAGCTCCATTTCTTTTCAGTTATATGTGTTACATGACAATTAGGCAAATGGATGAACTTTTTTTTTTTTTTTGGCTTTTTGAGACAGGGTTTCTCTGTGTAGCCCTGGCTGTCATGGAACTCACTCTGTAGACCAGGCTGGCCTCGAACTCAGAAATCCACCTGCCTCTGCCTCCCAAGTGCTGGGATTAAAGGCGTGCGCCACCACCTTCTGAAATGGCTGAACTCTTGACATCGCTTTATAGAAACATTCAGCTGAAGAAAAGATACAGAAACCTGAAACATCGGACTTCTGTTTACATAACCCTCTGGTCACAGGTTGGCTGTATGACTTATTTGTTTGGAGTCAGTTTAACAAATCGAGATTCTTCTGTTGAACACATCTGGCATGCCACAATCTGCCCGTTCATAGTCTCACAGATTTCTTAGTGTCAAACCTGGTCTTTAGTTAGGCTGATCTTTACACAGAACACCTCCATAGTATACTCAAACCCTAATTTTCCTCCACCATTCATTCCCCCTAACCCTTTAGTTCAGCTGCCCACCATCCACAAGTCCCTGAAAGGCAGCTGTCATTAAGAGCTTTAGATGTTAATCCTTGCTGCACTTCTGTCATGCATCTGTCCCGCTCCTGATAGTGTTCTTCCTGTTTAAGCTAGGGTGTGCCACTGATTCCAGAAGTGCTAAAGTCCTGGGCATGTATTTGCAAAGTCCCCAAATATCCAGATGATGAAGCAGTTCACCCAAAAGAGTAAAACCTGTACAGACAGAGATCTGGGATGCCCCTGGCTTTAATATCCAAACAAGAGGTTGCCACAAGTCATCTGAGCCTGTTGGCAAGCTGGTCTGCTGTTGAACTGCTGATGAATCTTCCACAGAGAACGCATAGGGCACCTTTACCTAGTAATGACCATCCCATCTCTTATGTTCACCCAGAAATGGGAATTTGTGACTGTTTTGACAGAGTAAAGGAAAGGCTAGGAAAGATAATTTGAGGCTACAAGAGAAGAATATGAAACACAACAAACAAAATATGGAAAAGGTTAAAAAGACCACTGGGCAATATGATCAAGAGGCCATGTTCCTCCTAACAGAGAAACATAGAGAAACAGACCCAGAGAGAGGGAGAGGGAAGGAGAAAAAGAAGAGGAAGAAGGAGGAGGAAAAGGTGGAGGAGATGGAGGAGGAGGAGATGCAAATCATTGTTTTCTAGGCATTGTGGTTCATGGGCAGCACTTGGGAGGCAGAGGCAGAGGCAGAGGCAGAGGCAGAGGCAGAGGCAGAGGCAGAGGCAGAGGCAGAGGCAGAGGCAGAGGCAGAGGCAGAGGCAGAGGCAGAGGCAGAGGCAGAGGCAGAGGCAGAGGCAGAGGCAGAGGCAGAGGCAGAGGCAGAGGCAGAGGCAGCCTAAACTATGTAGAGAGACCCTATCTCAAAGAACAAAACAAAATAGCAAAAAGTTGCTTATTTCCTTTCAAGGAAGAAGAGACAGAACATAATAAATACATGAAGGACTAGGGGGAAGAAGTTAATGCTCAGTTATCAAGTTAGCTTCATGGGGCTGGAGAGATGGCTTAACAGTTAAGAGCATTGACTGATCTCCCAGAGGACCCAAATTCTAGTCTCATCACCCACATGGGATCTAACAACTCTCCAGAACTTCAGTTTTAAGAGATCCAATGCCTGCCTTCCTCTTGCCTCTGCAAACAACAGGCATATCATGTGGTGCATAGACACACATACAGGCAAAGCACCTATGTACATGAATTTTTTTTTTAAATTTTAAATTTTCTCTCATGAACAATATAGAAAGACAACTACTATATGAGGAAAATCTGGCTTTTGGGAACTTCAGATGTTGATGATGAATGTGCTTGAATACTCAATCCCCAGTTGGTGTCACCATTCAGGCAGGCTGTGGAGAATCTTGGGCAATTTGAAAAGGAGGGTTACCCTGAGGAAATAAGTCACTAGAGCACGTGAGTCTTACTGGATAGCCTGGCCTAATTTCTGGTTCTGCCTCTGCAGTCTCTACTTCCTGATCGGTGGAAATTTAACAAGCTGTTCCATGACTACCCCTCCTCCATGCTTTCTTCACTATAACTGTGAGCTAAGAGAAATGCTTTTTCCTGTAAGCTGCTTCTTATCAATTTTTGTTCTCAGTGGCAAGAAAAGCAACAGATATAAAAGTATGCACACATTTCACATGCCATCTGGGAATAACCTTTTGCTAGATATCAACACCAGTTTATATTCCAGTCAGGTGAGATCAAGGAAGCGGCTATTTTCTGTTTGCTAAATGACAGCATGCATCTTGATAGTGTGATCCTGTTTGAATAAAGATGCTCAAACCCCAAATTTTTACTCAAAGTCATCACAGAAAGCAAATTACAAGAGTCTTATGGACTCGTGAGGTGGAAGTCAAACCATTAAACAATAGGATTTATCCATGAGATAAAAGCCTATGATATCAACTCATTCAATTGCCTACTCTGGTTCATTTGAAGTGCTTCACATTTGAATAATGAGCCCTTACAAGGTAAGAATCATGGACATCACTGTGAGCAAATGAATCATCTTCCCAAGGCCCATCTGGACACTGCTTTGGGCAGAAAGTGTGCTGTTGACTTCTTACATCCTGAATTCACTTGACTAAAGGTAGCTCTTACCATCTGCTGCCCTGAGGCAGGACTGCTTGATACACACTTCCTTAACAAAGTCTGAGTCTGGGAGCCTTGAGGAAGAGACAGCTTGGGAGGCCAAGCCAGCGTTCTGACTCAGTCCAATTTTACCTTCACATCCTGCAGCTCTTCTTCTAGAGGATCACTCAGTGCTAACCCTCATAAAGGTGTCTGTCCCTTCAGTTTTAGCTGGCATCCTCTTCCTTTGGATTCCTATTACTTGTCTTGGCTTATGCCGAAAGTGTGGAAAGTTTTATTTGGTGAGCTCCCAGCTGCCCCCTGGAATTTTCTGTGATTTAGCACAATAATGGAAAGATAGAGATCTTATACTTGGGGGAGGATGGGGGATCATAACAATACGTGGCATTGAGAAAGCACACTGCCAGCAACTGACTCATGTATTCCTCAGAACCCACAAGGTAGGAAGCATTATCTTTCTCACTCTACAGATTAGCAGTCAAAGGCCAAGGTTACACAACCCATAAACTGTAGAGCCAGAATTTGGCACCAAATGTACTTGTTGCCTTCTTTGATGATTTTAACTGACCTGCTATGTACTAGCTACTGAAAGAGTGTCCTCTGAAGGTCCATTTATTGATCTATATGTAGTCATTCCAGCTGAATTCTGCCTGAATTCAATGCAAAGATAAACACCCATGCTTTTTGTTCTCACTGTTGTGCAATATGTATGCAAGTCTATCAGAAAGAGAAAAAAAAGAAACCTTTCAAAGGTCCAGTTGGGTAACTCTTCTTTGCTTAAGGTGAAACTAAGCATTCCATGTAGTGGAGGAGCTAAGAGTTCCACTGTTATGTGGGAGGGAGCTCGAGCCATGAGTCAGATCCAGGCTACTCTTCATTAGGGAAAAATAAATGTTTACAAACTGGAAGAGCTATGCTGGCAATAACTACAGCAGTAGATATGGAATTCCCCTGCTGAGGACTCAGCCTATATGTGGGGGAGGGATTTTGAGAGATAACGTTACCCCAAGACTCTGGGAGACAAGAGTATGGTGCTGGCAACTGTCATAGAAGCTATAGCTTCCTTATTGCTGAGGGGAAAACAATCAAAAGAAGAGTGGGTGGAGTGTGTTAGGAGAGCCTGCCTTGCTTAGACTGGAGCTCAATGCTAGATCACATGCCTAGCATGTGCCAGGTCCTGGGTTCCAATCTTAGAATTACAAAATAACAATAATAGTAGTAATAATAACGATAAGAATAGAGCAAGTTGGAAAGTTTTCCTAGGCCACATGAAGTGACTTGAAAATTTAAAACATACACACAATTGAAGAAATGGGACTGAAGGTAGAGGGAAGAGTGTGCGCAAAGACTCTGCGCTGCCTCTATTTGACTGCATTATATCTACTGCAGATCAGCTACTGTTCAAAGTTCTGAAAATACCAAGAGCATGTTCCGGGCAACCTTTGAGGATCCTCTGTCTCGTGGAAGAACTGAGACACACATAAACTCTCACATAAACTCCACAGGTATTGTGAAGCAGAATGTATCTGGACTCGTTAGACTTCCACCAAGGTGACCAAGCACCTGAAAGGATGGAAAAGCAGGATTTGTTTTAGCTCGCAGTTTCAGAAGGTTCATTCTGTGGCCACTTGGCTTTATGCACTTGGGCAGAGTATCATGGACAAGGTGTAGAAGTGTGTGTTTTACTTCAAGGCAAATAGAGAGCAGAGAAAAGGGGACTGGGTTCCAAGTGAAATCTTGAAAAGTGTGTTCCCAAGTGACCTAGGGCACACCTTATAAAGGCATGTCCCCAGATAGGCATCACCTCGTAAAATTTCCAGAAACTCTCAAGATAGTATTAGCAGCTAGGAACAAAGAGTTCAAAACATGTAAGATTATGAGGGGTTCTACGTGTTCAAACTGTAACATTCTGTCCTTAGCTCACAAAGACTCACGATCATCTCATGACAAAAAATACATTTAGCTCATATCCAAGAGGCCTCAACACGTTCGTTGTTCCAAATTGTTGAAAAATCTATGTTCAGAGTCTCTACGGAGACTCAGGACAGTCGCTTGGTTGAGATACCCTCTAAATGAAAGTAAGTTATGGACTTCTAACATATAGTGACACAGTAATTATTACCATTCTAAACGGGATGAATATATGAAGGCTAAATAAAAACTGGACCAGAGCAAGACTATAGTTCAGCAGAGCAAGCATCAAATCCTGTAGCCTCACATCTGGGTGTACAGTGGTGGCATAATGTGAATGCCAATGTGTTTGGGTACTCCTATTCCTATAAACTTGCCATTTGCAGCACACGTGGCCGTTCTTGTGAGCTAACTCCATTCCATGCCCAAGACTTCCCTTAGTAGATGTTCCCCATTTCCAGAATATAAAGCTTTATGTAAGTTCCCATTGTATCTCAGACTTCACCCTGATAGCTTCATTCACTACTATATCAAGGGCTCCTGCTGGGCAACTGACCCCACTAAACACTGCGTGGCCTTCCAGATTTTTCTTTGAAATCAAATGTCATCCTCCAGGATTCCTGGATCAGATGCTTTTTGTTGTTGTTGTTGTTGTTGTGATTCAAATATCTAAGAGAATAACTTAAAAGAAAAAAATACATTTATTTTAGCTTACAGCTTTGAGACTCCACTTCATAGCCCCTGGTTCTATAGATTCTGGGCATATACTAAGGCAGAATGTGACTATTCTTGGGACCAGGCAGTCAACATACATGGCTATGGAGAACTTTGTGTCTTTTAACCATAATAATACCTGATTCATGGAAAAGTGGTGGTGAAAATCTCTGGTAAATGTACAGAAGGCTTCATACATAAAGTGGTCAGCTAAACCAGGCAGGGGTGGTGCACGCCTTGAATCTCAGCACTTGGGGGGCAGAGGAAGGTAGATCTGAGTTCAAAGCCAGCCTGGTCTACAAAGCAAGTTCCAAGGCTGCCAAAGTTGTACAGAGAAACTCTGTCTGGGAGTAGGGGGAAAAGGTCATCTGAGTCTTGAAGGACTGATGGGGGTATTGTCAGGAAAAAAGTGGAAGGTGAAGAGGATGCTCTAAGTATTTGAGTATTTGGGCTGCTATTTGAGTGACAGAGCTTTATGCACGTTCTTTGGGTGGATTTGGTGGAGTGGTACTGACAGCAGCAAGATGTAATTGGTGGTCTCTGCTGGAACCCTGGATGACATGGCTGGAGCCAGCTCTTCAAAGACTCATTGGGCAGCAGAGGGTTCTGTCTGTCAATGCAGGAGAGAAACAGACTAGGAAGTAAAATCTTATAACACCAGAGTAGGGAAAAAGCTGGAGAGGAGGGAGCCTGAAGGCAGGCTGACCATCTGATTGGTCCAGGCAAGAGAGGAAATTTCTCTGAACCAGAGACCTGTGGGAGTGAGCTCTGGGAGGAGGGAATGGCTTCATAATGTCACATGTCAATGGCTTCCTTGCATGTCCGCATGTGGAAAACACGGGGCTGGGTGTCATTGGGTCAAGGGGGTGGAATGTGACAATGATCTTGACATTCCAGCTTGGGCCTGTGGTGACATTGTCAGTAGAGACAAGGAACATATGTAGGTAGGAGTGATGGTAAAAGATGACAGGCCAGCTTGGATGTGCTGAGCTTGTGGGGCTTCTAAGTGGCTGGAGAAGCTGAGAATTGTGGCCCAGAGCTCACACAAGGCTTGAAGGCTAAGAAGCCACAATGGTCCAAGCAATACCCATTGACTTCATGACTTGTTTTTCTCCCCTCCCATTTTGGTGGTGGGGAAACTGGCCTTGCACTAGAGGACATGCTTTTTACCCTTCCCAGAAACCTTATCTGATCTCCCTCAAGGTCAGAATCTTCCTTTAAGGGCCATGGCTTTGGCCACCATTGGAAGGGAAGATGACAATCAGGCATGTAGGTACTCATGTAGAGTTCAAATACACAAGAGATCAAAAGGTTATGGACAGCACAGTCTCTAGATCTTAAGCCATACATCTTTAAAACAAAACAAAATAGCTGCAGAGATGGCTCAGAGTTTAAGAGCATTGGCTGCTCTTCTAGAGGTCTTAAATTCAATTCCCAGAACCCACATAGTGGTTTCTGGCTATCAATAAAGAGATCTGATACCCTTTTCTGGCATGTGTGTGTACATGTAGCAGAACACTCATACATAAAATAAATAAGAAAAAAATAAAAACAAATTTAAAAAAAGTTTTAACAAACAAAAACAAACAAAACAGGGTAGTGTATTGTAGTAAAATTTACCAAATCAATAACTGGGTGCTTGTAGCTAAAAGGATAAAGGCCACAATTACATGATGGTGGCTGGAACCTTCCATGCTTGGAAGCTGGAATTGGGGCGTGGGCACTTTTTCTTCCTTCCTTCCTTCCTTCCTTCCTTCCTTCCTTCCTTCCTTCCTTCCTTCCCTCCTATCTATCTATCTATCTATCTATCTATCTACTTTTCAGATTTATCCTGTGAAAAAGCACAGCTGGTCTTCTAGGAGTTCTAAAACTTTAATTAGAGCCAGCAGGTCCAAGAATCATATACCATAATTCCATAAATTTAATGTAACAAGCTAGGCCTGAGAGTCAGAAGTGATACTATGAAAACATATAGCCTTTACATAGGAAAGTAAAAAACAACCCTTACTAACGATCAAAGATCCTGCTTTAACTAAGATTTGTTAGTATCCTCACCTGAGCTCTAGACATAGGAGAAGTGCCTTGCTTTAATATCTCTTACTGTTTTCATTTCAAGCACGTCCTGGACTGAAGACAAACAAACACAGGCCAGAAACTATATGGCATTTAGCAAAGGATCCAGCTGTCTTTTCTCCTCTTTTAAAACAGTACTTGCCTGGATGCCCATATTGGTTACTTTTCTCAGTGTTGTGACAAACTCTCTGACAAAGACAACGATTAGTTTCACTTAAGGAAGGCTTGACGTTTTTGCTCTTGGTTTGAAGGGCTACGGTCCATCATGGCAGGGAAATCACAGATGCAGGAGCAGGAGGTTGCTGCTCAGCCACATTGGTGCCGTCAGCAATAGAGAGAGATGCATGCCAGGGCTCAGTTCAGTTCCTCCTCTTTGTTTATTTGCTTGCTTGCTTGCTTGCTTGCTTGCTTGCTTGCTTGAGTGTTTTGATTCAATGCAATTCCCCAGGTCATGGAATGACACCACTTATATTCAAGATGCACCATTCTATCTCAGTTACACTTCAGTGGAAATGCTTTCACAGATATGCCCACAGGTGTGTTACCTTTCCAAATCCAATCCATTTGGCAATTGAAACAGTCACCACATGTCCTCACCCCCCCACACACACACCCCAGAAGCTACCCTAGAATGATCCTAAAATTCTAGAAATACTTCCCCTGGGATCAGAAGGCCATCTCTTAGAACAGCAGAGAAATCGTATGTACCAGGAAAGGGCAGAGTGACATCTCCAAGCCCATTGGAAAAGTTCTTTCTCCAGTATATATACGCACACCTGGGGAAGGGCTCTGAGGGTCAGGTCATATTCTTGAGAGGGATAGGTTACCTTCCCAACAGACACTGTTGAGTAACCTCACTCTCTATCTTGTTCTTTATGCCCTTGATACACAGGCCCAGCCAAAACCTACTCCCAAGCTAATCATAGTTTCCGTTTTTTTTTTCCCTAGGTGGGAAAATTGTTAAAAGAGAGAGAGAGAAGACAAGACAATCATCTCCTCCTGATTACACCAGAGTCAGGGCTTGGGCCTTAAGGCTGAGATTATCTGACAAGCATGATGGTGCCTACGTTTAATTTCAGCACTAAGGATGCAGACAGATGGATCTCTGTGAGTGAGTTCAATGCTTGCTTTGCATAATGAGTTCCAGGCTAGACACATAGCCATAGCACTAGCCACTGAATCTTATTGAGCTCTAGTTTCCTCATGTCCAAGATGGAGACAAGGAATCTTCTTCCTTTAGATTGATAATGGAAGGTTTGTGTCCATACATCTTGCCACTTATAATGATGTCACCGAGTCAGATATGTTGAAGGCAGAAAGATTATAAGTCCATGCACGTTAAAGCTTTAGTTAGCTTTAGAACTTGACTGTAGAAAGCCTCCAGAATTGGTGCCTCTCATTGTTGCTCTCACAGATATTAATCAGCCTAGTCACTTGAATAAAATAGAAGTCAGGGGCCAAGTCATATATAGCCCAAACTTCTTGGCACACATACACACCCCAGCAAGACACCCCTGAGAACACTGATTTCCAGATACTGCTTATCAGTTGGTCCTTGTTTTCTCCCAGGCTCCATGAGGCCCGAGTGGTGGGAATCTCCTGAACAAATGAGTATCATCTGTGTACGATACTCATTTACTCCTACTCTGCTATCACAGATGTCCATCAGTTATAGCCCAAGGGCCTTTCTCCCTAGTGCAGCCTCTTGTTCTCTTCCCTAGTGCATGTGGTCAGAGCTGTGGATGTCTGCCTGTCCATCAATAATATCTGGGATGCTTAGTACAAGTACTGCTTTCCAAGTGAGTGCTTTAGGACCAAAAAAAAAAAAAAAAAAAAAAAGATTCCCTGATTATTTACTGACGAAGCCTGGCTTGTTCTCCAAGAATTTCTTCAGAACGAACTGAGCAGCTTTAAAAATACAGATTGCTGGCTGGTCCTTGGTAACTCTGATTCAACAAGCTTGGAATAAACTCCCAAGAGAAGCAGTCTGATGCACAGTCAGTCGTCAGAAGAACTGAATATGTAAATATCTCCCTGAAAACCAAAAGTTCCCAGACTTCAATGAACACTGGATTAGCTTGGCCCTGTGGGACCTATGCTAAAACATGGCTTTCTAGACTCAATGGTCGCTCTGGGGAAGGCTGGAGAAACCTGAACTTTTAACCAGAATTTCAACCAGGTAACTGAGGTCTAACAGAAATGATTGTTCATTTTGTAATCATTTCTGACTTTACATACAACTCAACGTTCTCTTGAAGAACAGCATTGCCTAGTTCATTATGAATTTACATATCTCTTTCATAGTAACATACAATCTGTATCCCACTTAGAAATTATTGAAATATTTTCTCACTCTTTTGCTGGTATATAATTTTAAAAAAACTGTTGCTAGGTGAAAGGCATTCCAGCTCATTATTTTATTGAATATATCTATTATTTCAGAAGAAATTACCTCCAAAGTTACTTAAGACAATATTTATTACTACATAGTGTCTGTAGGTCAGGAGTGTGAGCATGGTTTAGTTGGTTGGCTTTGACACAGGCTATGGCACAGGGCTTCATCTTACAGCTCAACCTGGGGAGTGTGCTGTCTAGTTTTCTGTCAACTTGTCACAAGGTAGAGTCTTTTGAGAGGCAGGAATCTCAATTAAGTATATACCCCCATCAGATTGGCCTGTGGGTGCATTTCCTTGATTGATGACTGATAGAAGAGGCCCCAACTTACTATAGGCTGTGCCCCCCTAGTCCTGGGCTCTATAAGAAAGCAGGTTGATAAAGATTACACATGGGGGGGGCGTACCCATGGCTCCAGCTGGATATGTAGCAGAAGATTGACTTATTGGGCATCACTTGGAGGAGAGGCCTTTGGTCCTATGGAGGCTAGATGACCCAGGGTAGGGTAATGCTAGGGCTCTGAGACAGGAGTTGGTGGGCAGGTGGAGGAGCACCCTCATAGAGGCAGGGGAGGGGATGGGGGGTTTGTAGATGGGAAACTGGGAGGGGATATAACATTTTAAATGTAAATAAATAAAATGACCAATAATTTCAAAAAAGAAAACAAGTTGAGCGGGCCATGAGGAACAGTCCAGTAAGCAGCACCCCTCCATGGCTTCTACATCAGCACCTGCCTCTAGGTTCCTGCCTTGCTGCGTTTATGCCCTATTTTCAGTGATGGACTACATGGGAAAACGTAAGTCCAGAACTTGCTTTTGTCATAGTGTTTCATCATTACAGTAAATAACCCTAACTGAACAGGTAGGACACACTTTCAAACTCACTTAATATGGTTGTTAGAGGGATTCGGGTTTGCTTTGTTTGTTTGTTTGTTTGTTTGTTTTTGATGGGTGCTGACAAGAAGCATCAGTTCCTTGCCATGTTGGTTCTAGGGAGTGACTCACAGCTTACCACATGGCAGTTGACTTTCCTTGAGTGTGAATAAAATAAAGATAGAGCCAGATAGTGATGGAGAGGGAGGGAGGGAGGGAGGGAGGGAGGGAGGGAGGGAGGGAGGAGAAAGGAGTACAGTTCAGTAGAAATCACGTTGCCTTTTCACATGAAATGCCTCTATACTTCCCTCTGTCATTCTTGTTTAATTAGAAGCAAGTTGCTAGGTTTAGCTCATAATCAAAGAAGAAGAGATGAAGACCTGAATACTGTAAGACACTGAGCACGGAGAGCTGTCTCAGTTGCCTATGAATGCAGGGCTCATATGTTACAGTAACATTTATGCAATAGTTAATAATATTTAAAATGAAGAAAATTAGAGGCAGGTGGATTTCTGAGTTCGAGGCCAGCCTGGTCTACAAAGTGAGTTTCAGGACAGCCAGGGCTATACAGAGAAACCCTGTCTCAAAAAACCAAAAACCAAAATAAAGTTGATTTTCATGTTTTGAGTAATGCATGCTGTTTAGAGTATGTAAAACAAACATTTTTGGTCAAGCATATTGAAATATAATAATCCAGTGTGTTTAGCTTGTAGGATGAATGTGTATCAAAATGTCAAAAGCAATTTACATGTGTTATGATATAGAAATAGACAAAAACTTCCTTTCTATATGATGTTTGAGATGTTTGTGTTTTGCAGTGTAAAAATAAACTTGCTTATACTCATGTTGGTACTTTATTTCTACCTAATAACATTAGGGGGAAAATTCTGTCATTTCTCCATACTTGTTTCACAAATAGCAGAGCAAAATATCTATTCCATTTCCCCCAATAAACATGGATAGAAATTGGATAGAGCTGACACTATGCTTTCAGTTTTACCAATGATTAATAAACTCTACAAGACAGCTTAATATACAGCATAGATTTTGTTTTATCAGATTGATGTCATGTAAAAATCTTATAAATGGCAGAGTCAGGCTAATGTCTATGAGTTCAAGGTCAGCCTGGTCTACATGGTAAAGTTCAAGGCAGCCAGGGCTACATAGTGTGAGAATTTGTCTCAAAAGGAAAAAATAATTAAGCTTGTAAAGAAAAGATGGTGGCACACACCTGTAATCCTAATACAGGACGCCAATCTGGCCTCCATAGCAAGACCCTGTCTAAGAAACAAACAACAAAAAAGAATCTTGTAAAAAGTAAGTTCAGGCCTGCCAGTGGTGGCACACGCCTTTAATCCCAGCACTTGGGAGGCAGAGGCAGGCGGATTTCTCAGTTTGAGACCAGCCTGGTCTACAGAGTGAACTTCAGGACAGCTAGGGATATACAGAGAAACCCTGTCTTGAAATAAAAAAAAATAAAATAAGTTCAGACATAGTACTACCATTACAAAACACCACAAACTAGGAATCTGTAAACAAGAGAAATACTTTCTTATAATTCTGGAAGATAGAAGCACAATGTCAAGCTGTTGATAGAGATGATTTCTTCAGAGTTATCTCTCAGCCTACAGAAAGCCATTTTCTCCCTATGTTTCCCCACATCATTTTATTTGCTCATATCTGTGTCCAAATTTCTTCTGTTTATTAAGGATACCACTCATGTTGGGTTAAAGCCCACTCAAGTGACATCATTACAACTTAATTACCACAACCTTATCTCCAAATACAGACTTACTCTAGCATACTGGGGTTTGGGGCTTCACCAAAAGAATCAGAATTAGCCTGTAAAACAGTAACTTTCAGAATTGCTTTTGTTTTACCATCTTTTTCATTTCAAAAGCAGTTGTCTTCATGTTTCTTGTCTTTAGTTAACAGCCTACTATAAGTACAAATGGAACAATACATAACTAAATAGAGGCAAATTAAACCTATGTAATGATTGAAACACTAGTCTATGGAGCTATGTTATAGCTCAGTGTCTATTTAGCGTGTAGGAGGCCATGTCTGCAATCTCTAGCATCCAAACTTCTAAAACCAAACACACACACACACACACACACACACACACCCAGCTAGACTATATTGGATATAGAAATGATAAGACTTTGAACATTGTGATCCAAGATTCATTGCTACATGGGGTTACTAGAGGTTATCAAATGTCCTCTTTTCGAAACAAATACTTCTCAGAAACTTCTAGTGTTGACTTTGCAAATGGATACTGAAAAGTAGTCATTACTGACTTTACAGCAGAAACAGAGTTCTGTTTCTTGAGAAATGCTCTTTAATCCAGCTCTTTAAACCACCTCTTGGGAAATGCTGTTTAATCCAGATTTCTATTTCTATTGTAGATAGGAGTCAGATGAATTCATTCAACAGTCTCCATGTGACTAATAATAGATACAGTGCTAAACAAAAGGCAAGAGGGGTTTACCTATGTCATCTCCTTTGGCATCTCTAACAAGGAATCCAGCTAATTATTGAGTTCTGCAAAGCTAATACTGAAATACTAGCAGAAGGTTAACAGTAAATCCAAAATAAGGCGAAACAAGTTCCATAGCGCATCAATAAGCCCAGGCTCCTC
Organism: Mus caroli; assembly: GCF_978045245.1. Classification (NCBI taxonomy): domain Eukaryota; kingdom Metazoa; phylum Chordata; class Mammalia; order Rodentia; family Muridae; genus Mus; species Mus caroli. The sequence continues at coordinate 27,689,580 of NW_028227260.1, forward strand.
CCCCCAGCACTGACATTACCATAGATAGATTCCACACAGTTCCCCACTATCCCCAGTTAAACCTGTGTGGCTTCAAGCATTTACATTAGATGGTGTTCTGAAATAACTATTCACTTTTCTTTTTACTTTTAGTTATTTGTTTTTCTTCAACTATAGTCTTCCATCTTCTGCAAAGATTCAGCATTTCTGCCACATTTAAGGCTAAATAAGCTCTTGTGGGTTGAACTTGAAACTAAGTCAGCATTTATATCATTGATGCTTGGAAAATGAGGTTTGAGTTGAAGAAAAAACAATATAAACACATTTTATTTTAGAATCAGATCTATTTGTAAACTTGAAACTGCCTGCATCTTACATAAGAATATACCGATATAAATAGAAGAGAAAAGCAGTTAAGATGTATTTGAGAACACAATTCCACTAAGCAAAGTTGACAGATTTTCAGTGTTTGGGATGGAGGCCAGTGCCTTTCCTATGCTAGGCAACAGCTGTACCACTGAGCTGCATCCATAGTCCCTGCCTTTCTCTTTGATGGCTCTTACAGGATGTGGCTCTTGTGATAAACAGCAATTAGCATGGTGCTGAAGTCACAGGTAGCTGAGATAACCTCAGCAGCCCTTTCCTTGAAATGGGACACCTCTCCGTTGGAAATGGCTTGATCTTGGTTCTACAGCTCTTCCAACCATTGTAATAACTGCACCTGCCCCCAACTTAGTAGGAACATAAGCAATGTTTGCTTGAGTTCATGGAGAGCACTTTTCTGACTTTAGTAGGAGATATCTGCATTAGTCATTTTTCTATTGCTGTACTGAAACACCAGTGCCAAGACAACTTAAAGGAAAAAGTCGATTTGGACCTATAATCCCAGAGAGTTAGAGTCCATGATGATGGAGTGAAGGCATGGTGTCAGGAGCAGCAACTGAGAGCTCAAAGTTTGGGCCGTAAGTGTGAAACAAAGAGAACAAACTAGAAATGGTAGGAATCTGAAACCTCCAAGCCTGAACCCAGGGACATACTTAATCCATCAAGGCCACCCATCCCAAGCCTCCTGAAGCATCACCATCAACTGGGAACCAAATATTCAAATGCTAGAGACCATGGGATCATGAGATCATTCCAACCACCACAATATCATGGCTTCAGAAGACACAAGTATGGCAGTTTGTGACCAAGACATCTTTGAATAGTAAGACAGATTTCCCAGCAATTAAGTTTTTGTTTGCTTGTTTTGTCTTTTTGCCTTTAACTTTTCTCAATTAAATTTTTGAAGACCTACTACTTGTTCCTTTGTTAGTTTTCTTTTTTCTTTTTCCTTTTTTCTTTTCCTTATGATTTCATGGTAGGAGGAGTGAGTAGCAAAATCAAATTTCAGGAGGCAGATACTGTAAATGGCAAAACCAATCCCCCCAAATTTTCATAACAGATGTAACTAAACTCACAAGCTGAAAGCTTTCTCAGGTGGCCCCTGTAGCTAAAATAGTTCAGTTTGTTCTGAGCGCAGCACTTGATAGATGCAGGACATTATTTACTGGGTACAATACCTTATTATGTTCACTTGGCAAATCTACAGAAGATCTTGTTGATCAAAGTCTTGGGCAATGTGGCAGGTGTAGCAGAGATGGCGTAGGCAGCATTGTCCAACAAAGAGAAAGCACAGTCAGGTATGCTTGGGAGCAGATTACAGAGCCAAGCCAAAAAAGGCAACGCCCTTCCTAAAAGCTCAGAAACCATGGCAACTTTGGTCATTTTCTGGAAATCACTATTTAATGATGGTGCTAATGAAAAGGCTGAGGAGGCAGAGTTTCAGGAAAGCCAGCATCTGACTCCCAGTCCTATGATATAAGGTTGAATTGGTTTGAAAGAGTCGCCATTTAAAGTATCCACCTTCTGAAATGTGTCTTCACTACTCACTCTGCCTACCATGAGTCATAACTAAAAATAGTATTGTGGTGGAAGGAAAATAGAAGGAGGAAATTCAGAAATACATGAAGCAATATAAACAGAGAGTTTATATTAAATATTAAATAATCTCTGATTAAATATTTAATAGAAGTTTCACACCAGAAATTACTTAAGCCATCAGGATCAGAAATGTCCTTTCCATTCTCCCAGACCAGATGTTGCACAGTGATACAAATGAGATTTGTGATTGTCTTTTAATTAAATGGTTTTTGTCTTCATCCTTATAAAAATCTTTCTTGAGCAGGCATTTGGAGTCCCTCTAAATGTCTTAGCTTTTAAAACAATTATAAACAGAATTTACTAGATAATGAATACAGCTTTGAATGACTTTTCCCGGAAATCCATATTATAAAATATTTTCTGTATCAAAGTCAACTATTAACCACCCCTGCCAGTCTGCAGATCAAGTGTTTTCAGCTTTGCAAGGTTTCTAACAGATCGTGCTTTATGTACTCGGAGATAATAATCTTTGGTTCTTTGTCAGGTTTTTTTATAAGCCTATGATCTTTTTAATTAATTATTTTTATTTATTTACATTCTAAATGCCTTCTCCCTCCCCTCCTGGTCTCTTCTCCCACAGTTCTTCATTCCATTCCCCATCTCCTTTGCCTCTGAGAGGATGTTCCTCTCTGCCCTCCAGGGTCCCTTCCCTGGGACCTCAAGTCTCTACAGGATTAAGTGAATCCTGTCCGACTGAGGCCAGACAAGGCAGTCCTCTGCTACATATGTGCTGGTGCCACGGACCAACCCATGTATGCTCTTTGGTTAGTGGCTTAGTCTCTGGGAGCTCCCAGGGGTCCAGGTTAGTTAACACTGTTTTTCTTCCTATGGGGTTGCCATCCCCTTCAGCTCCTTCAGTCCTTCTCCTAATTTTTCCCATAGAGGTCCCCGACTTCAGTCTAATGGTTGGCTGAATGTATCTGCATCTATCTCAGCCAGTTGTATCAGTAATAGTGTCAGGCTTTGGTGCCCACCCATAGGATGTATCCCAAGTTGGGCCAGTCACTGGACAGCCTTTCCTTTAGTCTCTGCATTTCTTTTAGACAGGAACAATTCTGGGTCAGAAATTTTGACAATGGGGTTATAATCCTGTCCCTCCACTTGGGGCCCTATCTACTGGAGGTGGTCTCTTCAGGTTACCTATTGGGCATTTTTGGCTAAGGTCATCCCCATTGAGTCCTGGTAGTGTTTCACATCCTAGGTCTCTGGGACTTTCTAGAGAGTCCCCACCCCCACCCCCACCCCCCCGCAGACTCCCAGCCCAGCAGCTGCATATTTCCATTCATTCTTCTGGCTTTCTGAGTTTCTCTGCTGTTCCCCTCCAATACCCGATCCTTCTCCCCTTACCACCCCCTCTCTCACCCATGTCCTTCCCTCCCTCTGCCCCCTGGGATTATTTTGTTTTTAGATCCCCTTCTAAGTGGGATTGAAGCATCTTCACTTGGCCCTTCCTTCTTGTTTTTATGGTCTGTGAATTGTGTCCTGGGTATTTTGTACTTTTTTGGCTAATATCTACTTATCAGTGAGTGCATACTGTGTGTGTCCTTTTGGGTCTGAGTTACCTCACTCAGGATGGTATTTCCTAGTTCCATCCATTTGTCTGCAAAGTTCATGATGCCCCTCCTTTTTTTTAAATAGCTGAACAGTACTCAATTGTGTAAATGAACCACATTTTCTTTATCCATCCTTCCCTTGAGGGACATCTAGGTTGTTTCCACCTTATAGCTATTACGAATAAGGCTGCGATGAATATCGTGGAGCATGTGTCCTTGTGGTATGGTGAAGCATCTTGGTCTTCAGGTAGAACTATTTCCAATTTTCTGAGGAACCACCAGATTGATTTCCAGAGTGGTTGCACCAGTTTGCAATCCCACAAGCAATGGAGGAGTGTTCCTCTTTCTCCACATCCTTGCCAGCATGTGCTCCCACAATAATAGTGGGAAGTTTCAACACCCCACTCTCAACAGCAGACAGATCATGGAAACACAAACTAAACAGAGACAGAGTGAAACTAACAGAAGTTATGAACCAAATAGATTTAACAGCTATCTACAGAACATTTCATCCTAAAACAAAAGAATATATCTTATTTTCAACACCACATGGTGCCTTCTCCAAAACTGACCATATAATTAGGCACAGAACAAACCTCAACAGATAAAAGAAGATTTAATTGATCCTGTGCATCCTATCAGACCACCATGGACTAAGGCTTGACCTCAATAATAACAAAAACAACAGAAATCCCACATACTCATGGAAACTGAACAACACTCTACTCAGTGATAACTTAGTAAGTGAAGAAATAAATAAATTAAAGACTTTCTAGAATTCAATGATCATGAAGACACATCATACCCAAACTTACGGGACACAATGAAAGCAGCGTTAAGAGGAAAATTCATAGCACTAAGTGCCTTCATAAAAAAAATTGGAGAGATCTCATAGAAGCAACTTAACTGCACACCTGAAAGCTCTAGAACAACAACAACAACAAAACAAACCAAAACCTAAACAACAACAACAACAAAAAAAAACACATTCAGCAGGAGTAGAAGGCAGGAAATAATCAAATTCAGGGCTGAAATCGACCAAGTGGAAACAAAGAGAACTATACAAAGAATCAACAAAGCCAGGAGCTAGTTCTTTGAGAAAAATCAACAAAATAGATAAACCCTTAGCCAAACTAACTGAAGAGTACAGGGACAGTATCTAAATTAACAAAATCAGGAATGAAAAGGAGACCTAACATCAGAGAAATTGGGGAAATTAAAAAAAATTATAATATCTTTTTTTTTTAATTAGAGAATCCTATGTTTACATTTAGACAACCAATCTAACACAGCCACTGTTTCCTCTCTGGGCTTTGACAATCCCCTGCTCCCTGCCAAACAGCTCCTGTTTCCAGGTTCCTGCCCTGTTTGAGTTCTTTTTTTGTTTGTTTGTTTTTGTTGTTGTTGTTGTTGTTTTTCAACACAGGGTTTCTCTGTGTAGCCCTGGCTATCCTGGAACTCACTCTGTAGACCAGGCTGGCCTCGAACTCAGAAATCTGCCTGCCTCTGCCTCCCGAGTGCTGGAATTAAAGGCATGCGCCACCACTGCCTGGCTCGTATTGGATTTCTTGCCTTACCTTCTTTTGTTGGAAAGCTGTGATATGGAAGTGAACTAAACCCTTTCTTCCCCAAGATGCTTTGGTTATGGTGTTTCATCACAGCCATAGTAACACTAAGATAGACTAAAGGTGGACCATATCTCAGGTAATTTGAGGGTTCCATTTATTTTCCTGCAGGCATCTTTTCAGAGCCATACAGCTGCCTGTCTCTAACCCGTGACACAATTGTTTTCCTGGCCTTTCTTTTTACCTACATCCTGGGAATTTTCTTTGGTCCAGCTATGACGATGCAATATTCTGGAAATATCTCTTAAAGTCTAAGAGACTGGAATTTTTGCTGGACCTCATAACCAGAGTTAATAATATACCTTGAGGTCACTGAAGGCTTAAAACTGCTACCCTATTGTGTACTCAGAAGTCAAGAGAACAATGTTGCAACCAACCTTACTTACCTTGGATTTCCTTTGTAAGCAACTTTTACAACCTAAGTTAATGCATAGCCACAGTCTTAAAATATGCTGTTTTCCATGCCCCTGACTCAGAACAATGCTTGTCTAAAGCATTTGCTGAAAGCAGCAAATGCGGAGATTGAAAACAGCCTTCTACAATCTACCCTAAATATTGGAAGCATTCATTTGTGCATATTGGCTGATAAACCTTGATGTTTGTAGTACTGTTTGTTATGTGGGTCAGCTTGAATCAGTTGAAACCAGGGGCTTAATTAATCCCTTGTTTTATATATATATATATATATATATATATATATATATATATATATATCTCAACAACAGCAACAACATTTGTTAAAGATTTCTGTAAAGTATACGATTCCTTTCCTATGTGATGTTCTTTGTGTTGTTCAATAAATACAGAGTGAAGTCCTTTGTGAGGGGCACATACACACAGTAACAGGTAGACAAACATATACAGACACACAGAAGACAGGGACAGACAGATTCATAACACAGCCTTTTCCAGGCAAACACACACAGAGTCACATTCTTGATACAGATAGAGAACAGAAAATGCGGGAATTAGGGAATTCAAATCTGATCTTGATCTTGGTTAAATGATAACAAAGGGAAATGTTAATTTCTTTTCTTAATGTGACCCTAACTCAGGATTAAGCACTAACGTGCATAATCCACAAATTCAGCCTCTTATGTTCGAACCTTTGTTTCTTCTGACCACTCCTTTGTCTAAGGGACCCAAAATTCCAGTGACTTCTCTGGCATTCTGAAGTTCCATACTGATGTGCCTCCATGTGTCACACGGAGTTATTTCACCAAACACAAAGCATATATAAATATGTTCTTTACAGTGTTTTGTAACATGGTTAAAAAGCATGGAGCACTCTATATGTCCAAAATAAAAGATAAATTATAAATCCCATGGTATATTGCCACATTAAAATAGCAGGTAGGCATTATAAGCAGTCTAATGGCTCTGGTTACTGGAATCAGCCACCTCTCCAGAGCTACTTGACATTCCACTTCAACTCACCTGGCCTTACCTTCACTTCCACTCCAACCAGCCACCAAAAGTTGGATTAAAAAGAGCACAGGGCATGCCTATTGAGAATTGTAATGATGAGGAAGACAGAAGATCTTTATCCCCAACTCCCTTCTCTTTGATAAAGGAAAGCAATGATGCCCCAGCAAATGTTTAACAACTCAACTGAAGTCTCGCTATACTAAAATCATGTCCACAGTGGCTAATTTTGAATTACCAATAGGACATTGCACTCATGTATTTTCTGACAAGTTCACAACTGACTTTCATGAGTTGTGGTGAACTTACTTCAGCAGACCACAGGAAGGAGGCCCCAGAGTACTACAGTAGTTAGGCATGCACTCAGCCACTCTGCCTAAGCACTACAGGCCGTAAGCAAGTTACTCTGCCACACATGCTATACTGCAGAACAGCTATTTACCACTTGGAGGGATGGCCAACCCTAGAATGAAGGGGGTGATGGGATTGTCAGCTAACGAGGGAGCAAAAGTTTTCTTGAGTTTCTTATCTCCAAAAGATAAGAAAGCCAGGATCTTGGTGGAGAGAGGGAGCTACAGGTTTTCCATTCCTACCCTAGCACATAGAAAATACACATTGTTTAGCCTCAGGAATCACACCTACATCGGAGGAATGCACACTAGAGAAATACAAGGGATCCCAATGTCTAGGAGTTCCTCTGTAACTGGCTCCAGTGCAGATTTGATAAGAAGTGGAAAGTGTTTACCTTGTTTGGCTCTTTTGTCTTTTGATTCCAAGGCCAGAAGGATAAGTGCCACCAAGTGTGAGATGCAAGGAGCACAGAGAGGAAATAAGGAGGAAGAGGAGGAGGAGGAGGACAGTTATGAATCAAGCAGGAAATTAAAGTTGGAAAGCAGCCACTGTTAAGTCTTATGAACCAGAACAGGGAATTAGAAGTAATGGCCCACACCTGTAATTCCAGCATGTGAGCTACTGCATCATGAGGATTGCTGTGAATTTGAGGCCCCTTTCTGATTCAATTTTAGAGTCTGTTAACAAAAATACATAACAAAAGGGACAAAAGCAACAACCAAAATGGGCTTGTTTTTATAACCCCAAGTTACTACAGTATTATGAATCAGAGAGAGAGAGAGAGAGAGAGAGAGAGAGAGAGAGAGAGAGAGAGAGAGAGAGAGAGAGAGAGAACGCATACTGGTCCATTCAGGTTGGCATCAGATTCCTGTAGTAAAGGAAATGGTGGTTTGTAGCCTCACCTTTCTGGGTAAGGAACTGCTACTATCACCCCAAGGATTACTGCAGAGATGGTTAGCCCCCCACCTGGTCAGCAGGCACCTTGACTTCTGGAGAAGCCTGTTGCACTTCACTGTCAGCAGGATGGAAAAGTCTGAAACTTGGACCCAGTAGAGCACTTGATTTCCATAGTGTCCTTCCTCCCACTGAGCACTCACTGAGGGATGGGTTCTGATAGCACAGAGGCTGAGCTCCATGCTAGATCTCAGTCCTCTGCTTCTCCCACTCTCCAAAGTGTTCAGGGGACTTCCTTAGCTCGATAAGTAGTCACAGCATGGTATATAAACTGTGAAGAGGCTGGAACACAGGAGGACCTGTTAGCCTATGAGGCTGGAAAGCTAAGTGTGGGCAGCAGAGGCTAGTAGCATATAAAGAAAATGACGCTCTTAAAGGAGATAGGTATGGTGAACACTTGACCCTTGATTAGTCCAGGCTCAGCACCAACATAAATGATAGACAAGGCAAGAGAACTCTATTCCAACTGACCACTTCTTCTACCTATGAGACTCCAATATTGGAAGAGCCAGAAAGAATTCACAAACAAATGTTTTATATATATATATATATATATATATATATATATATATATATATAAATCAGAGAAATTTGTAAGATGTATTGAGATTTCACATGCCAATTTAGCTCACTACTTCTGATTTCAGTCCCATTCAACAACTTGGGATATAGACAGAATTCAGTAGGTTCTCTGACATAATATAACACACGTGACCTCTAGCCTTGTTCCCAGTTCAGCCCTTTGAAATATCATGAGCACAGACATTATTGTCTCCATGTCTATTGGGTGTTCCATCCACTAAGCTTTACCTACAGTATTCTTGGGCTCCTCCAGCCTGAAGCACTAAACTTTCCACATTCCTTTTATGACCTGATCCCAAAGACCTATTGACTGCAGCCTCAAGTTTACAACATTAATAATTCCCAGCCTGGTATCAATTTTCTGGATTTTCTCTTTTCTCGTTGTTATGGCAACTTAAGAAGAGAAGAGCATATCTTGATTCATGCTTTGGAGGGGATAGAGCCCACCATGTTGGGAAAGGCATGACAGTGACAGCAGCTAGAGCTCTTGTGGCGTTTTACTGAGGCAGCTCTTTATACCAATGGTGAGGAAGTAGAGAATGATGAATGCTGTGCTCCGTCTGCTTTTTTCCTTTGATTCCTTTGGCTCTGTCTGGGAGTCCAGCCCATTTGAGGGTTCCACCCACATTCCCTATGCCTATTCCCTTCTCAGTTCAGTCTCTCTAGAAATGTAACATGCCCAGATCCAGTTCTAGTTAGGTTGACAATAAAGATCAACCATGAAAACATAATAAAATGTTATCTATGACAACCTTAGCACCAACACTATACTCAATGTGATGTAACTGAAAGCATTTCATTTAAAATAAGAAGTAAGACCAGGGTAGGGTAATACCCAAGGGGGTCTCCTCCTTCTCAGAGGAGAAGGGGAGGAGGGAGTGGGGGAGAAGAGCTGTATGAGGAGGCATTGGGAGAAGGGGGCAGATATTGAGATGTAAATTGAATGAATAAATTAATTAATTAATGAAAAAGTAAGACAAAAGTGTCCCTCCACAGTGCAGTGCTTGAATTTTTAGTCAAAACAATAAACAAACAAACAAACAAAAAAGAAGCCAGGGGGCTGGAAAGATGGTTCAGCAGTTAAGAGCACTGACTGCTCTTCCAGAGGTCCTGAGTTCAATTCCTAGCAACCACATGGTGACTGACAACCATCTATAATGTGATCTGATGCCCTCTTTTGGTGTGTCTGAAGACAGCTACACTGTATACATATACATAAAATAAAATAAATTTTTCTTTTAAAAAAAAAGAAGTCAAAAGAAAATAATAGGAAAGGAAGAAGTCAAATTATTTCTCAAATGACCCTGTACTTGAAAGACCCAAAGACTCTTAGATCTTATATAATAATAATTAGATTTTTCTCTATATGAATAATGATTATAGTGAGAGGGAAATAAAGCAATGCCTTGAACAATAACAAAAATAAGAATAGGGGACTAGAGAGATTTCTCAGTGGTAAGAGCCCACATCACTCTTCCAGAGAACTGGAGTTTGGGCAGCTTACAGCCACCTGTAACTCCAGCTCCCTGGGATCCAATGCTATCTTCTGGCAATCAAGGGTACATGAACTCACATACACCTATCTCTACAGAAACACACATACTTATACATAACTAAAGAAGAAAAACAAGTACAAAACTAAATACCTAGGAATAAATCTAACCTTTAACCGAAAAATATCTTAAAGACATAATGCAATTAAAATGTTATAATATTTGCACTCGTGTGTGTGTGTGTGTGTGTGTGTGTGTGTGTGTACATTCATTTGCCACTGTGAGTGTTTGGAGGTCAGAGGAGAACTTGCAGGAGCTGGCTCTTTCTTTCCCCCAAGAATTGAATCAACTTTTGAGACTCAGTGATATCTGAGCTATCTCTCTAGCTCTACAATTAAAACTCGAAAATATCAAAAAAAAAAAAAAAGAAAGAAAGAAACTGAGAATGTCTTTATCATATGTATGAGAGGATTAACATTGTGAAAATGGTGATGTTACCAAAAACAACTGACAGATTCAGTGCAATCACTATCAAAATTAAAATGTATTCTTTACAGAATTATTAAAGAACTGTTCTAAAATCCAAACAGAAACAAAAGACCCTACACAATCAAAGCAATCCTAAGCAGAAAGCACACTGCAAGAGACATCATGATGCTTGATTTCGAATTATACTACAGAGCCATAGTGACAAAAATTGCATGCTACCAGCACAGCAACAGACACATGGACAGAGGAATAGAAACAAGACACAGGGACAGGGTTGGGTGTCTTTTATTCTTTGTTGTTGTTGAGACAGGATTTCTTGCAGCCCAGGACAGTCTTGCCTTGAGCTCCTGATACCCCTGCCACCATTTTACAAGTCCTCAGGATAACAGATGTCCATCTCCAATTGCCTATTTTTTTTTTTTGACAAAGATGCCAAAAAGCTCACACCATAGAAAACACCACCTCTTCAACAAATGGTGCTGAGAAAAAGGCACGTTCTAATGGAGAAGAATTAATTTAAGTCACTATCTCTCAGGTTGTACAAAAATCAATTCAACCTATTTCACTGACCTTAATGTAAGGCTTTAAACTTTGAAATTACTGGGAGAAAATGAGGGAGAATATTCCAAGACAAAGGTGAGGCATAACAAGGACTTTCTGCTAAGAGTGCCAAGTGCTCAGGAAGTAATAGCAAGAACTGAAAATTCTGTTTATAACATTGTAAAGCTTAGAAGCAGGTGTATCTTTGTGAGTTCAAGGCCAGCCTTGAATGAGTTCCGGGATAGTCAAGGTAACACAGAGAAACCCTGTCTTGAAAATACCAAACCAAAATGGTAACACACAGGAGAGTAGAGAGGCACCATACAGAATGAGGGCAGTTTTTCCTAGCTGTGCACCTGACATTGAATTAATATATATAATATAGGAAGAGCTCAAATGAAATAGCAACATCCAAATCATCCAATTAATACATTGGCAAATGAACTAAACAGACAGTTCTTAGAAGAAGAAATGCAAATAGCTGATAATAATAGGGAAAATGTCCAACACCCTTAGATAGCAGGGATACAAGTTAAAATTATATTCAGATTATATTCCACTCTGGTCAAAATGACCACCAAAAGCAAAGGGGAATACTCCTCCATTGCTGGTGGAGCTGCCAAGTTATAAAATCACTCTGGAAATTAATCTGTCGGTTTCTCAGAAAATTTAAAATAGTTGTATCTGAAGACCCAGCTATACTGCTCTTGGGTATACACCCAAAAAGATACTTCACCATTCCCCAAGGACAAGTACTCCACTGTGTTCATAGCAGCCTTATTTGTTTAGCAGCCTTATTTGTAATAGCCAGAAAGTGGAAACAACCTAGATGTCCCTCAGCTAAAGAATGGATACAGAAAAGGTTTACACCATTTACACAATGGAATACTGTTCAGCTGTTAAAAACAAGGACATCATGACTTTTGCAGGCAAATGGATGGGACTAAAAATATTATCCTGTGATGGATTTTGTGAGTTATTTTGTGAGTGAGGTAACCCAGACCACAAAGGACATGGTATTTACTCACTGATGAGTGGATGTTAACTAAAAAGTACAGAATACCCATGATATATACCCTACATACCCAAAGAAGTTAAACAAGAAGAAAGGTCCAAGTGAGGACACTTAATTCCTCTTAGAAGGGGGAACAAAATAGTCATGGGAGAGAGGGACCTGAGTGGGAGAGAGGAGAGGGAGGGGAATCAAAGGGACAGGATCCGATATGAGGAGAGAAGGGAAGAAGCCCAGAGAGCCAGGAGAATGACTGGAAATACATAGCTGCTGGGGTCGGGGTATCTTTAGGAAGTCCCACAGACCTGGGATAGGGGAGACTCCCAGGACTCAATGCAGATGACTTTAGCTGAAATGCCCAACAGTAAGAATATGGAACCTGAAGAGACCACCTCCAGTAGCCAGACAGGACTCCCAGTGGAGGGAAGGGGACACCAACCTACCTACAAAACTTTTGACCCAAATTTGCTCCTGTCTAAAAGAAATGCAGGGACAAAAATGGAGCAAAGACTGAAGGAATGGCAAACCAGTGTCTACCCCAACTTGGAATCCATCCCATGTGCGGGCACTAATCTTTGACACTATTACTGACACTATGTTGTGCTTGCAGATAAGAGCCTAGCATGGCTGTCCTCTGAGAGGCTCTACCAGCAGCTGACTTGAGACAGATGCAGGTACCCACAGCCAAGCATTGGCTGGAGGTTGGGGTCCCCTATGGAAGAGTTAGGGGAAGGATTGAAGGAGCTGAAGGGGATGGCAACCCATAGGAAGAACAACAATGTCAACTAACCCAGACCCCTGGGAGCTCCAAGGGACAGAGCCACCAACCAAAGAGCATACACGGGCTAGTCCAAGACCCCTGACACATTTGTAGCAAAGGGCTGCCTTGTCTGGCCTCAGTGGGAGAGACTAATCTTGCAGAGACTTGATGTTCTAGGGTGCGGGGGTGCATTCTCAGAGGCAAAGGGGAATGGGGTGGGGGAAGAACTCTGGGAGCGGGTACTGGGAGGGGCAAATAAATAAAATAATTTTTAAAAAGCAAAGCAACAAGATCACATGCAAACAAGAATGTGGCAAAATGGAACCTTTATACATTCCTGGTGGAGATGCAAATTAATCCAGCCACTATGTTAATCACCGTGGAAGTGATACTAACAATAGAATTGCCACATGATGTAGCTGCAGAACTGCTGGGAATATATGTAAAGAAATTCAACTGAGCCTATTACAGAGAGATTCAAGAGAGCCTGTTTCTTTTGTGGCTCCATTCACAAGAGGTGAGTTATGGAATGACCCTAGGTGTTCGTTTAATGGATAAAGTAAATGTTATTTGTCACACATGCACACACACACAGCATGAAAGGAGGTAAAGGTGAGTGAGGATTTGGAGAGATGAGGGGGACTAGTAGGAGGTGGAAGGGGGAACAAAAGAATATGAAGAAAGTACAATGATATACACACACACACACACACATATATATATATATATATACACATGTGTGTGTGTGTGTGTGTGTAAACATCAGAATGGATCATGTAACTAGATGAAAATCATTAATTAAAAGATGTTCCATCTACAGTAAAACAGTCACCAGAAAAACAAAGTCTTTTATTACCTTTTATAGCTGTTTGTAGTATATAAGCAGCCCTACTAAGGTATCATAAAATGTTTGCATCTGTATAGGACAATTTTGAAGTTTGTAATCTTCTAGTGATGGTTGACTGGCTGGTGTGTTTCTGAGACTGTGGCAAAGTAGCATTCAATTGCTTAAATTAAAATAAGTCTCTTTAAGCAGGGCAGTGGTGGTGCACGTCTTTAATCCCAGCACTTGGGAGGCAGAGTCAGGGGGATTTCTGAGTTCGAGGTCAGCATGGTCTACAGAGTATGCTCCAGGACAGCCAGGGATACACAGAGTAATCCTGTCTTGAAAAACAAAAAAAAAGAAAAAGAAAAAAAGAAAAAAAGAAGAAAGAAAGAAAGAAAGAAAGAAAGAAAGAAAGAAAGAAAGAAAGAAAGAAAGAAAGAAAATAAGATTCTTTAAGTGGTTCTCCATTTTGATTGTTTCCACAACCTGACTCCCTTTTCTCCTCTCTCTCTGAGTTATATGTGTTACAAGGTTTTTTAAAAGCCCCTTTTATTTGTTCCATACCACTGTAGAAGTGACCCTGAGAAGAACAGCTCTACTGTCTGAATGAATGTTGCTCACATTTACTAATGATGTTTTCTGACAGGCTTGATGACTGCCCCAAATATTCCATTAATTTTAACAAAAATAAAGTGTGTTGGAGTTTCATATTTTTTAAAATCTAGGTTCTTCATTTTTTGATCATGATTTTGTTTTATTCCAGCCTACTTAGATTTTCAACCTGGCCAGAAATGTTTGTCCAAAATATTTTTATAGCTGTAAGTTCATTATTTATAACTTGAAAGGCTGTAGAAATATTATTTGAAATCTAGCTGAAATATGCTTTGAAAGCATAACTTTGCATTCTCCTCTGGGTGTAACATCCAGATAAACATCCAGATATATTATCTTCACTACATTGTCTAAGAACCTAGAATTGGCCAACTATGGTGGCACCTGCTTATAATACCAGCCTTTGGGAGATATCAAGGGACCGCTTCAGCTAGATAGTAAAATACTGTGTCAAAACAAACAGAAAGAAAGAGAGAGAGAGAGAGAGAGAGAGAGAGAGAGAGAGAGAGAGAAAGAAAGAGAGAAAGAGAGAAAGAGAGAAAGAGAGAAAGAAAGAAAGAAAGAAAGAAAGAAAGAAAGAAAGAAAGAAAGAAAGAAAGAAAGAAAGAAAGAAAGAAAGAAAGAAAGAAAGATGGAAAAGGCTTAATGGGGAAATCACATCTTGGTGACACTGGCACTTGATCAGTAGAGGTGAGCGAACCAAGAGTTCAAGGTCATCCTTGGCTACTTAAGCAGTGAGTAGTGAGTTTGAGGCCAGCCTGGGATGTCACAAAAAGAAAACGAAACAGAACTGAAAACTATGCTGAAACTTAACATTGTGACTCACAGCCATTTTCGAGGCTGACCTCCAATTTTATATGTAGTACAAGCTGTTCTCAAACTCCTGACCCCCTGCATAGCTTTCTCAGAATGCTGGCAATAATGATTCTTTCTGGGTCATTTGCAAATGTGACATGGCTTGTGTTGCTTGTGTTGTGGTAGTGAATTCTCTAGTGTTCCTTCTATGTAAACTCAGACTTCTTTTGAGGTGATCTTAACTCACCTTACTGACCTCGAAGTAATTCTTCTCTTTCTTTTGCATTCAGTGTTCAGCCTACCGAAGAGGTTCTTCTTGGTTGTAAAGGTCTCTAAGGCTTCCTTGCCCTGCCCGCCTTTCTGATTGACGAGCAGCTAATCTCTTTAATCATGCTTCCTTTCATGCCACAGGGCAGCCATCCTTCTCCAGTGCCCCAAATCCCTTCCCCTAACCTTTTTCTGGGTGTTGTTGTTGTTGTTTTCTTTCCAACGCCCTGCACCCACCTCCGTTAGGTAAATCTTCTGAAAGGGTATAGCTAAGACCTTGTGCGCTGGGAGTTCCCACTCAGCAGCAGAGGGCTGAGAGCAAGTGGTTAGTGTGCCAGATGAATGGAGAGAGGCAGGAAAGGACAGAGTACCTGGAGCTTTAGCTGTGGAAGTTAAAAAGAAAGCAATGTGCTTGTGGACGCATTTAAATTAGCTGATAAATTAAGACTAGCTGCTTGGATATGGCACCATCTTCTTCCTTTATCTCTTTGCTATTCTGTCTTATGAGATCCCCCTCACCTTTAGCTTTTAAGATTCATCTCAGGGTTTAGTTACCACAATCAAGTTGAATCAATATTGTATTGAGGGGGACGGGGTTGGCACGGAGAAGGATGTAAGGGCTATGGGTTCATGGGGGCGATATACTGATAAAGAGACACCTTGAAATAGATGCTTGGATAAAGAGAGGAAACAGGTTCCTAGCATCTGTTGGGTAGGGAAGATAAAGATCCTTAACTATCTTTGGTGCCAAATGGCTCCATAGGGCCCTGCTGATGTGTCTGTTGGGCATAAGTGAAGTTCAAGGCCTGTTCAAGGCCTATTCAGAAAAAAAAAATGTGAGAAGAGCTAGCAAAGCATCCTAAATCCACCATGATTTGGGGGATAATTTACTAATGGTTTCAAACCACAGAGTGCGTTAAGGATAGCCTAAAGGACAACTTTGCAAAGTGACTCATGGTTTGATTCACTAAAGGCCTGTCTGGGTTAGGCTTAGAGGTGAGGGTGGAGCTGAGCATGAGGAAAGTAAGGGAGAAGCGGAGGTGCTTCACACGTGCTCATAAAGCTTCCCTCACCGTTATAACACACACACACACACACACACACACACGCTGAAAACAAAAGCAGTGTGCAGGATGCCCGGCAGCAGATCTCATCAACAGATTTTTATGACTCATTTTTTTCCCCTGAACCTGCAGTCTGAGTTTACATTTAAATGGATTTCTCAGGAGTAAAGGCATCTTTCCTTTCCCGGAACTCGAGCTGTACAAAGCAAATAGAACTCCTCCACATTACACATGAAGGGAACCCCGCCCCCTGACATTTATCCAGCAGCCACCTCTCTGGAATTGTGGCATTGCACAATGAGCTTATGAAAGCAAAGAGCATGTCCCAAGATTGAACTCCTGAACAAACCTTACACAGATGTCATTTGAACTTTGCCCTACTTTTTCCTAGTGGTCCTTCTCCTGATAAAAATAGTACAACAGGGTAAAGTGGGTACCTTCTGATCTTGTGGGGTGTTACTAGGGAGACTGAGAGATCAAGGACTCCATGATAAAACATCCAGAACCAACTAACCTGGACCCTTGGGGCTCTCAGAGACAGAACCACCAACCAGAGAGCATACATGGGACTAATGTAGGCCCTCTGCTCATGTATAACAGTTGTGCAGCTTGATCTTCATATGAATCCCCTAAGAATTGAAGTTGGGGCTGTCCCTGACTCTGGTGCCTGCCTGTGGATCCCCTTCCCCTAGCTGGGCTGCCTTGTCTGGCCTCAGTGGGAGAGGATGTGCTTAGTCCTGATGAGACTTGATGTGCCAGGGTGGGTTGGTACCCATGGGAGTAATGAGGGGAGTCATTTATGAGAGGAGGACTGGGCAGAGAGGAGAGAGGGGTTTCTACTGAGATGTAAAGTTAAGAAAGAGAGAGAGAGAGAGAGAGAGAGAGAGAGAGAGAGAGAGAGAGAGAGAGAGAGAGAAATAGAGAAATAGAGAAATAGAGAAGGGAAGGAAGGAAGGAAGGAAGGAAGGAAGGAAGGAAGGAAGGAAGAAAGAAAGAAAGAAAGAAAGAAAGAAAGAAAGAAAGAAAGAAAGAAAGAAAGAAAGAAAGAAAGAAAGAAAGAAAAGAAAGAAAGACTAATCTATGTTTTAGCTAGAATTCCTGAACCTTTGTTTTCAATTTGAGTAAATGTGAATTCAAACACTAAAGTTTATACTTTGTAATGAAATGTCTCCAGGGCCTTTGTTAAGTACAAAGAATTATGTATGCTGGATTCATATTTTACAATGATGATATGCACTTAGTATTAAAAATGCAATTATCTGAGGAAAAATTTGCTGTACTTGCATTTGATAAGTATAAGAGACAGGTTTATCAACATCATAGATAAACAAATAATCTCTTAGTCTGTTGTTGGGGAATCTGGGCTTTTCTATCTAAAATATTTCCTTTACTAACTGTGCAACTCATCCAGAAAGAGGTCTCTGAAACAGACTTAGCAACACTTCTTTTACAAGGCCAGGGTAAGTTCCATTGACTCTTCTCTGAGTCACATTCTAAGAAGAATGTTCAAATGGACTGTCCATGTAGACATTAGAAACGGACTCATCTATTCTGACCTGTTTGTGAGGGGAAAACAGACAAACAAAAGAAAAAGTGGAGAAACAGAGACCAGGAGAATATGTGAGAGTAAAGGCTTATAGTTTAGTAGTGAATCTTAGCATGTTATGAATGGAGTCTAGAGTTTCATCTTTAATGCTGTAGGGAACAGAAGAAAAAAATAGGAAAAAAATAAAGTATATAACTAAAGACTAGAAAAAATATCCCTGCAAACCTATATTCAGCAATTAATAAAGTCTTGTGATAAATGTGTGTTGATTTGAAGAATGAAGTCCAGGCAACGGAATTTAAATTGATTTACTAGTTACAAGAGTCTGATTGTGGCTACCAGGATGAAATGCAGCACTTTGGCTACAGTATACCTATGATGATATAGAAATTATAAAAATTCTAAAGGTATCATATCTAAACCCCATCTCCCCAGGTTTGTTTCTAGAAAACAGGTCCTGAAATACAGGTTAGTTTTCCTCTCTCAAAATCAATATATACATATATACATACCGATTTTGTGTGTGTGTGTGTGTGTGTGTGTGTGTGTGTTACAGTAAACAGGGCCTTCTCATCAATATGGTAATAGAACTGTATCTGGAAAGCATTCCAAAAATATCAGTGAACTGTTAAACTCAGGAGATGGAGTTTGTTTTTAAATAGGCTCCCACTAGGCAGGCCAGGATGACCTGCTGGACTTCACTATGGCAGCGGTTCTCAAACTGAGTCATGACCCCTTTGGGGGCTGGGTGTGTGTCACATATAAGATATTTATATTATGATTCATCACATTAGCAAAATTACAATTATGAAGTAGTATAATTTTATGGTTGGGAGTCGCCACAACATGAGGAATGGTATCAAAGGGTCGAAGCATTAGGAAGGGTGAGAACTCCTGTACTCTGGAGTCCGAGCTGCTCTTGAACTTTCAATTATCCTGCCTCACCTTCCAGCTGCTGTGGCCACACACTAGTCTACCACACAGGACTGAAAGTGTCTTCTGACTTCTCGATTATTCACCTTGTGATTAGTCTACTTTAAGTAGACTCTTTATAGGCATTGCTTAATAACCCCCACCATTTTCATGTTTTGAAAACAAGGGAGCAGAAAAGTAAGAGCTCTTTTCTCTTCTCTTCTGAAGTTGTGTTTAGAAAACAGAAGTGGGAGATACCAGGCAACTGTGCAGGCAAAGAACCAACACTCGGCAAATGAAATGGGGATTGCTGTTGTATGTAAAGGACAGAAGAATATCACTTCTTATGAGGCTGCTGTGGGCACGGTAGAAGTGTGGTAGGAGTGTGGGTATATGACTGTGACCCTAAGAGTATGTGATGCCATGGTAAGATGGTATCTTTTAATGTTACTCTGTATAGGGTAGAGACTGAAAGCCCTGAATGATCTGCAGCAGTATAAATCTCCTTCGATCTGAGGAAGGGCCTCGAGCAGATGCCCCCATGTCCTTACCATGTGCAATCCCAGGTCACCCTGATACTCATTAGCTCTTTGATCTTTTTTTTTCTTTCTTTTTTATTAGATATTTTCTTCATTTACATTTCAAATGCTATCCCCAAAGCCCCCATACCCTCCCCCCACCCTGCTCCCTAACCCACCCACTCCTGCTTCCTGACCCTGGCATTCCCCTGTACTGGGCATATGATCTTTGCAAGACCAAGGGCCTCTCCTCCCATTGATGGCTGACTAGGCCATCCTCTGCTACATACCCAACTAGAGACACAAGCTCTGGGGGTACTGGTTAGTTTATATTGTTGTTCTTCCTATAGGGTTGCAGACCCCTTTAGCTCTTTGGGTACTTTCTCTAGCTCCTTCATTAGGGGCCGTGTGTTCCATCCAATAGATGACTGTGAGCATCCACTTCTGTATTTGCCAGGCACTGGTATAGCCTCACAAGAGAGAGCTATGTCAGGGTCTTGTCAGCAAAATCTTTCTGGCATCTGCAATAGTGTCTGGGTTTGGTGGTTGTATATAGGCTGGATCCCCGGGTGGGGCAGTCTCTGGATGGTCTATCCTTCCATCTCAGCTCCGAACTTTGACTCTGTAACTCCTTCCATGGGTATTTTGTTCCCCATTCTAAAAAGGAGCAAAGTATCCACACTTTTGTCTTCCTTCTTCTTGAGTTTCATGTGTTTTACAAATTGTATCTTGGGTATTCTAAGTTTCTGGGCTAATATCCACTTATCAGTGAGTGCATATCATGTGTGTTCTTTTGTGATACTCATCAAAGGTAAAATCTTCCAAGATGAACTCTCAGTTCTGAATATCTATGCTCCAAATGCAAGGGCATCCACATTCATTAGTGCTCTTTGATCTTAAGGGCCTTATAACATCTCATGTGAAGAGGAACGACTTGGCCTGAATTCAAGCAACCCTAATTTAAGAAAGCAGAATCAAAAGCTGAACGTGGTGGCTCACACACCTTTAATCCCAGCACTCAGGAGACAGAGGCAGGCAAATCTCTGTGAGTTAAGGCCATTCTGGCACATGTAGAAAACTGCAGATAAGCAAGCACTGGTGAGACCTTGTCTCAAAAACCAAACCAAAGCAACAATGACAGAAAAAGAAAAATGGCCAACAAAACAGCATCAAATGTTCTCTAAGGTTTCCACAGAATGGCTAAAGGGGAAAGAGTCTAATTAGAAATCTGGAACCGCCAGCTAAAAGCCAGACTTCTGAATCCCAACTTGGTGGTTGGCCAAAAAGAGGCGGCAACCAATAATGGCACAAGCAGCTAACCTTTTTTCTGTGTGCTCTACTAGGAAATTCTGTCTTGGAGGACTCAGTAAAGTGGCCAGCAGATTGGCAGAGACTTTTGTTCCTTCACCCAGGAACCCTGTAATCTAATATTCTCAGTGGTGCTGGAAACAAGATCATAGGGGCATGGCTTGTCTGGAGAAAGAGAGTGAGTGGGGTCAGGCTGCTCAGAAGAGCTCACGACACAAGCTGTGGGTACTGGATCTTCAGATAACCTTACCCAGAGAACAGAGGCCTGAGGAAGCTCTGGGTACTTCTCAGCACCTTATTACTTATGACATTAAATCAAACATTGTGCCCCCTAGGCCTTTATATTGTAAATTTGAGTTAGATATGGTCCGGATACAAAACCCTAACATAGTATTCGCTTCTGAACTTGGCCAACTAGCCACTCCAAGTATCTGTGAATTCTACCATTTCCCCATCCGCAAAATGTAGGACATAATTCTATGTGGATTTTATGGAGCAATATAATGTATACACTTATTTGACAATATTTGTCAAATCAATTAATAAGTAATTTGACTTACCACACAGGAGGTGATTTTAAGGTATACATTAATATTCTTTCTTTCCCAATCAGACATTATATGATGCCAGTTAATGAGACAAATTATTCCACCTGGGCCTGCAACATGGCTCAGCAGGTAAAAAGGCTCTTGCCATCAAGCCTGAGGAGTTGGGTTCAATTACCCACTCCATACAGTAGGAAAGAACTGACTCTCATAAGTTGTCCTCTGACCTCTGCTCATGAACCATGGCATGAGTATGCACACACATAAACACACAAAATACAAAAGTGTAATGAAAATGATTCTTTCTGCCTCCACAAGTGTTGCAGGTGTGGCTCGTGTGTCACATGTGCTTCAATAGGTGGCAGAGAGGAGAGAGGCTATTTCGATGCTGAGTATTCTTTATGAACATCTGATATAGCCTAACATTCCCTGAAAAAAAAAATCAAGCCTGAGATGGCAATCAGTGTGGTGCCAGGTGGCTCAGACATAATGCTAGCCTGAGAAGACCACAAGTACAGTGCCCAGAAGGCCCCAGCAGATCCCAAGACTGGGGAAAAGCCAGAGTCCAGAAGAACCCCTGCCTGAGACTAAAGGCCCTGTGCAAAAATGAACCCAACACAGATGACCTTTGCATGGGGAACCCTGGGGTAGGCCAGGTAAGGAATGAGCCTGAGATGACCACCAAACCTGCACCATGTAGCCTCGATGGAGAGTTTGCTCAAGACGACCACTGGTTGGTTGCTGTGCATGCCTTGGGGAACAGACCATGACAGTGCCTGGTGCCATAATGCAAAATCAGGGCATAGAACTCTTGAGATCACTCCTGAGACGACCCCAGACACTCAGAGACCCTGGCATATCTCAGAGGAGCAAGTAAGTGGTGGAGAAATGGAAGAGAAGTAGAAGGATATGGGTACAATGGAGAGAGAGGCAGAAACGAAGACTCAACAGTAGTGAGGAACAGCCTGATGTGAGTAGCCTGTGCTACCACTGGAGGCCTTGTCTGAGTCTGTAACCACCCTGCAGCAGAAGGGTTCTATTACCACCAAAGGCCAGGCAGACTTTCCTGCTCTGGGCTGACACCTGCGGATATGCTGACATCTGAGGGCTGTGCAGAACTGGCCCCACCTCTCACCTGGGCAGCATGGGAGAGCTGTCCCCGGGGGGCAGGAGTTTTGACTCCACCCCTAGCCAGCTACAATCCATGGGAGAGTTGGCCCTCACACAGAGCAGGGGTTTCTGACGATCTTGTCCCTCAGGAAAAGACTTGGCCCTATCACTATGTGTATGGTGGCATGGACCTCTTAACCACTCACCACATACATCAGGCCTGAGATCTGGCCCTGGGGTCATGAGAGCAGGAGGGCTGGCTCTGTCCTTTCCCTGCTACAGCACTTAGAGAGAGCAGACCCTGAAACTCACCTGGGCAGCACAGTAGAGTTGACCGTGATGGCAGGGGTGCTAGTTTGCCAGTCCCTGGGATGTGAACATGGGCGAACTGGTCACACAACTTCTCTGCTGAAACTTGTCTGTTGTGGGGTGTCATGGGTGAGGGAAAGATGACTGCCCCCTCCCACTGCAGCAGGCAGGAGAGCTGGCCCTGAGGTCATCAGAACTGGAGAGCTGGTCCTGCCCCTCACTCACTGCAGCACTTGGGAGATAGGGCCCTGACTCTTGTCTGCTATGTGCTGGTGCAGAAAAGGGAGACACCATCCTCTCCTCCCTCATCCCTTGACACCTATGGTAGTTGCAGAGCTGGCTCTGGGGTCCTAAGAGTGGAAGGGACTAGCCATGTCCCTCATTGACTGCAACACTCATGAGAGCTGGCCATGTAGCTCACATGGACAGCAGGGTAGAGCTGACCCTAGTTGCATGCATTGCCAGTGAATAGGCCGGAGATCAGGAGACCTGGGTTGACCAGCTCAGATATCTCCCAGACCCAGATGCAGGACTTTGAATTGGCCCACCCCAATTTCTACTCCATCAATGAACCGCTGGAGTGCGTGAAGGGGCTGCTCGTACGGATCCAAAGACTACAAGATTTCCATGACACAGGGCAATAACAGGATATCTGAGAAGAGTCCCATTGAGATCCCACTATCGATAGAGTATCAGAAGCCAGTGGCATTGCACCAGACCAATTACTCTTGCAATGAGCATTGCAAGCAAAGAAGTGTGGACAAAAGTGTCTATTCGGGATACACTGTGACACACTGCAACTTCTACAATAAGATGGTCTTTTTTTCTGTTGGGGCAGGTGTTACAAGTGTGGAGGGTGGATACAAGGGGGAAGGGGAGAGGAGTGGGATTGAGGTGTGTGATGTGAAATTCACAAAGAACCAATAAAAAGTTTTTTTTGAAGCCGGGTGTGGTGGCTCACACCTTTAATCCCAGCACTTGGGAGGCAGAGGCAGGTGGATTTCTGAGTTTGAGGCCAGCCTGGTCTACAAAGTGAGTTCCAAGACAGCCAGGGCTACACAGAGAAACCCTGTCTCGAAAAAAAAAAAGTTTTTTTGTTTTTTAAAATCCCAATTCTTTCTAGGATACAAGATCCAGATATTAGTGGAGTGTACTAGCTAGCATTAACTCAGAAACTTCTGTGTTTCATCCCATGGAGACTATTCTTACCAAAAGTATATAGCTTGATACATTGATAGGCATATGCCATGGTTAGAGATAAAAATGCCAGCTAATGTTATAATGTTGTGATTACCTAAATTATATCAAAAGAGGAACAATCACTTCCTAAGATGGGGGGAAAAATCTGTGTATACATCCATAAACACACAGAGAATGATGCACATAATCTTAAAGGATCTCTAAAACCATAGACTTCAAACCTCTAGTGCACAAGACAGAAGATGTAGAACGGGACAAGTTGTTGGTTTAATGACCCTTTAGATCAAGATCAGAGCAGAGTAAATAAAAGCATCAACTTTCCCTGCCTTCATTTTAGAATCGCTTTGCTTCTCATATTCTTAGTTCCCATCTTTTTAAACCTCTTCCTTTTGAAGACGGTAAGATGTTCACATGTATTTTTTTTAAATGAACATCAAAACTAGATTAACATAGCTCTGTGCAAATTATAAAAATCTACAGTGAATGGTCAGTAAGCATTTTGAATTTTCTTCTTCCACGTGCTAATTGTTAATATTCATTTTTTTTGTTAATTTGTTTCTTAAGACACGATTAAGCTGTGTACCCTGGCTGTCCTGGAACTCACTATGTAAACCAAACTAGCCTCAAACTCACAGAGATTTGCCTGCTTCTGCCTTCCTAGTGCTGGGATTAAAGACATGTGCTACCACATCCAGCAACTGTTAATAATCTTTATGGTAACCGTAGATTGGCCTCAAGTTGCATGTCTACACACAATTATAGATGCAGATCTATGCCTCAAATGATTAGAATCATTTATCCTCCACATATAGTTTGCCCTGTGATCGGTAGCTTCTGTTTGACCCCCAAGACTTTTTTGTAGAACAAATGACCATAGTGCTAATTGGGGCACACCTCATGTCTATTGCAAGTTTCTCCAAGAAACTGTAATATATGTCTTAAAATTATGATGCGTTGATCACACCTTTTTCTGTTCCTCCAGATTGTGTAAACCCCAGTTCTCTCTACCATATTACAGCCGTGTGCATGGTCGGCAGTTACCTACTTTCCATTCTAATGGAGCTGTGCTTCAGTGAGTATTATTTCTTTGCAAGTAGAGTGGCTATGTTCTGGGAACTGATCTAGCATTGAATATTTCATAATACAGTTCCTGGATTGTGCTAGCAAAGCCAAGGAATGTCATTATATTCTGCTTCTACTCTGTGATTCTGAATACACATGTAATTCTATCCAGGAATCAATCCCAAAGGCTTTCTGATGATAAACTTCATTTCAGAGGAGGCCATAGTAGATATGTTAGAGAGCTTTTGTTTCTCAAGATGAGGATGGTGACAGACTCCCTGCTTACTCTATTAGTGGTCGAATGCACCAGACAGAATGTTCTGACCAGTGAAACTTCTCACTTATGAGTCATTCCTCGCTTCGCTGTCTCTTCCCAAAAGAGCTACCTCATTCAAAAGCTCAACTTTTGTATATTTTCTTCCCGGAACATGAATGACCCCGTAAAATCTTGCTATGTGAGAGAGGATATAGTGGGTGGCCAAGAAACTGGAAACGATACATCCAAACCACAGACACACAGAAACAACACACCGGCAGTTTGAAGGTTGACTTTAAGAGCTTTCTCAAAGCTAGGATACCAGCTGGTAGGACATCTGCCAGACCAGATTATGCCAGTTCTAGCTGAGGCTTGGCATGTGTCTCCATTTAAGAGTATATAGGCAAGGACAATGTGCAATATCTCCTACTTTTCCTTCCTTCTTTTTCACTGCTCATGTTAGAATGTTCGCTATGGAAGGACACAGCTCATCAAAAGACATTCTCTAATTTATGGTCAAAAGGACCACACATTTTTAAACCTCAGTACATTTTCTGATGGGGATTAGAATGTTTAAGAACATGGACTCCCAGTGCCAAACCCATAGGCTCAAATTCTGGCTTTGTATCACCTTGGCATAGATCCTTTGGGGAGCAATTATACTTTACCTGAAACCCTTGGTTTTCATTTCTATGATGTGGCATTAAAACAATACAGCGGGGGCTGGAGAAACAGCTCACTGATTACTCTTCCAGAGGACAGGGATTCAATTCCCAGCACCCATATGGCAGCTCACAACTGTCTGTAACTCCAGTTTCAGGGGAATCTGACGCCTTCACACAGGCAAAACACCAATGCACATGAAATAAAATATAAATAATTAAAACATTAAATTCACCATTGTGTTCTGATAATACTAGAAAACATATGATATGTGTGTCTTAAAACAATGTTTTAATAATGATGATTTGGAGGCTGGAGAAATGGCTCAGAGATTAATATCTGAGTTCAAGTCCCAGCACCCATATCAGGTGGCTCACAACTCCAGCTCCAGGGACCCAACACCTTAGGCCTCTGTAAGCACCTTCATTAATGTATACATACTCATACAGAAACACCCAAATATATGCATTCATATACTCAAAAACAACAAAAATAAATTTTAAATAAGTTAATAGATCTTAAAAATAATAATGACTTTATTATTATTATTATTATTATTATTATTATTATTATTATTATTATTATTTCAAAGCTGTGTATGAGTGTTTGCCTGCATGTATATAAATGCACTGTGTCCATGCCTGGGGTACTCAAAGATCAGAAGAAAGTGCCAGATCCCCTAGAACTAGAGTTAGAGCTGGTTGTGAGCTTTCCAGTGCAGGTGCTGGGAACTGAATATAGGTCCTCTGGATACTGGCTAGTTTTATGCCAACTTAACACAAGCTATCATTATCAGCAAGGATGGAGCCACACTTGAGACAATACCTCCATAAGACTGGGCTGTAGGCAAGCCTGTAGGGTATTTTCTTAATTAGTGACTGATGGGGGAGGGTACAGTCCATTGTGAGTGGTGCCCATCCTGGGCTGGTGGTCCTGGGTTCTATAAGAAAGCAGGTTCTCTAATGCTGTTTTATAACTGTCATGGATTTTCTACATTGCTTTTTCTACAATGACATTTATATATTGTTTCAGCAGTATTGTTAGCATCCTAGACTATACTTATTTAGGTCTGTATGAGCCTTTACAAGGCTCTCTCTCTCTCTCTCTCTCTCTCTCTCTCTCTCTCTCTCTCTCTCTCTCTCTCTCTCTCTGCAAATGGAAGGCTACCTAACACATTGAAGATTCCCTTCAGGCAAATAGGAAGCAGAAGACCAGAGCCAGCCTCTGGTTTGCAGTGTGCTCACTTTGTTCCATTTGTTATGCCTGGCCTTTCCCCATCTCTTCACTCTTTAAAAACAAACAAACAAACAAACAAACAAACAAACAAACACAGTGTTAACAGTGATGACACAGAAAGGCGTGTGGTGTTTTTTTTTTTAGTGGACGATGACTCACTGCAGAGCAAGAATCCTTTGCCACGGGGGGAGGAAAAAGAACTGGCTATGAGTGGGGGTGGGATGGGGTGGGTTGGGGGGCTGAGGGCTGAGGAGGTGGGGGGGGTGGAAGGTTGAGCAGGTAAATGCTAGAAGATTGCCTTTCAGGTAGTTAAAAGAAGCAAAAGAAGACTATGAGAAGATGGGGCAGCTCTCCCAAGATCCCCCACCCCCAGGCCACTGGCTATGGCATTGCCTACATGTGAAAGAGGAACAAGGAAGGCAAGGATCCCATCCAAGTGTAGAATGTCAGAGACTCACAGAGGACATCAAAACAAAAGGTCTTCCTGGAGACTTAAACCTAAATCTGTAAGACTTATAAGAATGGAGGCAAAGATTAATCTAGTGAAAGTAAATGAGAGGCAGTAGCGCTCAGTTCTTTACCTGCCCTTGCCTTCAGGGACTTTGGGCTTTCAGGATGCTTGGGTTTTCTCTGAGCAACGCTCAGCTATGCCTCTGTGTTCACAGGCACCCCCATAGTTAATCACCATGGAGTCACAGTGGGAAGCTTGACATCCTCCATATCATGGCCAGTCTCAGCCAGGCTGCTTTCTGTGGGTTCCATATATTTTTAGTGTTCAGCCACGAGGAGGAAATGTATACAAGAAGCTATACTTTCCCTTCTTTCCCATGGGGTTTGAGAGGTTCCTGTTCGGCCCCCCACCTCTCTGTTGTTAAAATTTCTTTCCAGGGAAAGATATAATCAAGAAAGTGTACCCCCTGACACACACTCCTAAAGGCCCAATGACAAATAGAGGCATATTCCCTCCAAAGTTCACTCTGCGGAACCAATGGGTTTATTGGGTTCCCTAACAGAGCATAGGCGAGGGCTTACTTACAGAGACATGGGTGCCTCTCACCACAGACTGCACTTGGAAAACCTTCACCCTGAAGATGAGGGCTTTCCTGTAGCCTCATAAGTGCAGCCTGCTTTTCCTTGTCCCCCCTCAATATATACTCTATTCCCTCCCTAGAGTCACTTCCAATTAAGGAAGAGTTTCATACAACAGGAGATAAGCAGTTCGATTTTAGATGTGGCTCTTGTGACCCTTAGCATCCCTCCATAGTGGGGTGTAAATAGTCTCATGGGGTATCATAACACCAAGTATGCATTTAACTAGATTCCTTCACCTTCCTATTGAGCAAAGAGGAGGTTCTCATTGATGGGAGAACCTGAGAAATGTGAACCTCCTCTTTGCTCAATTAGAAAATGAAAGAATCTAGTTAGTTTCTGCCACTGGTGTATTATTGTACAGTTATGTAACTGTTCAAATAAAGAGTTAATATTTACTTGAAGCATTAGAAGAAGCTTCCTGGATGGAGTAATACTTAAGTTAATACCAGAAGGGTAAGGAATAATTAACCTGATGAAGTGGAGTTAAGCATATTCCAAACAGCATCCATGCCTATAATCCCAACAAGGCAATCAGATAAGAAGTTTGAGACTAGCCTGTGCTAGCAATCAAAGCATGAAGTTCCCAAGAAGAGAGAAGAGTGGGTGCTAATGGCAAGTAAGAGACAGCAGGGACAGGATGGAATTGAGTAGATCATGAGTAGATTGTGAAGTCAACTCCAAGAGATAGTCATGAAAAACGAAGGCCAGTGTCAAAATTGGGCAGCCCTCTTTGTAATACTTGCAAAGAGAGGTGGCAAAGATCTTTCAGGGCAGCTGGTCCCTGATGAAGCCACTGGATGGAGACACTAGGGTAGAGGCCTGCAACCTCTTGGCTTTTATGGGGCTAACCAGAGATAAAGAGTTAGAGAAAGGAGGCCTGTCTTCAGAGAGGTGGGATGTGTGCACTGTGCCTTAATACCATCAACCCAAAGCACAATCCAGACCAAAGGAAGCATATATTCAGAGGATCTTGGTGATGGTCTGAACTTTGTGTCCCTTTTTGAGAGACTTCAAGAGAATATCTTCAGTCCCTAAGTCCAGGTCAAAAACAGGGGCAGGAAGACTTCAGAAATGGGATCTGCATCTAAGTCTGTTGTTGGCAAAATGCTAGTTCACAGAAAGTCTCACACTTTATCTTTCTGTTTTCATTTGACTCGATGGCATGATAAAGCCCATGAAGACTGGCGTATTTAGCTTAAAAATAATAAATAATGAAAATGCCAGGCTCTAAGGTCTCTGAGGGGGACTGGAAGGGGGCATGTAAATATATAAATATAACAAATAAAATGTCATGCTCTGTTCTAAGTGTTTTCTGAACCCATCAACTCTTGTTTGTTTGTTGTTTTATGAGAAAACTGAGATGGTAACTGTTAGAAGGTAACTGTGAGGTCTCGATTCTAGGACAAATAGCTAACTAAGGTGCTTATTAACATATCAAAGCAGATGCTTTCTCCCAGATGGTTCTCCCAGCATCCCTCAGGCCCTACTTGTTATAGGGCCCTCCTAGCTGGCATATGCCACTCCCTATCCAGGACTTTCCAGTTCCGTGGCTGGGCTGCCTTTCTTCCAGCTCTTCTTGGCCTTTATATAACTCATCCATTTTGACCAAGCCAGTCTCTTGTCCTGGATGTCTTGTCCCAAGTTTCTTGGTTAGCAGCTCTTCTCTTGCTCTCCCCCTGCCCCCTTTACATGGCCTGGTCAGTATGGCCGTATTCACTCAGGGTCCTTCCAGATGTCTTTGCCTCTGGCTGTTTTCTCCCTCATATCTACAACAAACTTTCTCCTCAACCCATACCCAGCAGCTGTCATGTTTTCTTTTTTTTTTTTTTTTAATTCAGTAACCTTATAGAGACTTGCTAATGGTCACAGTGCTAATATTTGAACAACAACAACAACATTAAAAAAAAAACCTGTCACTAGAACCCATGTCCTCTATACTTCCTGTAAGCAAATAAATACTTCCTGGGCTCTAACTAGGCGCACTGGGCTATCCCTACAAAAGTGGTGACTGTGACAGTATTTTTTGTCCTTAAGGAGTGTGAAGTATATAACCTGGTCCCAGCCATGTCTACCCTACAACACATGATACAGGAAATGAAATTTCAATATTCATGACTATTTACCAGAGCCCTACCTCACTCATTTGTTTCTATATTGTCTATAGCTGCTTGCCAATACAGCCAGCAGAGTCAGACACTTGTAGTAGAATCGATATGATTGATGAAGCCTGACTATTTACCATCTAGTGTGCTGACTGATGCAGCATGCTGACCCCCTGGAGTACTGAGTATTAACGATGTCGTTTTAGTATGAAGTAAAGGAAGACACTGTTTGACTGGAAAAGTATAGGATTTGACTAATATCAAATAACAGATTTGAAATTTTCTATTATTTTTATCTAATGAGGGTAAGGGGGGTTTATGTGTGGCAGGGATATCTGTGCCATGGCACATGTGGAGGTCAGAGAACAATGTGTATGAGTTGCTTCTTTCCTTCTACCATGTGAATTACAGGGATCAAACTCACATCATCAGGCTTGGTGGCAAGTGCTTCCAGCTGCTTGGCCATGTCAGCAGCCCTAGATTTGAATCTACAACCCAGATTCATCTCTACTAGCTGTGTGGACTTGTGCAAGTCATTTAGCTTCTCTGAACACATTCTGGAGATAGCAAGGTTAATAGTACCTTTTTGACATGCATTTGTAAGTACTACAGATAATGCGCAAATAGTGTTGACCACCAAATAGTCAAAATAATAATAATTATTATTGATACTTTTGTCTCCTAAAAGCTAGAATTACAGGCATGCTCCACCATGTTGTACTTGATGGATCCATTTTGAATCTTAGTCCTTTCACTTGCAACCTGTGTGATCCTGGACATACCAATCTGCCCCTTGGAGTCTCATAGTATTCGTGTTTAAAACCAGCCTAGAAAGAATCATAATACTGAACTTACAGAATTGGAATACAGATTCAATGAGACGAAGTATGTACAACACTAGATACTTTGTTTCAAACTTGCTATACATCCTATAAAAACCAATCAACATGGGCTAGTGAGATGGTTCCACGGGTAAAGTACTTGCTTTGAAATCCTGACAACCTGATTTTAATCCTCGAAACTCACGTAAAAGTGGAAGAGACCCAACTCTGCAAAGTTGTTGTCTGACTTCCACATGCCTACAGTGGCGTGCATAGCCCCGCCCCCATGCATACCATACACACATATTAATAATTATTGTTACTGTGGGTGGTAGCTCCTACAGTTTAGGACTCAGGTTTTGGTGGTGGAGAGATCTGGACTTGAATCCGGGCCCTGAGAAAGTTCCTTGATGTCTCAATGTGTTGAAGTCACTGCGAAGTGAAAGAGGGTGGTAATAACACCAAGTAAACGGGACCTCCTTTAATCAGGGTTGAGATAAGATATTTAGCCCAACATGCAGCAAATAGTAAGTGCTCAAGAAGTGGTGAGTTTTGTTATTTAGCACGATAATGGCAACATTTATTGCCAACTTTCAGCAAATGTTGTTCAGTGACAAAGTAGTGGGTTGAGAGGATTTCCATAAAGTAGTTGAAAGAAGGAAACACATCAACTTGAGCGTTACCACTGCAGAGACACATGAAACAATCTGACTAAAACGTAGCATGTAACTAACTAAAGCCTGGTGAAGATTCCCTGTTATTTCATAGCGGCTACCCCTAGGACAAGTGTGTAAATAGGACAAGTGTGTGTGTAGAAGGCACTAAGCAGTATGGAGAGATGCAGCTCCTTGTTACCTGTTCCATCAATAAATAACCCATGATTTGATAAAGCAACGAGCTCATTTCCTTTAAAAAAAAAATGTACCAGGAAGGATGTCACCCAGAGCTTTAAAACTTCTCGTTTAAACATAAGCCTTTGCTAAGTATATATTTAGATAATGGTAAACCAAGATCTTAAGCAAGGTTCAAAGATTCCTCCTCTTTTGATGCTGTAGTGATGCAAAAATGTTCCGAGAGCCCAGATGCCCTAGTCCAGCATTTAGACTAATTGGATTTCCTAACTCCACTTCCTGCCGTGGCTTTTCCCAGGCAGGCTAAAGGCCTGTATATAAAACTGACCTTGAGAAACATTTAAACCAGGCTAACTTTGCTTCTCTGTATCCTCTCTCTTCCTTTATACATTCAGTTCCTTTCACACCCTTATCTTCGATTCACTGAGTCCCTCACTGCAATGTCCTTTGTGAAGCAGTTTTCCAGGGCATGGACAGTGTCCTTGCCCCCTGGGGTGATGATATGAAACTGTAACAATATATTTATTCCCCAATGTCCCAACTCTTGAAGATTAAACTAACACATTCAATGCATTGTCTCATGAATTGGGACTGACCTTTATGGAACTCTGCTAAGAAAAATAGATTTCTTAGGATTGGAGTAAGTTTGCTATATGAACACCATAGTATCTAGTACATTCTTGATATATCAGTGGGTTGGCTTTTAGAGTGTGTTGTCCAGATTCAGCAAAGCTCTACTTCATGAAGTCAACTGGGACAAGTCTGGGGTGCTGGTAAAGAGAAGATGGGAATAGTAGGTGTACCAATCCCCCAAGGGTGTTATGAAGGTTAAGTGGAGCCATAGGTATTGCATCCACAGAAACCATGGATTGAAAGGTAATCTGGTATCAAAAATGACTATTCTCAGTTGTCATCTTGACTATATGGGGAATGAACTACAATCCAGAAATGGAGGGCACAACTGGGACCCAGATTGTGAGGTTGGAAGACACAAGATTTTATTTTGAGGTGGGATGGCACATGCACTTAGTCCAGACAGACACATACCTTTAATTCTGATTTTGAGGCACACACTTAATCTGGTCCATAACATCTGTTGGAGGCCTATATAAGGACAATGGAAGAAGGAAGTGTTCATTCTTCATTGCCTGCTTGCACTTACCTGCCAGCACATCTGTTGGAGCCTACTTCTTCAGGATTCCAGCTTATACAGAAGAGCAGCTGAAACACCCAGCCTCATGGGACTGAACAACTCTTAGATTCTTGGACTTCCCATTCACAGCTGCCCATTGTTGGGTTAGTTGAACTGCAGACTCTAAGTCATTCTAATAAATTCCCTTTATGTATAGATTTATTCCATAACGTCTGTGACTCTAAAGAACCCTGACTAATACGGGAATAAGCATGTACTGATCTTTTTCTCTGTCTTTATTTTCTAACCAGTGGTCTAACAATTATTTGCATTGCATTACATATTATAAGTAACCTTGAAATTAAGATGAAGGTATAACTCAGTTGTAGAGCACCTCATACCTGG
This sequence comes from Mus caroli, assembly GCF_978045245.1. Lineage (NCBI taxonomy): Eukaryota > Metazoa > Chordata > Mammalia > Rodentia > Muridae > Mus > Mus caroli. The sequence goes on from NW_028227260.1 coordinate 27,722,958, forward strand.
TATGTGCTGGCCCTGGGTTCTATCCACAACACAGAGAAAAAGTACATGACAAGATGAACATGGATTACATGTAAGTAATATGGCATGAGATATAAGGGACCTGAGAATTACAAATTTTAGTATCTGTAGGGACTCCTTGAACCAGTCCCCCACAGTGATTCGGGGACAATTGTATATGTCAAAATTTCAAAACAACCCCAAGGACCATGTAATAACCAATACATTTTAGTCATTTCCCCCATTGCCTCAAAGGCAGTAAGAATTCTGAGTCAAAACAGTGCCTGGCATATGCTCCTTTTTCCATCTGTACTCACTAAGCCCCTCTTGAGCAGTACCCAACACCACTCAAGGACATCCTTGTAGCATCTGTTCCTCCCACCTCTCAGTATCATTTCCATTCTTGCTGACAATCTCCTCTACAATCCACACTAAAATCCCTAATGCTTTCTCTTCCATCCCCAGACCCCAGAAGTCACACAACAGCAACAAGTACTGGAAACATATATTCATTATCTCATGGTATCTTTTTAAAAATCTCTTGGTTGATAACATTTAGGAATTGGAGATTTTCGGGCATAGGGTGCTGCACGCATTTTGTCCCAGCACCTGGGAGGCAGAGGCAGGTATATCTCTGTGCATTAAAGGCCAACCTGCTCTGCATAGTGAGTTCAAGGACAGCCAAGGTTACATAGTGAAACCATGTCTCAGAAAAGAATTGGGGTATTTACTGTAAAACCTGGCAATTGGAATTCTTTCTTTCTTTTTTATAATCTTAAGATCCAAGAACGCAGGCCAAATTTCATTGTCTGTTATTTGTTTTCTCTTGAGTGGTGGCTGATACCTATAAACCCTTTCAATTCTGTGTTTTTCCACTGTCTCAACCAGACCACTTTCATGTTTTACTAGTGCTTGTAAGGCCACCAGGAAGAGCCAAACTGGTTTATTAAAATAAGACCCCAATGCAGTAGCAACAGGAAACAGGTTTCTCTTCCCCAGAGGTCAGGAAGGAGTTCGACTCATTCGCCTGTCACCACTTCACAGAGTGAGGAAGGAAATTTCCTTTCACATTGCACAAGCTTGCCCTTCAGTGGAGATGAGCCTTATAGCTCTTTCCTAAATGAAAAGCATGCATAAAACATCCGAGAGTGTATCAATTCCCGCTTGTGTGTGCATCTCTGAGTAAACCTCTTACACGTTTTTCTCCCTTTAAACAAAGAAGTCCCCATATCTCAACTAAGCTGGTTTTTGTTTGTTTGTTTATTTGTTTGTTTGTTTTTCCTGAAACCACTACGGCTTTGTCTATGGACTTTGCAGGTGTATATTACTCAAATAGTCTGGGCTGCTTTGAGTATATGTAGACATGTATTCTCCTGGAAAGTATTTGAGAGGCTAAGAGCCTGTAGATTAGATAGAATGTTGACTGGGCCAACTCCTGCAAGGGGCCACTCTGGCTGTAAGACAAACTAGAGTCGCTACCACAAGTCTTTATCTGTAGGTGGGCATCATAGAAAGGCTTGTAAGTGAGTCTCTGCCCAGAAGTACCTTCAAGTTCAAAGAAGAAGAAGAGGGCACCAGCTCTGCTATAATTAATGGTACTTTCTGTTGCTGTGATTTAAAAAAAAAATCATACCAAAAGCAATTGGAGGTAGAAAGGGTTTATTTGATTTAGAGCTTGTACCCTAACAATAAGGCAATCCAAGACAGGAACTGAAGCAGATACTCTGGAGGGGTCCTACTTACCACCGAACTCTCCAAGGCCTACTCATCTTTCTTTTCCATACAACCCAGAACTTCTGCCAAGGGGTGACAGCAGCCACACTGTGCTGCTTTCACATCTATCATTAACAATGACAGTGCTCCATAGATATACCTACAATTCCTCAGTGGAGGAGCTCTCTTCTCAGGTCACTATTTTGTCACTGATTAACAAAAAGGAGCCAACACAGATAGTAATGATACTGATCACATAGCTTAAGAGGGACAAAGTGTTGTTCAGTTACCCACTCAGGTCCAAAGAGACAGATTCTGCTGCTGTTTCCAAAATAATTGAGGCATAAAAGTCATGTCTCCATCATAATGCTATGAAGACAGTTAGTAGCAGGGTATAGCGTCTAACCCAAGTGTGCTTCTGAACATTATACAATGGGCCTAAGTTATGGGGCACAAGACTTGCAGCAATAACATTAACTTAGAAATCACTAGAAATCAGAATTATTAATCTCTAGACCATAATACCTGAATTAGAGTCTCTAGACTTGGTATATAGCAATTTATGTTTCTGGTGAGTGGTTCTGAGGGGATAAGGAACCTCTAATATTGTAATAGAGTACTACAGATTGTCTGTTAAAAAATAGTTGGATTGCCCTAGTATGATTTCATCTAAATGACAGTAGAGAGGCATGAGGGAGCAGTGAACAACTTTTTCAGAAATGGTTTCTTGTCACCATGATCCATGTCTAGAAATTCCATTATTGGACATTGCTTCTTTTGGATTTTGAAGACATCATGATTTACAGAACTTCTTCTTCTTTGTTGTTGTTGTTGTTTTGACACAAGGTTTCTCTGTGTAGCCCTGTCTATCCTGAAAATCACTCTGTAGACCAGGCTGGCCTCAAACTTAGAAATCTGCCTGCCTCTGCCTCCTAAATGCTGGGATTAAAGGCGTGTGCCGCCATGTCCTGCTAATTAGAGAACGTGTTTATTGCAAAGCAAATAATGCAGTGAAGGGAATGCCATGACCCAATTGCTAGCTAGAGCATCATATAGAAAGTTGCCACCCATTTTTGTTTATCTCATATCTCCTGTCAGAAGGGGTATACACACCCTTGGTTTACCACAAAGCTGGCACAGGAAAAAGAACACAGGTTGAGAGGAGGTCACAGTTGCTCAGCTCAGCTTCTATGAAAAGTTAAGAGAAGCTATCTTCCTGATCTGTTTGTTCTACATATAACCCCAGCATACAGTTTAAGAGTAAATATTGAGCTTATATTTTGCCTCTGACACTATGGTAAATGTTTTGTTCTGTAGAACGACAGCTACATCTCAAACCTATGGACCCTCATCAGTCACTGGGTGGGCAAGGCTTGAGTTCTGAAAACATTTGTGTTTTCTGTGCCCTTGGCAAATTCACTGTCCTCTCACTGGAAGCACATAGACGCAGTGGAAAAGCTGAGAATCCTGCCACCTGCCTGGGTTAATGCAAATACTATAAGGAAACTATGCAAATTCCTTCAAAATGATCTTGGAAAAAGGCCTAGTCTGAAGTGATCTGTAAAAAGCAAAAGTATTGTGCTTAACTCTGAAGGCAGTCCAAACCGGTTTCCTCTGCTTTCCCTTCACCCTGCTATGACCTTTACCCCTCTCCAAACTAGGGTTCCTGACCTCAAAAGTCAGAAAGACAAAACTAAAGATCTCCATCTTTTTACAGAGGGGAGTGCAGGAAGACATCAGGAAGCAAACAGGCATCATTTTGTTACAGTTTCTGCAGGAATAACAATCACTTGGCTGTTCTGCTCCTACCCCTTAATGACCCAAACAGTTCAGCTATTAAGTGATAAATCCTCTGAGTATTCATGACTGGCTGCTCTAATTCTGTAGTTCAAACTATAACAATCACGATAATTGAGCAAAGGCAGAATCGTTGAAGGAAGTCCGCTGTTGTACAAGGCAGACCATAAACTTGAACTGGCAGAAGTCCTTGCCTCCAGAAATAAATGCTGAAGGGAGACAACCAAATGGAATGAAAGCTAGAAACTTGAAACTTTCAGAAGAGCCAGTGGGGAAAGATAGAGCATGAAAGAGCTTCTGGTTCCTGTCCTTATCCTCCCTCCTCCTTTTAGCCTGTATCCTAGCAACCAGCTGAACTAGTTGGTGGGGTTTTCTCCAGTGGCTCAGCTGAGGTCATAATGTGCTAGTGGGGGGAAGGGCAAAGAGAAGAGGAAACAGCTACCTGTTAAGAGATGGATAAGAAGGATACCCTCTTACTTCTTGTCCCTTAACTCACTGTTTACCACAAACAAAATCTATTTCTAGACAAGAAACAGGAGAAACAAGGAGAGGTTTTATTTGTTGGCATTCAGCTCTTTATTTTGAGGACTTTGAATAGTGAATGGCTATAGTTGGATAAACAGTCGATATTAGAATGAGTAGTGGGGTACTGCCTGCCTCCTCCTCTTTTTTGTGATACAAAAGTAACTCTGTAGCCTAGGCTAGCTCCATCTTGCTATGCAGACCAGGCTGGTCTTGAACCCCTACTTGTCCTGCCTGTGGCTCTCAGGTGCTTGGATTACAGGGATATGCCACCACACTCCTCTTAGACAATGAAATGGGCTTCTGCGTGTCCATCACCTACACTCACGTAGGCATCTTGTGTACATGGGTGCTCACTCACTTACTGGAGAAGGTTGTTCCAGGCTCTGTCTGTGTAGGTACAGACCTTCAGAGGTATTTCTGCAGTGTTTTCTAACACAAGTTTGGGTTTACTTGTTCAACAGCTGAGCAGATGAAATTGCTCACAGCATCTTTATAAACCAGTCAGGGGCTGACTCACCCCTGAATAGCTGACTGTCCACAAACCGAGTATCTTCACTCAGCACGCCACTTTTGAGCTCAGACATTGGTTTACCCAGGACCAGACTCTGTTCTATCTGAATCGAGTTGTAGGACTTAAACAAGGAACTTTCTGCTTGCAATCACATTTTCTCATCATGCCTAAAGGGATCAAATACCCTAAGACCAAGTTCTCAGCATAAAGATTTACTTGTCCCAGAGGGACAAAGGGCAGGAAAAAAGAGACAAAGATAGGAGGCAAAGGACGAGGGAGAAGGGGAAGAAAACAAGGGAGAGGGGAGAAAGGGGGGGAAGGGACAGACGGGAAGGGGTCTTTGTTCTGGAGGGACAAAGGACTGCCTCTGGATAGAGAGGAGATGGATAAGGCACATGCGCAAGTGGCAGTCTATGAAGGTAAAAGGGGAACCATTGTGCAGGGCTGAGGTGTTTACCTTTGACTGCAGTGGTTAGTTAGGATAGCCCCAGGGAGCGGGGGTGGGAGTGCTGATTGCTGGTCTTCACTACTTTGATAGCTGGACCTTAGTAGTCAGCCTCAGGAGGAGGAAGTGGCCAAATAAGGCAATGGACCTTGATGGCTAGCTATAGGAATGTAATCTACTGGTTTTGTTTTTGTTTTTTTTTTTTTTACCAAGGCAGAGGGAATGGGGGAGAAGGGCAAGGCCTGCAACAGTCATGCTCACCATGCTCAAGCTGGCTAGAGCCTCTTCACTGTCACTATTTCTTCTCCTTTAAAACAACCATGCCCACAGATCTCCACAACCACTTTTCTACATCTTACAAGCTTAAATGATTATAGAGTCTCAAGAAGGTACAAAAACCATTCAGAAAACTTCCTTTTATTCACCATATAGCTTCTTCCCATAGTAACTGTGCTATAGAGCAAAACCGAGCTCATTAGCACATCACAATGAACTAAATTATAGATGTTTTCAAAGCTCTACAGGTAGATGTGTACCTGCTTAGCATGCACAAAGCTCCAGGTTCAAATCCCCAATACTGCAAATAAAACCATGGAGTGAAATGGCAATGTTAATACAAGGAATCCTTACTAATCAACATTCAAATGTCTGCTTCATGGTTGAGGTCTTCTGAGGCCGGCCTCCGTGCCACGCAATTAGCCATAGGTCCCACTTGTTTTCTGAAGCACACACAGAACTTTCAATCAGATTAAACTCTTCATTGTTGGGCCATATTCACTCCAAACTGTACCCCTGTGCTCCACCTATTTTCTTATTACCCCCCACTTCTCCATAATGTATTCTTTTGCCAGGTTCATGCTTCCTTGTTTTTTTGGGGGGGTTTTTTGTTTTGTTTTGTTTTTTTATAATATGTATACTTTATTTCGGGGGAGGGGGTTTTCATCAATCTCTGCAGCATTCATACACTATATCTGGAAGCCTTTTCTTTTCTTCTTTTTTTTAATTTTAAATTTACTTTTTGCTTATTCACTTTACATCCCGCTCACTGCCCCCTTCCCGGCCACCCCCTCCTATAATCCTTCTCCCCTCCCCCTCTCCTTCTACTCTGAGCAGGTGGGGGCTCCCCTGGGCATCCTTCCCCCCCCCCCCCCCCCCCCGAGGGCATTTCAAGTATCTGTGAGGCCAGGTGCATCCTCTCCCACTGAGGCCAGACAAGGCAGCCTAGGTAGAAGAACATATCCCACATTCTGGCAACAGCTTTTGGAATAGCCCCCCTCCAGTTGTTGGGGACCCACATGAAGACCAAGCTGCTCATATGCTATTTATATACAGGGAGGCCTAGGCCCAGCCTTTGGGTCAGACTCTGAGAGCCCCAAGGGTCCAGGTTAGTTGCCGCTCTTGGTCTTCCTGTGGAGTTCCTATCTCCTTTGGGGCCTGCAATCCTTCCTCCTATTCTTCCATAAGAGTCCCCAAGCTCCATCCACTGTTTGGCTGTGGGCGTCTCCATTCATGCTGCCTTTTTAAAAAGCATTAATTTTGCTGAAAGGCTAATTCTGTGTGCACTGAGAATATAGTTGACTATTATGCACAAGACTCTGGCTTCAATCTCAGACTGTAAAGAATCAAACAAAAACCCAAATACACTAAGTGTTTCTCAATTAGTCTTATTGAGAATTCATTATTTTGACTTCATTATGGGTGGAATCACCTTAGGCTATGCTGAATAATTTACTACATGAGGATTTTTTTAAAAATCCTTATATTTGCAGAATTGTGGAAAAATAACAAAATTTACTGCTACTCTAAATCCTGTATCTATGAATTAGGCTATTATAATTTAATACTAGGTACATGTAAGTGGAATTATATATTTGTCCTTTTGTTGTATTATTTTTAAATTGTTTCAAAGCTTGTGCTACCTTATAACTAAACTGTTCAATGGAGAGTGCTTTGTTTCATAAGATAAATTATAAACACACTCTTTTCCTCCACATGACCTAACAAGTCTAGGTGATTAGTAGATAATTGTTATGACCTTGTCAGGAGACCAAAGTCCCTTGTTTTATTTTTACAAACAACAAAGTCCCACAAAATTGTCTTGTAGCTATCTCCCAGATCTTTTGTTGTTGCTTGCCCAGATGTGGGCTAAAACCAAAACATCTCTGCTCAGGTGGACTAGGTTTCTACTACACTTTAATGAGTTCTCTATGTTGCTAAAGCTGTTTCCCTTTTGATGCATCTTGCCAGGTGGACAACCGGGGTTTCTCTCAGTCTTGCTCTCTCTTTCTCCCTTCTGCACCCTTCAAGTATACCTGCACACATGTGTGTGCTCCTTCACAGCACGGATGGCTCTATATATGTGTGTGCTCCCTAAAAAACACTTGAGCAATGTTGTCAAGATGCTCTGAGTTTGGGTGTTAAAGAAATCAAGGTTGATAGACCGATGAAGATATGGAAGCAGTTGGCAGGTGCTCAGAGGTCAAACCAGAGCAGACAGGGCAAGATGGTTGAGTTCTTAGTGTCCTCAATGGGGGGAAGAAATAGAAGGAAGAGCCAGTATTGGTTACATTCTTGAGTAGAAGCCAGATATTGCTCCAGGAACTTCACAAACTACCCCTTTTAGCCCTTACAACAATCATAGCAGATCCACACTCTTCTTCCCAGTTCCCCAGCTTCATATCCACTCTGGATGCCTTCTAACACCTATTTGCATTTCTAGCCCACTGCTGCTGCTACTACTATTATTAACAGAATTCTCATTTTACAGATGAAGGAACAGAGGCATAGAAGGGCTAAGCAATTAACAAAGAAGAGTTCAGATATTTGAAGTCTGACTCCAGAATTCCACAGTCCCAGAAGTCCGTGATGAATCAATATTAAAAACCTGTGGACACAAACACCTTTAAGGTAGATTAATTGTGGTTAGAGGTCAGGGTCAGGGGACTGGGCATTGTGTTTCAATGAGCTCTGCTTCCTTTCAAAGAAGGCCCAATCTTGGCTGGAAAATGGCTACTGTTGGCCACAAGAAGCCTAAGTGAGAGACTGAAGCGTTATTGCAGTCCCATGCCTGCTTCTAGCAAAACATCTCCAGCTCGACTACATAGCTTATCTCCTCCTGCTCTTGGGTGATTGATGTCATATTCACATCAAACACAGTAAGGACAGCATGTTTTGATACTAAGCATGGTAAAGGCCAAGGACATGGCTTACCAGGCCAAGTCACTCGCTGCCAAGCTTAGCAACCTGAATTTGAGCCAGGGGACCTACAAGATGGAAGAAGAGAACCAACTTCCACAACTTTCCCTTTTAACACCCCCGAGTTTCTGTGGCATGAATACCCCTTCACACACACAAACAATAAGCAGGTAAATGTAATACTTTTTTTTTTTTAAAAGCATAATGAACTTGTTGGAAGGTGATATCTATATAGAGCCTGGGTTTTGTAGTTGTTATTTAAGGTGGATCCCATGAAAGGGCTCTTGTTTGTTGTTTTTCTTTTATTAGATATTTTCTTTATTTACATTTCAAATGCTAACCCGAAAGTTCCCTATACCCCCCCTCCCCTACCCACTCACTCCCACTTCTTGGAAGGGCCCTTGTTTTTAAAGGGCTACTAGCTACCACCCTAGAGGGTGTAGGAAATGAATAATGCTCACAGATTTCTTAACTCAACTGTGAGGTTCAGTGCAATTCCTCGGGCACCCAGCCCAATTTATGTATACAGGAAGAGGCTCCCAGGTGGCTGACTCGGTTTGAGAACAATATATATCCTGCTGGAGTGCTTCCTGCCACAGAACTTCACTGAGCCCCTGAAGTAATTGAGTAAACATCTTTGCTTCAGGTGAGAAAAAAAAATCAGATGAAGCAACAAGGGTGAGTATTTGGACTAACAGGAAGGCCTTCTGAGGTTTTGTGTTAGGACTGGGAGATCAGAACAAGAGAGAAAAGCCAGGGGGCAGAGATGGGGGGTGGTGGGTGGGGAGGGAGGTGGGAGTGTGGGGATGGGAGGTGGGGTGGAGGAATTGGGGCAGTGGGAGGGGATAGGGTGAGGGGGTGTCAGCAGAGGTGCATATCTTTAATCCTAGCACTCACTCCAGCACTCACTGGAGAGGCAGAGACAGACAGGTACATATCTGAGTTCAAGGCCAGCCTGGTCTACAGAGTAAATTCCAGGGCTACACAGAGAAAGTAAAAGTAAAAGCTTGCGTTCCCTCCACCATTGTGCCAAGACTCCTATCAGTTGCCCCCTGTGACACTTGACACAAATCATCCTCATTCACACTTAGGAGCTTTTTTTTTTTTTTTTTTTTTAATGCATTCTGACTTTCTTACTTTGGTAAGCTGAGTTGGCCAGTGAGGATATTTTACACTGTCATTATCCTTCCTTTTACACTTGGAGTAGACTAAGAACTGGGCAACCATCTCTCTCTGCCTCCCTTCCCCTCAGCCTGCCATTGCTCACCTTAGTTCTCTTACATGGAATTTGCCACTGACATAGGAACCGGATAGGAAAAAAGGAGAAGCCGGTCTGTTGGTAGTTCTTGTCTCAGAATGCTCCACTCAGTGAGAGAAGGTCTTTTGCTCCTCATATCATAACTGTGATTTTGATCAGAGAGCCCTCGTGAAGTTTAGAATGAGGCATGTCCAGTGGTGCTTTCCCGCCATTCTTCAATCTGCTCTTTCCTCTGCTTAAGATGCTACTTTTAAGAGCAAGGCTTCTGGCTGAGTTCAAGTACTATAGCTCCCTTTGAAGTAGATGAGCTTGCAGCTAGATCCCTCTGGCCAGGAAATAAATGGATGCTAGGAATGTCCTGTCTGAACTTTGGTGTGCTTGCACCTCCAGATTTCCCCCTAAGCTCTAGCTAGGGCATCTAGGGCACATACAAGGGGGATTTTAATCCACTCAGAGCCTCCTATGATCATCTGAATCTTTGATGCAGCCAGGGGAGACATCATGGCAATGTTAAGCTAAGTTGATCCCCAAAGCCTGGCTGCTAAAAATATCAAAACAACTCCCCACCTGAAATCCTTAAGGAATCTCCAGCTCTGAGCAGCTCCGTTGCCCATTCATCCTTTATGAATAAACTGCCGAGAAACTGAGCATGTGGAAGCGGCCACATAGGGTAGCATAAGCTCTTCAAATGCAGCCCTAGGGTTTGTCCCAGCAAAAGTACAGTCCTCCCCCCCCCCTCTTGTTACCATAGGACATCTAAACAAACTACAGTCCTTCTCTTCTTTCCCAGCATGGCTGTTGGGAGTTCTTTTAATTTCCCTAGTCAGTTCACTTGGATTTTTTGATATATGGCTGTAACACGAAAGGGTTGAGAAGCTTAACACACCATGGCCCCTACCTGATACTCCATCTAGCAATGACCAAGAGATTCAAGAGCTTATTTCTTCTCTAGCCTTTCGTGCTAAAGATTTTCTTGATTGAATTGAGATGACCTACTACCTTGGAATTGGTTGGCTGATTTGCATGTGTGTGTGTGCGTGTGTGTGTGTGTGTGTGTGTGTGTGTGTGTGTGGTGATGGGGCAAGTTGAGTAGGTTCAAGTCTTCCTTTGTCTCTTGATAAAGATACCTTGTGTTTTGAGACAGGGTCTTGCACAGAACCCATAGCTCAGCAAATTGGCTAGAATCATTGGGGAGCAAGTCTTAGGGGAATCTCCTGTCTCCACCACCTGGCATTACAGTCATATACCATTGTGTCTATCTTTCTATGTGAATACTGAGGCTCTGAACTCAGGCTCTCATTCTTGATCCTCAAGCAGTTTACTGATGGTGTCACCTCCCCAGTTGCTACCCCTAACAATCTTGTTAGCATAACCCAAATAGAGTTTATCATATTCCTTTTTAGATGTGCATCTCTATTTGTATGACTTTTAACAATACACAATACAGAATGCCAGCTCTTCCATGAAATCTAATGCTTTGTGTGAAATTAATGACATAGAATTTTGTTTGCAGGCTTCTTATGCACTAAAAGTACTGTTCTGTTTCTTCTTTATTAATTAACCTGCTTACTCATCCACACATCCAGGGAAACTGAGGCCTAGGAGAGATGGGTGGCCTGCTCGGAGGAATGCAGGTTGTGAGGGGCAAAGCTAAGGTTTGGACCTAGGCATGACTGTGGAATCTGCACACTTAAGAAAGTGGCCAGCGCCAAAATGAAACACAACCATTAAAGCAGCCATATCATTTGACAGTCAAGAAAACAGTGCCATTAAAATCAAATATACATTCTACTACTGGTTTATCTAGACTTTTCGTACCATTTACAAACTATAAACCACACACCTTCCACCAACAGTGTTAAAGAAAGGGAATAGACAAGTTAATAATAGCTTTTTGTTCCTTTCTTTCTTTGCATTTTCTAATTAACTTCAAAGTTGATTAGGAAAAGAATTGACCATCAAGAATATAATTCTGATATTACTAATAAATATTGGGAAATTTGCTGCTTGTATAGTAATCCTCTCTCCAAATTGCATTCAAAGCACTTCTTCCATCCAAATGTAGATGGTGGTACAATTGAAGGCAAGGACTCTTTAGTATCCCTTTCCTTCTATTTACTATCTTAAAAGCCACCCCCCCACACCACTTTCCCATCCAGAGTGTCTCAAATGTGGTTTTATCCTCTGCTTCCTGCCTCCCTATCTAGACCTCAGGAACACTGGTTTCCAGTGAAGGTGGAAGCCTCGGGCCCCTCTTCTGAGAAGAGATCCCCACAATAATAATCAGCTTGAGTAGTCGTATCTAAAATGCTGTATTCCCAGTCATCTCCATCCTGATCATCCTGGGATTTCTCTGGCTTTCTCCAGCTTTGATAGGATTCCAGGTAAGTGCCTTACTGCTCTGTAGTTTCTCCTCTCCAGTATCAGGGTTCCTCTTAGCTTTGGCTGTCTTGGACTGCTTGCTTTTCACAGCAGGAACACTCTTCAGTGACATCTGCAAGGGAGCTATTGCTGAGAACCCCTCTTCTTTGTCCTCAGACCAAGGAACAAAACACTCGCTTTTTTTTTTTTTCACTCTCCAGTGGAGGCCAGCATTCCCACGGTAGAGACATGTCCTCTCTTAGAGTCTGGACTGGGTTGTCAGCTGCTGCTGCTGCTGCTGCTGCTGCTGCTGCTGCTTGGGATGGCACCCACACCTGTATCTCCAGAGGCCTGGTATGATCCAGGTCATTGTCCTTCTTTCCTTGACATCCTTTATGTTTTTGATTCTTCTTTATCTCTCTCTTAACATCGGCACCAGGTGCCATCTCCTCCCAGGAAGCCTGCACTAGAGGTACAGGTGAGCCTAGGATATTGACCCGTGTGCCCTTAGACAGAGAGAGAACAGACACATCATGCTTGATCCCATCATGGGCAGCTAGCAAAGATTCTGTAAAACCGGTCTGTACAGGATCTGGGCTTACAAAAGAAGCCCACACCTGAACTGTCACAGGCCAAGGACTAGACTCAATCTTTTGGTTCTTCTTGGCTCTCTTTTTCCAGTGAGGTCTCTTCTGTGCATTTCTTTCCTTTTTGACTGCCATAGAAGGCTGAACTGGACTTGCTTCAGGCAGCAAAGTGCCTGCTGATTCCTGCCAGAACTGAGCAAGAAGCACTGTCTTCTCTTTTTCTCTCTCCTTTCTTCCTTGCTCCTTGCTAGAGAAAAAAAAAAAAAAAGCCCCCATAGCAGAAGCATGACAAGAAAAAGGAGTTGAAGAGGATGCTTGGATCTGCAGAGTCACAGGCCAAGAAAGAAACACCTTCTTACGTTTCTTTCTATTCCTCCTTTTCCGGCTGCTTGTTTTCTCTCCATCACCCCCACCACTTGTACTGGATGGAAACTTCTGGAGCCACTTCTGTCCATGGACCTGGGACTTCTGCACTCAGACAAGAACTAAAATGGAACATTGCCCTTGTCTCCTCAATCTTTTCTGTTCCAGTTTTACCTCACAATATGCAGTGTACAGAGCATCTTCAAGAGGGGGGTGTAGATGGGAAGTGCGCCTCCCCACCCCAGAGGCTGCAGACACAGGATCTGGATTTGTGTCATTTGCCTGGGTGGTCAGAGCCTCCATGAGAGTTAAAATGTCTTCGTCCATAGTTCTCCACAGAGCAGCTTTTCTCTCCTGTTGCTTCTGAAGTGACATGTTAGAAAGGCTAGAAGGCGATCAAAGAGGGAAAGATGAGTAGAGTTCAAGATTGCCAAGCAAAAGGTTTTAAGCACAAGTCTGATGAGTTAACTCCAGATTAGGTCCCCCAAGGCTACCTGTAATGAGTTAGGAAAAGGAAGGTAGGGCAGATTGAAGAAGCTGTAAACTGGGTCTGAGCTTGCATGTGACCCGCAGTCAGCCTCCTCAGTTAAAATGGTCTGTTTCAGCTGCCTAGAGTCAACTGGAGACTGTGGATGCCCCCAGAATTAAGTGTCCCGAAGAGCTGCCCAATTTCAGTTTTTAATCAGCATTTAATATCAATGCTTTCTTGAAAGAAGCTGGCAATGCTGAAAGAAAAAAAAACATAAAAAAGTTAGAAAAATATTCCACTTTTACATTAGAGGTGCATGACTTAATGGTCAAGAGAAAGGCTAGAGTACTAAACGTACTGTTGATACCTTTTGGTGCTTCAGAGTTCTGCCTGCAGAGACTATCTTGTAGGGAGGAAGACTATGGTTGAGTCTACACAAATCAGAGGGAAAAACAAACAACAACATCAACAGCAAATGAGCCTTGGGGCCATCAAGCCGACTGAGGCACTAAGCTGGATGCCCTGTTTGTTCCCTAGAACCCTCAAGGTGGGAGGAAAGAACTGAGTCCCTTACATTAATCTTGACCTCAATGCTTTTGATGTGGCCCTTGTATGTACACACACACACATGCACGTGCGCGCACACACACACATACAAAGCAATAAGCCTCAGAAGGTATTCCTAATTAACAATCTGAATGGTCTCTAACACGAGTTACAATAGAAACATGCTGTCTTTCTTCTCACGTTCTCTCTGCTCACTGATGTGTATCCTGGTGACTGTGAGTCTTCCTGTTAGGATTTAGCTCTTCTTCATGGATGTCTAATTCCCCTAAAGCTGAGATGCTCCATTTAGATGAGGGGACCATCTATCTATGATATGCTCTGCATAAGAAGACCTAATGAAACACTTTCTATGTCTCTCTAATGCTTCCTTTCTTACATATAATCAGTAGATTTTTGAATGGGCCTTGTACATGTATCTTTTCTTCCTGAGCATATTGTTTTGCTGACCTTTGGACCAAAAAAAAAAAATGAAGAAAGAAATTAATCAAGACGGGATTGGGGCTGGAGAGCACTGACTGCTCTTCCAGAGGTCCTGAGTTCAATTCCTAGCAACTGCATGGTGGTTCACAACCATCTGTAGTGGGATATGATGCCCTCTTCTGGTGTGTCTGAAGACAGCAACAGTGTACTCACATACATAAGATAAATAAATAAATCATCAAATATAGAAGGGATCAAACTCCCTTTGTCTAGACCTGGCTAACACAAAATGTTCAATGTGTCTACCATGTTTTCCCGGGCCTGGTGTTAATCTAGTTAGGAAAAAAAAAAAGTTGCTGTGTCTTATTTACTTGGAACCTGTTATTTTTAAATCTAGGGCAAGAGTTGTAGTCATATCTCTATGTATATCATAACCTCAATGGACATAAGGGAAGGCCCCATGCACACCTCCTGTCCTGATACCACAAATGGCCTATGGCAACTTTTGTGTAGATAATATTGTCAGCCAATCCTCTTTCTAGGACTTCCGATGTAAGATTGTAAAAAGAAAACTTACAAAGCAAAAATCAAAACATTTTCTACTTATCACCAAAGAGTTGGAAAGGAACATGTGATGCCACAGTGCTAAAGGGTTAAGAGCTCTCCTCTTGGGGACTGGAGAGATGGCTCAGCGGTTAAGAGCACTGACTGCTCTTCCAGAGGTCCTGAGTTCAAATCCCAGCAACCACATGGTGGCTAACAACCATCTGCCATGGGATCTGATGCCCTCTTCTGGTGTTCTCTTTCAACTCAAAAGCCAGAGAGGTTGATTGCCAGTATAGAGTGGCACCAGCCAGCACCAATTATTTAGCAAGATGTATATTTCTCAAAAGTCTTCTCTGATGATGCTTATGTTCTTTCACTGGCTTTATGAGTTTATTAAAGAAGACAAACTGCTAAGCTTCTTAATCCTCATAGGCTCACAAAAGCAGGAGTTATCACTAGATGAAAGCCAGATTGCTAACTGCAGGAGGCCACAGAAGGCCAAATTTACCTTGTTCTGTGCAGTAGAATCTAACTTCATTTTCATTTTTTTGTTTTTGTTGTTTTGGTTTGGTTTTGTTTTTTCGAGACAGGGTTTCTCTGTGTAGCCCTGGCTGTCCTGGAACTCACTCTGTAGACCAGGCTGGCCTCAAACTCAGAGATCTGCCTGCCTCTGCCTCCCAAGTGCTGCGATTAAAGGCATGCGCCACCACTGCCCGGCTCGAGTTCAACTTCTTATCCTTATACTGAGAACTTGGCTCAGTGATAAATTTATATCAACCAACCATAGAAAAGCAAGTCTCAGTCCAGGTCTCTCCCTATTGCCTTCCGCATCTATGAAATCACGTGTGTGTGTATCCTCATGAGGTGCTTTTCCCCTTGCATAGATTTTCCTCCTGACTTCCCATTGGTTTGTACGGATTCATTCAACAAGTGCTTATCAATCCTGCCATATGCCAAGCATAAGAGTAGGTGCAAGAACACACATAGTCAAGCTTCAAGGTATGGAATTAACAGTCAAATTCCATCTGGGGGTTTTAAGAGCTGAGTACTTTGACCTGACTTTTCTAAGCTTCCAAATCTGTAGTTCTACTTCTATAGGTACTCTTTTGGTTGGCTGACAGGGATAGCAGAAGACATGCTTTGTAAAGCATAGATCTTACTAGAATAATTTTCAAAAACCAATCCAAGTCACGATTTCTCTTAGTTATCAAGGCTTGCAACCTCTTTTCCACCCTGTGGCAACCTCTCTGGCTTTTGGGTTGAAAGAGGAGTGGTCTGAACCTCTGTGCCTCCCTTGGCTACTATGGCATTTTACAATCCTTTCCAGCTTTTTGGTGATAAGTAGGAGGTGTTTGACACACATTTGTTTGTGTGCTAGATTGGAAGCTCAACTTAATGTGCTGCACTCTAAGACTTTTTAATGTCCCTTCTCTCTCAGACAGG
Organism: Mus caroli; assembly: GCF_978045245.1. Taxonomy (NCBI): domain Eukaryota; kingdom Metazoa; phylum Chordata; class Mammalia; order Rodentia; family Muridae; genus Mus; species Mus caroli. The sequence goes on from NW_028227260.1 coordinate 27,739,155, forward strand.
AACCAGTGAGCGTATGGAGGTGATGGGCAGGGTCTTATGAAGGGCAAAGGGTTAAAATCATGCTCTGAGCTAAGTTGGGACCCACTTGGGTGAAACAGCCATATCACTTGGAATTCTTTTATCTTGAGTGTCAGAGGAGGGAAACCCCACAGAAAATGGCTTTAAGAAACTAGGATATTTAAAGGTCACTATAAGTCAAATGTTCAAGTAGAAAAACAACTTCATACGTGGTTAAAGTGCAAAGTACTTCAACAGGCGCTGTGACAACACTTCTGGGCTGGTTTTAATTGTCATGCTCTTGTTAGAAATGCCTGGCATTTCTCTGTCCCACAATGTCCAATCAAGCAGCAGAATTCACTTCCTTCGTGGAACAACTAATCAGCCCTAAAGTAAGATATTTTGCTGTTAATTGGCCTATCATTGGCCATGTATTTATCACTGAACCAATTACAGTCTTGTAGAAAGATAGATGGAGAAGATAACACTGGGCCTTTTCAAACCCAATAGGGGATCTGGGAAACAAGGTTGAAAATACATGATCTGAGAGGGCTGGAGAGGCAAGGTAAGAAAAACAAATAGACGCAACCAAAGACTCGGAGTGATTCCTGCACGGCATCAGTAACGATTTAAAAATTATGCTGAAATGTCATTTGCATAATACAATGCTGACTCTTTGAAACATTGTTGTTATTGTGTGTGAGTGTGTGTGTGTGTGTGTGTGTGCATTATTTTGCTGGTATTTTGAGATAGGATCTCACTGTGTATCCCAGACTTGTCTCAAACTTAGGATGCTTCTGCCCTAAATACCCAAATCCTGGGACTACAGTCATTCACCCTCACACCTGTCTCCAGATGTTTTGTTTTTTTTTTTTTTTGGTTCTTTTTAAAGTATCCTCAGATTTGTACATCAGTCACCTCTATCCAATCCCAGTGTGTATTTGCCAACTAAGAGAAACTCTATCTCTAAACATTCACTATATACACTAACTACTAGTCTAATTTCCACTGGCATATTCTTGTCCATTCTGATCATTTCACATTGGAGTCATAGATGACATTTTATACCTGGCTTCTTTGCCTGATATATCAGCTGCAAGGCTCACTCATGCTATAGAATATTGCATTGCTTCATTCCCCTTTATTATAGCCATTAGGTATTCCACTGTGTATGGGCAGATGTAGCACAGTGTTTACCACTCACCAGTTAGTAGAGATCTGAATTGCTCTGCTTTTTGGTTATAATGAATGATAATAAGACCCACATTTGTGGACAGGTTTTAGAATAATTCTCTTTCATATAGCACCTAAGAAAAGCATCGTGGATGATGTAGTAATTGTATGTTAAAGTATTTGAGTACTACTTATACAGTATTCTTCGAGTACAGAACTGTTACATTCCTATCAGCAATACACAAGGGCTCCAGTTTCTTTATACTTCTCTCAGTTCCCCTTACTATCTGTCTTTTTGATTAATGCCATCTTAGTGAGGGTGAAGTGGTATCTCTGTCGATTTCATCATTTATTTGGAGTGTGAGAAGTATTAAACCGAGGTCCTTGGGCATGGTGGGTAGGTGACTTACTGCTGAGTTTGAACCCCAGTCCTTTTTTATATAGTTTAATTTTGAGACAGAGTCTCATTAAATTGTATACATTGGCCTTGAGCTTGCCATACAGTTCAGGTGGGCTTTGACTTTGCAAAATTCCTGCCTCATCCTTCTAAATAGCTAGGGCTATAGGCCTTCACCACCAGGCCTAACTTCTTGTTATAGTTGTGATTGACATTTCTTTGCCTACTGACGCGGAATATCTTTTCATATGTTTATTAGCTACACCTGTTTCTTCTTAGGAAAAAAAAGTGCATTCAAATCTCTTTTTGTAGTCCTGGGAATTAAATATGTCATATGTATATGCTAGGATCTACCAATATGTTGTATTCCAGCTTTCTCTTTGGTTATTATAAGGTTAAAAGTTTAAATAGTGATACCTATAAAGTCATGTCATTGCATCCATTTCCAAGAGTCATTTGAGGTGTAGCACAGACAGGAGGAGAAGCAATAATCAAGGTGATTATAGCTATGTGACTATTGAGCTGGCCTTATTTGGTTTTGGCAAAAATACCTCAGGAGTTCTCTCATTGGTGTGCCATATCAAGAGACATGACACAGCACATTGTCCCACAATTGATAGTCCTCAGGAACACAGAAAATACTGTATTTCAGCAGTTCATGATATCTTAGACAAAAACAAAACAAAACAAACAAAACAAAACAACAACAAGAAAAAAAGCCTCTAATGGCCTTCTGGCTTAGGGATCTTTGCTTGTTTCATGAACTCCTGGCTGTTCATAAGGCCCCTAAGAAAATGGTTGACAAAATTCAACTTTATGTCCTTTTTGTTGTTGTTGTTGTATTTGCTTTGGGTTTTTTAATTAGGTATTTTCTTCATTTACATTTCAAATGCTATCTCAAAAGCCCACCATGCCCCCCACCACCTCCCCTACCAGCCCACTCCCACTTCTTGGTCCTGGCGTTCCCCTGTACTGAGGCATATAAAGTTTGCAAGACCAAGGGGCCTCTCTTCCCAATGATGGCCGACTAGACCATCTTCTGCTACAAATGCAGCTAGAGACACGAGCTCTGGGGGTACTGGTTAGTTCATATTGTTGTTCCACCTATAGGGTTGCAGACCCCTTTAGCAGAACAACATATGTCCTTTCTTAAAGCTGCCTTTACTTTTCACTACGTTTTATCCCTAGAAACCACATCAAAGCAGGATCATTAGAAGTCGTTTCATAATTGGGTGATATGACCCTCATTAAGCTTTAACTAAAGATTACCTGTAGTGATCGAAGCAAATATGCAGTGTGATTGTGAATTGAAGATAAGCCTGGGCTGTACAGCAAGACCCTGTCTCCAGAAGTCAAAAGAATAACAAAAGTGTAAAAAGTAACATAAATGGAATTCCGCCAGTATGTAATCCTGGGGGGGGGGTGTTAAATTTTTTTATTCGGAATAGTTCTCTGGAGATTCATTCCATGTCTGTCTGTCTGTCTGTCTGTCTGTCTGTCTGTCTCTTTTGTATGAATGGCTCTTGACAAGTCGTATTGCATGGTATGAATGTGCCACAGAGTGTTTAAACGCTCACACACCAAGCTTTATTTCCAGCGGGGTGCTTTTGTGAATGGGGTTGCTAGAGACATTCATCTTCATGTTTTGCTGCAAATGCAAGTCTTCATTTTTCTGTGATAAATGCCTAGGTGTGGAATTGTTCAGTCACATGATAGCTGTGATTTTCCTTTATGAGAAACTGCCCCACTGCTTTCCTGAATGTCAACATTTTACATTTCCACTAGCAATGTACTTGTGATCCATTTCACTAGCTTCTTGTCAACATTTGATCCTATTTTAAAAATGTAACCATCCAGATAGCTGCAATATCTCATCGTGACTTAATTTTTATTTCTACGTTGGGTAATGGGTATTAAACACCTTTCTTGGCTTTATGTATTATCTGCATACTATTTCCAATGAAGCATTTGTTCATGTATTTTGGCCGTGTAAAATTTTTCATATTCCATCGTTTTATGTGCATGTGTGTTTTACCTGCATGTATGTCTGAGCACTCTGTAGTGTGTGCCTAGTGTCATCAGCAGAAAGAAGGGGGAACTGGGTCACCCAGAACTGGCATTACAGATTGTTGTGATTCGCTATGTGGGTACTGCCAATCGAATCTGGATACTCTGAAAGAGAAGCCAGTGTTCTTAACGTGTTTCTTCAGCACCTACACTTTTTTTACTTTTGTGTTTTTAGAGTTCTTCATACAGTTTAGATACTAGTCATTGTCAACTATGTAGTTTACAAATATTTTCCCTCTTATATAACTTATCATTTTATTGTCTTTACAGGGAATTTACTTTTTAAAACAGTTTGGGCTATCCTGGAACTCACTACCTAGATGGTCTTGAATTCACATAGAGCCTCCTGAGTGTTGAGGTCAAAGGCGTGTGCCACCATGCCTAGCTGAAATGCTTCCCCCCCCCCCCCCGCAGTGGATATTTTTAGTTTTGCTGAAGATTCTTTAATTTTTCATTTTTCAAAGCATGCTTTGATATCAAGTTTAAGAGAGCTTTGCCTAGTTCTCTATCCCAATAAAATTCCACTAGTTTTCTAAAAGCTTTATAGAGTTACACTTTAAGTTTAAGCTTATTGTCTACTTTTATTTAACTTACATAACGTACGGGGATTCAACTTGGATTTTTTTCAATATCTATTACTCTAATACAATTTACTAGAAAACAAAATAAAATAGCACCTTTCCTTCACTGAATTGTTTCTATTCTATAGCCAAGTTAAGTTGGGCGAATTTTGGTGGGGGATGGGGCTGCTCTGTTCTACTGATCCTTGTATCCATTCCTTTACCAATACCATATATTCTCTGAGCTTTTTTTATTTGTTTGTTTTCTCTTTTTTTGTTTTGAAATAAAACCTCACAGTGGACAATAGACTAGCCTTATTTCTTCAGTTTCTCAAGCGTTGGAATTATACATGAATATTACATCTGGCAAGTCTTATATATTAATTTTAATTATTTATTTTACGTGTATATATATTTTGCCTGCATGTATGCCTGTGCATGGTGCTCATGGAGGTCACAGCAAAGTGTCACATCCCATGACAGTGGAGTTGCAGTTGCTTGTGACCTGGCACGTGGGTGCTAGGATTCAAACTAGGTTCTTCTGAGAGAGCAACAAGTGCTCTTAGCCGCTGAACCATCTCTCCAGCACCAAATCCTATACATGCTTGATAACTTTAATATGGCAGGCTGAAAAATGGGTGCCTCATAGATGATTATACCACTCCTTGGGAATATGTTACTTAACATGGTAAAGAAGACTTTGCAGATGGGAATAAGCTAAGTACCTTGAGATGGGAAGATATTCCTGGATTACCCAAGAGGTGTGACATTCAGTTGGAGAGAAGACATTTAACCATACAATTGGACATGGGAGAGACAACACTGTGGGCACGAGCCAAGGTACACAGCTGGCTGAAAAGAGTCAAGGAACCAGAACTCCCCTAAGAGCCTCCAAAGCAAATACAGCCTTGCTAACACCTTTAGTCCAGTGACATTGCTTTAAGACTTCTGGCTTTCTGAACTGTACATAACACACATGGTTGTTGTCTAAAATCATTAATTATGATAATTTGTTCAGAAGAAGGTATCCAATAAACTTTGCAATTAGAGTTCTTTTTTTTTCAAAATTATTCTACCTATTCCACATTTTTTTCAATTTTAGGCTAACCATGCTTATATTGTTTATACATGTTTCTACAAAAAATGTCTTGTTTGATTCACAAAACAGGGTCTTGCATATCCAAATATGTCTATTGGGCTACCTACCCCCTATACTCCTGGTTCATTGTTGATAAAGCTACAATTTATGTCTTTTTCTTCACTTTTATAAATGTGAATTTCTAATCATCCAACTTATATTAGGTACAAACTGGCTAAAGGTTTGGCTCTATAGTCTTTCATACATTAAGACAGGGCTGGCTGGAGAATAGGCGAGATAGTATTGTTATATATTATCATCTCCAAATTGCCTGACCACATTAGGTAAGTATCTGAAGTTCTAGCTTTAAGGAGATATAACATAGAAATGCATTTAAAATAAATTCTACATTTCACTAGATTGTATGATATATATATAATCAGTACAATAATGCTACAATGTACTTAATTGCATGAACAGGGCTATTGTTCATCAGGGTTTTTTTCTAGATAAGTAGCTCAAATAGTAGAGTGTTTTGTGTAAATCAGAAACCTAGCAACCCTAGAGCCACACCAGGGAGAGCCAGACTCACTGGAGCACAGCAGTTGATCTGGGAAGTTTCCAGAACTTTCAGTTCAATAGGTATTCATGATCCAAGGAAAGGACATTTTGACCAGTGTGTAGCACATTCGTAAAGCATAACTATGCAATAAATAAAGATAGGATAGGTATTAGGATGATGTTGTTTGGGCACAGCAGCTTTGGATATAGTTCACTCATAGAAGTATTGGGCTATAGCCAAAGTACTTGTTGGGTTATGCGTGTTATGTAGCAAATAAAAGAGATTGAAATTTAAGTAGATAAGATATAGGAGGAAGGTAGAAATTATGGATCAACTAACTCTTCCAGTTCTACTGTAACAGGAAAGAAGGTTAACTGTGACAGTTGATGGAGTTTTGAAACTTTAGAGAAAAAAATAAATGCTTCATAAGATTACTTTTTACTTTTCTAGGATCCTTTTGATTTTAAGACTGTTGCAATCTTTCTCTAAATTATAAGAACTCAACAAGCTATCAGTTTTAGTTCTTTTTTTTTTCCTTTACATAGTTTAAAAGTTTGGAATACAATTGTACTAAATGTGAGTGGGCACATTTCTTTGATATAAAAAAAATGACACTGTTGACAGACAGAGAGAGACAGAGATAGTACCTTCCATATCATCTCTGGATTTCCAACCTTCAAAAAGATAAGAGCTAAGTAGCTCCTTTTTCTTTTTTCCTTCTTTCTTTCTAAAGTAATATGTTCTTCATTTCACTACCCCAGACCATGTAGCAGACCTTCTGGGACTGGTTAAGAGGGAAAGGAAGGAAGAGTCTGGAGCTGCAGGCTACTGTAAGATTAGCTTCCAGTGCGGGTGAGGGTTCAGAGAACCAGAAGGCTGCTGGGAATGTGTCCTCTGAAGACCATGCAGATGAGGTTTCTGATGGAAAAGAGAACTCTGTTGGGACCTGGAGTAGAGGCCATCTTTGTTTCCCTGTAGCAGAGAGTTTGGCTTCCTCGTGTCCCTGTTCAGAGGCATGTTGGAAGACTGAACTTCCAAGTGATCAACCAGAGTTCCTAGCGGACGAGATCACCAAACAGCAAAGTGTCCAGACTGCTGCTTGGCTGTTCTTAATGGCTTATGGTCAAATGAGAGAGCAAAGGGATTGTTTGAAGACAAAACTTACTAAAAAGAAAACGGAGCGGCATAGCCAGAGGAGGAGCCACCGAGATCTAAAGGGGAAAGACTTACCAGAAGAAGCCCAGGCTAGGAAGATTAAAGCTATAAACAGAGGTTGCCTGTGTTGAATCCTGGCACTAAGAAGAGTTCCTTGAGGGAACCCCAGGAAAGATCCGCAAAGCTGCCTGGGAACCCCAGTTTGTTGGCAAAGACATCCTTGAGTTCAGCCCCCCCCCCCGCCCCGAGGGGTGGGGGGCTCCGGATACAGCCTCTCCAAGCAGCAGGGCTTTGCAGCGTCACAGCTGTGCCAGGGCTTGTCAAGGCACAAAGAACAAAAGTACGGAGTCCAGGCTCTCACCGCGGCTGAAGAGGACACCCAGTGAGACCAGGAAGAAGACTGCCTTCCCGTTGGAGTCTCTGTGAAAGAGTCTGGGGGTGATGATGCCTCATGGCACGGTGGTAGTCAAGCCCAAGAAGAGCCACGCCCGCGAAGACAGGAGCAGGGGAGGCATACAGCAAAGCCCCACAGCAGAGAACTATCAGGGTGACCTGATCTCACCAGAAGCCTGGATTACCGACTATACACGTGTCTGTGTATCTACACATATAGGCACCCATAATAAAACTACATGTATTTAAAAAAAAAACCACGACACTGTTAAACCCATGCAGTGACAGAGATGAACTTGATGTAACCGTTCTACATGTTTTGTAGCTGGATTGAAATGGGAAAAGAACAGCCGGGCGTGGTGGTGCGCGCTTTTAGTCCCAGCACTCGGGAGGCAGAGGCAGGCGGATTTCTGAGTTCGAGGCCAGCCTGGTCTACAAAGTGAGCTCCAGGACAGCCAGAGCTATAAAGAGAAACCCTGTCTCAAAAAAACAAAACAAAACAAAACAAAACAAACAAAAAAAAAGAAATGTTTTCTAATTGGGAACATTACAAATAAACAAAATTAACTTCACACTCAGTAAAGAAAAAGAAATAGTTTAAAGAGGATTCAGGGAAGGTTTGCCTGACCAGAGGTTTTGACGTTTGAGCCTTAAATACTGTGCAGAAAGCACTGACTGACTTACCTGCACGATTCACAAACTCAAGGGAACATTAGCTATCCCTTAGCCAGAGAAGGTTTTTAGCTAAGAAATGTGACCAACAGTTCTACCAGCTCATAAAATAATCAGAAACAAAGCAAAATAAGAACAAAAAAAACTGTACTCTGTCAGGTATTTTAGCTTTGGTTTGTATCATTTAAATTGATAGGGCCATGACGTGCCTGCTGTTGCAAGGTTTTCCACAGCAAACTCTCTCGTGCATAAATATTGTCTTTGTTAGTCAGCTTTCTATGATGATGATGATGATGATGGACCTGAGAAAATCAAAGGCATTAGTCCTTATCATTTGGTTCAGTTGTTTCTGAGACTGTGAAGACGGATCATCCTGTAAAGAGTGTGTGGTATAGCAGTGCTGTTCACTTCATGGTTGCCAGTGGGAATAGGGGAGGCAGTAACAAAATATCCCTTTTAAGGGTAGGTCCTGAATGACCTACTTCCTCCAAATTGACCTACCTACTAAAGTTTCTACAAGGTCCCAATATCCCTTTAAACTACAGATCCATTGATAATTTAGAGTCCCCAGGATCCAGTATTTCCTGAAAACCCCAAAACCCTGAACTCCTCACTGGCTCCATAATGCAAGATGAGTTATCTCTCAAAGATGAGCAAGAGAACTCTATGTAAAGATGAATATTGAGGCTGGAGTCCCTGCAGATGCAAGTCAACAAATGCCTGGGGCTACCTGAAGCCAGAAGATGCCAGAACAGACCCTTCCTTAGAAGAAGAATGTGATGATTTTGAATGTTTAACCTCCAGAACCATTAGTCTTCAGAAATAAACAGTCAGCATCTAAGCTCGCTGTCCATCCTAACATTTCTGCTGAATGTGCTGAGCGTTCATCACACAGGACATAAAGAAACTTGAGCAAAATACAGACGAGTGTTCCTAGTAGCTCAGTGGGGTTTGTCTTGATCCTAAGTTGTCAATGTTTTCTTTGGAAAAAGACACAGCTTGCTTAATAATTGGTACTTCAGGTCTGGAGAGATGGCTCAGCACTTAAGAGCACTGTCTGCTCTTCCAGGGAACCAAGGTTCAAGTGCCATCACTCACGTGGCAGCTCAGCTGTCCGTAACTCCTGTTTCAGGAGATCTGGCACCATCACACAGACATGTATGCAGTCAAATCACCAATGTACATAAGGTAAAAGTATATAAATTATAAAAAAGAAAACTTAAAAAATAATTGATACTTCATTCTGATTAATGTGGACATGTCAATGCCCCAGGGCCAAGATATTATACTGGCAGATAAGATACTGCCCCAGGTTTCACAAAATTAATGCCTTTAAAAATGCACATCTGATCCAGAGGGGGACTCAAAATACCTATATTCAGAAGAAAACAAACGAGACAAGCAACACAAATTTGGAGACAGTGAGAAGGTTGAAGTAAAACAGGAAGCAAGCAAAGAGAAAGCAGACAGCAGCTAGAAAGAGGAAACCAGAGGATGGGAGAGAAGAGTCTTCTTGTTCTTGGAATCATTATGTAATTCCCCAAAAGAACACATTCAGTGTTTTCAATAAGATACAGCTTAGGAAGCATATGGCTATAAATAGGAAATATAGATGAATACTTCTTTTATTCTGGTTCACTAATACCAGTTAATAATTATAATTATTTAGTTATTGCGAGACATAACCTGCCATGGTCTCTGAATATCCCTCCATACTTTTAATGAGTATACCAAGAATTCAAAGCACTCACTTATCTTTAGCTGAGCCTTTTCTCAGAGATTTGGTAGGAAGCATATAATCAGGGCTAGAGAGATGTCTCAGTGGTTAATAGCACTTGTTGCTCTTGCTCAGGACTCGGGTTTGGCTCTGTCCTAGTTGGAGTTTCTATTGCTATGACCAAAAGTTGGAGAGGAAGGAGTTTATGCACCTTATACTTCCACATCACCAATAGAAGCCAGGACAGGAACTCAAACAGGACAGAATCCTGGAGGCAGGACCTGGTGCAGAGCACATGGAAACGTGCTGCTTACTGCCTTGCTCCTCACAGCTTGCTTTCTTATGGAACCCAGAACCGCCAACCCAGGGGATGGCATCACCCACCATGGGATGGGCCCTCCTGCATTGGTCAGTAATTTAATAAGTGCCTTACATGCTGGATCTCCTGGTGGCATTTTTTTTCAATTGAGGCTCTTTCCTCTCTGTTGCCTCTAGCTTGTGTCAAGTTGACATACGACTAATGAGTACAGGTTCCTAACACCCACGTGGCGGCACACAATCATCCATCGACTACAGTTCCAGGGAATTCAATAATACAATATAAATAAATAAATCTTAAAAACAAACAAACAAACAAGTAATCTTGGAAGAGTAGGCAACATGTCTTACTAGACAAATAAGTAGATTGCTCACTACTTACTGTGTAGGCTATACATTTCTCAAAACCTTGTGTTCCTTAATGTGGTTGTAAATTCACTGAATGCTCAGCATATATTTGGCTTCCCTCGTATCCTTTGTATGGGATGTGAGGACAAGGGGAACCAAAACAAAATACCTTCCTGCCTTCCTGCCTTGATTGATTGATTGATTCTGAGACAGGGTCAAACTGTCATTCTAGCTGGGCTGGAACTCACTATGTCATGGACAAGGCTGGGCTTAAACACACAGAGATCCATGTGCTTCTGTCTCCTGAGTGCTGGCATTAAAAGTGTGTGTCACAAGGCCCACAAACTTCTACTAAAAAGCGAAATGGATTTCCAAAGGTCACATACTCTCAAGGTGACTATTATCATGACTGTCTCAGTCACTGTTTGATTGCTGAGAAGAAACACTATAACAATAGCAATTCTTTTAAGAGAAAGTATTTAATTGTGGGCTTGCTTACAGTTTTAGAGGCTTAGTCTATTATCATGGCAGGGAGCATGGCTGCATGGCCATGGTGCTAGAGAAGTAGTTGAGAGCTATGCCCTGATCTGTAGAAAGGCAGTGAGTGAGTGAAGGGAGGGAAGCAGGGAAGTAGGGAAGGAGGGAGGGAGGGAGGGAGGGAGGGAGGAGAGGAGAGGAGAGGAGAGAGAGAGAGAGAGAGAGAGAGAGAGAGAGAGAGAGAGAGAGAGAGAGAGAGAGAGAGAGAGAGAGGCATGGGTTTTGAAACCTCAAAGCACACCCCCAGTGACACATCTCCTCAACCAAAGAGTTCCATTCCCTGGTGACTAAGCATTCAAATATATTAGCATTCCACCTCTAGCCCCTATAGGATTGTAGCCATATCATAATGCAAAAGTGCCTTCAGTATAACCTCAAAAGTGCCCATAGTCAGTCTATCACTATCTCACTACTGTATAAAAGTCCAAGTTTGAAGTCTCTTCTGAGACTTGTGGCTATCTCTTAATCACAAGCCCCCATAAAATACAAAAAAAAGCAGATCACATATTTCAAACATACAATAGCACAAAATATACCATTCCAAAAGGACGGTAAGAGAATATAGTGAAGAAATGCTGGACCAAAGCAAAACCCAAATCCAGCAGGTCAAACTCCTAAATCCAGCAGGGCATCTCCATGTCTGATGTCAAAGTGCTCTTCAGATCTCTAATTCCTTTAAGCTTTGTTGATTGCAATCTCTCTCTGTCTGTCTCCCTCCCTCCCTCTTAGGCTAGTTCTAGACCTGGTCAGCCTCTTTCCTAGATATGTAGCATCTCCAAAATCTTGGGATCTTCAAGGCAATCCAGGCTTCACTTTCACAGCTTCACACAATGGGTTCTCTAGGTCTCTTTGCAGGGACATCCTGACACATGCCTGTTTTCGATGTAGTCACAGAGATTCCACAGTCCCTTCTTTCTGTCTTTGACTCTAAAGCCAGAACCACATAGTCCAATAAGAATTGGCTAGTAATCTCATATTTCTGAAAGCAGAATAATCCTGAAACTAGGCTTCCTGTCATATAATTTCCCATTTGGTGATGATTGTGCTAACCACCCTTAATCTCATTATTATCATCTTCAGTTAAATGCATATCATCCAAAAAGTAGATACTGGGCTTATGTCAGAAGAATATTCCATTTCAATTGAACACTCTACCCTTGAGTCCTACCTTTGGTAGGTGTAAACAGGGAATCCAAAGAAAGTTTAAGCACTGCTCACACCAGTAAAAACATCACCATTGGAATAAATAAATAAATAAATAAATAAATAACATTACAGATGGAATTAATAAATAAAGTATTAAATAACTTCTTTAGTTTTTTTCAACCCACTTTTAATAACCTGGAAAGAAGAACTCATAAAACTACATGCTCAACTAGCCACAAGGCTAGCTTATGTCATCCAATCATTCCGGCTAAGACTGAACAAACTTAACTGGCAAGTTTAGCTCATTGAAATCTCTTCCCCTTCCACCATCCTGTGCCCCTGAGTATATACCAATTTCAACATGAATTAAATGCATATCTTGACATGATGGATTCTAGGATCACAGCTACTTTTACCTCTGAAAGAGTTTGGCAAAGCATAGCTCCTTTTTCACCACAGTTTTGCATCAACTTTGTGCTTAGGAAACCCTGTTCCTCTTTATGTAGTTTTCATATCAGCAAAAGTGGCTGGTTTATTCCCAACATCATTTTAAAATAACTAAATTATACTAACACTCATGGGCTGAGGGTAAGGAAATGAAGGTCTCTCTATAGATCACAAGTTCTTATCAGTTTATTGTCAGTTCAGAGAAGGGTGAGAGTAGTGGAACTACTGAAGCAACATTTTATATATTAGAAGTAAGAGTTAGAAGCCAGGTGTGGTAGCGCACGCCTTTGATCCCAGCACTCAGGAGGCAGAGGCAGGTGAATCTCTGAATTCGAGGCCAGCCTGGTCTACAGAGTGAGTTCCAGGACAGCCAGGGCTACACAGAGAAACCCTGTCTCATAAAAACCAGAAGAAGAAGAAGAAGAAGAAGAAGAAGAAGAAGAAGAAGAAGAAGAAGAAGAAGAAGAAGAAGAAGAAGAAGAAGAAGAAGAAGAAGAAGAAGAAGAAGAAGAAGAAAAGAGTTAGGTCTTAAAGCATAGGCAACATTTTCTTAGGAAGAGGAGGATTGAAAACTTTCTACTTTCTACAATTCTTTTCCATAGACTCGTTTTGTTTTATGGCAAGCCTTTGAGACAGACAAAACAGAATTTTTATTATCTTATCCCATAGGTGGATCCTGATAGAGTGGTTCTAGAGCCAGGAAGCAGAAGCCATTAACTACTCCAAACCCTTAAAAAAATAGTCTCTCTCTGAAAAAAGTTTATACGTGATAATCATAATTTATATGCAAGCATATAAAAATGAACATGTGTTTAAATTTACTTTTAGGAGCTAAGGATACATAGGTGAGTGACAGAGATCTTGCCTCACATGTGTGAAACTCTGAATTCAATGCCCGGCAATGCAAACAAGAAAGAATATATTTAATTCTTTGTTAATGAGAGAACCAGTAAGATGCCATAGCCACTTCCTATGAGAAGTAACAATGCTTATGTGTATATGGAGTAAAGAAAAGTTGAAATGAATTTATAAATGGGGAAGAAAGTGTCTTTCTCCGTGGTGGAGGAGAGGAAAGGCCCAGAAGACAATTTTCTTTCCACTTCAAGAGTAATAAAGTTGCTCAGGTGAAATGAAAGACTGGAATTAGATAGCCTGGAAGTGTGTACTCTGATAAGCTCCTGTTTATTCTTTCTCATAGTCTCTTTCACCAGAGAGACTTTGCCATGTTAGGATGCTGCAAGGACACCCCTCCCTGCATCCCCTGCACCCCACACACACCCCGTGTAGCCCTTTGATCTTCAACTTCCCATTCTTCACAGCACACTAGTCAAATAAATGCCCGTTGTTTGTAGTTTACCCAGAATGCTTGCCTGTGGTATTTTGTAACATGAGGAGAGTTATGCGCTGAGTTTACAGACATAATCACATACAAGGTGGCACAGCAAACAGTCCAGGGCTTTGACAGTGGGGTTAGACATAGCTGGCAGCATCATTTGCTCCTGGAGATCAGTTTTATGTAATAAAGTCATTCAGGGAGGGCCGTTCTAAGCCAGGGTAATTTTGAGTTTAAGAGGGATCAAATGTTGGGGTTTGGAAGTTGTTAAGTATTAGATGGTGGTAAGTACATTTCAGTCTGAGAAATTCCATGAGCCGCAAACCCAGAGATTTCAATCATTAGTTGTTCACACTTAAACCTAACACAGACTTTAAAATAAAACAGGAAATAGTAATTAATATTTCTGAAATAGTAATTAATATTTCTGAAATCAACATGAATTTTGTTCTTTCTCTCAGAAACTAGGAGTCCTGTTCCAGCAGACACAACATTTTATTGTGGTCCTGATGGGGGTTTTGTTCAGTAATAACTTTATGAGTACCACATGTACATCCAAAGACAGAAATATGTAGCTTGACCTTTAAACTATAATTACTTACATGATGTGATACACATATTAATACACAAAATAGCTCCCCTCCCCAGATACAGCCACCTACACAATATGGTCTGAGATCTAAAGCCTTCCTGCTTCCAGATGCCCCTGGCATGTTCTATTCTTTGTAACATCCCCATCATTAATACTGCTGCTCTTGGGAAAGGGCTCCGGAATATTCTCAAAATGCAGCAGACTCTTTAAAAGAGGACTAACAAGAGAAGGCTATAAGGTCTAGAATGCAGAGATAACAGACTCAAGAAGGATGCCCTGTAGGCAGGTCTGGAAAGCTCTGGAAATGGCATGGAAGGTGAAGCCACTGGAAAGGTGGAGTAAGAACAAGAAGGGCTGGGAAGGAAGTCTAGAAGCATAAGAAAACGTTGACTATTGCACAAATGTGTGCTGACTTTATGGCAGTATGAGATGATACAAATACATTAAGAATTACCCAGAGCAGACAGCTGCAGCACACAGCCGTAGTCCATGTTACTTGGAAGGCTGAGGCAGGAGGATAACTTGAACCCAGAAGTTAAAGACAAGTCAAGTTAAAAGACCAAGAGACTATGTCAGGAAAACAAACACAAAGAAAAAACATACATACTCTGTAGAAGAACTGAGGCTCCAAAACGTCAAGTCACCTATTGTTATAATCTTGGTATCTGGTGGAACAGATTTTGGTTTCTGGTGGTTGAGAACTGATACTCTGGAACCAGAGCTACAAATCAGGTGTTAGCTATGGAAAAACTGGTTTATTATCCAAGATTGAAAATGTAAATGCAAATAACCAAGAGAGCCATCCATTGGTAATGCCATTTGAATCTTCTTCATCGTTGGGATCCAGGTAGTCATTAAATTCCTCTTGGCAGACTGCACAGGGCTGGAGCAAATGAGCAGGCTTTACTCACATGCCATTTATAATCTCAAGGTGGAAGTAGAGAAGGCAAAGGCAAAACTAGAAAAATGGATGACTTATGTTAATCCACCAAGTTACATTTTTTTTTCCATTGAGTACAAGCAAGAAGAAAAGTACAGTTACCAGAGTTGAGGGAAGAATCTAGGATGTGTAGTCATTCAGGCCATATCTGGGGGGTGGGGTGTGACAGACATTGTACAACTATGTAAGTGTTAGGGGGGGCGTTGATAGAATCACCTTTTAGCAGAACATTCACTGGTGGGATTTAAGTGAATGGAAAGGTTATTCATCTTAGGCAAATCTTCATTCCAATTATATCACCCAGATTCAGAAATTCCAATCATGTGTTAGTTAAGCATAATCAACGTATCTAGCATGACTTAAAAAAAAAAGAACCAGAAAGTCATAATTAATTTTATGAGAACAACATGTATACATGTTCCTTACTGGCAGAAACTGCAGCCACTAGAAGAGCAGAAGACATATTTTATTAAGGTCTTAATGAAGGGTTTGTACTGATGTGCACTTCTGAAAGTTCCACTTAGATTCAAATGTGCAAATATGTGGCTCATCCTTTAAAATATAATTATATATGTATGGGAGGTGATTCAAATAATAATGCATGGACCTGGCTTTCCATGTAAGCAACCACCTACGCATTGTCCCTCCTGTTTCCTTGAGGAAGCATACAGTGCCACATATACTAAAGATACACTGTATCTCTGTGGCCTTGCCCCAAGAGCGACATCTGAATAATGGATTTGAGAGGAAAAGAAGGCTCTGCTCTGCCCTGAAGTTTGCAGGAGTTGTTTCTAAGGTCTTTATTGTGGTCTGCTCCTTGCCTGTGGGACAGGCTAAAGCTTGTTCCTTAGGTGGGTGAGAATTCTTAATTTGAGGGTGAGGCAAGGTATCAAAAAAAAAAAATAGAGTTGCGAGTTGCAGCTATAGCTCTCATCACTGTCCTCCAGTCTTAATTTATAACTGATGGTTTCTACTGTCCTATGTGAGTGTGGAATCCACATCTCTGGTGCTTTCAGATTAGAAAGAGGAAAAGAGATGTTACTGATTGTTTTCTTAAGACTCAGTAGAGTAATGAGAAGGCTTATCCGATGTGGAGAGAGCTGAGAACAGGGACAGGCAGGAAACTCCCACAAACCTCCTGTAAAAGCACCAACCTCACTGCTCCATTGTGCTTACTAACATGTTTGTGTCACTGGGATATGCTACTTTGCCCATGGCTACTCACACGATCGTGAAGGAACACCTTTCCACTTATTAAAAAAAAAATCGAAGCTACTATGAAGTGAGACTTTTAAAAGTGATCTTTATAAAATGGATAAACTGTACCCATGACTGGGCTTCACTCTGCCATCTCAAACACAGCCACGTTGTAGTTTGGTCATACCTCTATGTATCGCCCTGGCTCTCAGTCTACCTCCCTCTCATAGCTTTACTCTTCCTTGGCACTTCCTCTATTAATTTCATGTCACTCTTTTTTATTCTACTTCCCACACATGAGAGAAAACATGGAATACCTTTCTACATCCATCCATTTTCCTGCAAAACAAATAAACAAGACAAAGCAAAGCAAAACAAAACAAAACCAATTTCTTCATTTTGTACGTAGATACCACATTATTTGTCCAGTGATTGGGTTTGGCCATTGTAAACAGGGCAGCAATGAACTTAAGTATGGTGGTCAATCTTGATTGCAGAGATCTATGTAGTGTGTCCAAAAGGGCATTCTCAGAGAATATTTTTGTCTATATTTGATTTTATTTTTTCATTTATTTATTTATTCACGCCACATCCCAATAGCAGCCACCCCTTCTCCCATTCAGATCCTCCCTTCCCCCCCCCCTTCCCCCACTCCTCTGAGAAAGGGGGATCCCCCACCCTCACCACCCCACTCTGGCATATCAAATCACTGCAGGACCAGGTGCACCCTCCCGCAGAGACCTGTAACTGAGGAGGGAAGACCCATCCTGAATATGAATAGTACTGTTCCATGGATTAGGGGCCAGGACTTAAGGAAAAGGAATCCATGAAAATGCAAGTGGAGCACCAACAAGCATCACCCTGTGCTCTCTGACTACAGGTGCAATGTGAGCTGGTATCTATCTCAAGGCTAAGCCTTCCAAGCCATGCTGGGATTACAGCGGCTCAGACAGTGAGTCAAGGGCTCTTTCCTTCTGTAACTTGCTTTTTGGTCAGATATTTTAGCACAACAAAACCAAAACGTAATTACTACAGAGAAAATGGTACCAGTGAGTGGGCATATTGGTGTGACTAGCAGGCGGACCCTATGGTTTGTACCCTTCAGAACTGGTTTGTAGAAAGACTTGGCAGTTGTTTGGATGGGATGGGAAGTGCTAGAGTGCCTAAAGCAAAGCATTGTGGTCCATTTGGGTGGTACTGTGGAACAGCAGGATGCTGATCAAAAAAAAAAAAAAAAAAAAAAAGACAGTAAAGCTTACAGGAGAACAAAGACTCAACTGGAAATTGAACTAGAGGCTTTTTATATAAGAACATCTTTGACTGCTTTCTGACCACATCCTGATAATTCCAGTGAGGTTGACTTCAAAAGGAAAGCACCAAGTAGTTGGTTGAAAGAAATTTCAAAACAGCACAACATTTGGGCTTTGGTAAAGTTATGGATCACTACTCTTAGCCTGACAATGAGAGGGCACAATTCCCAGCACCCGCATGGCAACTCACAACATTCTGCAGTTCCTAGGCTATCCTACATTCTCTTCTGGTCTCCTCATGACATACAGACATACATTTAGGTAAACATTCATACACACACACACACACACACAATTTACAACAGAAAGGCAACTGACATATGTGGTAAGCAATTTAACCCTCAAGCCATTTCCCCAGCTCTCTATCTTATTCTGATAAGACACCAGAAATGACTATTTTTGCTTTTATCAAGTCTATTTACGGATTAAAATAAGATCTCTTTTGGAAACTCTTCCATATGCTGATGAAAATTATACATTCTGAATCGTTTTGCGGTTGGATAGGGTATTCTTTAGTTGTTGGGTCTATAGTCTTTGGTCTCGGGTATAATTTAGCTATAATATCTCTTCATTATTTTTAACCTGGATTATCTCCTTTGTGTGTTTTCATGTTATACTCAGTATGGGCCGTACACACACATACACACATGTCTAGAGGCCAGAAATTGACATTGGCTGTCTGCCTCCTCTATGGCTTGGCAACTTTTGTTTGTTTGGTTGTTTTTCCAAGACAGGGTCTCAGTATATAGCCCTGGCTGTCCTGGAACTCACTACATAGGCTATGGTGGCCTTAAACTCACATAAATCTGTCTGTCTCCCAGTGCTAGGATTCCAGGCTTGCATGGCCATCCCTGACTCTACCCTGGTTTTTGAGACAAGGCCTTTAACTAAACCTTGAGCTTATTGACTTGCTGTACTAGCTGGCCAGTATGTCCCTGGGATCCTTCTGCCTCTACCTCCCAATGCTCGAAAGTACAGGTATAAATCACTATGCTTTGCTTTTTACATGGATGTGAGGGATCCAGTTTCAGGTCTGCATGGTTGTGTGGTAAGTATACTTTAGTCACTGAGCTGTTTCAGACCTACTGGTCTATCTCTTGATGAGTCAAGTGTTGAATGTCTATACATAATATTGCCCAACATTATCATATGAGTGCCTATATGTTCCTTTAGGTTATGTTTATTTTATAAAATTAGACTATCATATTCAGGGCACATATTGTACCTCTCTCTCTTATTTTCTCTCTCTCCTCCTCCCCCCACTCTCTAATTATTATGTCTTCTTGATTTTTTTTTTGTCCCTTTACTAATAAGTAAATAACTTATCTTCTGGTTGATTTTTTTTTTTTGGCACAAATCTGTTTTTGTAGCATCTCTGTTTAGTCAGTCCAGATTGTTTTTCAATTTTGGATATCATTTTCCACACTTTCACTTTCAATCTGGGAATGTCTCTGTGGGTGAGGTGACTTTTTTTTTTTTTTTGCATGCAGAAAATTGTTGAGTGTTATTTTTATCCAATTATTCAATCATCATTTTTGACATTTTAAAAATATTTATTTCAAGATTCCAAATAAATGCAATGCCAAGCATAAGTCCAGCGTTGCTTTTCCTTTTTCAATTTTTAGTATCAAATATTTTCAAACTGATAGGTAATTTGAATAAGTTGGACTGCATTATCTTCTAGTAATTAGAATAATTGGGTATTTGTGTTTTCTCTCATCCAGAAGCTGAAAAGAAATCTATGAAAATAACCGAGGGCCTTGAAAACTTTGACCCTCAAGGTAACATTGAGACATCCTTGCGAAGCAGATGTGACTGTCCCAGTCAATTATAGGGCACCCACGAGCCAAGTAGCCATAGCCAAAGGTCTAGCCTCCATTATTGAATAGGTAGGTCTCCGTGAACATCTGCAATGTTCCTTCGTAAGAGAAGAAGTCTTTGAATTGATTCAGTGTCCTAGATTAACTTGGAGTTGAGGAGGTGGGGGAAAGCAGGGGATGCCCTGGAGCTAAGAGTGTACCTTAGACTGGGAAGTCAAGCATGCCAGATGGTCTTGCAACAGGGTTAAGCAAAGATTTCTAATTGTCAGGGAAATAGCTAACTGTTCCAGCTTCTGCCCCTCTTGGCATTTCTTATTCTGCAATGTTATGCTTCCAGCTAAATTTATGTCTTTTAATTATAAAAAGGAAAGGTCATATTAAATTGATTGAATGGTTCCTGAATGGCATAGAGCTTTAACCATTTTTTCCCCAGTGTCTACTAAACCTACTGCTCAGCAAGGCACCATTAATAATTTTGCTCTCTCCTTTCTGGCCTGTTTTGTTTTTAGGATCAAAATGGAGGCAGTTTGGATCACCGAGGCAGTTTGCCCTTTGCCTCTGGCCTCACTGGGGCACCAGATTTCTATTCTGTTGTGAACTGAACTAACCTTATTTTTTTCCAGCTTGGTCTGTTAAAATTCCAAATTCATGTTCCATATTTCCTTGAAGGTACTACCAGGTCAGTGTTGGCTATCAAGGGAACACTCTCTATGGATGCAGAAGAACCAAAGTTCCTCACATAGGAAACTGTTTTCATTTCTTTTAAACATTGAAGTGAATTTTTTGAAATTGCAATTCCTCCCTTAAACTCTTCCCTGCTTTCTCTCAAACTTATGAACTCTATTTTTAATTGTTGTTTAAGTTTATGTAATGTATATTTACATAAATATATACATATAACCTGCTTAGGTTGTTTAGCACTACTTGTATGTATTATTTCAGAACTGACCACTGGTATTGGATAAACAATTAAGGGATTTCCTGGGGAAGACTATGTCTCCTATTTTCAGAATTCCTCGGTTATCTATAATTTTATATTGTTCGGGGAGGGTGGTCTTTATTTTTTAGACAGGATCTCACTTTGTAGACCAGGCTGGCTAACAAACTACAGAGATTTCCCTGCCTTTGCCTCCCTAGTGCTGTTATTAGCAGTGTGCCACCACACCTGATTACAATTAGTGACATTTAAGGAAGAGGGGGGTGTCAATATATAGTCTATTGTGTTCACTTGTAATTTTAATAATTATGATACCCCATATTTTTTCATCAGTGGTGGATGAATAGGAGGGAAACGGAATAAGGCATAAAGAATAATAAGAAGAAATTTATTATTTTGTTATATTAAAGCTCAGTGATGAATAAGGTATTTCTCACCCAAAATAAGGCCATCTGGCAGGTCCTTGGCAGAACTGAGCATGAAATAAAGAATATTAAGCGTAAGTTCTCCTTCTAAATTAAGAGTAATTTTTGTTCTTCAGTCATGAGTAAAACTCAGCTATTTTCCTTGTCTACGCCGACTGTCCTGGAGTGTTCTGAAATGAGTGGAGAGGGTTTTTATTTTAATAATTGAAAGAAAATGATTTTCTTGCTACTATCCACCTCTTGCTGTGTGCCTTATAATGCATTTGCAGTCAAACAATCCACTACCTAGTAGGAAGCCTCACCTGGAAACTCTGGCTTTCCCTAGCCACATGTTCAAATATAACTCCAGAGATGGGAAATGTTAGAATAGCCATTCAAGCAGAAGTTAGTCTTTTCCTAAGATGGTATTAAAGGGTTTCTACCTGGAGGCATCATGGTATATATGCTACAGATAAATCATTTGACTTTCTTATGTGAGCATCTCCCCCCCCGGCCCCCGCCCCAGTGTTGGATGTGTGTGGAGAGTTTGGTCACATATGCTTTCTACTGAGTGCCATGTACTAGTTACTTGTCATGTCATTGTGACCAAATACCTAACAAAAACAACTTAAGGGACAAAAGATTTATCGTGTCCAGGGTTTCAGAGTTTTCATTCTGTTATGAAGAGAAGTGTGGGTAGAGTGGCCAGAAGCAGTGAAAAGGGAAGAAGTTGATGCAATATTTAGCCTTGAAGGACTTACCCTCACTGGCTGATTAATTCCAATTAGCCCCTCTGCTTTACTGTTTAGCACCTCCCAATATTGCCATCATATTTGGAAGCCATAGAGGGATTAATCCATCATTAGTTCAGAGCCCTCATGAGCTAAGCAGTTCTGGAAAGTCCTTCACAATCATAACCAGAGGCTTGCTTTTCTAATAGTCCAGGCGTTTCACAAGCCAGCCAAATTAGCCACTGCGGAGCATTTAGTTGTGTGGGAGCCCTTTTTGCTTACTATGTGGCAATGGCCTGAAGCCTTGCCAGCCTTTGCTTTCAGCTGAGTCAAACAGCAAGTCGAAGAGAAGTCTGTGACTCTCTCTCTCTCTCTCTCTCTCTCTCTCTCTCTCTCTCTCTCTCTCTCTCTCTCTCTCTCTCTCCTCCTTTCTCCTCTTCCTCCTCCTCCTCCCCTTTCTCTTCCTCCTCCTTTTCCTTTTCTTCCTCCCCATCTCTTTTACCTCTTTCAGCCTGGACATTCTGAGTTTCTCTAAGTCTAATCCACACATCTAAACAGGTCTTTTGAATAGTCGCTGCTTTCCTTCATCCTCAAGATTCTTAAGAAACAAAAAACCAAAAGAATAAACAATTTCCTTAGCATACTGTCTCAAACTTTTCCAACTGGAAGGGTAACTTTAGCACAAAGGAGAATTTGCTGTTCATGGAACTGAGTGGTTCCTGGCAGAACTGAAAGAAATAATTTCCAGGTACTACAGCTTTAGAGGGTAGAATGCAAACTAGATATTGCCAGGATTTTCTTTCTGCCCAATTATTTTTATTTTTTCTTGCTGTTTCTCAGATTCGTTCTGCAGACAGGCTTTCTCTGGAATGGAGAATGCCCCTACTCTTATGTTGTTACAGTTCATGATCAAAGTGAGGGCTGTCTTTACTTAAGACACTTTTGTTAAGGGCTCAAAGTTTTAAGGCAGGTGTGACATTCTTTGGACTGATAGCCTTTTCTCAGAAAATGCAACATTTTGGTTGGAGTGCAAGCTTCTGTGTTCTCACCTTTGTAGACAATTGGGATGGTACAAACTAATTCTCAGCTTACCAAGACGACAAAGAAGCAATAAAAAAAAAAACAGTGATAACATTAAGAAATGAACACTAGGAATATAGTGGGGGTATAGAAAAACAACCATTATATACTACCAACAAAAATTGTGAAAATTCCATTTTGTTATTTCAAAACATCATACTAAGAAAACACAAGAAACAAACTAGCTGATCATATGAAAGTATTTAAGTTTTTTTTTTAAGATTTGTGTATTTTTATTTTTCTGTGTATTTGTGTGTTTGCCCACATGTACTTTTTGGTACCCATGGATGCTAGAAAAAGATGTCTGATCCACTGGAATTAGAGTTATAAACAGTTTTACACAAAAGCAGTAAATTCTCTAAAATGCTGAGCCATCTCTCCAGCCCCTACTTTAAGGAATTTTAGAATTATTTAGAAGAATTTTTAAATTCCTAGCTATTTTAGAAACCACAAGAAAGATATAGAACTGGAAAAATAAAAATATATATAATGCATAATTTTAAAATGTAAAATTGTTTTGATTAGAGTGATATTTGAGAGACTAAGAGAGCAGCATTTCTCAACCACTGGGTTCTGATGAATATTTTACACCTACATTTATTTCACTATGTGACTTATAGATAGTCATGAAGACAAGCGTCTAAGATACAAACATTTAGTGGTTTACTTAAAGATGAAAATAACCCACTGGGTGTTTAAATAACACTTTGTGTGTGGGGAGGTGGTAGATGTATGCATTCATATGTGTGTAGGGGGAGCATAGTTACATACATGCATGTGTAATCCAGAAAGGGATGTTGGGTATCTTTTCTCAACCCAAATCTCTCAATGAACCTGTATGTGTGTGTCTGTACACACACACACACACACACACACACACACACACACACACCTCCATCTTTTTCTCCACCTGGACCTCTTCTTTCTCCTCTTGCTAATGCCTTTACCCTTCTGTAATTATACCTTTCATGTTTCTAAGTCTACATTGCTGTTTTTAAGTTTCCACATGAGAGAAAAAGATGAAGAAAGAGATGCAATGTTTGTGTTTCCCAATTTGGGTTATTTGGCTTAGCATGATGACCTTCAGTTCTATTCAAATGATAAAATGGTAGTATTATACCTTTTAATTTTTTCTATATCAATGAATAAAACTCCACTTTGTGTGCATGTGTGTTTGTGTGTGTAGCATTTTATTTTTTCATTTATTTGTTGATGAGCATATAGGCTAGTTCTACATTTTATCTATTGTGACTAATGTCATACAAAAAAAATGGCAATACTGGTATCTTTGTGGTATGCTGACTTAGAACAAAATCAGACCTGGGTTTCAACTGACATTTTTAGGGAAGCCACTTATAAGACGTTTCATAAGCATAGATTTGCGTTTGTTTGTGCGATTATTTGACCAATGTTTGTTCCTATTCTCACCTGATGGGATTATAAATTACACGAGGGGACCTAGATCTGTTTTCAGTAGACATTACCGATCACAGCCCAGCACCTGACCATAAGTGTGCTGTAAGTACGTGTTAAATGAAGAAGAGGCTAAATGGTCCTCTTGTAATATTCCTCTTGTCATTGCAAGGATAAGACCCACTTACTCTTACATTTCTTAAATTCTTCTCACTCCCCATATCTCCTCTGCAATTTATTTATTATCTGTGATAAGCCATTAGATCCCTGACAGGCTAGAATAGTCATTTAAAACATGATTAAACTGACTAAACTCTTGTACCAGTTTCCAGTTTGTTTCTGCAAAGAAAAGTTTAACTGAAAGAAGCTCTTCTGAGAAAATGTCTGCTAACTCCTGCTTTCCACAAACAAATGTATTTGTTGGGACAGCATTTTGTGTATTGTATGACTGTCTTCAACTCACTGGGCAGCCAAGGGTGACCTAAACTATTGTTCCTCCTTCCTCTACCTCTCAAGTGCTGGCTTTGTGACACAGTTTCCTCTACAGGAAATGTATCTATGTTCTTCTTCCCTCATATCCCTGGCCTTTCTAGTTAGCTAAGCAAATAAAATGGTCATTGTGTCTGAAAGCTTGCCACAAGAGTGGTGGTAGGCAACTGCTAATCTTTCCATGCCATCTTCACAAAAGAATCTCTTTGGTTTGTAGTCAGACTCAACCCATACACAACTGGTTATTTTTTACTCCTTTGCACAAGAACAGTTAAGCAAATTTTCTCTGTTTTTCATGCTTTCTTTCTTTTTATTCTTTCTTTCTTTCTTTCTTTCTTTCTTTCTTTCTTTCTTTCTTTCTTTCTTTCAGTCTGTGTTCTCTCCCCTTTCTCTTCCTTTCCTTTCACTTCTTGTCCCCTTTCTTCCCTTGCTTTTTTTTTTTTTTTTTGGTACTTAACAGTTCTCCTCCCTCATAGGTGGCAGACACGGCATGCATTCTGTCCCTGAGCTGTGGCATCTACTCAGCATTTCTTAGCACCTTGCACAGATTATATACGTCATTAGTTCCTCACAACTTTGTATTGTACAGAGCATTCTTCTTATTATTTTGCTTAAACTAGAAAGACACAACAGTTATGCTATATACTGTTGTCACCTTGATTGTGCAAGTACTTGGGAAGGAATGCTACCTGAGATCTTGCTCAAGGCAAAACTCTATGCTCTTAACCACTGTGGATTCTAATCTACTTGAGATCTTTTCTCTAAAAGAGCCATCTTATTCATGATTTCTAAGTCAAGAGATACTTTACCACGGTATACTTTTAAAACAGGTCCACTCAATTTGCAGTTAGGATATCAGAGGGTTTTTTCAAATCTAATGCTCTGTAGAGTGTCCCACGCATACCATTCAATTAATGAATGTCTTTATTATTGTTGGAAGAAAAAATGACAGTGAGGAGGAAGAGGAAGAAAACAAAGAAACCTTTACCAAGAGTGTGATTTCAGAGCACAGAAATGCTTCTGGGTGTTGGTTTTACAGTCTGGGGATCTGGTTACATCTTTCCAATTAAGCAAAAGTATACATATATTGAAACTTTGATCACTGCTCCTTTAAAACAGAATGGAAGCAAGCAGTAATAAAATAATGCTAAAAATGCATCATCAAGCCATTTCTGTATAGCTTAAAACCAAAGTAAACACACTTCATTGAATGAAGCATGACTGCAGTGTCCAACCGGTTTTATTCAGTTTTCTGATAGGATTTAACAGCTTTCTTCAGAACAGTTCTATCATGACTTCATCCAAAACTAATGGTTGGCTTCTTTCTATATGTTAATCACAGTTATTATGGTCTCTAGAGAGTTCAATGGGGAATTCTGACAGACCATCTCTTCATCCCATAAACTATTCATATGATCTGAAGATACAAGAACAGAAGCAAAAACAAACAAACTCTAATTATCTAAACTCTAACAAAAGCAAGATCTTCTATCCTAACAGATGAGTTCTCTTATTTTATGGTCACACAAAGTTTCCGTTCTATTTTCTGTGATAATAACTATAATTTGGAGTCGGCACTGATACCACTAAGTCTCCATGTTTGTTGTACTCTGTGTTGTAATGGACACACTGTTTTTACACTTGCAGTTTATCATGAAACTTGGTTCTTGGAAAATCTATTCTTTTTTTTAAAAAAAATTTTTTGTATTACTATACATAATTTATTAATTTATTACTACTATACTGGAGCTGACTTCTGACGTACCATGAAGGACGTCAGATCTCATTATGGATGGTTGTGAGTCACCATATGGTTGCTGGGATTTGAACTCAGGACCTTCAGAAAAGCAGTCAGTGCTCTTACCCATTGAGCCATCATGCAAGCCTATCTATTCTAATGATACTAGTAGCTATTCCCAAATACTTGATTTGGTAAGGCTACTGGTTTAAGGAACATGCAGAAGGTTTTTCCAATTCCCATCAATAGCCTCATGTTGTTTTAATGACAGAGAAACTTGTAAAACTACAGCAACTTTCAACATAGCTGCATTAACTCAAGAGTTCCATTGCTCTTTTGTATTGATGGCATAAAGTGCTTTTGCTATAAAAATATATAAAAGCTCTGGTGTTGTTTTCCATATTTTTGCAAATTATTACACATAGAGACATACCTTATTTAGGGACCCATTCTATTACTTGCTTATTTAACTTATTGTGTATGTGTACTCTGTGGGGTCCTTTGTTTCCTTCTACAATATCAATCTTGAATATCAAACTCAGGTCAGCCTTGAGGGTAGGTGCCTTTATGTACTGACCTGTCTTGCTAACTCCTTGATGTCCTATTTGGATTATCTTAGATTCTTGGTAGTCAGGTAGTGTATAAAGTGGGACATTTTTTTTTCAGGCAAAGACACAGTAGATTTATTCATTCAACAACTATTTATGTTGTTGAATTTCCTTTAATTTATTTAAGCATGTCTACTGTGTGCCAGCCTGTGGTCTAAGTGCTTAGTGTATGGCAGTGGAACAATCCAGTGGGGGGAAGCTCTGCTCTTATGGAGCTTACATTCTTTTTTTTTTCAAGCCCCACTCCAGTTCTGCCCTTGTAAATCCCTCCCCAGGAGCTTCCATTCTTTCAGGGAGACTACAGTAAAATAAAGACAGAGACTGGGGCATACGCAGTAGAATATGTGCCTAAAAGACACAGGCTACAAACACACACACACACACACACACATACACACACACACACACACACACACACAGAGAGAGAGAGAGAGAGAGAGAGAGAGAGAGAGAGAGAGAGAGAGAAGGCTCTATATTTAGCATTGCAAAACAACAACAGCAGCAACAACAACAAAATGTTAGATGCAAGAAGGGTATTTAGCCTCATGATAGTTTATAGTGTATAACATTTGCTGAGATCTTAATGAAGGGAAAGATGTCAGGAAACTGAATTCAAAGCGAACAGCAGTCATCAAAACAGAGGCTTTGAAGGAAACACACAGAAGCTGAAAAGGATGAAGCCAACTGAAGGAAGAGGGAAGTGAGACAAGGCGAAGAGACATCTGGCAACTGTTTGACCTCCGGCTGGGTCAAAGCTTTTGAGTTTATAACATGATAAAAAACTACTCTCGGTTTTATACTTTTTGTTGTCCAGTTTCCATTTGTGAACTGGATGATTAATTAGGAATGTTTTATTTAGATAGCTTGATATTTAATTGTGGTGGTTGAAACAGCTTGCATCTATCTGAATTAGCTCAGAAGTCTTCACTTTCACAGGAAACATGATTCAGAAATAATAAAAAAAAAGAACAGGAATTGATGCATGGATCAGTTATCATTACAACAGGCTAGCTCTCAGAAGATGGCTTGGATTTTGGCACGGTAATGTCTGACATTTAAAAAACGCTTTCCGATCTCTGATCTCATTGGACTCTCATAAACAGCCAAGACTTGGGGAGGACAGGTTGCATGCTGATATGGAAAGGGAGGGGATTTGTATAGTTTGTTCCACATCATTCAGTATGTGAGTCATACAAGGCTCAGACTCCTGACTTGAAACACACTCACTTTCCCCCAAATCATTGAGTAACATTTTGATTCAGAGGGCAACATTCTGAATCAACCAAATAATTAACTTGTTTCTCTTACATCCCAAGTGCATAAACTTGTGAGCTAACAAAGAAGGAGGAACCCCCGTTTTTTTTTTCCCCTTTGGTTTTTTGTTAAATTTGTTTCTCAGAGAGGAGGAAGCCTGCCTAACACTCTAAAGCACAGCTCTATTCTCAAAGAAGAGCTGGCTGGGTAGGACACTAACCAACTTGAGAAATAACAAGGGATGGCTATTCACTCCTGGCAAACACAGCTCTGGCAGCTCAGTCACTTTGAATCCTAGCTTGGTATGTTTGCTTTGCTCAATATTTTGACAAGTTAAATGTGTGTTTCCTTCATCTCCACCCATTGTATGTTAGCATTTTCCTTGTGATAGTTGGTAAAAAGTGAACATAACCATACTGGCACAGTCCCCTTCAACAAATGAAATGCTGACTTGCACAGGAGACAGTGGGTTTTTAGACATTGCCAAAAAAAATTTGACTAACCAAGGAGAACAAAGAATTTCAGATTTCTAGATTCCATAAATGGAGAAATACTCCATGAGTCAGGAAACTTCTCTTATGAGAAAGCCTGAGGCCTAATTCTCAGTTATTTCCAATTTCATCTATACCTTTTTTTCCTATTATCTACAGTTGAATTACATGATGTGCTCATTTGTGCTCTCCAGCCTCCAAATCAAATGTCTCAGCTGCTCTTGAGAATACTATATCCAGTTACACACTTGACCTCTGCTGTGGGATGCCACCAAGCACCCTCAGACGCAAATAGCTTCCTTCCCTGTCTCAGAGGCCTGTTCTAGCATTCTGTACAGTTGTACTTAGGGATCCTTACATATCTACCTCTTCTCCCTTGCCCCAAACTGTGGTTTGTTAAAGCCTTTTACTTGCTAAAAATAATTAGAATCCATTTCTTTCGTCTGTCTCCATAGACACCACTAGACCATCACCTGTCACCTAGACTACTGCAGCACTCCATAATCCTCTCATATCTATGTCCGCCCCCTTTCAATTTGTTCTCATTGGGATGAATGCTAGAGTATCCTCATGTTAAAACTGCCATAGCTTCCTTTTGCCATGCTCAGACCATAGACACAAAACTCTTTTTTAAAAAATGTAAATGCTTTATTGAACAGTTGCAGGTCATCCCATGGGCCAAGTAGTGGATATCCAGGGCCCAGCCGCAAGGTCAGCGCAACCTCCGAGCTTCTCTTTCTGACTTCCATAGGGTGAGCACATCACCCTCTCGAAAGGGGCCTTTGACGGTTTGGATGATAGAGCTGCTGGTGTCATCCATAAATCTCACTGGCACCTGCGTGCCCTGTCCCTGTGAACCTGTCCTGCCCAGCACTTTGGTTACCCTAGCCAGCTTGATGGACTGCACGTGACTTGTGTCCATGATGGCAGCCATCTATTGGAGAGGCAACACATTTTTTTTTAAAGCTTAACTTTAACATTTTATTTTATGTAAAAAAGGGCAAATTTAGTGAATTATTTTCATCTTGTACACAAAATTATAATTTTAATGCTTTTCACATCCAAGCTGGAAATTTGCATTTTGGTAAAAATGAAAGGAACATAAATTTCTCTGAAGAATGTGGCTTATCAGGCCCTTCATGATCTGACATATGCTTGTTTTTCAGCCTCATCCTGAGCTCCTTTAATCTCCACAGATATTTAATTAATAACAAAACAAAACTAGAGTCGCATTACATATACCTAGCCAGCCTTACAGTTATAACATTCCCGTCTCAATCTTCTGAGAGGACAGGTATGGGCCATCCCAGCCACTTGATGTTTGCATTTGTAACCATTTTGCTCCCTTTGGATGTAGACCTTTTGTGTATTTTAATGTCCCTATTAGAGTTGACTGCTCGTTTTGTTTATTTCCCAACTCTCTCTTAATTATCTTCCAGATTCAAGTTTAACAAACTTAAATAAGATAGTTAAGATAGCATCCTTGGTTCCCTGACTAGGCCAGTTGGCCTGTTATAAGGTATCACTGAACTGTGTGGTATGGCTACTTGATAACCTTTTTTTTTTTTTTTATTACCACCCAACTTATAAATCCTGAAATTTAGGAGGCAGAAGCAGATTGATCCCTGTGTGTTTGAGGCCAGCCTGGTCTACAGAGTGTGTTCCTGGACAGCCAGGGCTACACCGAAAAACACTGTCTCTGGAAAACAACAGCAACAATAGCAACAGCAAAAGCAGCAGCAACAACAAAACAAAACAAAGGAATATATAGATCAATATCAGGGAGTAGCAGTCAGATGAAAAGAGCCATAGCCCTTGCCTTCCTTGTCAAAGCCAACGTCACTAACCCTTTAGCAAAGTTTTTCCCCATTCTCTTGTCCACCCTCTAGCTACATTTCTTTTCTTCTCTTTCCTTCCATTTACCTTCCATGTTTTCTATTATGCCACTGTAGTTTCTGAAACAGAGTTATGCTGAGTACTGCAGGAAGGGCTGGAATTCACTACATAGTCCAGGCTGGCCTTAACCTTCTGAGATCCTGAAGAACAACAAATGACAATGCTAAGTGCTATAGTAATAAAAGCAAGGATGTCACTGCAGAGTCTGCCTTTACCTTCCAGGAGCTGAGATTATAGTCATATCCCAGCCCCAGCCCTTCTTTCTATGAGACTATGTGGATCCTGCCTCTAAAAACAGTCAAACCACTTCCTGCTCTGTCAAGTCACACAGTAAAGGAGTCTGTCTGTCTAAAAATAATAGCCCTTCCAAATTGCCTACAAACTAAGGGACCTCAGCTTTGAACACCCAGCCTTTCTTCAGAAAGGGGTAGATGACCCCAAAGGCTGGTGTTCTCTGCCTTCATACATTACTATATGACTCCACTCACTAGATGCAAGTTTCTTGAGGTCAAGATTTCACCATGGGTTTCTAGTACTTACCACAAAGTACATAGCATTTTTCTAATAAACACTTAGGGAATGAATGACTGGATATGTTCCAGTAAAATGGATTAGTACCTTTTTCCACAGATACTAAGTAGTAGATGTTTTCAGCTTTTTAATCCTTCCATAAGCCGTTCAGACTGAATTGCATATCCATGCCCAAGTTCAGATAGCTTCCTAGGTTTTATAATGGTATCTCCTATGACAGAAACAGAATGCTCCTGCCAATTTAAATACCAGTGTAATGAGAAGAATAAACACAGTTGTTTAACTGGAATTTCTAATGTAAATAATTGAAAATATTGTCATCTAATTGTGCTATTGGACTAATTAGTTTTAACTTTTTCCCCTCTTATAAATAGATAATAGACTTTTAACAAACAGAAAGCACTGAGTTCTTACATGCACCCTGACCCTGAATGTGCACAGTCCTCACCACTAACACCATGCTCCAAACTAGAGCTTTGTGACAATTGCTGAATCTACACTGATGTATCATTATAGCCCAAAGCCAACTGTTGACTTTAGGGCAAACTTATATTGTTGAACAGTCTCCTTACACAAAGGACACTGCAAGTTTTTATTGCAAATGGAGTCATAGTTACTGAATTACTTTCTCTGTACCCATTGATGACTGATATGATTAGCTCATTTTCCTTTCTTTTTAAGCTTGTTGTGGGAATGTATTACATTCATTGATTTTCTAATATCAAACCAGGCTTATAGTTCTAGTATAGATCCACTGGCTATGGTGTATAATTTTTTATACTATTTGCTAATATTTTATTGAAGAGTTTTATATCTATGTCCATATGAGATATTGGTCTATAGTTTTATTTTCAGTTGATGTCTGTCTGATTTGAATATTGGGATAAAGCTGACCTGTGACAGAGAGTAGAGAAAATTATTTTAATTTCTTCCTTATTACTTGGCACAGTTTATAAGTGAACCCATTTGACCCTGCTGCTATCTTGGAAAAGTATTGATTACTTATTCAGTTTTAGTATGTTTTAAATTTGTCTATTTCTATTTGATTGTATGTTTCTTCTTATACATTTTGGCAGACGATAGGTAGGAATTGGTCAACTCTTTTTAAGATATCACAGTTTTTGTAGTACTCCATCACTGTCGTTTTGATGTCCACAGACTCTGCAGTGACATCCTTGCTTTTATTACTATAGCACTTAGCATCATCATTTGTTGTTCTTCAGACAGTGTATCAAGAGACATATCTAACATAAATCCCAAAGATCTAGTTTTTGTTCTTTTTGATTTATCAGTTTTCTGGTTCAAATTTTCATTAATTAGTGCTTATTATTTTATTTCTTCATCTCTCTTTGAAGTCAATTCTATCTTCTGTTTTTGAGTTTCCCAAGGTGAAATATTAAATTATTGTTTTAAAATCATTATTATTCTCAAATATATACATGTATTGCTAAAAATTGCTCTGTGAGGAACAAAGACTCTTTTTTACTCCATCTCAAAACTTAATTTTCATTTACTTCAAAGTACTCATAAAATTCTCTTCAGGTTTCCTCTGTACTCTATATATTGTTAGAAATGTGTTGTTTAATCTATGGATGTTTTGGATTTTCTGACATTCATTCAATTTCACTGGGGTCTGAGTGCATACATTTTCTTATTTCTATTGTTTTAATCTGTTCACATGTATTTAATGGCTCAGAATGTGGTCTGTTGTTTCAATTGAATATTTTAAAGATGTTCAACTGGAGATTTTAAAGATGCTAAACTCATTTTTGTTAGAAAGTGTATAGTCTAATATTGTTGGGTGAGATAATTTATAGGCATCATTTTTTGGAGATAGTCTTACTGTGAACCCCAGAATGGCCTTAAACTTGGGATTTTCCTGCTTCTGCTTTCTAAGTGCTGGGATGACAAGCTTTTGTCACTATGCCTGCCTTGTAGATATCAATTATAGCCAACTGATTGATGATGGTACAGAATTTAATCATATATTTACTGATTTTTTGCATGTTGGATATGGCTATTTCTGATGGAGAAGTCAAGTCTCTATATCTCTTATAGTCTTAATGGATTTACTTATTTATCTATTATTTACTTATTATGGAGTTCATAGTGGCTTTACTACTTTTTTCTTTATTTTTCTCCTTTGTTCAATAGTTTATTTTTTATTCACTTTACATCTCAACATCTCAATTGCAGCATCTCCCTCCTTTCCTTTCAGCCCTGCCCTTACACATAAATTACAACTCCAATGCTGTTTCCTCTCCCTCTGTTCCCCTTCCAGTCTCCCTCACCCACTCCTCTGTTTCTCCTCAGAAAAGACTAGCCCTCCCATGAATATCAGCCAAACATGGTATCTCAAGTTTCAGTAAGACTGGGTACCCCACCAATATTGAGCAGGACAAAACAACCTATTAGGAGGAAAAGGGTCCCAAAAGCAGGCAAAAGAGTCAGAGACACACCCACTTCCACTATTTGGAGTCCCACGAAAAGTCCAAGCTATACAATTTACCAATATATTGTATGTTCCAGGCACATGCACATTAAGGATTGATATATAGTCAGGAAGAATTAATTCTTATTATTTTGAATTCTTATTATTTTGTAATGCCTTTTTAAAGCATGGCAATTTTCCTTTCTTTACTATCAACTCTATAAAATTAACATAGCTTCCAAAGATTTTGTTTAAATTGGTGGTAGTTTTATATCTTTCTTCACACTTTCAAATTTATGTCTTTATATTTATAATAGGCTTCACATATATGATATATATATGTAATCTCATATATATGAGATTAAAAAACCATAATATATACATATATGTGTGTGTGTGTGTGTATTTGGTTTTTCGAGACAGGGTTTCTCTGTATAGCCCTGGCTGTCCTGGAACTCACTCTGTAGACCAGGCTGGCCTCGTACTCAGAAATCTGCCTGCCTCTGCCTCCCAAGTGCTGGGATTAAAGGCGTGCACCACCACGCGCGACTTTCATATATATTTTTTAAAGATTGGATTTCTCTGTGTAGCCTGGACTGTCCTGGAACTTGCTCTGTAGACCAGGCTGGCCTCGTACTCAGAAATCCACCTGCCTCTGCCTTGTGAGGATTAAAGGTGTGCAGCAACATGCCTAGCCTCCTTTATGTTTTTTTAAGTCAATTATTAAATTAACGTACATAGTAACAGATTTCATTATGATAGCTTCACATATACCAAGGCAGATTTCTTACAAATAAAATATAGTAGAGTTCTGTTTTTTCATACAATTTTATAACTTTTTAATTAGTGTATCTAGAACATTGCCCATTAATTATTGATATAGTTGGATTAGTTTACTATATTTTTTACTATTTTTTTATTAATCGCCCTCATTCATAGTTTTGGCTCCCACTCTTTCTTTGATGTTTATTTTTTTTACTTTCGTTTTTAAATTTGATTTTATTATTTTATGTGTATGAGTGCTTTGCCTACATGTATGTCCGTGGAGCTCATAGAAGCCAGAAGTGAGTGTTGGACCCACTGGGACTGCATTTACAGACAGTTATGAACTGTCTTGTGGATTCTAGGACTGAAACCCAGATCCTCTGCGAAATCAACAAGTACTTTTAACTGCTTGGCCGTCTCCCAAGCCCCCATCATTTAAAAGTTTTAAATGAGTGTCTTATATGATTTATTTTTTTCTCAGTATGTCAATTACATTTTTAAAAAGTTTGGTAGTGTGCTTAAGAGTTTACATAATTTTTATAAATAACTCATCCTTTCTCCTTTATTTATGTGCTTATTGTATATTTAATTGCTTTCTTTCTGTTGCAGTTGCTTTTGCTATGCAACTTAGGCTAAGTTTGAACTCCTGGTTCTGTCTTTATCAACTCAAATGCCAGAGTTACAGGAATGCACCACCCTCCCTGGCTCAAGCCACTTTCGAATAATACTCCACTGTTTCATATATAGTACAAAGTCTTTGTATTTTTTTTATTACTGCTATGTATTATACAGAGATATAAACATATATTATATATACAGATATAATCTAATACATTGCCACTATTATTTTTAAACAAGTGTTTTATCTAGTAGATCAAGTAAAATCATGAACAGCTTTTATTTAGTTTTATTTATTTTTTCCAAAATAACATTTTTATTGATTCGTTGGGACTTTCACATAATACATCTTTTTTTGTTTGTTTGTTTTTGTTTTTGGAGACAGGGTTTCTCTGTATAGCCCTGGCTGTCCTGGGACTCACTTTGTAGACCAGGCTGGCCTTGAACTCAGAAATCCACCTGCCTCTGCCTCCGGAGTGCTGGGATTAAAGGCATGCGCCACCACGCCCGGCCACATAATACATCTTGATTACACTCCCTTTCTAGTCCTTCCATGTCTGCCATCACCACCCTTGTGACCTCCCCTTTCCCCAACAAAATAAAATAAAGCAAAACAAAAAACAAGTCTAATTTATGTTGTCTATATTCTCACGGGAGCATGGTCAAACTCCCACTGACCCACCTGCTAAAGAAAACTGAGTATTTCTCCACCACCAGAAGCCATTACTTGTGGACAGCTACACTTCAGTATCCTTATCATAATTTTTAAGAGTTCTCTTTGATGGCTTCCATTTTAGGCGGTTACTTTGGGAGAAGTGGGCTAGGCAGATAGGGGTTGTCACCAAAGCCTTCCATGGTCCTCTTTCTCCGCTGTGTACTTGCAGTCATCAATATGTCTGCCAAAGTAGCTTCCTAGCTCTTGACAGTCAATGGGAGCATGGATTGTGGGCTTCCACATGGTTTCTGTCAACAGCACAGGCTACAAACTTGACTCCCAGCTGTAGTAGGACTATGACTCCAGACAAGGCTCTCAGAGGCACCCTGCATCATGGACATCACTATGGCCTCAGGTTATTCACATCAATTTGACTCCTGGCATCAGTCTGGCACATGGACATCAACATGGCTTCAGGCTACAGCATAGACCATGAGCATCTGCATAAACTTCTGTGGTTAATATGGGCCATGGACATCAACCCGGACCCCAGCTGCATCAGAATCACTGACCCAGATATGCCCCTTGGTGGCAGCATGGACCACTGTAGTCCTTCGAGGAGGTCAAATCCAAAGAGTGGCCCGTACCTCATTTTGGGCCTCCATCGTGCTGATAGTCAGGGAGATCCTGCAGCAGGGCGGTGTGTTTTGGGACTGAGTCTGCATCAGTGGAAGCACCAGACTGATCCACCCGAGGACCCCATTTGGCAATGACTTGTTCCACTGTCAAACTCAGTCCTCTCTAACACCTGTTACTGCCTTTGTGTCTTCAGTTCTGCCTCCCTCCACATGGCACACACTGTTCTTCCATCTTTCTCACCTCTCCATCACACATTTGTTTGCTATTGTGGAGACACTTGCTTGACAATTGGGGCAGGGAGTTGCCTGCAGGTCTGGCCATCACTTATTCCTTTTGTAATGTTATTTATTTCTGTGCAGATCCAAATGTTTCCTCTCGGAGAACCCCCTCCCCCAATCCCACCCCACCCCCGTGCCTCCACTGGCTCTTGGTCCTGTGAAGGCTTGATGCTGCAGGGTAGGGTCAGTGGGGCAGGAGTGGGCAGGTGGGTAGGGGAGCACCTGTCTCGTCCAACTTGGCCAGCAAGAAAGACGGCAACCACCGGTTCTTCTTAAAGCAGTTTTACTCAGGCAGCTTCTTTCTTAAAATCCCCCAGCCTCTCTGGTTACAAGTGTTTTTCTCCCCTCCAGCCACAACTACGCCCCCACCAATCACCACAGGTCACATCACCTCATCAGGAAGGCTTGCTCAGCCAATCAGGGATTAGGGGTGTGCCATCCACCAAATATGGGTTTGTTTACAGGCTGGCCAGGAAGTTCAGAATGGCTTCCCACAAGCACCCTCCTGAAGAACTTATTTTAATATTATTTATTCATTCATTCATTCATTCATTCATTCATTCAGTGTACGACTGTTTTTCCTGAATGTGTGTGTATATACCATATGTAGAGATAGTATCTAAGGAAGCCAGAATAGGGCACTGGGGCAACTAGGACTGTCATTATAGATGGTTGTGAGTTTCCATGTGGGTAGTAGGATTCAAATCTGGGTCTTCTGGAAAAGCAGTCAGTGGTCTTCACTACAAAATCATCTCTTCACCTACTTGAAGAACTTAATTTAACAATTTTTCTTTGCAAAGCATGCTACTTTTAACAACCTTCCTTAACGTTTTCTGTCTAAGAAGCTATTATATTACCTTTAGTTTTGACAGAAATTTTTGCATGGTAAATAATTCTAGGCTGCTGTTTTTACTTTCTTGCAATGTTTAAATATTTCAGTGTGCTCACTTCTTATTTACCCAATTTCTTAGACAATCAGATATAACTCTAATCTCTGAAAATGGTGGTAGACACCCAAGTCCCAGGACTTGGGAGGACGAAACAGGAGGATCATGAGTTTGAGGCCAGCCTGAGCAGCTGAGTGAGTCCAAGATAGCGAGTTGCATATGTAGAACTTTTTCTCTTTCCTCTTGAATTCTTTCAGGTATTCTTTCTTCCTTTGATTTTTGTAATATCCTATGCCTAGATGCAGTGGTTTGATATTCATCCTTCCAGAGGTTTGCTAAACTGAGTCTACAGCTTGATACCTCACACCAATCTTTTTTTAGGTCATTTTGAGATAACTTCATGGTTCTTCAACTTGAGATTCTGCTGCTTCACCATAGTAAGCACTAAGATCAATGGTAAACATCACACATGCTTGACATTCGCTACTTAATTCTTTTTCTGTTCTGTTCTCTTTTGTGCAGTTATGTGGTGTGCTTTATAGTTAACTCAAAGTTCTTAAACACTGCATCTTATGTTTTCTGCAGGGTATTTTTCACTTCACTTTTCAGTTTGGGATGTGTCTGTTGACATATCTTTAAGCACAGCAATTCTTCTTATAGCTGTGTCCATTCTACTGAGAAGACTGTGATGGTTAATATTGTTGTCAATTTGAGTATATCTGGAATTAACTGAACCCTTTTGTGCAGTTATGTGGTATGCTTTATAGTTAACTCAAAGTTCTTAAACACTGCATCTTATGTTTTCTGCAGGGTATTTTTCACTTCACTTTTCAGTTTGGGATGTGTCTGTTGACATATCTTTAAGCACAGCAATTCTTCTCATAGCTGTGTCCATTCTACTGAGAAGACTGTGATGGTTAATATTGTTGTCAATTTGAGTATATCTGGAATTAACTGAACCCTTCCCCCCCAAAAAAAAAATAGAGGAGTACACCTCTGAGGGATTTTTGCTTAATTTGAAGTGGGATGATCCACTTCTAATCTGGATCTCTGAGGTAAGTAGATATACCTTTAATCTGAGTCTTCAATACCTTTAGCCCAGATCTTTTGAAGCAGGAAAACCTACCTCTAACCTGGGCCATACTTTCTGCTGAAAGCCTATGTAAGAACAAGGAAGAAGGAAGATTTTCAGTTTTGCCTGCCTTTTCTCACCTTGCTGGCAAGTCCATTCCTTCATTGGCATTAGAGCCTACATTTATGGCGTCTACTGAAGACCAACTGTGACATCCAGTCTTGTAAACTGAACAACTACTGGATTCTTAGACAATCACTAATGTATTAGCTAGAGCTCAGCCTATAAATTGTTCTAATAAACCCCTGTGTATGTGTGTGTGTGTGTGTGTGTGCATTCATTCTCTAAATTCTGTTCCTCTTATCTCTTTCTCATATTGTCCATCTATTCAAGCTTTCATTTGCTTAGGCATTTGTCTTGGTTCCAGAGATAGGACCTCACTTCCCATATGACATCTATGCATATTACCCATGAGCATATCTAGCTCACTCATTTGTTATTACTCTTTGTGGTGGTTTGAATGAGAAAGGCCCCATGGGCTCATTTCAATGCATATTCATCAGGGAGTAGAGCTGTTTAACAAGAATTCAGAGATATGGCTATATTGGAGTAGGTGAGTCCTTCATGGGGGAGATGTGTTGTAGGCATAAATTTTTCACAGCCTACTTTAACAAGGGTTCCTCCTCCCCTCTAGCCCACTACTCACCAGAGGTAGTGGAAAACAAAGATTATTAGCATACAAGGGAAGTGGACGTGTTTAGAAATAGTTCTTTGAGGAGATTCCAATCTCTGTTGATCTCAGTCCAGTCCATTAGCAAACACCAAACACAGATAAGCAGCTGCAGTCCAGTCCACTTGGCCATACCACACACAAACCAGCAGCTGCAGTCCAGCCCACTGGGCATACACCTCACAGGAACCAGCAAGAGCAGTTCAATCCAGAAGAAATTGTGAGGCTTTCCAACAGGCCTGAGTCTTAGGAAACAGCAAGAAGCTGCAGTTCTTTTCTCTTTATGAAGTTACCACAAGTGAAGCTCAGTAATGCAATGTAAAGCAAACCAATACATTCACATTGTCAGCAAAGAATAGAGAGACAGAGCAAAGTGAACCAACGATTGAGCTCCCAATGTTTGTGGGGTCATAGTTATATTCTTTCAAAACAACACATATCCTTTCACATGTCTGCTATAGCAAACTATCCTTTCACTCTTGTCTGCTTCAGGAAGACATCCTTTCACCTGTGTGCCCAGAAAAACATCATTTGACATAACTGACTTTCCAACAAAACCAGAAGTTTCCACTTCAGTGTGTCAGTAGGAGTGGGCTTTGAGGTTTCAAAAGCCCAAGACAGGCCCAGTGTTTCTCTTCTCTCACTGCCTTCTGCCTGCAGATCAGGATGTAAAGCTCTCAGTTACTGCTCTAGCACCATGCCTGTCAGCTTACTGCCACAATGATCATTGAACAACCCTCTAAAACTGTAAGCAAGCCCTCAATTAAGTGCTTCCTTTAATAAGAGTTGCCTTTTCACTGCAATAGAGAAGTAACTATGACACTGGTTATGTATTCTTACATCCAGGCTCATTAACATATGAATCATAGTTATTTAAATTAACAATCTGAACATTCCAACTTCTCTGCCATATACAAGGATACTTGCTCTGTCTCTCAAAATTTACTTTTTGTCCTTCCCCATGTTTTGTAATTTTTTGCTAAAATCCAAACATAAAAGAAACTTGTGTTAGTGATCATCTATGAATTTGATGGTAAGGTGGGGTGTAGCAGGGAAATATTCTCTAGTCTTATGATTAACTTTTAGTCTATTAGTGATTCCATGCCCCTTGGCTATAAATCTCACATTTCTCCCTCAATCTTGAGTGAGTCAGACTGACTAGAGTTAGAGACATTCTGTATTTTTGTTTCCCAGACAATTAAACTGTAATAGCAGTGTAATAGGTCAACCTCTGTTAATAGGTTCAGGCCTTGTAAAAAGCAGAATAGTTTGTCCTTTTTGAAAATGGCTGCTCTTCATTTATCCCTACAGTGTTCCCAGAGTCCCCAAACCTCATATTCACTGTGAGAACATAGAAGGATTGAGTGCTAACTTTTGCACTCTCTCTTTGCTTGGCAGAGTAACAGAAAATATCTGTTGGGCTGTGTGATAAAATGAATACAGACATCTTTGCAACTCTTAGACAAAATTCAGGAAAATAATCATCTATATTGAAGAGTAAAATACCGACAGGCTAGAAAAGTAGATTTTTCGTTATGTATTAATTGTACAACTGAACAAACAGTTCTTATCTTTTCTTGGCAGTATTAAAGTTGTCCATAAGAAGAGAATATCAAAATCAGCGTAAGGCAACAATAATAGTTTGCTTTCAGAATACAGAAGCTATAACCCAAGCCACACTTTATTTATTTATACTTTGTTCAATTTCTACATCATCACATCTTCTCCTTGTATTATTAAAAGACAACATTCTTGGTTGAGTCCTCCACATGTCAACGAGTGGCTGGAGACTCCCTTGGTGATGCAATATCCATGCTCAGATGTATAAGAAAATCTAGTGGCCTTTTATTTCCTCTTTCCTTGTTTAAATTTCTAAAGTTCTGTTCTAACTGCCACCACTGAAGATCCAAAATGCCTTATCACACTTATTCAGCATAAGTATTTTGCTCTTGTGAGAGCAACTTTAGTTTCCTTCTCCACATACTCTGTTCCTTCCCAGTATCTAGCCTTGTTTATACTGTTATCTTCTGCCAGATGATTGTCCTGTCATCTTTTCTAGAGTACAGCGAAAATTCAGGCTTTTTTATGACGCTCCCCACCACTGTAGCCTTTGGAAGATACATTCTGGTGCTTCTAGTCTGCTCCTCAGCACCTTCCCATCTCCTCTGTGTACGCACACACATGCTTCCTTCGCTTTATGTGATATGTAATGAAAGAGATACAAATAATATATGCAGCTGACCCATACCAACCAGTACAGAAGAAGGTCCATAGCAGGTTTTGTATGCTCTCAACTTGCTTGATTTTTGTCTGTCATGCAGGAGAGTTTCTTGCTATGAATAGGAAAGCTTGCAACCAGAGAGAACTCACTTTACTTCACCTTGACTGTATAGCACTTCTCTAGGTAGAGGTTACCTGTTTGGGCTTGCTATGTAGAAGCCACTGGAACATATTTATATACCAGATATAGTATAAAATCACTTTCTTTTATTTAAGGACTTCTCTTTAAAAGGATTCTGGTTTCTCTTTGATTTCATGAATTTCTTAGGTGCAATGGCAATTGAGTTACTAAAGAAACTCAAGATTAAACTCTGATGACCTTTAAATTTGTCTTAGTCAATATTCTATTCATGTGACGAGAAACCATAACACAGCAACTCTTATAAAAGAAAACATTTAATTTGGGCTTACTTAGAGGTTTAGTCCATTTATCAACGTGGCAGGAAGCATGGTCACACACAGGCAGGCATGTAGCTGAGAATTCTACACTCAGATCCATAGGCAATAGAGAGATATATTGGTCCTGGCTTGAGGTTTTTAATTCTCAAAGCCCACACTGATGACACACTTTCTCCAACAAGGCCACACTTCCAAGCCCCTGTCAAATAGTGGCACTCTCTAATGACCAAGCATTCAACGATATGAAACTAAGGGGGACATTCCTATTCTTTTTTTTTTTTTCTTTTTGGACTTTTCAGGGTTTTAATAGTCACATGCAGAGGTCTGGTTCATTTTAGCTCCTTCACTGCCAAACCAGGGGGTAGGGACTGCTTTAGCTTTTCTGCCTTTTCCTTGTCTGTGATAACCAGGGTGGAAAGGTACCTGCTGCAGCGAACCTTGAACTTCACATTATCCTTGTTCTTCTTGATCTTGACAGACTTGGCATCCTTCCACCGGGCTGTGAGCAGAAAGTCCTTGATTTCCTCAATTTTCTGAGGCATGGCGACGCAGGCTCAGCTCTGGCGACCACACGGGGAGAAAACCAAAGAGAATGGGAAAAGGGGACATACTTATTCAAACCACCACAGGATTAATGCTGCTTTAATGCCACACCTGTTTACTCAAATACCCTGAAACACCCTTTATATAATATGGTTTTCTGCTTTATCACAATAAAAATTGGCACTAGTGTTCACTTGCCTGTCTCCACAAATATCTTAGCATGGTATATTAAATTTCTATAACATATATTGGTGACTCATTTTAGGATGTGGTACATTTACACAATGGAATGTTATTCAGCCATTAAAAGCAAAGACATCATGAATTTTGCAGGCATGTGTATGGAACTTGAGAATATCATCTTGAGTGAGGTAACCCAAACCCAAAAGGATATGCATGGTATGTACTCACTTATAAGCAGATATCAGGCATAAAATACAGGATATCCATGCTACACTCCACAGACCCAAAGAAGCTAAACAAGGAGGAAGGCACAAGCAATGATGCTTGAATCTTACTTAGAAGGGAGAATAAAATAGTCATAAGAGGCAGATGGATGGTAGAAACTGTGTGTGAGAGGGGATGGGGAGAGGAATGGGGGTGTTTCTCTCTATTGCCTGTAGTTCAGGATCAGGTGTGAGGAGGGACAGAGGGATGACCAGATAGCCATGGCCATGAGAATTAATAGAAATCTGCAATTGCTAGGGGTAAGGAGGTGGGGACTAAGACTAAGAGACTAAGAGACTAAGACCTGGGACAAGGGAAGAGCCTAAGAATCAATGGGGGTGTCCTTAGCTGTGACTCACAGCATTTGGGACATGGAGCCTGAAGAGGCCACCTCCTGTAACCAGGCAGGAACTCCAATGGAACAGTAGTGATACCAGCCCACCCACAAAGCTTTTGATCCAAAACTTATCCTGTCTACAAGAAATGCAGGCACAGCAGATGAAGCAGAGACTGAGGGAATGGCCAAACAATAACCAGCCAAACTTGAGACCCTTCCCATGGACAAGCACCAATTCCTGATTCTATTAATGATACTCTGTTCTGCTTGCAGACAGGAGCATTGCTGTCCTCTGAGAGGCTCCACCCAGCAGCTCACTCAGACAGATACAAACACCCACAGCCAAACAGTGGATGGAGCCTGGGGACTCTTATGGAAGGACAGGAGGAAGGATTGTGGCCTATACTAACTCCACAGGAAGACCAACAGAGTCAACTAACCTGAAACTTTGAGGCTCTCAGAGGCTGAACTCCAATGGAAGCAAAGGGGCTCTCTGCACAATTTGTTTGTAGAAGGATACTCAGCTTATGAAGAGGGACAAAGGAAGTATAAGATAGAAGACTTTTCTGAAGGCAGAATATCCCTATTGATTTGGGAGACTATGTGGCAAACACTAATGGAGAGGTATTTACAAAGGATTAGAGCAATAGCCAGTTATTATGTTGTTAGGCAAGATAGTGTGAAGGCCTTTCAGAAAGGGTAATGGCTCAGAAGTCACATGGTATTTCTTTCCTTTTCTTTTCTCCTCTTCTTCCTCTTCTTCCTCTTCCTCCTCTTCCTCCTCTTCCCCCTCTTCCTCCTCTTCCTTCTTTTGAAGGAAGGGTCTCACTATATAACTTTCGACTGGACTCGCCTCCAACTCATAGGGATCCACCTACCTTTGTCTCTCAAGTGCTAGGATCATAAATGTGCACTACTATACCTGACCAGTCTCTGTTGTTTTTAAGACTGCAGCCTAGAAAACAAGACTCATGTGACCTAAATATCCTAGATTTTTCTAGATGGCGAAATGGGATCATAGGAAGCCCAGATTACATCAGTTGCAAGCTTCCATCTATTCATGAAAGAACAGATCCTGGTTGTATTTTTTTTTCTGGCTTTCTTCAGCTGGCTGGTTTAACCACATGTGTTGCAACAGGTTTACTAAGATGTTCACACTAGAGTCTGCTAGCTGTCCGTACCTCTGTTCCTGATGTCCCTTGTGTAAACAGTATTGTCTGTGTCTAGGGCACTGGCTTCCAAATTCCACACAGTTTCTAGCTTCTGAGGTACTGGAATCTGGGGCTGCTCATCCAACTGTATCATAATTTTTTTTCCTATTATGAATGTGATTATTTGATCCCAGCATCATGGAAAGTTACAAAAAAAAAAAAAAAGGTTTGTAGTGAGAATTCTGGAATTTTGGTTTCTTTTAAAAACACAGAAATATTATAAGAATATGTTTGCATTTTAATCCCTGGTGTGGGGATGTAGTGCTGCTTCAGACTGTCCAAAGCAGCTGACTATGA
Organism: Mus caroli; assembly: GCF_978045245.1. NCBI lineage: Eukaryota > Metazoa > Chordata > Mammalia > Rodentia > Muridae > Mus > Mus caroli. Next base: position 27,784,075 of record NW_028227260.1, read on the forward strand.
TCTGTCTCGTGCTCTAGCAGAGGCATGGTTTTGCCAGCTGCAGATAATTTCTGTGATTGTGTGGTCATTAGGAATTCTGAGAACTTTTCAGATGATATATAAATGCTAGGGCTCCAAGAGGTAGTGTGGGTGGTTGTTGGTCATCGGTGGTGGTATGGTGGTGGTGGTGGTATGGTGGTGGTGGTGGTGGTATGGTGGTGGGGAATGGTTTCAGTTTGTTAGTAGTTGTGCTCAAAGAAGAACCAAGAAGAACAATTCGATTCATAGATCTTTATCTCTCTCCAATCCATTCTTCTTCCTTTCCTATCTAGTGACAGGGGGTGAAATTGTAGGGATAAAGGTGTGTGTGTGTGTGTGTGAGGAGAACTCACAAAGAAGAAAGACCAGCTATAAAGGTTTCTTCAGCATTCGGCTATATTAAGTTCTTTTGGGGACTCAAAAATCAAAGAATCAGTCAAAATACCAACCTCTTGCTTCCCCAGTTTTCTTTCTGGTTTTCTTTCTCTCATTCTGTATACTCAGCAAAGAGAAACCCTGAGCAAAATCCCTCTTATCAGTCTTTCTCTAGCCTAGGCCCCAAAGTCTCATTTTACAGTCTTCTGTGTAAAGAAAGACACAGAGGAAGTGTCACTGATTTAAGACAAGTTTTCAGTACTGGCTTTTGCTTAACAGATACTGCTCTACACAGAAGGCTGTTTGTACTAGAGAGAGGAAGAACAAATCAAAGAGGGAAACTGTAATATAAAAGGAGAAATCACTACACAAAAATCATCAAACCTTGAGTTAAACCTTAACTACTAGTTAAGATTGCTTTCTCTGCACAATTACTAGAGAAATGGACTGAAAATTGCTGGGTTTGGCAGACATCATTGATTTGAAGGAAGCCTATTTCATTCCTATAGTTGAAACATTCTCATCCACAAATGAGTGGACTGTCTTTCTGCAACAGAGAAGTATTAACAGAAAGACAGCATCATTCTTAAACTGCACTTATTGCAATGCCAATGAAATATAGAAAGTTCTTTGTAGTCAGTCATGTAAGTATGTAGACGCCCTAGATGAAAAAAAAAAAGTTCAACTATTAATTTACATCTAAAAGTAGACAAATTTACAGACTTGTTTTGTTAGATAGTGTTCTGGTTAGTTTTTGTCAAGTTGACATAAACTAGAGTCACATGGGAAGAAGTAACATCAATTGAAGAATTGTCTCTAGTAGATTGGTCTGTGGGGCCTGACTGTAGGACATTTTATTGATTCTTGAATGATAAGGGAGGGTCCGGATCACTGTGGGTAGAAATATCCCCGGGCAGGTTGGCCTGGCCTATGTAAGAATGGTAGCCATGCAAGCCATGGAGATCAAGTGTTCTCCTATGGTCTCTGCTTCAGTTTTTGCCTTCAAGTTCCTGCCAGGAGTTTCTGTTTTAGCTTCCCTGATGATGGACTGTAACCTGTAAGGCTTTCCTCCTCACACTGCAACAGATAGTGAATGAAGATAATATTACTCAGGAGGGAAATTATATTAAATCACTAGCTTTAATTGTTGTGAAGGACTAGACAAAATTGAAAACTGTTAGTGATCTTGAAGCTGTTAGTGATGGCCGACTAAGCCATCTTCTGCTACATATGCAGCTAGAGATACGAGAGGCCCCTTGGTATTGCAAACTTTATATGCCCCAGTACAGGGGAATGCCAGGGCCAAGAAGTGGGAGTGGGTGGGTAGGGGAACAGGGCGGAGGGAGGGTATAGGGAACTTTCGGGATAGCATTTGAAATGTATATAAAGAAAATATCTAATAAAAAGAAAATAGAAGCTGTTAGTGAAGGACTCACAGAGGGTTGGAAGAATAATTGTTGAACATTGAACATCAAGAGTTTTTTTTTGGGGGGGGGGCTGGCGAGATGGCTCAGCAGGTAAGAACACTGACTGCTCTTCCGAAGGTCCTGAGTTCAAATTCCAGCAACCACATGGTGGCTCACAACCACCCACAATGAGATCTGATGCCTTCTTTTGGTGCGTCTGAAGCCAGCACCAAATGTATAATAAATAAATCTTTGGGCTGGATCAAGCAGGGACTGAGCGAGTGGAGTTGACCAGAGCAAGCAGGGTTGACCAGAGTGTGCAGAGGTCCTAAAAATTCAATTCCCAACAACCACATGAAGGTTTACAACCATCTGCACAGCTACAGTGTACTCACATACATAAAATAAATAATAAATCTTTAAAAAGAAAAAAATAGAGTTTTTTTGACAACAGGGAAAAGTTTAAGTTAGAAAAATATATTGTCAAGGTTACTATAATGAAGAAGATAATGATATAATATAGTGAGTATAAACAGAAGGAGATTTTTCTTTTACAACCAGGGACATTTGGCATTAATTGAAGTGTTTTTATTCTCTCTCTCTCTCTCTCTCTCTCTCTCTCTCTCTCTCTCTGTGTGTGTGTGTGTGTGTGTGTGTGTGTGTGTGTGTGTGTGTTGGAGAGGTGTTTGTGTTGTCAAAGGACAGGACAACTTGCAGAACTCAGTTCTCTCCTTTCATTATGTAAGTCCTAAGGGATCAAGTCAAAAGGCTTGGCAACAATTAAAATTTATGAATGTAGAGGTAAATAAGAGCATAATATGTAATATGCAATTTATGTTATATCTTAAAATAGCTGTATTTGATATTATATGTGAATGAAGAACTCACTGAGGTGTTTATAACTTCAGTGTTGTGGGGCTGCAGAGATGAACAGTGGTTAAGACTGCTTGCTGCCCCCACTGTTCCCTATTCCACTTGCTGCAGCTATGGTCAACCCCATCGTGTTCTTCAACATCACAACTGATGGTGACCCCTCTGGCTGAGTCTCCTATGAGCTGTTTGCAGACAAAATTCCAAAGATGGCAGAAAACTTTCGTGCTCTGAGCACTGGGGAGAAAGGGTTTGGTTATAAGGGTTCCTCCTTTTACAGAATTATTCCAGGATTCATGGACCAGGGTGGTGACGTCACATGCTATAATGGCATTGGCAGCAGGTCCAGCAAAGGAGAGAAATTTGAGGCAGAGGACTTCATCCTGATGTATACTGGTCCTGGCAAATTGTCCATGGCAAATGCTGGACCATTTCATGTTTTGTTGTTGTTGCTGCTGTTCTCCAAATCTGCTCTGTGAAGTGGGTGGATGGCAAACATGTAGACTTTGGGAAGATGAAAGAAGGCATGAGCATTGTGGAAGCGTTTTGGGTTCAGGAATGGCAAGACCAGTTAGAAGGTCACCATTTTCATCTGTGGACAACTCTGATACTTTTGACTAGCTGGCTTCTTACCCACCAGACCATTCCTCCTGTTGCTCAGGAGAGCACCACCACCCCCTTTGCTTGTAATACCCTGTAATCTGTGTTCACACTTATCTTCTTTAAGTTCCATATTTTCCTCATTCCTCGTTCCTCTCCAAGTCAAGTTGGATTGCAGAGTTAAGTTTAGGATTATAAATAAAAAAAATAAGAAGTGATATACATACACACACACATATATATGAATACATATACATATGCAGGTATAAATGAGAAACAAGGCAAGGTCAATGAGCAAGACAATCATTCTAGATCTTATTGAACACAATTTCGTCCCAAGAAAGTTACTCTTCTACATTTTGTTTTCTGAAGGGTTATTATCCACAATGTCTTCTTGGATATCTTTCAATAACTATTCGTTTTTGAGACAGGGGTTTCACTTTGTAGATGTGGACAGCACTATTTTAGAACTTTTTATGTAATCAGGATGGCCTTAATCTCACAGCAGTGCTCCTGCCTGAGCCCCTGGTGTGCTGGGATTATAGGCCATGTGCCACATATTCAGACTTTTAAGAGCTTTTGGAAAATAAAAGTTATAAATCTTTAGCTTCAAGACTCCAATGATTCTTTTCATAACTCATAATTATACAGAACAAGTTGAAATAATATAAAATTAAATATTTTTAAACAGTATCATGACTTTGTACGTCATCAAATCTCTCATTGTAAAACCTGCCCAGAAGCCCAAAGTAAAAATCCTTGCCTATTATGCAGTCTCCCCCTAGCATCTACCATTTTCCATTCTGTCATTATGAATGTATTTTAGATGTTCTACAAATGCAATCATACTATGTGACCTTTTGTGCCTGACTTTTTCCACTTACTTTCAAGGCTCATCCATTTCATAGCATAGATCAATATTTCATTTTATTTCCTTTCTTCGGATGAAGATATTGCATTGAATAGGTACAACACATCTGGTTGTTCAGTTACCTGCTGATAGATATTTGAGTTCAAAAATATGTGATCTAGTTTCACATTCTTGCTCTTGTAAATAGTGTTGCTATGAACATACATGGACATTTGTTCACATTCATTTTCAGTTACTTGGGGTAAACATTTGGAAACGGGAATGTTGGGTTATTCAGTAATTCTAGCTTGAACTTTTTGAGGAATGGATAAACTACTTTCTAAGCAGCTACACCATTTTGCTTTCCTGGCAGCTATGTAGGAAGATTCCATTTTTAAAATATCCTCGTCAATTCTTGATATTTTTCAGGTAATATTTTTCAATATTTTTTAGTCATCCACGTGTATGTATATGAAATGATATCTTCCCCTGTTGTCCTTTTGATGTATTTTTCTTTTTTTTTGCATGATTCCTTTTTTTTTTCATTTCAATGTAGATAACTTCCTATTTTGGAGTGTTTCTGAGATTTCACAAGTTCTTTTATACAGTTGAGAAGATGAAAAGATGAGAAGCAAATGAGAATGTGCTAGGAAAATTATATTTCCAGAAGCACAAATGTCCTCCTGTCCGTAATTCCCAAGAATTCTATATCTTTAATTAACATGTCAAAAGTCCCTTCTTGATATTGAGCATACAGGCTTGGACTATTTGCTGACACAGCTAGACTAACAATGAGAATGAAATGATACATCTGAAATAATGGAAGCAATAACATCTGGGACAAACTGACTATTACAGACATAAGTCCATGGCATACAAAGGATTTTGAAACATAGAATGAGCCTTTGTTGAGCATGTGCAGATAAAAGATGAATAATCTGGGAAATTTGGGGAGATTCCTAAAATCATATCAAGGAGAGGAAATTATTATTATTATTATTTTTAAGTTTATTTGATTTCAGGTGGGTATGGTGGCCCAAGTCTTTAATCTCAGCACTCTGGAGGCAGAGGCAGCCAGATCATTATGAGTTCAAGACTGGTTTGGTTTACATAGGGAGTTCCAAGGAAAACCCAGGTTACAAAATAAAAAGACCCTGTGTTAAAACAAACAAACAAACATTTATTTGCTTCCGTAGACGCATTTCACAGAAAGTGAAAAGATTGTATTTTCCTTAGTTATTACCCATTTTTATAATCTAAGCAAGCTTAGTATAACAAATGATCTTGTACAAATTTTGCTCATGGCTAAATTGTGAAACCTCTGGGACACTAGTAGGAAGGAGGCAGTGTGGTCCAGTAGGTTGAACGTTGAGCCTCGGGCTCAGAGACAACGCGTGTTTCCTCATCCTGTTCTGAAATAAGTTCCCTGTAACATTGCATATAGTACATACTTTCGTGAAGACTCTTTGTAAAGGAACAAAGAATTTGGACTATAGACCATCTTTAAAAGTATTTTTCAGCCCTAAAATTCCACTTGAGCAGTTTACTGTTGGTTACTTCACATTTCAAAGGCAAATGAGTATTGTTTCTTAATCATAGTCTTAGTAAGTGAAAACCTGTTTCAGTCAAACCCATATCACCAAAGCACAAGCCTAGAAAACACAGACTTTGAAGCACAAGACCTCCTTTTGTTTTGTAGACTAGGGCAGAGTGACTTGGTACAATTGTATCAGTGTTGAGCTGCTCTTTGCCTTGAGGTTCTTTATCTGTGTTTTGCAATCTGTGCTATATATGTTTGCTTATCAGAGTGCAACTGATGCTGGCAGGGCATACTTCTATATTCTAGTCAGTGGATAAAATATTTTGCATCTTCTAGAACTTTCCCAGTCTTTTAATTCCCTAACTTCTATGACATTAAGTGATGTCACTTCGACTTTCGATCTGAAGGTGTGTTTTTGGTCTTTACAGGGAGGTACTGGGTTTTTAAATGCTTTCTTCCCATCCCTTTTTGCTTGTAGGAAAAATCATAAAAATGCTACACACCAATGACCACCACCAATGAGACCTCTGCATACCTTCTAATGTAGGATTCACAGATGATGGTCAACTCATTACCATTAGCTCTTTGTTATAATACCAAGACTCTAGACAAGCTTTCCCTCTGCTGCACCTAAATGTAACATAATCCTCCCTAGGTAGATCACATCTTCTGGACTGCTTGCTCACCAGAGGCTCAAATTGCCAATGGAAAACACCATCTCAGTTGAATGAAATTGACATAGTCGTCACATTAGGTAGGACGGATTTCCAATTTTTTAGCTTTCCATATCTTTGTTTTGAAATTAAAAATATTTTTCATACAATATATTTTGATCGTGTTATTTCCCCCACACCAATTCTCTGTGTATCAGATAAAGAAGCTATGAAAGCTACAATCAGATAAATGTACAGGGTGTGGGGGGGGGGACGGGACTGATTTCATTTATATTATTTGCAGACTGTATGTATCAGTTCTCAATATTTTTATTACTTCTTGGCTATTCTTCCATGTTCATTTCCAGACATAGTTTCTATCAACAGTTTCCTTGTGTTTCTGCAAATCTTTCCTTCAGACCTTGGTCAATCTGCTTATGTCCCCAAATAGCAGAAGCCGATGAAAACCAGGATGTAGGAGAAAAAAACAAAATTGTAGTTGACCTGTCATTTAAGGACAGTGATTTCTGTTTAACTAAGCTTTCTCTCCTCACTGTTTCCCCAGAATAATGTTAAAGTATATTTTATCTCGAGGAGGGAAGGGAATACCTCCCAAACTCAAACAAGAAAATTACTTCTCTTTGCTCTGAAACAAATACTATTTTTGGTTGATGATTTTTTTTTTTTTTGACACAAGGTTTCTCTATGCAGCCCTGACTGTCATGGAACTCACTGTGGTAGACCAAGCTGGCCTCAAATTGATAGAGATCTATCTACCTGCCTCTGTCTCGAAAGTGCTGAGATTAAAGGCATGCACCACTAGACTGGCTGATGGAATTTTTGTTTGTTTGCTTGCTTTGTTTTCTTTTTTGTTTTTTCGAGACAGGGTTTCTCTGTATAGCTCTGGTTGTCCTGGAACTCACTCTGTAGACCAGGCTGGCCTCAAACTCAGTAATCTGCCTGCCTCTGCCTCCCAAGTGCTGGGATTAAAGGTGTGAGCCACCACAACTGGCTCGGAATTTTTGTTTGTTTGTTTGTTTGTTTGGTTTGGTTTTTATTCTTTAATCCTTTCTTACAGTCCAGACTTCATGCCCCTCTGGGTCTGCCCGCCTGAGGCCTCAAGTCTCTCAAGGGTTTGGTGCATCTTCTCTCACTGAGGCCAGATCAGACAGTCCTCTGTTGTATATGTGTGGGGGGCCTCATCTCAGCTGGTGTATGCTGCCTGGTTGGTGGCTCAGTGTCTGAGAGATCTCACGGGTCTAGGTCAGTTGAAACTGACCTGGTCTTCTCACGGGATGAAATGGAGTTTTTTTTTTTTTTTTTTTTTTTTAAATTGTACAGGAGACTTTATAGCATTAGAGTGTAAATTTATTTTCTTATTGGCCATTTACTAATTAAGATTGAAATGAAGAGTATTGGCTCAGGAACCATAAGACCAAGTTCTCAGCAAAATGGAGATTGATTTGCCCCAGATGGGACAAAGGACAGGGAATAAGAGACAAAGACAGGAGATAGAGGTGGAGGGAGAAGGAGAAAGGGACAAGGAAGAGGGTAAGGGTTATTTGTCCCAGAGGGAGACAAAAGATTGCCTTTGGATAGAGAGGAGACACCCGTGGCACGTAGGAAAATGTTTGTTTATAAAGGTACAAGGGGAAGCAACAGGTTAGAATGAGATGTTTAATTGCACATGTTAATTAGGTGATCAAAGGAGGCTTTTGATTGCTAGGCTACAATACTTTGATAGTATTTGGTAGTCAGCCTCAGGAGGAAGAAATGGCTAAATATGGGACTAGACCTTGGGGCCTAGCTTCAGGAATGTAATCTAACATTTTTTAAAGCAAGGCAGAGGGAATAAGGGAGTAGGTAGGGCAAGGCCTGCCAGAGCTGTGCTCAACAACTCAAGCTGGCCAGAGGCCCTTCGAAAATGATGACAGATTATTTTTCAATTTCTTTTGAAAATTAGAAGAAGAGGGCTGGAGAAATGGCTTGGTGGTTAAGAGCACTGATTACTCTTGCAGGGGTCCTGAGTTCAATTCCCAGCAACCACATGGTGGCTTACAACCATCTGTAATTAGATCCGATACCCTCTTTCTGGTGTGTCTGAAGACAGCTACAGTGTACTCACATACATAAAATAAATAAAATATTTTTTAAAAAATTAGAGGAAGAGTTTGTTTGTTTGTGTTGTTGTTGTTGTTTGAGACAGGGTTTCTCTGTGTAGCCCTGGCTGTCCTGGAACTCACTCTGTAGACCAGGCTGGCCTCGAACTCAGAAATCTGCCTGCCTCTGCCTCCCGAGTGCTGGGATAGAAGGAGTGTGCCACCACGCCTTTTTTTTTTTTTTTAAGGCAGGGTTCACTGTGAAGCTTGGGCTGGCCTAGAACCCTCTGTAGATGAGACCTACCTCTGCCTCCGGAGCACTGAGATTAAAGGCAAGCAACATTGCACCCAACCAAGTGTTCTGTTAATATGTGTCAATTATCTTAAGTGCTGCTCTTCAGTGAGTTTTAAATGTTTCAAAAGTAAAGAGAATCAAATTTATGAACAAAGATAGTCATAACTTATAGCTTATAAGTTATGAACAATTTAAAAGACAAGCTCAAATATCCCACAAACAAAGTGGTATGGGAAACAGATTATGTGGGACATACCTGTTAGAGAATTATGAAATACTAATGTTGCATAAGATGAAAATTTTAACACTATTTAAAGAGCATTTTAAACTGAGTTCAGTGACTCTTGCCTTTAATCCCAGCACTCAGCAAGCAGAGGCAGGCGGATCTCTAGGATGAGCTTTCGTCCAGCTTGGTCTACATACTGAGTTCCAGAGTTGGGAACAAGCAAAAGAAACTTATTCTAAGTACGACCATTTTGTTTTCAGACTCCTTTTAATCATAGGGAGAAACTAAATTCAAGATCCCAGGCCCCAGGGTTACTGGGAACTTCCCTATAGCGGGACAGCTTCTGTTGTAAACGGTTGTCCGAGTACCCCATCTCAATGACAACGTCTCTGTCTTGCGGGCAGGGTCAAACGAGTTCATGTTTCCAGGCCTTGGAATGAACACCTCTCCCACTTCTCTAAATGTTTTCTTGATTGTCTCTTAACTGACAAAGAATACAGAAATTGCTGTTATCTAAACCAAGGTGCATTAGTTATAAAATATATAACCAATTGCTTGCTATGCCCTAATTGAACAATGTGTAGCTGACCTGCTCCTTTGTCCCCTTATCACTCTGAGTTCCGGACCTAAGGTCTGGGAAAACTAATTAAGGACCCTGAAGCCAAGGTCCCTGGATAAGGCTTGGTCTCCAACCATACTCCCTTAGATAACATTGTAGCTCCCCACAGCAATCCCATTGCTTTTTGTTAACATCTTTTTAAAATGTTGTACAATCTCCATTCCTGGACCAGGATCAGATCCGGAGCTGGCACCCTGAGTGCTCAGAAAAAGAAAAAAAACTTTCATTTTTAAGCTTCTGTATCTAAAGCGAGTTTTTTTTTTTTTCTTTTTTTTTTTTCTGGGTCACCCTGGCTTTCACCTGGAACCCAACACCAGGATAACCAGAGCTACATAGTGTAATGATGTCTTGAAACAAACAAAAAGAAACAAACATGACATGACAACTATTTGCAGGGCCGCTGGTACCTCCCCCACCCTTTTGCATGGCCTTAATCCCAGCACTTGGGAGGTAGTGGCAGGTAGATCTCTGAGTTTGAGTCCAGCCTGGGCCTCCAGGACAGCCAGGGCTACACAGAGAAACCCTGTCTTGAAAAATCAAAAATGAAAAGAAAAATCCTTGTTCCTCTGCCTCCAGGCGTCTAGTATAGGCATATGAAAGCTCCTTAGACAGCAAGGAACATTTTCCTGTCTATCAGATGGGCAAACCTTTCTGATAGATATCTTTCAATTTTGTAAAGAATATGAAGAAACTGGCACTCACACACTCTGGCTGCGGCTTTTCCCCCCAGACAGTTTGACAAGATCTTTAAAATGTAGCATGCACATCCTCTGTGACATCATTTCCACTTACTGAGGTCTCTCTCCTTACAAAGAGGTTTTGTTTTCTGATTTTGCAGTGGTGAGGATTAAATCTTGGGGTATTGTGCAGGCTGGACAAGCATTACCATAAACTATATCCAAAGCGTAGATAAGGAAGCTTAGGCAGATATCACAAAGATCCATGTGCAAGGATATTCGTTGGAGCATTATTTCTGAGGCTGAAAAACTAAGCAAAAATATTGTATTTGTTCTTTTAATTTCAGTTTTTGGGCAACTCTTTTGTCTGCGTGTATGTGTGTATGTGTACCACATGCATACTTGGTGCCTGTTCAGGTAAGAAGGTAGCATCAGCTCTCCCAGAACTGAAGTTATGGACGGTTGTGAACCACCACTTGGATGTTGGGGATTAAATCTTGGTTATCTGCAAGACCAACGCATTATTATAAATGACGGAGCCATGCATGTTTGCAGGCCTCAAGTAAAACTCTCAAATGTTTTTAGTGAAATGAGCTCTCAGGTTGAAGTTATCCACAAAGTGTGAAGCTACCAGCCTAGAGAGCCTTTCCATTTGAGAAAGGATGCTCTTAAAATGTATAGATACACCTTCAAAATACTTATTTTAAATGTCTTCTCGTGAAAAAGAGCTAACATAGAAGTAGGATGTGAGGGGCTGGAGAGACATCTTATTCATTAAGATTGCTTCAGCTCCTGCAGATGACCTAGGCTCAGTTCTTGGAACTAGGCTGTTTGAAAAGAGGTCTTGCTTCTCTTTTAGGTGGGTTTATGTGATAATGATCTTTAAAAGCATATTTATTCATTCACATTCATGTTTTCTTAAAGTGATGAGTATTCAAGATTTTGCACCTTTTTTTTTAAATTTTAGAAATAGACGTGTCCTAGTTTGCTTTCTGCAACTATGAAGAAACACTGGAGGCAGCTTAGGGTATGCAAGGGTTTCTTTCAGCTCACATCAGCAAGAGAAACCAAGGAGTGCACCCGGAGACTGGAGACAGGCGCTGAAGCAGAGGCCACGGAGGAATATTATGTTCTGGCTTGTTCCCCATGGCTTGGTCAGTCTGCTTTCTTATACTATCCAGAACCATCTGTACATAGGTGGCACCATCCCTAGTGAGCTGGACCCTCCCAAACCAATTGTTAGGATTCTGTCTAAGCTCCACCCCACAGTTCCCTGGCAACAGCCAGATAGACCTGGCCCACTATAAAAGGGGCTGTTTCTCCCCTTTTACTCTCTTGCCTTTCTCTTGCCTCTTACCCCCTTGCTCCCCCTCTCTCCCCATTCTCTTATCCCCCCTGTCCATGTGGTCATAGCCAGCCTCTACTTCTCTACTCTCTCCTTCTCTCTGCCTTTCTTGGCCTCTACTACTCTCTTAACTCCCCTCCCCATGCCCTGAATAAACTCTATTCTATGCTATACCCTCATGTGTGGCTGGTCCCTCGGGGGTGGGGGGGGTGGGGAGGAATGTCTCAGCATGGGCCCACTGAGGCACCTCCTTCCCTCATACTTCACCACACCCCCACAGAACCTATTCTTATATTCCTTTATCTTTTTATGATCACAACACCAATCATTAATCATGAGAATGGGGATGGAGAGATAACTCTGTGGGTAGAGTCCCGTCAAGTCTGACAACCTGAATTCAAACCCCAGGCCCACATGATGGAAGGTTGTCCCCTGACTTATACATCCACACATGTAAATAAATAAATAAATAAATAAATAAATAAATAAATAAATAAATATTGCTCCACAGATTTGTCTACAAGCCTCTCATGGAGACATTTTCTCAGTTAAGGTTTCCTCTTCTCAGATGACCCTATCTTGTGTCAAGTTTACAACAACAACAACAACAACAAGCCATCAAACAAACTAATCAGTAGAACACTATCTACTTTATAGACCTGTGTGAGCGGTACAGGGACTAATGTGTTTGCTTCCATGGCTGGCACAGAGTAAACATTTGGTAAATGTCAGTGTTTATGATTTAAACATATTGCTAAATGTTTTCTATTTGAATAACAGACACTTTCATTATGCCATATTGTCTTATAGGGCCAAAGTGAAGAAGAGAGTTTTTTTTTAAATCATAGTATTTTAGTTTGAAGGATTGCAGAGTGACAATTTAGACATATTTTATTTTATATAATCCATAAACTAAGTGAGTATTTGGAAATTGTCAGGTACAGGGGGCTTTATGGTCAGACAAAGTTTTGTGAAGAAAGTAGCTCAAGGATTTTAGACTTCAGATTTAAGAAATGGCCAGCTGGTCATTAAGAACCTGAAGAATGGCTGTTCTTGGTGTAGCGTCTTTTATTTGTTTCTTTTTAAATTCTCCTGTGTAAATGAGGCACCTGATGATTGTCTCGGACTTTTCCTCACTGTGAAGAAGTACCTGACAAACAAGTTGAGAGGAAGGCATTGTTTGTGTTCATGGTTTCTGTTCATAGTCCTAGGCTTTTGTTGATTCTATGCAGAGAGGCAGAGCATCACCGAGGTGGGAGCATGTGGCAGCACCTCATAGCAGCCAGAAACCAGAGAAAGGAAAAGCTCAAGGAGCCCAGATGACCAGTGGCCAGCCCCTCTGTGAGCTACTACTTCCTCTAGCTAGAGCCTATGGCCTAAAGTTCCTTCTGCTTCCCTAAATAAGTGCACCAGCAAGGGACATAGTTGGACACTTGACCCCAGGTGGTACATTTCATATTAAAGTCACACCAGTAGCCCATCGCTGCCGTTTCTACACAAATGCTGCAAGTAGATGTTTTATGAGTACGTTTTCATGTCATTTTCCTTTTGATGGGTCTTGTAAGGGAGGTATATTACTACCTCCACTTCGCAGGTGAAGAGCTTGAGACTGAGAAACAGGCTGCATGGCTTGCTGTAGGATGATTGGCCCAAGTCCACATCCCAGGTGGTTTTCCCTCCTACTTTGTTGCCCCTGTCATTGACCTACCACCTATACTAATGGGTGATTCTGAGGAAAACACATTTAAAAAGGTATTATTTTACTAGCCATTTAAGAATATGACTTATGGGATCTTCTTGTGTGTTAGAGGGGAAGGATAGAGGATTTGAGTGAGTTACAAGGTTGGAGATCTTGGGCTGGGGGGATGGTTCAACAGTTAAGAGTACTGACTGCTCTCCTGAGTTCAATTCCCAGCAACCACCTGGTGATTCACAACCATCTGTAATGGGATCCGATGCCGTCTTCTGGTATGTCTGAAGATATCTATAATGTACTCATATAAATAAATCTTTTTGGTTTCCTTGTTTGTTTGTTTCAAGACAGGGTTTCTCTGTAGACGAGGCTGGCCTTGAACTCAGAAATCTGCCTGCCTCTGCCTCCCAAGTGCTGGGATTAAAGGCGTGTGCCACCCCTGTCTGGCAATAAATATTTTTAAAAAAAGATTGGTGATCTTTTAATCTAATATGATCAGACTTGAAGCACAAAGATAACTTTCTTACAGATTTGATGACTTCTAGCATCTCTCACTCTCTCTCCCTTCCCCTCGCTTTCCCTTCCCTCCCCCTCCCCTTCCCCTCCTCTACTCCCCCCCCTTTTTTCCCCTCTTCATCCCCATCTCTTTTCTTTCTCTCCCTCCCTCCTTCTCCCCCTTCTTCCTGGCTTTATGAACAATATATTTTTTTTCCTTTTTTGGAAAGTTGCTAAAGCATTTTTTTTTGTCAAGGAACACTGCCAATATTTATTTAGGGAGCTTTGGAGTTAGCTTTAAAAAGGACATTGAAGGAGTCTCGAAAGAGAAACTGAAATAAAGTTCCATTAAAACTCTAGTGCCTGCAGCTCTAAGTGCCTGTATGAGTTCTAGCTAGTCCATGTGGCCTTGGGGTTGATGGGGTAGGGTATTGATAATTGATAGATTCTGGAGTAAGGAGAGCTGGTTGTTTTTAAAGATGTGGCCCCTAGTAAACTGAGCAAGCCCCAGGGACTGGTCTCACCACATGAGTACATAAGTGGTACCCATAGGAATCAGTGGGTTATAAAAACTAGAGATGAAGTTGGGAGAGGGGACAGGGAGTGGAGAGGTAGATCCAGGAGGGGTTATGGGGAAGTGTGTGTGTTTGTGTGTGTGTGTGTGTTGTGGTGAATTTGATCAAACTCTCCATGTGTTTGAAATGCTCCAGAAATTAGTAACAATATTATATTTTTAAAAACCTACTGTTTTTATAGATTAACTTGGGAATACCCAAGTCACTAGACAAATCAGCATCATTAAACTTCCTATTTTAAAGCATTAGATGGATTTCCATTTGCTTAGGTTTGTTCAGTGAGTTTGAAGACCAATGAAATATATCAGGATAAAAATAAAGGACTATGAGAAAAGATAAAACAATGTTCAAAATAATACTTATATCTAATTAGTATACCTTTGACCATTTTTGTGGTTTTCATTTGATAAAGGAGACCAAACCCAGCGACTTACTGGACTGTGCCTTCAGCCTTGATTTTGAGCACTTTTGAAAAGTCAAAAGTTTAGTTTATTATTTCGTTCACAGTGAGATCACCTCCTGAGGTTTCTGGTTTCACTAGTTGCTTCACACACACCACTAAAGAAAATATTTTGCCTGGTTATCAGGTCTGTAAAAATAAAGTTTGTTAATGGCAAACTCTAACATAATTTGTATATTCAAATATTATCACAAAGTCCTGCTGCTTGTATTTGGGCTCCAGGAGGAAATTATTATTCTAGTAACTCAAGAAGTAAGTTTAAGATGCAGACTTGGTACATAGTGAAGAACAGTTGTTTTCTGTCCTTCCATAAATAACTAATGCCAAGAGCAGGCTGGCTATCTGTTTCAGCTTCTTATTACACGAGAGCAAAGCTAGCAGGCACTAAATATCCATTTAAAAATCTGCTAACAGAGCGGCCTTGTTCAATTCCATTTAGCTTCTAGAAGCTTTATTTTTCTATACTTTTTTGAAAAGTGGCTTTGAAATGAATTTTTAACATTAGCATACTTAGAAGTAGGTTTCATTAGGACATTTTATACATATTTATACATATTTGTATATGTATACATATTTGTATATGTATAAAATAGTGTATGCACTTATTTGTCTCTCTGTCCTACTGTCCTCAGACCTTCTTCTCAGTACCTCTTCTGGGTTTTTTTTGTCATGCGTATGCCTTTTTTTGTTTTTTTGTTTTTGTTTGTTTGGGTTTTTTTTTTTTTTTTTTTGAGACAGGGTTTCTCTTTATAGCTCTGGCTGTCCTGGAGCTCACTTTGTAGACCAGGCTGGCCTCGAACTCAGAAATCCGCCTGCCTCTGCCTCCCGAGTGCTGGGATTAAAGGCGTGTGCCACCACGCCCGGCTGCGTATGCCTTTTTTTGTGTTGTATTTTGAATCTTGAGAGTTGCAGCTTGTATTTTCCTTCCTCTTCCTTTGACTCTAACTTGAATTTGGTGGGATGTTACTGAGTCTACTTCACAGCAAGCCTCTGGGAGTGGTAGGAATTCCAAGCTCTATTACTAGTTAGGTTTGTGACTAGACACATTGTTTCATTTGCATCTGTCTCCTCATCTTTCAAAGACAGTAATCTTCCATCCTCAAAAGGCATAAAAACGTTGTAACCGCTCTCAAACCTCAGACAGCTGCCTGGGGAAGGAGGAATGTTTGCTCTGGGGCCATAAGTCTTAGATGGCTTCTCTTGCTTCCCTTTTGTCCCTCCCTCCCTCCCTCCCTCTCTCCCTCCCTCCAGTCTTTCCTTTCATTGTCAATATATATAGTGTGATCTTGAGATCGGCTTTCCTTTTGTAGCTCAGGCTGGCCTCAAACTTAGATCTGTCTTAGTGTACAGAGCTGGGATCACAGACCTGTGCCACTGCTCCCTGCTCTCAGTTTTGCTCTTCTTTGACACAGTGTCTCCCCTCCCCCCTCCTCTCTTTGATTTTTCAAGACAGGGTTTCTCTGTGTAGCCTTGGCTGTTCTGGAACTCACTCTGTAGAGCAGGCTGGCCTTGAACTCATGGATCTACACCTGCTTCTGCCCCCCAAGTACCAAGATTACAGAAGTGTGCCACCATGCCTGGCTATTTTACCTCTTGTTGGAGTAATGTTTTTTCTTTATCCCTGGGTGTGGTTAAATGTGAAGGAAAAGATCTGGTAGGTGATAAAGCTGACCAGGACATTGTGGGCACTAATTAATAGTTTAAGTGATAAAGATTGTGAAATTACAAGTAACTTCTTGGTCCGATATATATGTGTGTGATACACACACACACACACACACACACACACACACACACACACACACAGAACCTGATAGCTTTTCTTCTTTATGTAGGTCTTGTAAATTTTGAGGGACTTCTGTAAGCTAAAGACTACTGAGTTCAGAAGAGTTCATTAAAAATGTTTGGGCTACGTGTGGTACTTTTGTTTTAATTCCATAACGAAACCCTAGGTTTGTTGGAGGAGTAGATGGTTTGTTCCTTCAATTTTTTTTTTTTTTGTATTAACTCTGGGATAAATGACAGGTCTCTGTACACTGTAGGTACCTAGTGGACTCTATAGCCAACTAATAATTATCTGTTTCTGGCATTACAACAAGGTCTCATAAAAATAAAGATGACAATTAAGTTTGTTGTTTGAAGTCCTGAACTTTCTAGGTCAATCTTGCAAAAGGAAAAGCACATGAGTGCCTTATACCCAAGTTGGTGGCTCTATTGGAAATGAAATGAGCGCTACAGCTGTAGAACAACATTCAAACAAGCTGGACATTTTTGCTCTCAGCCAGGCACACTAATACTGTCATTCGGGGTGCTTCTTAAAAATCCAAAATTAAAAAATTTCACCAAATCAAAATCCACATCAAAACATCTGAGGATTATTTCTCCAGGTATTCCCATTGGAACAAACATCCCAGATGATTATGACACACAAAGCCTAAAGCACTACTGAAGCCAGCAATGTGAGGCAAGCTATTGTATGTGTGTGCAGCACACACAGTCATTCTGTAAGAGAAATGAAAAGTAGCTAGTAAAACAGCCATAACAGGAAGAAAAAAAAGCAGCCGGTCATGGAACTGGAAGAATAGTTTACATTTCTTTTGGCAACTTATTCTTGGTAATTTGTTGTGGCTTATTATTCCCAATTACAATTTTGTCTTGAAGTCCTGAGATAGCCTTTGGAATTATAAACAACAACTTCTCAATTCTTGGGAGATTAAAATGGCCTATATCAAGAAGTCTCAGAAGCAATAGAATCTCACAGTACTGCACTTTTTCTTATCAGTTGTGGGCTCTTTTGCCCAAACTGAGTGACGCGCGCAAAACCCTGCCTTCAGGAAACATTTCATGAGCCCGAGTGAGCAGGGAATCTTAATACAGCTCAAGGCAACAGATAAAAGGATAGAAGGCTTTGGTTTTCAGGAGCTAGAAGCTAGCTGACAAGGTTAAGATCTCTCTCCTATAGGAAGCACGAGGCAGTCCAAAGATAGGTATCTAACTAAGGGCAGCTGGAAGATGACCCCGGGGGAACTTTCATCCTGGGTGGAGTCCCGGGTAGCCCGCTAGGGCGTGGGCCAGTTCTGCGGCTCTAGACTACTGGGCGCTAAGTCCTCGTGGGCTATTTTGCCCAGCACTGCGGGAGCGGCATGGTGGCTGTGGGCTCAAGGGAGGCTTTAGGCGACCTGCGACCCTTCGGAAGCAGCCCTCCTCCTTTGCAGCAGCTGCAAGCCCGATCGGGCTCCGCCTCTTTGGCGGTGACGTCCTTAGTGAGCGGAGGCGGGCGTGTGGGTGGGCCGAGCCAGAGGCCGCCTGCGATTCGGCGGGCTCAGCCACACCACCGTGCTCCCCCGCTCCGCCCGCCCCTCCGGGCTCGTCTTTTCCGGGCTCGCGCCGGGCCCCGCCTCCGCTGGCTGTCCGGGTTGCGCGCGCGCCGCTGCGGTTCTCTCCCTCTCTCTCTTTTTTTTTCCACTGGTCTCCGCGGCTCGCCCCTCCTTGCCAGGCAGCTCCAGAGCTAGCGGGCACGCGAGCTCCTCTCCAGGAGCTTCCTTCCTCTTAAGGCCGGGACCCAGTGGCAGACTCGTGGCGAGCGAGGCAGCACCTTCGGTGAGTGATCCTAGGCTGGGGAGGATGCGGCTGCTGCGCCCTTGCCCCGGAGAGTCCCCGATTCCTGCCGGGCTCCGCGATCCTCACCTGAGCCGGCTGGAGGTCGGGGTTTGGGGGGTGGGGGGGCGCTCGGCTTTCCGGCCGCGGCCGCTGGCTCATGGAGAGAACCACCGTCACTATCTCCTCCTTTGATGCTCTCTGGGATCCTCCAGAACCCCACCTGGCTCTTCCCTGTACCCCCGCTGTACCCTGAGAGCCATGAGAACTCTTCCTCCAGGGGGTACCGGGCTTTGCCAAGACTCAGTTGACTTGAGCACACCAAGTGCCTGCTAGACCTCCAAACGACCTTTAGGTCCCCCCTAGACCTCAGCTCCATTTTGTCCCCTCCCTTGTCACTCTGTAACAGGGTCCGGGCGCCTGCGGGTGGTGGTGGCGGCGGCGGCGGCGGTGTCTTTGGTTCTAGAAACAGCTGCTTTCTCGAATTTGGGGAGGGTGCCTTCGCTTTCGATAGATACTCTCTCAGCATCCATACCTTTACGTATGTTAGCAAACAGCTGGATCGTAGCTGCAGCTTGTACCCTGTGATCTTCCCGTCTTTATCTCTGCGATCAGTAGGTGCTGTATAGTTAATATTAGGTTTATTCACTTCCTCTTCCTCTCATTCGAGTACCGAAAAGATCTGTAGCTGATGTCTATAGACAGAAAAACCTAGGAGAATGTGATTCATTGCCTAACTGGTTACATATTTGAAATCCGACGTCATTTCTCCTTTTACTCCAGCATCTCCTTCGAAGACATTTTTTTCCATCCTTTTGAAATTAATTTGCTCATTCGTACTTTTCATCTTAAAAAATACCCGTCAATTCTCACTCAGTAGAAACGACGGTAGGGATGGGAATAAGGGGAAATGAACCTTGTTGAAGAAGTAAGCAGTTTGCTTTACTGGTTCATGGTTTTAATCAACCACTCAGTTTCCTCTTCTGTGGAAATATGCCCAGCTGTCATGCAGTTGGATTCAAGCATAACCGAGGTTCCTTCTCATATTTTGTCTCTTGAACCTGTAAATTCATGCGTAGTGACACGTTTTTACAGATAGTTAACCCAAGAAAGCCATTTCCTGCACTTACTCGTAACTTTAGTGTTATTTTTTTCTTTTTGTACTTGCAGTAAGCAAGGCTTCCAATTTTTTTTTTTTTTTTGGTTTTTCAAGACAGGGTTTCTCTGTATAGCCCTGGCTGTCCTGGAACTCACTTTGTAGACCAGGCTGGCCTTGAACTCAGAGAAATCCGCCTGCCTCCGCCTCCGGAGAGCTGGGATTAAAGGCGTGCGCCACCACGCCCGGCACCAAATATTCTTAATGTCTAAACCACCAAGTGGAGATCAATTACAGTGCTGCTACTGAGCAGGTCAAGCAAAATTTGAAATGTAAGGCCTCTTCCCTTAAATTGCAAACATAGCTCATCTTTTCAGCGGAGTGTGCAAAAGTGGGAAACATGGTAGACTTCTGTTCAAATTTATGATCTTTGCCATTTCCATGGAGCAACCGGTATTATATTGTCAATATATGTGCAAATTGGGATAAAGGACCTTGGCATCAATCAGATATAAAGAGTTTTACTGTGTTGGGTAGAGATCTGATGGATGGAGGAAGAACAAAATCTTGCCCACATAGGTGGCAAGAGACCTGAATCCAGACTTCTGGAGATGCTCCAACTCCAGCCTCTCAGCTATACTAGCTATATGCACCTTGAACAGGGCACTTTTCTTAGTTTTCACATATATAAATTAAGTGACTGTATGGTTGGCAGGATGATCCATAAATCCCTTCCTTTTGGCTTCCGTTTTTAAAAAACTAAGATTTTTTTTATGAAGACATGTATTTTAGTGCACTTCACATTAAGGCTGGGGCTGAATCTTGTTATATCATATATCAGTTTAGAGTATCATCTCAAAGTTTTCATAGACTAGCTTTAATCAATAGAGTATTAATTAGTTCTTAGCTAGGGTAGTGGTCCAGGACTTTAATCCCAGCACTTGGGAGGCTTAGGTATAGGCATAGGCTTAGGCCAAGGTGGAGGCGGAGGTGGAGGCCGAGGCCAAGGCCAAGGCCAATGCGGCCGGGGACTGAGGCGGAGGTGGGGCCCAGGCAGAGGAGGTGGAGGCTAAGGCAGAGATGGGGAGCAGAGGCTGGCAAATCTCTGAGTTTGAGTCAGATATCTAAATTAAAGGCTAGCCTACTTTACCCAGTGAGTTCCAGGAGAGCCAAAGCCAACATGGAGAACCATTGTCTCAAAAACAAAACAAAAGCCAAAACAAGATGATTAATTCTTAAATTCATTCCGACTGTTCAAATGCATAAATCAGAGGGAGTGAGTTTTACAAATATTAGGTTAATTTCTACTACTAGTATGGATGGGTACCACACTGAGTTGAAGATACTCGTGACCTTTAGAACCTTGTAAGGGTGTGAACATACTGCCTTAAAACTGTAATTAGCTAGTAACTTTAAAAGTCTATACAGAGGGCCTGGAGCGATGGCTTAGAGGTTAAGAGCAATGGTTGCTCTTCAGAGGAACAAGGTTCAATTCTCAGCACACACATGGTGGCTCACTTCCCTCTGTAGCTCCCAGTCTCAAGGGATTCAGCACCCTCTTCTGGCCTCTGAGAGCACCAGACATGCCTGTGATCCACAGACAAACATGTAACTAAAACACCAATGTACATAAAATAAAAATATTTAGCTGGTTATGGTGGTACATGCTTTTAAGCTCAGCACTTTTTGGGAGGCAGAAGCAGGCAGATTTGTGCTACAAAGCCAGCCCAGTCTATGTAGAAAGTTCCAGAATAGCCAGGACAACATAGACCCTGTCTTTCTTTTTTTAAAAAGATTTATTTATTTATTTATTATATGTAAGTACACTGTAGCTGTCTTCAGACACTCCAGAAGAGGGCGCCAGATCTCGTTATGGATGGTTGTGAGCCACCATGTGGTTGCTGGGATTTGAACTCCGGACCTTCGGAAGAGCAGTTGGGTGCTCTTACCCATTGAGCCATCTCACCAGCCCTAGACCCTGTCTTAAACAACAATAATAAAACTATATTTTAAAAACATATGCAGAGCTGGGCAGTGGGTTTGTGCATGCCTTTAATCCCAGCACTTGGGAGGCAGAGGCAGGTGGATTTCTGAGTACGAGGCCAGCCTGGTCTACAGAGTGAGTTCCAGGATAGCCAGGGCTACACAGAGAAACCCTGCCTCACCCCCCCCCCAAAAAAAAAACAAACCAAAACAAACAACAACAATAACAACAACAGAACCAAAAAAAAAAAAAACCCCAACAACAACAACCAACCAACCAACCAAAAAAACATATGCAGAAATCTCACTCATTCTATTTATAATTCATTCCACCCTCTTGTTCTTCAGGGTGTGATGGTTAAGAGAACATCACTTATTCTATGAAATTGTAGACTAAGAGGATGGATGGCGTGGTTTTAGTGAGACACATGGACATATAGTTTATTAAAATATTAAGATTCAAGTTGGGATGAACAAAATCCCCTTAAAGTTAAGCCTTAATAGGGGCGGAAGAGATCATCATATTTTATTATAGGCTCTTTGTTTGGTTTCTCTGTGTAACAGCCTTGAGTGCCTGGGAGGTCCACCTGCCTCTGCCTCACCAGTGCTGGGATTAAAGGTTGTACAACCATACCTTGGGCTCTACTGTTAGTTCTTTGTGGCGTTTCTTGTTCTCCTCCCCTCCTTGACTTTCCTTAGGGAAATTAATAAGGTTTGTTTTTCCATTTCTGCTGCTGGCTGATATCATATATTTTATACATTTTCCTTTTTTGATTATGGATCCTGGTTTTGTTGTAGATTGTCATACAGTTATAAGGAATAATACCTCAAATCTGATTTCAACCAATGTTATTATCAAAAATAATTAGTATATAACAGGACAACTAAGAAGTTGAAATACAGGGTGTCCATATTCACATTCCCCCATTTTTTCTTTTCTTTTTAAATTTTTTTTACTCTTGATTTGTATGCATGTGTGCCTGCCACATGTGTACAGATGCTTTCCCAAGCCAGAAGAGGGCCTCGATGCCTTGGAGCAGGAGTCATAGGCATTGTGAGCTGCCCAACACAGGTACAAGGAGCTAACCTCTTGTCTGCAAGAGCAGCAGGCTCTCTTCACTGCTAAGGTGTCTGCCGGCCTCACTATTTCAGCACTTTTAGCATGCACTTCGTGTGTGTTTTAGTTCTGCACACTGGTAGCATATGTCGCTGCTTTCTGGGATCACTGTAGGCAAGTAAGTCATAGAGCAGTTCTGTCCCACTAGGGGCACTTATGTTACCCTTTTATACTTTCAGCCATCTCTTAGCTCTCACTGATGTGTTTCTCGGGTCTCTTGTCATTCCAAGAAAGCTAAGTAAATGGGAACACAGACTGTAACCATTTTAGATTGCCTCCTAATACTAACCTAATTCTTGGAGAGTCATGAGATTTATATCCTTAATCAATAATCGGTTCTTTTCACTAGTGAGTAGTATAGCATGCCATAGATGTATGTTTGACCTCTGATGCTTTCCATATATGGGCATACCTTTCCATGCCTAACAATTCCATTGCCAGGTTATATAGTAGTTGCATGTTTAGATTTCAAAGATTTCCACAAGGGCTACCTACCATTTGACATTCCCATTAGCAACTTTTTGTTTGTTTGTCTACTATATTTATGCTTTTTTTTCCTCCCCCAAGTTCTGGGACTAAAGGCATGGTTTAAGGTTGTACTTTATTTTTTTTTAACATTTAAAAATGAGTAACTATAGCTGTCTTCAGACACACCAGAAGATTGCATCTGATCCCATTACAGATGGCTGTGAGCCACCATGTGGTTGGTGGGAATTGAACTCAGGACCTCTGGAAGAGCAGCCAGTGCTCTTAACCGCTGAGCCATCTCTCCAGCACCAAGGTTGTACTTTTAATAACAATGTTTTTCCCTTCCCTTTTCTCTAAATGTGCTCGTCTACCCTTGCTGTTCTCCTTAAAATATGTGGTGTCTTTTTTTTTTTTTTTTTTTTTTTGGTTTTTCGAGACAGGGTTTCTCTGTGTAGCCCTGGCTGTCCTGGCACTCACTTTGTAGACCAGGCTGGCCTCGAACTCAGAAATCCACCTGCCTCTGCCTCCCGAGTGCTGGGATTAAAGGCATGCGCCACCACGCCCGGCTTGTGGTGTCTTTTTTATGTTTGCTCTCTCTCTCTGTCTCTCTCTGTCTCTCTCTCTGTCTCTCTCTCTGTCTCTCTCTCTGTCTCTCTCTCTCTCTCACACACACACTTAACTATAATCTGTTGAGTCCATATAATATTACTTTGTGCTTGTGTTTCCAGTCCCAGTGGGTATATACAAAACACCCCCAACCTAAGTCTCAGAGAGTATCGCCAGAGGAGGGCAGAAAGTTTGTATGAGCCAGAGGATCAGGGAGTTTGCTAAGTGATGGTGTCTCCTAGCAACATCAGAAGTTATATCCCTAAAGTCTCATCAATGCTACCACCCAAATGTGAGCTGAATAAGGCAGACACTAAAGAAAATACCAGCATGGGCAGGGACTAGGCTTCAGCCTTGCTCACAACTACAGGCCACTGAGTAAAGCTGGGAGCAGGGGCAGATCACGCCAGCTGTTCTCTAGTACCTAATGGCCAGCCCTGAGAATACTGCTAAGTCAAAGTGTAGCGACCTTACTTCCCCACTCACTCACTCCTCCTCCTCTATCTCACCCCACACACCATATATAGCCCGCCCACTTTGTGTCCCTCCCCTTTTTAAATAATCCATTGAGTGCCACGAATGCACGGGTGTGGTGCCATCCCTTGGTGCTTAGACAACCTACCAGGCCGCTGCTAGGCCTTGAGTATAACATTAGTTATCCCTTTGCCTGCTTTCCTGTTGGATTCTTTGAAATTGTCAAGTATTAAAAGTTCCTTTGTATAGTGCAAGTACTGATGTTTTGTTGGTGTATAGCTTGCAACTGTATTCTTTCACTTTGTGGCTCGTGTTTCGAACGTCCTCACAGGGAGTTTTCACAGGGAGTTTACAGTGACTACATTGCTTGCAGGAAAAACGTTAAGTTTTGTTTTTTTGTTTTTTTTTTTTTTTAAATACATGGCCTGTGCTTCTGGTGTCAAGAGTATCTTATATACTTGTATTATTTACTTGTACTCCTTTGTGTTCTGCCTTGCATCATTTATTTATTTATTTATTTTTACTGTAAGCAATGTGCTCATTGCTTCATTTCTGGAGTTCAGATGTGTTCTGTGGTAAGTGACTTTGAACTTAGCATGTGGATCTGGTTATACATGGTTGTACCATACTAAAATGGGTGTTATCCTTACAACCCTAGCAGTTGCTAAATGCAACGTAGAATTAAACAGCCACACAACAGGTTTCACTTTCTAAATTAAAAGTGTTTTGGCAAAACTATAGTTTTTTAGCAAAGTTTTTTAAAAAAAAATTATCCAACGCATAGATGTTTGTTGTCATTTGAAATAATTTTTTAAAGATTTATTTATATTTTATGTATGTGAGTACACTGTAGCTGTCTTCAGACAGACCAGAAGAGGTCATTGGATCCCATTACAGATGGTTGTGAGCCACCATGTGGTTGATGGGAATTGAACTCAGGATCTCTGGAAGAGCAGTCAGTGCTCTTAACCGCTGAGCCATCTCTCCAGCTCTTGTTCTCATTTAAACACAGTTTGAAAGTGTATTCCTACATTTTGAGTAGTGAAGTTATCTCAACTATATACTTAGTAGGCTTTATTTTTACTTGTTCTTCTAGAGTAAATCACGATTAAATTTGTCTACACTATATATTTTTCTTTTATAGTCATTACTTGTTGTGATGATAGGGCTCAGAATATTGTACATGCTGGGCAAGTGCTCTACCTTTGAGCCAGTAGGCCCAACCTTCAACTATTCTTACATTGAATATTAGTCTTAGGTGATGCTTGTACCACCTCTTTTTAAAAATTGTGTGCACCTGTATTATGGTAAGAACTTGCTGGACTAATGATGAATTTTAAGAATACTCATTTGTTTTTATGGTGGTAACAATTCCGTGTGTCTTTTGCTACTACCATTTTTGCTCCAGTAAGTGCGCAGTTAGGGTATCAAATTCCTCCAAGAAAAAAGAGCAAACTGGTATAAGTCAGGGGACAGAAAAACACTCCCTGTGGCCAATTCCTGTCCACCACCTGTTTCTGTAAATAAACTTCAGTTGGAACACAGCCATATGGCTCCCTTTATGTATTGTCTGGCCGTATTCACAGAGACCCTGTGGCCTTCCAAGTCTGTTTACTCTCTGGACCATTAGAGAAAAATTCTAATGAACTCCCAGATAAGGCAACTTAAGTAGGATCATTTTCTTCTGTTTTATAAAGGACATGTTAGCCTTTGCTTGTATTTCAGCAAGACTGCATTCAGTTTTTTTTTCACCAAGCCTGGCAGTAGAATTAAAGGCATAGTTAGAGAACTGGTAAGGTTAGTTTTTGTTGTGGGCATGAACGTCAACTTGCAGGTATGGTTAACTAGTATGATTCTAATAGAGGCTTCTGCAGTTGGGTTGCTCCAAGCCAGACTGGTAATGAGTGAGCTGGGCATGGCTGCAGTTTTTCACCACAAACTGCTTTGTGATCTTTAAAGTACGTAGTAGGAGGCTACCAATTTGAACTTCCATGGTGGTTTATTCTTTTGTTTGCACAACTTCCTTCTTTTGTTAACTTGACACTTCAGTTCTTTTAAATGTCCTAAGTGTCAGACTGAAGATGGAAATGAAGTTGGAACACTTGGCTGTACATTTAGAAGGAAGTGGATGTCATCGTACGCAGAAGCATATTAAATACATTTTTAAGATATAACTGCATTTTTAAAAAAAAAAGTCTTGTGAAAAACATAAAAACAGCAGAACAAAGTCAGAAGGAAACTAGCAGATTTTGGCAGGGGTAGCTTCTAAGTGTGCTGTAGGAACTTGGGTTTACCTGATTCACTGTATTAGAGGATGATCTTCATTTCTTTGGTAAAAGACACTAAACTGAACAAGTGCTGTTAGTCCAGTGTGCTTGTATACCTACAAGCTGAGCACATACGCTTTACTACTACTGAACATGTATACTTGGTCGTGCATATTGTTGGTGTGCATGCTTGTATTTTGCAGGGGATGAAACCTGGTGTATCTTGTACATGCTAGGCGAATGCTTCACCGCTGAGCTACGTTTCCATGTAGTGATTTTAAAATATATGACTTAATAGTTTTTAAAGATTTAGTTATTTATTTCATGTATGTGGGCACACTGTCACTGTCTTCAGACAGACCAGAAGAGGGCATTGGATCCCATTACAGATGGTTGTGAGCCACCCTGTGGTTGCTGGGAATTGAACTCAGGACCTCTGGAAGAGCCATCTCTTCAGCCCTCGATTTAATATTTTTTAAACTGATAAAAATACAGATGGACAGAGTTGGCAGTTTTTCTGAAACACGTGAAATGATAACAGTGTGTGGGATTCACTTCACATCATATGGACAGGAGTCGATGGAGGTGAGTGTGCCCATCGAAGCAAACATAGCTCAACACCTAGGTACCTGGTTAAAACTGGTGATGATCATATTAGGTTCATTGTAGTGAATGACCCTGAGTTGTTTTTTAGGAAGAGTCGGTGAATGAAAATTGCTAAAAATAATTATTGATAATTAGGTATGGGTTAGACAGTATACGTCTTATGTAAATACAGGAATTTGAAAATTGTCTACAGGCTGATGGCTTTGCAGGTATCTTCAGTTCCTTGACATTTTTATCCCAAGACTTCAGGTGAAATTTGTTTGCAATCACGAGAAACATCTTGGCTTTTTGGCCCTATGTCAGGAGTTTGTCGAACGAGTGTACCTTTGCCACTGATAAAATAGAATGAAAATAACCTGAAATGTTTGCTCTGTGACACAGTAAGAATAGTTTTTCAGTTGAATTGACCATTTATATTAACTGTTGTAATTCAAATGAGATAAAAGGATTTCTGCATAGTAAGCATCATATGTAATGAGCCTATTGATCCATGAGAAAGATATGCAGAAATGTATGGATGTACATTTTAAAAAGAAGTGGAGGGTTATGAAATGGAATCTTCCAGATAGATAAAAAAAAAAGCAAAGAATATAAAAAAGATCTTCAAGTTTATCTACTTAACAGGGAGAATACAACCCATTTTGCAAAAGATACATTGCTAGAAATTAGATATAATACCTTGAGCAAATGGGCACTCACACACTATATAACTTTTTAATAAGCAATACCTGAATCCTCTCGCTTAAAAATGTACACATATTTTGCTAGGTGTAGTGGCACATGCCTTTAATCCTAGCTTTTGGTGGCAAGGTAGGCAGATCTCTGTGAACTGAGTTGCAGGCCAACTACATAGTGAGCTCTAGGCCAGTCAAGGTTATAGAGTGTTTCAGAAGACCAATAAAGAATTTGTACAGAAGAAAAAGAGAGACCTAGATGATCTGACAGAGGCATTCTAGAGTATGGATTAAGGAGTCATGGGACATTTATATATACCTCAGGATTCCACTTATCTAAAGGCAAACAATGCTTATCATGTGTATAGATAATAAAAAAGGTATGATTGATAACACGGTGCAGAACAGTTATCCCTAGAGGAAAAGGGAGTGGCATTAGAGGAAACTTGTTATTCTAGATAAATCTATAGTGTATTTAACATTTTAAATTGCTGTTTTCTAGGTAGTTGTGTAAGTTAGGAAGAAATATTTGCCCACAGGAAGATACTTAACAATTATTATATGGCAAATGCAATAGCTTATACTGAGTGAACATTCAGGTGTTTTGATAAAACGTAACTTCCCATGGAGAATCTTCTAAATTTTCCACTTGGTTCACTCCTTTAATCCCAGCACTTGGGAGGCAGAGGCAGGCGGATCTCTGAGTTTGAGGCCAGCCTGCTCTACAGAGTGAGTTCCAGGACAACCGGGGCTACATAAGAGAAACCCTGACTCGAAAAACAAACAATCCCCCCACCCAGAAAAAAAACAAAAAACAAGACTATCTTTTCTTTTCTTTTCTTTTCTTTTCCTTTCCTTTCCTTTCCTTTCTTTTCTTAGACAGGGTTTCTCTGTGTAGACAAGGTTTTTCATGTGAATACTTCTCATAGCTAATCATATTTTTTTTATTATGATCGAAACAGCCCATTTTCCAAGGCTATCTGTCTTACTTTGTCGTTTGGAGTTGGATTTCATATCAGGAGGATTTTTCACTCATAGGTGCACTTAATAAGGTAACAGACTTAGGAGAGTAATAAGGTAGCAGGTATAGGAGCATTAACTTAAAGGTCTATATTTCTTACTTGACTAATGAGAAAAGGTGTTGAAACGTTTCTGGAGAATTCTGGTGGTTGTGGAGAAGGCTAATGAGGGGTGGAGGCATACTGAAACACCTGTTTTCTTTTAGTTTTTGTGCTTATTTCCTTTAATGTATGGATACATTATTGCGGTGCTATGAAAAAGTAATGGCAGGCTTATACAGGATCACTCATCTAAGAAGACCTGGAGAAGTGAACTACTGCTGAGAGGAGGGTGACCATTACTTGTGCTTAGGATGTGTTAGTCACTGCTGCTTCAAGGTTGAACAAAGGGCTTAAGCGATCTGTCAGACAGGAAACAGGAACTTGGTGAATGAGCTTAAAAGCCAGTTGTGGCTTAGAAGACAAGAAAGAAGGCACAGTAATGTAGCCCTGGGAAGAAGAATCTAAATGATACTGTATTCCACGTGGCCACAGAAGCTGTGAAGTCAAGAAGTTAAAAGAATAGTTGAAAGGATAGACCTGAACAGCAATCATGGCACTTGCCAGATAAATATGTTTCTGAACAGTAGAGTAGGGAAAAGTAGGCCAAGCATAATGATATTCTTAGAGTTGGAACCAGAGACTTTCAAATTTGGTTAATTGAAAGTTTGTCTAGGATGGTTTTAAAGTCTTTGAAATATTTGGGGTACAGAGAGTATCAGGTACCAGACCAACAACTTTTTGCAAAATATTTGGATTCTCTCTCTCTCTCTCTCTCTTTTTGGTTTTTTGAGACAGGGTTTCTCTGTGTAGCCCTGGCTGTCCTGGAACTCACTTTGTAGACCAGGCTGGCCTCGAATTCAGAAATCTCCCTGCCTCTGCCTCCTGATTGCTGGGATTAAAGGCGTGCGCCACCACACCCGGCTGTATTTGAATTCTCTATGCCTAAAATGTATTCATTGCTTTTCTGTTATTGTGATAAAATACCATGATCAAAAGCAACTTACTGAAAAAGTATCACTCATGGAAGGGAGTAGGGGAGCAGACGGGGCAGCAGGGGCAGGGGACTCAGAGATTCTTACATCTTCAACCTTGAACAAGAAGCAGAGAGAGTGACTTCTCTCAGAGCCCACCTTGCAGATCGACTTCCAGTAGGACTGTATCACCTTCCCAAACCAACCGGGGGCCAAGTGTTCAAATTCCTGACCCTGTCAGCAACATTCTCATTCAAACCATCACACAAAGGTAGCATAGAATTTCTTGGAAGCAAGTTGCTTCCACAATTGGAACCTAGAAAAAGTAAGGCTT
Source organism: Mus caroli (assembly GCF_978045245.1). Taxonomy (NCBI): domain Eukaryota; kingdom Metazoa; phylum Chordata; class Mammalia; order Rodentia; family Muridae; genus Mus; species Mus caroli. Next base: position 27,814,125 of record NW_028227260.1, read on the forward strand.
TGGTTCACCTTTTGTGAGTTATGCAACCCTTAATTGGGAAGCCATATGGTGTTTATTTCCACAAATAGAAATGTCGACATTAGCATCTTCATTTAAACACAATTATACATGCTATACTTTTTTAAAGAAGCAAAACAACTCATCTCCTAAGAATGTTATAAGTTTGTTTTTAGTGTCAAGTATATAAGGCCAGGATTTTTATAGGCAACTAACTTTAAAAAATATATATATATATATATATTGCACATATGTGTTACTTTTTTAACATTTTGTTGATGACCAAGACATTAACTATTACTTTTTTATCTTTTCCAAAGAATTTCTCTTACCTGCACTTTCACTTTTGAGTTTCAGTTGCCCACATTCAGCCTGACAATATTAAGTGGAAACTTCCATGAGTTTGCAATACGTTTTACCAGAGTATCTTGTTATAATTATTTTACTGGTCCCCATTGCTCTTAATCTTTCTCTGCCAAAATTCCAAATTAAACTTTATAAAAGAGATGTGTAGGCAAGGAAACACTAGCATGGGTAAAGTATGGAACCATCCACAACTGCAGGCATGTAAGGAATGTCTTCTATTTTCCTCCCTGGATAGCAGGGATGGGTACTCTACTTCCTTACAGGTGGGAATCCCTTAAAGCTTGGGTAGTTTTAGAAGAGATGACTGAAAAACGGAAATCTTTGTGGGGATTTTTCCTACCTTCTTTTTTAATCCCTGACTTATTCATGTATGTTTTGAGATTGGATCTCAATATGTACCCGAAGTTATCCCGGAACGCTCTGCTTATTATTTGTGTGCCTTTGCACACATGGAAGACTGAGGACAGTTCGTGAGAACAGGCTCTCTGCTGCAGCCTTGTGGCCTCTGGGGATCAAACTCAGTCAGGCCTGCACATGGTGCCTCTACCCACTGAACCCTCCTGCTGTACCTGTTGCTGTTTGTAAGCAACATGACTTTTGGGAATTGCTTGCCTAGGTAGAATTGAATAACTGGTAATTGCCAGGCCCTGGTGTATAAAATAGTAAGATCGTGGTGGCGCACGCCTTTAATCCCAGCACTCGGGAGGCAGAGGCAGGTGGATTTCTGAGTTCGAGGCCAACCTGGTCTACAAAGTGAGTTCCAGGACAGCCAGGGCTACACAGAGAAACCCTGTCTCGCAAAAAACCAAAAAAAAAAAAAATAGTAAGATTAAAATGGTATTTTTTTCCCCTAGCACAGTAGGTTTTAATAGTGGGGGAGAAATAGGCAAAAAGGCTCCACGGATGGTGCTAGCTCTAGTATTTGTGAGAAAAATACTTTTGTTGCAGGATGGCTGCCCACTTCCTGTCTTTCTGTGTCACCCTACATTTCTCCCAGGTACTTTGGCTATATGAAGCCTTTCTCTTTAGTGGGTGGGCTAGTGCTGAAATGGTAACATTTAGTAGAATGGGGGGTGGTTCAAAAGTAACAAGTTTCGGCTAGCTGGTACTTTTCTCAAAACAACTTTAACTGTAAGGACCATATTATCTTGGTTTTATCCATAGAGGATCCTTGGTTTTCCAGCTATCGTTGATCTTGAACATGGTGAGACTTGTGATTGTGCCCCGTCTTTAATTGAAGGACCGCATTGCTCAAGCTACTCCCTGCAGGAAGGAGGAGGTGGATGATGTACAAGGTCATTACCAGAGATAAGGAGGAAGTGACAGTGATGATCTGGACTCTGGGTGTCCTTTGAATTGTGAAAAACAGACATTTGCAATTCAGTTCGTTCTATGATATTTAAAGAGCAAGTTGTGTCAAACCTGATGCAAGCTGGAGTCATCTGAGAAGAAGGGAGCTGAATTGAGGAAATGCCTCAGTTAGATTGCCCACCGGCATGTCAATTGGGTATTGTTTTGATTAATGATTGATGTGGGAGGGCTCAGCCCATTGTGGGCATAGCCACACATTGGTAGGTGGTCTTGGGTTGTTCCAGAAAGCAGGCTGAGCAAGCCAGGGAACAGTGTTGCTTTATTATTATCCTGCTTCAGTTCCTTGAGTTCCTGCTCTGACTTCCTTGGGTGATGAACTGTAAGCTGTAGATGAGATAAACCCTTTCCTCCTCAAGTTGCTTTGGGTCACGGTATTTATCATGGCAGTTGGAATCAATATGAGGCTCTGCAGTGTTAAACTTTATGAACATAGTCTCCAGTAAACATTTACTAAATATAAAAACGAGTACTCTATAACGTTCATAGTGGAACTGATGACTTTAATAGATAGCAAGTAACTAATTTGGAAGTAGTGGCTTTGATTACAGTTTTTTTTTTTCAGCTGACGTTTATTTCTCTAGTTTTGCATCATTCTTAGCTAAGAAAACAAACCATTTAAAGTAGTTTCTGGATGATGTAACATTTTATTACAAAGTCATGGGAAATATTTCTTTTGTTTAGGAGGAGTGACTATAAACTAAAGGTGGAAAATTGTTAGGCTTGTCAGCTGATTTAAAAAAAAAAACTACCAAACTTTTGGTCCTTTTACCTCATACTCCTAAGTGCTAGGATTGGCTTCAGCCTCTCAGTTAAAGAAAAGAAATGAGAAGGGGCTGGAGAGATAGTTCAGCAGTTAAGAGCACTGGGCAGCTCTTTCAGAGGATCTGGGTTCAATTCCTAACTCGCAACTGTCTGTAACTCTAGTTCCAGGGGCTCTGACCCCCTTACACAGATATCCATGCAGGCAAAATACTGGTGCACATAAAAATAAACAAATATTAAAAAAAGAGAAAAATAGCAGTTCAAAGTTGGACTGTATGTATGCAGATTCCCTACAGTGTGCCCACCTTTTGGACCGTGCAACAAGATGTGATCATTGGCAGAGTTTATATTTGAGAACTACACAATTGGGAGTTGCAAGAAAAAAATTGTAAAATCAGTTCGTAATGTGTATGATTTTATATTGGACCCCATCCCTAACTCTCCTCCTCCACATTCAGCCCAGAGGCTGCAGGTTGTAACTGTTTGGAGTTTAATTCTCAGCCAGGTTTGAGAGTACTCCTTCCTTCTGGCTTCACTGACACTGCCCCAGTGCTGATGGAAGACCCGGACGTTACCTGAACTGGGCTCCTGGCTCTCAACCTCAGTTCTACTTTCAGGCATGTTTGACTTGGAAATTGTAAGATAATGGCATCATTTATTCCTCTTTTAAAATATCTTCAGTCTGGAGAGAGTCTGGAACACTTGTTGCTCTTTCATGAGACTCCTGTTTAGTTCCCAGAGTCCACAGGAAGCTCACAGTCCTCTGGAACTCCACTTCCAGGGGCTCCAGTGCCCTCTTCTGGCCTTCATAGGTACCAGGTATGCAAATGGTGTACAGCTATACATGTGGGCAAACCATTCACAAACATAAGCAAAATGTAAATCTAAAACAATAAAGAAATAACCTTAACTGCAAGTCACTCTTGCCAAGTGACAGAGATAGCAGAGCTCAAGCGGATGCGAGGTAAGAAAGAACATTTCACAACATCCTATCACGCTGCTGACCTTGGCCTTGCTTTTGAAGAAGGGTAGACAGCAGATTGCTCCAGATACATGAAAAGGCAAACTACTTTCTTTTACTGACGTTGACACTGGTTACAGAGGTTGCAAAGAGGATTGGATTGCTGCCTACTTGAAAGATGACATTTGACATTAAGTGATCATAGACATAAATGCAGAGGGGTGTCTTCAAGGCACTTTTCATCTACGATCCAGCAGAAGTTAAATGTGTTTGGGTTTATGGGCAGGATTCATCAGCACTAAATACCAACATAAAATCTGGCAGGGGTGTTTTCTTAGCTAACCACTGTATGTGAATACATAGATCGTCTTCCTTAAAAAGTATTTCATTGAGATGGAAGAAGGCTTCGCATCTACATGATATCTTGTAGTACTCGGACACTTCATTTATAGTCAGTTCTTATGTGTTTTTTACTTTGTTTTTCCGTGCCTGAGAGCATGCTATGTAAATGCTATACCACTGAGCTTTGTACCCTCAGCCCTAAGCTTTGATTTTGGCATTCTGGATATATGTCTTACAGTAAAGCATCTTAAATACCTGGGCAAAAACAAACAAACAAAAAAACAACAAACAAACAAAAACTCCCTTGGCTATGTTCCACCAGGAATCTAAACTATTCCAGATTTTATACTTCCTAAAATAATATAACCATGTGGGGGTGTTGTTTGTAATAGTTGGCTGGCCAATATATGAGATTGGTCAGGACCTTTAGTTTGTGCTTTTTTTAAAAAAATTTTTAAATTTAATTTAATTTATTTTTATTTATTTATTTTTTATTTTTTTGGTTTTTCAAGACAGGGTTTCTCTGTGTAGCCCTGGCTGTCCTGGAACTCACTTTGTAGACCAGGCTGTCCTCGAACTCAGAAATCCACCTGCCTCTGCCTCCCAAAGTGCTGGGGTTAAAGGCGTGCACCACCATGCCCAGCCACTTTTTTTTTTTTTTTAAGATTTATTTTATGTGAGTACACTGTAGCTACAGACAAACCAGAAGAGGGTATCAGGTCCCATTACAGATGGTTGTGAGCAACCATGTGGTTGCTAGAACTTGAACTCAGGACCTTGAAAGATCAGTCAGTGCTCAAACCACTGAGCCATCTCTCCGGCCCCTTATTTGTGCTTTTGGACATGGCATTTTTCATTCCTCTGTGCTCTTTTAGAACCTCAAATTCATTCTTTGTTGTGTACGTGTTTTCATGGCCTGACGTTTAAATGAACTTTTAAAATAAAAATTGATTTTAAGTAAGCAAGCCAGATAATCCTCTCCCCACCCCCTTTTAGCAGTAGCACATATAACTGGATACTCAGTAGCTATTATTAATAAGTTTTAAAAGTCTGTAATCATCTAGTTGGATGAGAAGATTTGCCTCGTCTGTGACCTTCTCCTGGTGTACCTCTTTATCTGTATTAGGCTGCTGTCTCCTGAAAATGTTGTTCATTGAACACCAAGTTCCAGTAGGGCAGAGCACAGTTTATGGACCGTTTCTTGAACAGATGCTTGCACATGCATTTGTAACTGCTAAGGATTTGGGAGAGTAGCTGGTTTTGAATGTGAAAGAAAACAGTTGTCAAGACTGTATTTTAACTTTTAATTCATTTCCTAATCAACTCTCCATGTTATGGTGATTACAAACCAACCAGGGGATCCTTCAGGATTTGTTCCCTGCTTCAGGAAACTTGGTCCAGCAGAGTCATACCATTTGTATATTTAAGGGAGACCCAATGGCATAACCGCCTCTACAGTTCTGTGTTATAATGTTAGAAGGTGTGGTGATATACTGATCAAGAGTTTAGTTTACCCATTCTTATGAATCCTTAGGAATGGTTTAAGTAAATGAGTTCTTTTTTTAAACGACTTTATGTATGTATGTATGTATGTATGTATGTAATGTATGTATGTATATGAATACACTGTCGCTGTCTTCAGACACACCAGAAGAGGGCATTGGATTCCATTACAGATGTGGTTGCTAGGAATTGAACTCAGGACCTCTGGAAGAGCAGTCAGTGCTCTAACCCACCGAGCTACCTCTCCAGCCCATCAAATGACTTCTTTCTTATAAATTTAAACAATTGGTACATACTCTTTTTTTTTTTTTTCTGGCCCCGCTTTTTTTTTTTTTTCTGGCCCCGCTTGCTCCAGCCCCGCTTGCCACATTTATTTCCTATATGTGAGTACACTGTCACTGCCTTCAGACACAGCAGAAGACAGCTTTGGATGCCCATTATAGATGGTTGTGAGCCACCATGTGGTTGCTGGGAATTGAAATCAGGACCTCTGGAAGAGCAGCCGGTGCTCTTAACTGCTGAGCCACCTCTCAGCCCAATAATCTGTATTTTTAATTGTGACATTAATGCTGATCTTACTGCTTTTAAATGAACACTTTTTATTCGGAACAATATTAAGCTCATAGTAAATATATTAGAGATGGTGCTACAGTCCATGTATAATTTGTACTGTTTCCCTAATTTCAACATTGTTTATAGCATAACAGTGGCAAAGCAATTAAGCTAGAATTCACTTTGTATTACCTAGGTATTGATTTCTGTCACTGCATTCAAAGTACTCTATATATTTATTTTAGAATATATAGAGAAAATTACAAAAATAAAGTATGGGTAATCCTTCTAAGAGACAACTGATTTTTAGCATTTTTTAATAGACACCTTTGTTTTTCTATGGAGAATATAAGCCCATTTCCCACAAACTCTGGATTTCCCTAAAAGATAGGTTTCCAAACATATTTTAAATACATTTTTGAAATTTTCCTTTTTACACTTAAATATAACATGTCTTTTCTTTGATAAATTTTTACTTATATCTGTTTTTTTATGTTACTCCTTCACCTTAAATACTTTGTTGTATCTCTGTTCCGTTAATTCTTTATTACATTAAGTAAAAGGCCAACTGTGTATGTTTTCAATGCTTTTTTTCACCTTTAAAAAAAATAGAACTATTACCTTTCAGCCATAGTACTGGATTAATAATATATGCGTATGTCAAATTGAACTATTTAAGTTTGTGGAATTTAAAAAATTTGTATGTAGCGAACTTTTTTGACTGTCATACTTTTATGTGGTTCACCCTGAATTTTGCAAATGCTTTCCAGGTTTTTCTGATCCCTCTTTCTCCACTGAGAAGCTCCACATTTAGAATAGTGTACTGACATATATGTTTAGGCCAAAGTGTTAACTAAACTTACCTTCCACAAGTCTCTGATAACATAACCTACTTAAGGCCTATGACTACAGAACCTTGAATGTGTTGCCTGTCAATATAGGAACTGACTGGAGTTTTCAACTTAAGCTCTGTAAAACAGCCTGATCTGTCTCCAGGTTCATTTCTGTGTTGTGCAGTTAGTACAGTGCTGCCACCCAGTGGCAATGTATAGACACGCCGCTATTATTGCATCATTATTTTTCACCATTTCAAATACTTTTTCTTGTATGTTCTTCTTGGTTCATGGTTTCACCTTCTGTTTTTTTTTTTTCTCCACTCATGCCACTAATATTTGCGGGTTTCAGCTGATATTTAGGGAGCTGAACATGAGCTGTATAACGTGGTTCTGATAGTCTATTTAAATAAAGACTTTGGAATATGGGACACGATATTAATAATAAGCGTAAACATACCAAGTGGATTCTTGTTTGCTCTGCTTTATGAAGTTATGGTTCTTTGCACAAAAGGGCACGTATTTTGTAGTTGGTAAGAATATGATACTTCTTCTTTTGATGTTTAATGGAAAACTTCTTGTTGTATAAGAAGAAACACTCCTGTAATATGTGAAGAGCTCATACTTCAGCGTAGCATGAAAGCTGTAGCTTAGAAATTCTTCCCAATTTCCTCTTGCTGTTATTTGCCATTGTCTGACTGGTTATTTCATTCAATATTCATTCAAGGAATACTTAACTAAGCATCTACTTGGAGTCTGCCCTGTACCCGTATGGTGCTCCCCAGTGTTACAGTGGTGATCAAGAGAAGCATGGCCTTCATCTTAAATAATGAGAGAACTAAAGCAGGAGACGACAAGCAGAAGTTTAAGTGCGGAGCTCGAGAGTGCTTTGAGGGCCAGTGTCAAATGCATGTGACACAGATGGACAGTCAGAGAGGGCTTTCTACCAGAACTGCTTAAATGAAGACGTAAAGGAAGCCAGAAAAGGGAAGAATAGAATGTTCCTGGCAGAAGAGAAATGATGTGCTAGGAAAGGAGGTGAAAGACCAGAAGTCACTGCTTTTGAGAAACTATTAAGTTCATCATGGCAAAAGCTGTGGGCACTAGCCATGTTCTCCCTATTTTATACTTGTGGTAACTGGATCTAAGAGGTCACTAACCTTCAGTAAGTGGCCCAGCCAGCAGTTGAACATAAGCTGTCTAGTTGTGGCATATTGACCCCTGTTTGCTCTGCAGGCTGCCTTTCATCTGGGCTGCCTTAAGCTCGGGTGCAGCATGGTGCCTGTGAGCCGGTAAGAGCTCTTTGCTCTCATTTCTTAGCATGTTGAGGCTGCACTGGAGACCCAGATTATTAACTATTCCAGCAGCTGGCATTTATAGGGTCTGCATTAGTTTACAAACATTCAGATTTGCTTTAAGTCTTTTGTCATTGGCTGGTAGTCAAGCAAGCATTATTTGATATGCATTGGTAGGGTTTCCAGAAAAGTATAGATGGGAAATTAATAACTGCTTATGTTATGTTATGTTATTTATTATTATTTTTTGCCAAAAAAAGCCTCCAGAACACAAGATGTTCATTATTTGCAAAGGTAGAAATTTTGTTTGATTTCTGAAGTTAACTTGGCAACATTTTTTTTTTTTTTGATTTTCAATGTTAAATTGGAACTCAGTTTCAATATTTGAACTATTGTCTTTTAAACTTGCATGAATGTAAAAATAAAAATTAAGTGGAGATATTTCTTCCACTGCATATGTTTTATTTCATCTTAAAATATAAACTTTTGGGCTGGAGAGGTGGCTCAGTGGTTAAGAGCACTGACTGTTCTTCTAGAGGTCCTAGCGACCATGTGGTGACTCTCAACCATCTGTCATGGGATCCAATGCATTCTTCTGGTGTGTGTCTGAAGACAGCTGCAGTGTACTCATATAAATAAAAAAATAAATCCTTAAAAAACTTTTAAGATGAAGAATTTAATTTGGAATCAACAAGGCATTATTGTAGATTTTAGGTGGATTGTAAATGCTCAGTTGTACATAAGCTAAAATTGTAGCTTTTGTAAGACTATAACGTATGTGCACACATGTGAAGGAGAAGTAGGGGATGACAAACAGACAGAAGAGACAGTGAGGTTAATGCTGTGTAGCTAGTGCTCTCGTTACTCACATATGACGCATGACTGTGGATTCAAAGAGGAGTTTGAACTTGCAAGTGTTTTCAGTAGAGTAAAGGCTAGCTCTGGGTACTGTGGCCATACATCTGTATTTTCTGTATGTGGGATAACTAGAGACAACTTCAGAATATTTTTTTTCTAAAAGAGGAGGAGTCTGATTCTACTATAGGATGACAAGTCTGCAGCTTAGCTACAGTCCTTGGGAAGCTTGATTTGGTTTTTGGAATCTAGCTTCTCAAGTGTTACTTCTGTGCAGTTATAGCTAAGTTTCCTTTAACGTGGAATGCAACGTTGTTTTGAGTAAATCTCTTGTTGTGTGTTGCAATAAACTCCTGTGCATAGCACTTGCCTTTCTTGCCCAGTTGTCAGGATTGTGAACTTCCTGCAGCACGGCCCTCTTGAGGTTACTGCAGGACACTTTCATAGACCCGTTGACCTTACAGGAAGTGAGATTACTTAATGATACTTTATGGCTGCCTGAAACATTCTGAAATGAAAACTTTGAGGGAGAGAAATGATTCAGCCTTTCTCTGTGTCCTACTTTGTGAAATCATCCAGGACATATTTATAAGGTATCACATTTCCTTGCAGTGTCTCAAAGCAAGACTGTGTTTGGTAAAGTGATAGTCTCTAAAGTTTCATGTTTGTTTCTAGAGGCCACATATTCAACAAGAGGTACTAAAAAAGGGTTCCCTATTGCAATCCCTTCAAAGACCCTCTGATTACCAGTGTAGAAAGCAATACTCTGTAGTCTACACACAGACATTAAAAGGGTTATTAAGTATTATGTAGTTGTCTTCTATTATTTGTATTCTTGTTTGTTTTAAAAGGAAAGATAGATGGAGCGGTGGACTCCACAGACATTATTAACACTTTCATTTGTGTGTGGGAAGCTTCATAGTTGCTGGCTTTTTAATGCCATCTATTTATTTAGTGGTAGTTGAAATATTTCTGGGGTGACTCGTGGGACCACAACTGTAATATTTTTTTTTCTAGTATTTGCTCATTTGTTTGTGCAGAGGGATGAAAATAAGGCCCTTGGCCTTAGGTAAGCACTCTTCCCCTGACCAGCAGCCACACCTGCCTTTGTTAGTTTCATTTGAAAAGAGGGAATGGAAAGGATGCTTAATCTTAGCAAACAGCATTAGAGTTATAATAAGAAAAAGGTTGTTGATTTGACTTTAAATCTGGTTGAAAGATGGAAATATCGGGTGGCAGTAGTGCACAATTTTAATCCTGGCACTCAGGAGGAAAAGACAGTCAGATCTCTGAGTTTGAGGCCAGCCTGGTCTACAGAGTGAGTTCCAGGACAGCCAGGGCTACACAGAGAAACCCCATCTTGAACCCCTCCTCACCCACCCTAAAAAAAAATAGAAAAAAAGAGGAAGTATTCAATCTACTTGTATTAGTATATTTGAAATCAGATTTTGGCTTCTTTTTAAGTATCACTTATTCTCCTGAGTTGGTTCAAATTTTACCTTTGGGGATATATTGATTGTCACTTATCAACACAGAGAAATATATCAGCATAAATTAGAACTAACTGAAAGTCTTTCTTATTATTAGTGAAACATGGATTATATTCTCTGTGGGAGCTTTAAAAAGATCTAAGACAAATTTAAGGATAACATTTTATTTATTTTTTTGTTATTTTTTTTAAGGATAAAAATTTAAAAGCCACCTATAATTCTGCAATCTGGACATTTCCGTTTTGAAGTGTTGCTTAGATGCTACTGTTGTCCTTGGTTTTTCTCCTATCTATAAACACCATTCTTTTTTTTTTTTTTTTTTTTTGGTTTTTTGAGACAGGGTTTCTCTGTGTAGCCCTGGCTGTCCTGTAACTCACGCTGTAGACCAGACTGGCTTCAAACTCAGAAATACGCCTGCCTCTGCCTCCTGAGTGCTGGGATTAAAGATGTGCGCCACCTCCTCCCATCTCAATACCATGACGGTACATAAGGAATTCTGTCAGTCCGTGGATGGTGGTTTTAGCAGAGGCATTACGTGCAGGAAAGGCAAATCCATAACCAAAATAAGTATCTACTCCAGTAAGAATAAAACACTGTCCTTTCCACGAAGGAAGTGGTCCAATGTAGTCAACCTGCCACCAGGTTTCTGGCTGGTCACCTCGAGGAATGGTGCCATATCTGGGGCTCAGTGTTGGTTTCTGCTGTTGGCAGATCTGGCATTCAGCAGCAGCTGTAAGCAGATCAGCCTTGGTGAGTGGAAGTCCATGTTGCTGAGCCCAAGCATAACCTCCATCTCACCACCATGGGCACTTTGTTCATGTGCCCATTGAGCAGTGACAGGGATGGCTGGGGAGAGAGGCTGACTGTCCACAGAACGGGTCATCTTATCCACTTGATTATTGAACTCCTCCTCGGCTGAAGTCACCTTTTGGACACAAATATCTTCATATCTTTTGCCCATTTGGAGAGATCTATCCACATACTTCTTCCCCAGATGTCTTTCTGACCAATTTTCCAATTGTGATCTTTCCAAGTCCCTGACCATCCAGCCAATCCATTGGCTACAGCCCATGAGTCAGTGAATAATCATACATCTGGCCATTTTCTTCAGTGAAAGTCATTGCTGGTTTATCAGACTCTGCAGAATTAATTTCCTCAGGTGGGGAAGGCATTATTTCAAGGGGTGGGGCTGAGGGTACTACTTCCTCAGGTGGGGCAAACCCTTGAGAATCTGAAGATTCAAAATTCTCAGCTTCAACATGGTCTTCCCACACATTCCCATCCCAAGTTATAGGATCCCATTCTTTGCCAATTAGTGCCCTTACTTTAACTGTCGACATACTATGAGGCCAAGACTTGAATTTTCGCTGTAGTTCAGCCAACCTTACAATGAGGGTTTCAGTTTGATTTTCTGCAACTTGAGCTCTATGACTGCAGGAGAGAAGATTCTCTTCAAGGACACACTTAGCAACTTTTAGACTGTTTACTTGTTGGAGGCTTTTGATTTTATCACACAACTCCTTCCTTTCATTCATCGTTTTTCCCCCAGATACTAAGAGCAGCCAGCCAGTAAAATCATTTTCTGATTTTTTTTTCCCATCTTGTAGAAAGCTTTGTGCACTGAATCATCTAATTCATCAAGAAAATCAAGGACATTAGCTTCTTTAAGTTTGAAATATAGTTTCAATCATGGGTCTTCAAAATTCTCTGAGCTCCCAGGACGGAGAGAATCTGGAGAGGTTTCAGTAGTTGAAAGTGCTGGTGGATCAACAAGCCAATTCCTGTATTTTAAGATTCACCCTTGTACTTACTTCTTCTGTTCCTCTAGAATCACTCCCGGTACCAACTTCTGTATTAGTCAGGGTTCTCTAGAGTCACAGAACTTATGGATAGTCTCTATATAGTAAAGGAATTTATTGATGACTTACAGTCTGCAGCCCAATTCCCAACAATGGTTCAGTAGTAGCTGTGAATGGAAGTCCAAGGATCTAGCAGTTACTCAGTCTCACACAGCAAGCAGGCAAAGGAGCAAGAGCAAGACTCCCTTCTTCCAATGTCCTTATATTGTCTCCAGCAGAAGGTGTAGCCCAGATGAAAGGTGTGTTCCACCACACCTTTAATCCCAGATAAAAGGTGTAGCCTAGATTAAAGGTGTTTCCTTTAATCTAGGTTTAAAAGGTTTCTATGTTGGCTCTTTTTGAGTCTATGGTGCTTCTATGCCTGGCTTATGCCCTTAGCATAATGCCCCACTGGTGTGTCTATGAAAAGTTTCCTTTTAAACTGAGTTCACTTCTTTCTAGTCTAGTATTTTTTTAGGTGTTTTGTGGCCTGCAATTGCAGCGCTTAGGAGGCTGGGGCATTAGGATTGCCAGCCTGTGCTACACACAGAAAGGTTATACCTAAAATAACTGCTTATTTGGTTTCTAAATTCCCTAACATTGTTAATAAGGAGTAGAATTTGTCCACAATTTGTCTCAGTTGAAGTCTGGAACTCACCTTGTAGTTTAGATACTTAATAAAGCTATAGCTTGCTGTATTTAATTGCCTGGGGGAGAAGTTATGTAAACTAATAGGTAATAATAGACTTAACTAGCTGGGATGAGTTTCTTTTGAAATTAAAACTAGACTGTCAGTAGAGCTTAAATAAAGATATGGTTCTAGTATATTAGTAAATATGGCTTCAAAGTTGATAAATAGCATACTGAAAATTGATCCATGCAAAGAAATATTTACTGTTGTCATGATATGCAATCCATATATAGTTTCAGCATGAGAAATAAAATTTCTGGGTCAATACTAAAGACCTAAAGATTTTTGTTTAGCTAAAATGAATTCTCATCTTTCTAAAATATAGCAATAAGCTTTTGTCTTAAGTATGTTTTCAAAATGTCTGTTGAAAAGAATGTAAAAATCATCCAACCTAAAAACTAGTTTAAAACAAATGAAGGATGATGTGAACTGTGAGGAAAAAAGCAATGGCTCGTACCAGGAGTTAGTTTCTGTTATCCATCCTATGAAATATTTGATGCTATTGACGGTGGTGTACAGAGGTAATTGGACCTGGTCCTTGCTCTTTAGATCATAACACAGGATAATACCATTCAACTTAAGGACTATTTGGAGAGCTTTAGGAGTTCAAAGAGGAGTAGGCATTTTAGTCTGTGTCAGTGTAAGTATTCCTAGTAAAGGCACCTTTGGGACACAATTCTGGGTAGGGAGTGAATTAAAGTCTCTAACAAGAGCACTTCCAAGGACCAGAATTTTAGTTTTTCAGTTAGTTAATGATTTCTTTGAAACATAATATAAGTAGATACTTTTGCTTGTTAACGTAACAAAATATTACATCTATGTATTATTGTTTTGTTTGTTTGAGACAGGGTCTCACTATGTAGCCCTGGCTGACTTTGAACTTGCCATGTAGAATTGGCTTGTCTTATACCTTACTTAGCTCCTTAAGGTGTATGCCACCATACCTGGCTTTTGTTTTTCTATTTGTAATAAATGTTAATATATTTTATCAATACATATGTGAGTAGATACTTTGAGACAATATGCAGAGTCAACTTTCAACTTTTTCCCTGTTGCTTCTGGCATTCTCTGATTTGTGTGTATGGACAGTGTCCATGGAGTCCAGAAGAGACATTGTTAAGACCCCTACAACTGGAGTTACAGGTGCTTGTAAGCCACCCAATCTGGGTGCTGGGATCCGAACTCAGGGCCTCTGCAAGAGCATTGAGAACTTGTAGCTACCACTAGGCCTTTTATCCAGCTCCCAACTATTTATTTCTTATGTTATAGAAAAATTGGAAGATAGTGAATTTGCATGAAAATATGAAAAGCATACAAATATTAAAACAGTTAGACACAATATTTTGGTATACATGCTGTGAATATGTAAAACTCAAAAATGCGCTTATAATGGGGACTGTAATTGTTTTAGACATCAATATTTTAAACTTTTTACAAAAGATTTATTTATTTTACTTTATATGAGTATTCTGTAGCTCTCTTCAGACACACCAGAAGATTGCATCAGATCCCATGACAGATGGTTGAGAGCCACCATGTGGTTGCTGGGTCTTGAACTCAGGATCTCTGGAAAAGCAGTCAGTCCTCTTAACTGCTGAGCCATCTCTCCAGCCCTCAGTATTTTAAACTTTTAAGCTGTATTTCATGATAGGAGATTAAAAAAAAAATCACGAGCACTTATCAATAGAGAATTATCTATTTCCTTTATAAGATGTATAAAACACCACTATTGCTTAGGAAATTGTTTTTGAATTGGCTTAGCTTGCGTTTGCTTTTACGTTTGAAAGCAATGTACTGACTTCCCTAATATTTTTCCACTCTGTCTCCGAAACATCTTATTTTCAACCTAACATTGATGCGTCAGATACTAAATACAGGAGACCAGCTCATACCCGGACCATGTCCAATAGATGCTATCACATGTTTAGTATTTACTTGACTTTTCAAAGAATGTTTTTAAATTATTGTTCAACAGACTGGTTTCCCTCCAGAGAGGGCCCCAAACCAAACACTGTAATGATTTGTTTTTTGAGTCTGTTCCCTAGTATAAGGTTATCTGAAGTTTAATAGCACTGCTATGTATTAGTAACACTTTGGGATCTTGTTTGGAAAACTTTGCTTGTTAACTCTCTCGTTAGCTTTATGGATATGGTTTTTCTCCCTTGTTTTTGGTGACTTAGAGTTTCTCAGTTCTTTTTCTTGCATAATTGTAAACATTTGACACTGTATTTTTCCATCTTGCCAGGCTATTATTCAGTAGAAACAAACCAAGTACATTCTTTCAGTGTGTGAAAAGCTTGCTAAGCTAAGCTCTTTCAACTTCCTTATTAAAAACACTTGTCTATTCATGAAAAATTGTGAGTAAGGTTTGCTTTTTAATTTTAGCAGAATCATCTCTGTTTCTCATCATCTGTCAGTTGACCTGCTTGTGATAGATAACCTGTTTAGGTTTCCTGTATTAAATTACTTCTTAATTTATTGGACTAGAATGACTGAGCAGAGGGTGCTGTTTTGTAGGGAGACTCTGGGAGAGTTCTAGCTTAGTTCTCTTGTGTAGGAAACTCTGATTGGCTAGATTAGAAAATGTGATTTGGTTTCCTTTTCTCTGCTGAGTAGCCATTCATTCTATTCTTATTTTCCTATTTGGTGCTAGGTGTTGCTTCTCTTCTTGCCCCAGTCTAGTTGGGTAAACCTGGGAGAGCAGGGTTTAAAAATGAGGGAGACGAAGTCTCATGCAATAGCTAACTTTATTCAGAGCATCAGACAATATTTTTACTCTGAGAGGTAAAATTCACAGGAGTAAGGTGTTCAATCACAAGGACAGGCCACACATGGCAAAAAAAAAAATGTAATTTTCCATAGAGGCACTTGAAAAACAACAGCTGAAGTCGGCTCACTTCTATCAGCTACACCTAGGAAGATCACACAGTTTTCAAGAGTAGTTCTACATTTTTAAAGGAACTGGGCTCACAAACCTTGTCTTGTTTGCTTGGCACGATCTCACAAGCATTCAGAATCCCCCTTGCTTGAACTCCTGTTCTACTTTGAATCAGGTACTGATCTTAGTAGTTGATTATTTTGTCCTTGGTAACTGGCTTATCCTGAGCTAAGGGGCATAGAAAATGTGTGCTATCACCTGCCTTTCTTTTGCAAAGATTCATGTCCCATGTCACTGTATTAATAAATGTTGTCTCTCACTGCAGACTCAGATCACAGGAGATACACCTGTTCTTAAAAGTGAAAGAAGAAATCTGTAAGTATGTGTCCTTTAGGACTTAAAATGTATAATTGTATCCATATTTTGAAGCTATTAAGGGAAGAACTACCATTATCTATAATGTTAAAAAGGCAATAATGGGGAAAGTAAAGTGGGAAAATATACTTACTTTATGTAATTTCTAAAGTTTTACCCATATGTCACTCAAGTAGAAGGGGGCCGGATAGAAAGCACACAGTTGCTGATTGATTGTAAGCCTTTATGCACATCTTAGAAATCGAAGCTTATTGTACTTTAGTGGTTATTTGTCAAATGGATGTGAATATTTATCTGATTTGTATGCATTTAAATATCGGCATTGTCTTTCACTAAAGTGCATATTTCTGGACCAGGATGCAGAGTCAGATGCAACAGAGCACTTGAAGTCATACTATTTGAGACTTAGAACTTGAAAATTACCTAGTTCAGTGGTTCCCAAATGTAGATTTTTAGGCCAGTGTTATCCAGTGGACTTGGATACAAAGCAAAAGGAAACAGTAGGCGTGAATTCTCTATTTAATGCTAGCTATCTTCAATGTAAAGGCTATAAGTCTCAATTCGAAGAGGTGAGCATTTGTCATAGTAAGTGGTAGGGCTATTTTTTTAACACCCATCCCTGTCAACAAAAAGAGCTCTGTGTCATTCATTACTCTTATCTTAAAAAAAAAAAAAACTAGACTTTGATGTGTTGAAATCTGAATCCAACTTTCTAACTTTATAGGTGAGAAATGACAGGCTCATTTGTTTCTGACTTGACAGCTCAGCAGCTCTGACGTTGCCTGTCTAGTATTTCTGGTCTTTTGAGAATTGGTTTCATTGTTCATAAGTCAAGAAGATGAAGTAGTTCTTCCATGCTAATGACTGATTTCCAAGTCTGAAGAAATTCAGAAGATTGAATGTTCTTACATGTCTAAATCAATGGCCGCTTGTTAGTTTGCATTAGAAGAATCATGGCCATTAAACATGGCCACAGAGGAGGCCAGAATGAGCTTTCTGTTTCCTAAGGTTCTGTGCTACTGTTTGGTAGATAGCGTATCAGTAAGCTTAGCATTTCATTTGGAAAAGAGATTGCTGCCATTGGTGGCGGGATCGGGGTGGAGGGTGTCAGTATATCAAGCCTCTGTAGTTATCTCTCCAGAGAGGACTACCTTCTTTTTCACGTTGCACCCCTATCTAAGCACACAGGTACACATTTGTAGCCACTGACACACAGCAGTGGATCTAGGCTTGGGCAGAAATACTCTCAAGGTTGTCAGTAAGTTGGCAGTTGTGTTCAGCGTTTTCAGACAGACACTGCCCTGTAGCACTTTTGGAGGCCGTCCATTATTTATCATAACTTTGCTCCAGCTGTCTCAGAATAGGTTTCAAAATAAAAATAATTTCCTTATAGCCTTTGCCTTACTCACCTTGGTGAGACACGGGCCAGCTAAGCAACATGAACATAAGAAGCAAGAACCGAGTGGAATCCATTGCTGACCTTAGTGTGGACGTGCTAACTTTATGAGTAGTTTTCCATGTTTTTTTTTTGTATGTGACTTTGTGTGATTTCTAATTTCAGTCAAGAATTCAGTATTTTTTTTTTAAATGTCCAAATCACTTTGGGGATTATCTCGTGTACCCTGTTCTTTTCTCCTTTACTCTACTTGACTGGCCATGATGTTTTCCTGGTTAATGAGCTTGGATTGTAATATCATGCTTTGCAAGTAGGTGCCACCTTCTAGTATATTTCTCCTCTGTGTTCCTTAATTATGTCTTAAATTACAACTGAAGAGATATAGATATTTAAAAGTCAATTATGTCTCCTCCCTTAAAATGAGTACGAGACATATAGATGTGAGGGTGTAGGCAAGTAACATTGGCTTCTAAATCTCCACGTTTCAACATACAGAGATAGGATCCCAATTATACCAACCTATGACCTAGATGAAACATCTGATGCCTGCTGGGGATCTTTTTAAGGCATCATGGGAGGGAGGGAGCTCACTCTAGAGCATGCACGAGCATCTTCGCCATGGCTGCTGGGGTGCTTTCTTTCCTGGGAAAAGCTGGGAAGAGACTGGCAGGATGGCGACTTCAGGAGTTAACGCCTCTCCAGGTAATGAAGTAAATAGGTTTGGGTGATCTTGTGAGGGATACACTCAAAGAGCAGTTGTTATCGTAGAGTACTTTAAAGTAAAACGGTAACTAGTTAACTGTAGATGTTGGTTAAGGGCACTGTGTGCGCTTGTACACACCCCCATTCTCCAAGGTCTTAATTTGTTGTGTTTTCTTCTGTTTTAATAATAGAATTTTAAATTTGATAAAAATGATTTTGTATTGCTTAACATGATCATTGTTTTCAATTTGAGTTTGGGGAGACTAACCAGGGAGTCTGAAATATATACATAGATAGACATAGATAGACAATTTTTTTCGTGGAATGATTTGGTGCTGCAGATTATATGATAGCAAGGGATCTTGCTAGCTAATCTCAATTCATTTATTGTCTTAAAATATTAACATTTTCTAAGTTTTAATGTTAAGCTGTAAAGCAAATTAGATTGTAATGCATCCCCTTAAAATCTCATGTTATTTGCCGAATATAGGTGGGTATTCATTCTGTAACGTAGTATGTGAACATTCTCATGTTTCAAAGTCAGAATGTAATAGTGTGTGAAATGTTGTTTTATAAAGCACTCCACCCTTTTATAAAAATCTTGGTGATGCAACATCTATGTAGAAATATAATCTTTTAAAGTCTAGCAGGTACTCTTATCTGTTTAATCTGTTTAGTGTTAAGTCTGTTTAACCTGATTTAGTGTTTGATAGATGCAACTGTGGGCAAAGTTTCTTTAGTTGATGTTTAATTTACCCATAAATAATATGTGACTTGAAAATGTCAGGAAAATACTACTTATACAATTGACTGTTGATATATAAACCTTAGTGCAGCGGTTCTCAACCTTCTTAATGCTACAGCTCCTCATGCTGGGATGACCCTCAAACTGTAAAATCGTTTTTGGTGCTACATCATAACCGTAATTTTGCTACTGTTATGAATCAAAATATAAACATCCATGTTTTCTGATGGCCTTAGGCAACCCCTATGAAAAGGGTTTTCAACCCCCAGGTTGATAACCGCTGCTTCAGTGTAAAAGATCCACGATGCTGTTTTTTTACTATGGTGGCAGATGCACTGATCCTTGCTTGGTTTGGTTCATTTTTCTAAACCTTTTTTTTTTTTTTAAAGTGTCAACATTAATCATCATAAGTTAGTATTGTGTGACATGCTTCTGGTGGAGAAATTTCTTCTTTTAAATACAGACTTTTCTCAGTATGGAGTGTTTACTTTGGGCCTTGGAGCTGAATGTATGGCTAATGCTTTTTGCGTTTAACCTGTTTCGGGGTTTTTGAAGTAACTGGAATGAAATAACTAAATTTGACATCAGAACAAAAGTAAATAAAAGTGTATTTGATTCTTTCCTAAACCTTCTGGGATTTGCTAGATATCTAAAGGTTTTTTTTTTTCCTCCTCATACAATGCCTTTGGATGAAGGACAAATCAGGGTTCAAAATTGTTGCTAGTATTTCTTCTTATATAAGGTTTGTCACTCTTACCAGTGTGAGCAGATAACAGAGATACAGCATATAGACTTGCATGTTAATAAACCTAGAGTCCAACCATGGCTCAGCTGTGCTTTGGCAAACTTTGTACTTACAGTCTCTGAGTTTCTTATATCTGTAAAGTAAAGCTAGCACCTTAAAGGGTTTCTTAATAACTATTTATGAAGGGGATTCCCACCTCAAATAGCAAACCGTTGAAAGCACAGTTAACTGTCCACAGCGGGTGTTATCCTGAAGCAGAAGTCCATTCATCACCTGACTTCAAGGAAACACAACTCAGTTTGCACCCTAATAATAAGGGGGTGCAGTATACTTTTTCATATAGGAAAGTGCAGCATGCTTCTAAGAGTCGTTTTAGTTACCAAGGCTTTTAAGAGCACTGTGTGTCCTAGAACTTGGACACAATATTTTTTTTTCTTAAAAGTTAAGTATGTTCAGATTATTTTGTTTGTGCATACTTTCAGTTTATAATTCAGACCACTTCTGCATATGTTCTTCAATACATTTATTAAATAGCAGACACATAGAGGTGGTGTTCTGGTTGGTGAGGTTTCAGCAACAATCCCCCTCACAAAGCTTCTATTCTAATGGAGACACAGACAATAAACATGAAAAAAAGTATGATCCAATAGTATATTAGTGAATGGTGGTAAAGAGAAAAGGAAGTATTTATTGTAACTGGAGTTTTAAAATAGCTGGCTAGAGATGGTCTGGTTGGAAAGTTGTTACTTGTTTAAAGATGGAAAATAGTCAAAGACGTAACATATAGGGAGAATAATTCAGGCAGAAAGATTAAGTGCGAAAGCCCTGAGTCACAATATGGTATGTCCCAGAGACAGTAATGAATATGTGAGAGTACTAGTGTGCCAGAGGAGGGCATAGCAGGGTGGGAAATCAGAAATTCAAGGAGCAGAGCATATACCCAGAGATGCAAGGCTGGGTAAGCTATGGTGGCAGAAGGATCAGTGGCTCTGCTTTGACCACGCTAAAATTTAGATATTTACTTGGCTTCTGCATATAACCATCGAGGAAGCCATGGGTTATGCAAATCTGAAGTTTCTGGTAGACTTTCCAGCTTACTTAGGAGTCATCACTGTATGAGATATTTCAATTTGTGAGATGAAATGAGATCAGCGCAAGTGTGAGTGGAACTAGGGAAGCACTTAGAGGATTGGACACTGTAGGATTGAGGGATCAGGGAAATGAGGACCAAGAAGAAAGACTGAAAATGCCAGAGGATAGGAAGACAGTTTCAATCTGGTGTCTTAGCAGTGACGTGAAGAGAGAAAAACAGCTGTATTAAAAGATGATTACAGAGCTTTAACTGACTGAGCGGTCCTACCGTGGAGATGTCACTGGGGTCACTGATCAGAGCACTTTAGATGTGCGGTAGGGGACAAAGACATGAGTATACTGAGGACCTGAGCAGACAACTTGTGGGAACTGGGTGATAGATTATACAGAGAGCTCTTTTTAAGGATTTCTAATGAGAAGAAGAAATGGGGTAAATCTGAGAGTTAGCTACAAGAGAAGGAATGTTCTTTGTTTGTTTTTATTTTTGTTTTTGATGTGGATTTGTTTTTGAGGCAGGGTTTCTCTGTGTAGCTCTGGCTGTCCTGGAACTCGTTCTCTAGACCAGGCTGGCCTTGAACTTGGAGATCTACCTGCCTCTGCCTCCCAGGTGCTGGAATTAAAGGTGTATACCGCCATCCCCATTTAAAGGAATGATTTTTAAGTTGAATGAATGCCATACTGTTAGAGAAATGCGGATGGGAATGATTCAGTGGGGTAGCATAGTATCAGGAAAGGCTAGAACAGTACCAGCATACAAAGCCGTGATGTCCAGACAAAGAGGGAGGAACATTAATAGTTCATCCAGCCACCGAAGAGAAATGAGCATAAGGCCATAGACATATGAAGGTGAGTCCAGACAGTTATGGGAGTCCTATGGAGGCTGGTTCTGGATTATTCTTGCCAGGAAAGCAGCCAAGAATAAGCATGTAGAGGAGTGATGGGCATCTGAGGAGAAGACAGGAAACTTAGAAGAGAAACATAGTGGGCACACTAGTTATATATGGTTTCTGTGTACCACCATCTAGTGAGACTTTCATCACGATGGTATGTTTTTGCACACACAGGTGCGTGGGAACAGGTGGAGATTAGGGAGAGTCTTGGGTTGACCCAGCATGTGATTTAGCTGGGTCAGTAAAGCAACACAAGAATAGGGCAGAGGCTGATTCTGATTACTCATGGATTTAAGTAAGGAAGACAAAAGGTTGCTCGGTGAAGTAGATAATTCAGTTAGTATTTCCATTTTACAGGCAAAGCTGCTAATACAGAGCTTTTCAAGTCACTCTTGATAGTACACACTGAGCCTTAGACCTGAGATCTCCTGGCTCAATTAAGCATGTTCGTTGCCTGGGATACCAGTTTTATAGACAATAGTTCATTTTAGTACAGTTGCAGAATATTTATCTGTATCTCTGTACCAAGCACTAGAGATTATATAGAAGGCACATCCCATCTACCAAGACTTATATCTAGATATAGAATGAATATATATCTTGCCACCTCTACCTGGCTCCATGGAGTTATTCTAGGTGAAGTTATCCTAGGTTTATGATATCCTAGGAACTCAGAACTCCCTGGAACTTCATTCCTAAAGCATGACCACTTAGTAAGGACACTGCGCTATGCAGCACTAACAGCAGATAAAAGAAGAGTTCAGAGGGATTGGTGATAGTTGCATGTAAACTGGACCTCAGTGCGGTGAAATAAGTAAGAAACTTAAGCCACTGGGTTTCAGTATGTGCCTCTGCCACTAACTCATGGTGTAACCTTGAACAAATAGTCTTTTGTGATCAGACTAAATCAGCAGGCCTTAATTTCCTTTAAGAAAACTCAGTGAAATGTATGAACTCTACTCACAGATTCATTAGTTGATGTACATGATTTTAAGATAGTCCTGAAACCATCTCAAGAACCCAAATGGATGACATCATCCTTTACCTACAAATTTTAGGTCTGCATGATTTATTTGGGACTTTCCAAGTTTAAATTCTGATTTACAGTAAACTGAGAAATTGCCTTCTTCGGACAAGTCTGTCTAGTCACTCACCTCTTCAAGTTGTCAAGGGTCTGTTGCAAAGCTCAGCCTTTAAACACCCAGGATCACTCTTCCATCAGAAACTTCTTAACTGCCTAATACAATAATCTTTCCTTTGTCCACTTTCCTACATTACTAAAGATATCTACCCTTTACTCTGCTACTTGGTTACATCTTCGTTTCTACACATTTGAGCAGCTAACTTTAAAGCATAGAGCAATAGTTCTAAACCAACATTTTTTTTTTTTTGAGGAATAGTCTGTCTATGTAGTCCTGGCTAACCTAGAACTCACTACATAGACCAAGCTGGCTTTAAACTCAGAGATCTACATGCCTCTAGTTCCCAGTTGCTAGGATTATTAGGTATGTGTCACCAGCCTTCTTCCAACATTTCTTTCTTGTCACAAAGGTGCTTTGTTACTCTTTTATAAGCCTTAAGAGACAGTCACAAACAAGCTGTCCCCATTCATAATTTTAAAAAATATGTTCTTAATGTGTGGAAGTTTGAAAGATAATGGCCCCCCTAGGCTCAGAGAGTAACACTATTAGGAGGTGGGGCTTTGTTGGAGTAGGCGTGGTCTGTTTGGAGGAAGTGTGTCACTGGGGGAAGGCTTTTAGGTTTCAGATGCTACAGCCAGGCCCAGTGTGACATTCCCTTATTGCTGCCTGCCAATCTGGATGTAGAACTTTCAGATACCTCTCCAGCGCCATGTCTGCCTGTGTCCTGCAGTACTTTTCCTGCATGATGACAATGGACTACATCTCTGAACTGTCATACAGGCCTAATTAAATTCTTTCCTGTATAAGAGTTTCTGTGGTAATGGTGTTTCTTCACAGCAATGGAAACTCTAGAAACACAATGGACGCATTTTAAAAAGTACAATTTGAAAAGAAAGATTTTGAAAAAAGCCCTTGAGTATGTATATTCCCAGGGACAATAGTTGAAGATAAAGCATGTCTTCAAATGTATATAATGTCCCTAAGAAACAGTACCACCCCATTTTCAAGTGACAATTTGTTGGACTGAGGGCAGCAAATACAAAGAAGTAGAATGTAACCACGGACAGTCTTTGGCTGTAAATTGACTATGTGCTTTTAATCATTTATAATATATCTCTCTGTATAGAGATATCTACAATATTATAATAGGCCCAGGGCTAGGACTTAACACTGTTTCAGATCTGTACTCCTCCCAAGCAACTGGTACATTTGGTACAGTCACTGGGAAATAATTATAATTGTATTGTTTCCATTTAGAGAAGATGGTGATCAATATTATTTTAGAAATTTATCTTAACAAGTAAGGATAGAATATTGCTTGGGTGTTCTTTGCATCCTCATACATTGAGGAGAGCATGAAATTGCGATTATAAGCCCAATTTAGAGAAGACTACAGCGCACTTTTATAACTCAACCCAGAAAAAAAAAAAAAAAAAAAAGAAATTCGGAACTTCTTGCACGAAACAATGTTGATGTCAATAATGACTAAACTTGAAAATGTTCACATTTCATGCCAGTTACTTCATCTTTCCATATTGAATCAATGATAGAAACTAATAAAAGGTCTGAGTATTTTAATTAATTGTGCTATCAACTTGCTAATGCTCTTTTGTTTTTTGTTTTTTCCTATTCTCTGCCTGGTTCATTATCTTTATCTACAGGTGTACTTTATTGCTGGCTTCCAAAGATTACTAACTTTTATCTGTATCACTAAAATTGAATTCCCTTGGCTATACTGCTACTCTTACTGCTGCTTCCGTTATTGCCTTCTCCAAAACCCTAAGGCTTTAAGAAGCCAAAGAATAAGAGCAACTAAACGCCATATTAGAAGCCTTCCACTATGAACCTTAAGCTAAATGTGCTCACCATTATATTGCTGCCTGTCCACTTGTTAATAACAATATACAGTGCCCTTATATTTATTCCATGGTATTTTCTTACCAATGCCAAGAAGAAAAACGCTATGGCAAAGAGAATAAAAGCTAAGCCCACTTCAGACAAACCTGGAAGTCCATATCGCTCTGTCACACACTTCGACTCACTAGCTGTCATAGACATCCCTGGAGCAGATACTCTGGATAAATTATTTGACCACGCTGTAGCCAAGTTTGGGAAGAAGGACAGCCTTGGAACCCGGGAGATCCTGAGTGAAGAAAATGAAATGCAGCCGAATGGAAAGGTTTTTAAGAAGGTAAAGCATTTGTGTCTTTTTTTGTAAATTTGTTTTAATGACAGAGGTACAGTTTATTGTAGTCAAGTGCATTTTAAGATTGCTTGCACTGCATTTGGGTGCTTGGTAATGGGATCTCAGAGGTCTCATAGCTTCTGAGCATTCACATCATGGGATTTTTGAGGGTTCTATGTTTTGAATAGTATTTTAATTGCTTATTTGAGTACCTATTCTGATAGTGGGAAATATCTCACTCTTAACAGTTAATTCTTGGGAATTATAAATGGATAAACTATCTTGAAGTGAACTGCAGAGTGAATAACTTTGGAAGTGGCCTCACTGCATTGGGACTGAAACCAAAGAACACCATTGCCATTTTCTGTGAGACCAGGGCAGAGTGGATGATTGCCGCACAGACATGCTTTAAGTACAACTTTCCACGTAAGTACCTTGCGCATTTTGCAGGGGAGATGGAGCCTTTTGCTGGCGTGCACAGTGTGTTCTGAGATGCTTCTGTTTAAAAAAGAGCTGTTTTTGAAAAGTAAAGCATCTTCTTAGCATACTTGAGATTATGGATTTGTTCCTTAGCACTTAGCGCGCACACGCACACGCACACACACACGGTGTTCCTTAGGTGATTATGTCCATAAAACATGATTAGTGTCTAGGAAGATGGGTAAAGCAGTGCTGTGCAAGCACAAGGACCTGAGTTCAAATCCCTAAGAATACCCACAAAGCCGCACGTGGTAACATACATCTGTACTCCCAGCTCTCCTAAGGCAAGGTGGGAAATGGAGACAAGAAAATTCTTGGAAGCAACAAAAAAGCAATAAGAGACCCTGTCTGAAAGTTGGAAAGTTAACCCAACATCGTCTTTGGATTTCCATAAACACAAACACACCATGGGCAAATTCTTGCCTACATTCACAAACACACACACTCACACATACATTATATGCACATAATGATAAATAAATTAGAACTATAACTAATAGCTCATATTAAATAAGGATAGCAACATCTAAGAGTTGGTTTAGGAGCTGAGACCTTAGTAAGTATAATTCAGAATTTTATTTTTTGATTAGAAATGTATTATACTCTAAAAAATTTAGAGGTGGAAGGTATGGTTTCTGGACATGATACTACAAAAGGGATTGGTTACAAAATTGTACTTCATTTTTGCACGTTGAACTGTCTTTGTTTGACATAGGAAATAAGCATGTGCCAGCAACATCTAACACTAGAGACACAGGAGAAAAACTGGGTATGCATGTTTCTGGTTGGCAAGTATTTGTTTTTGCCATTGTACAGAAATAATTTTTTAAGGATTTTTTTTCAATTTTAATTTTGGTGTATTGAGTATATGCCTGCATTTATGTAAATGCACTGCTTGTGTGCTTGGTGAGCAGAAGTCTGGAACTGCAATCACTGATGGATGTAAGCAGCCACGAGGATGCTGGGACCCTTGGTCTCTGCCAGAGCAAGCAAGTCTCTTAGCCACCGAGCCTCTACAACCTCAAGAACTAAGTTTTAAAAATTGAGCATAGAAGAACACCTTGTTGTACCCTAAGTATTTGGTTGTTTCAGGAAATAAGTACTGCAGGTTAAGTGGTAGGGATCAACTTTTATTTCAAACAAAGATAGATGCTACAGAAAAATGTTCCCATAGGTCCTCATCAGCCACCATCAAACAATAAGAAAAGTGCCTGTTACTGATGCATGGGCTATTTCTAGTTAGCAGAGGAAAGCTGAATCTCCACATCGGTTGTAAGTTTAGCAGATGTCACTCAATTGCAACTGATTTTACTGTTAGTGTATGCTGCTGTCTGGTGAGTCCTCTGGAACACATCCACCAGCCTTGCTAGGTAAGGTATGGAGGTCACCAATGGCATTAGAAATTGAACCCACTGGGGGAAAGTAAAATCCATCTTGGATGGGGTAAGGACATTTGTGGCTGATCATCTGACCTGAGATCCTGAGGTTTTAGAAAACTGGCTTACCTATTCTTTGGGACAATGACCAATGAAAGTAATGTGCCACAAGCAAGCCATTGCTGGGCTGCACTCTGACACAACTTTTCCCAGTTTGAATCCTGGGAATTTGTATGGCCAAGTTTGAGGTCCCCAGACACTATGAAATCAGCTCAAATCATAAAGTGCTTTTGTGTTTATAAGGCCCGACTTGAATAACATATCCTCAAAAGTTTGAAGTATATAATTTTCATGTTTCATTCTTATTGTGTAGTTGTGACTTTATATGCCACACTTGGCAGAGAAGCTGTAGTTCATGGATTAAATGAATCCGAGGCTTCCTATCTGATTACTAGTGTTGAGCTTCTGGAAAGCAAACTGAAGGTAAATATGAAACTTAATTATTTGAAATGTTTATTTAATTTTCAACCAATTTGTAAAAAATGTATGTGTAGATATGTGTTACAATGTGCTATTTCGATGTATGCTTATGCTGTGTTATGTTCAAATCAGCTTAAAAAGTGTTTCCGTAAACATTTTTATTTTTTTATGATGAAAACATCGAGTATACTGACTTTTAGTTTTTTGAAATAAATATCTGGTACATTATCAATATAGCCACCCTCCTGTGCAGTAATACCATATCTTCTTGTTCTTTTTTTAAAATATTTTTTTATTACGTATTTTCCTCAATTACATTTCCATTGCTATCCCAAAAGTCCCCCATACCCCTCCCTACTTCCCTACCCACCCACTCCCACTTTTTGGCCCTGGCGTTCCCCTGTACTGGGGCATATAAAGTTTGCAAGTCCAATGGGCCTCTCTTTCCAGTGATGGCCGACTAGGCCATCTTCTGCTACATATGCAGCTAGAGTCAAGAGCTCCGGGATACTGGTTAGTTCATATTGTTGTTGCACCTACAGGGTTGCAGACCCCTTTAGCTCCTTGGATACTTTCTCTAGCTCCTCCATTGGGAGCCCTGTGATCCATCCAATAGCTGACTGTGAGCATCCACTTCTGTGTTTGCTAGGCCCCGGCATAGTCTCACAAGAGACACATATCTTCTTGTTCTATATCCAGCTGTAACATAGAATCCATGAATCAGTTTTCTTGTCCTCCCAATCCTCCTGGTAGCCACAGTTCTACCCTCAATGTCAGTTTCATAAGGCTTTCTTACATTTCACATGGGAGAGAGGATGTGCTCCTTACTTAACCTTTCTGGGCCTGGCTTGTTTCACTTACAGTAATGACATTTAGTTATAGCCAAACTGTTGCAAACCGTAGGTTCTCCTTTTTATGGTTGAATAGTATTCCAATGTATATATGTAACACGTCTTCTCTATCCCTTCATCAATTCATAGCCTGTATCCATTCCTTGGCCATTGTGAGTATCGAACAGGAGAGTATAAATGTCATTGGCATAATGAAATCATACCTTCAGGATTTCCAATATTAAGATCGTTATGGTTATATAGTAATTCTGTTTTAAAGCCTTGGAGGTTCTTCAGGACTCTTTATATGACTATATTAATGGAGATTTTCATAAACAGTGTAGTGCAAAGATTCCCTTACTCCATAGACTCACTACTGCCTTTTGTCTGTTTGTTGATAGTCATACTCTTGGGAGTTGGGTGAAATTTCATGTGGTTTTGATTTATATTTCCCTGATTATTAGTGATGCTGAGATTTTTTTCATGTATCGGTTGGTTATTTCTGTCTCCTCGTGTATATCTCTTGCCCATTTTCATTTGGCTTCTTTGACTTTTTCTTGCTGAGTTTCTGGATTTGTATCATGTCACATGTAGGCTTGGCCGTGGTTTTATCCTGTCTCATAGGTTCTTCCTGTTCTGATGATTGGAACCTTTACTGTTTAGAAGCGTTTTAGTTTCCCATAATGCCACTTGTCTGCCTTTGCTTCTATTTTCTATGCTTTTGGAGTTTA
The DNA here is from genome assembly GCF_978045245.1 of Mus caroli. Lineage (NCBI taxonomy): Eukaryota > Metazoa > Chordata > Mammalia > Rodentia > Muridae > Mus > Mus caroli. Next base: position 27,843,028 of record NW_028227260.1, read on the forward strand.
TCCAAGAACAAAACAAAAACAATTGAAAAAAAAACCTGTTCCACTACAATGCTCTGAAAGTTCTTCCCAGACTGGGCCATCTCCCCAGGCTCTGTGACTTTTCTGAAGAACCAGTTCTTCTTGGTCTCCTTCATCTTTTTTTTTTTTTTTTTTTGTATTGATGTCTGTTTCGTTTAGCTCTGTTCTTTCTTATTTCTTTTCTTCTGCTTTAGTTTTCGGTTTGATTTGTTGTTGATTTTTTTAGGTTTTTAAGATACAATGATGGTTTATTAAAGTCTGCTTTCTTAAAATGTACACTTTGAATACTATAAACCTCAGCTTTGATACTATTTTTGTTGTCTCCTATATGTTTTAATATCTTGTGTCCCCACCTTCATTTGTTATAAGAAAAAGAATTTAATTTATTTATTGTATGTATGTGAGTACACTGTTGCTCTCTTCAGACACACCAGAAGAGGGCATCAGATACCATTAGAGATGGTTGTGAGCCACCATGTGGTTGCTGGGAATTGAGCTTAGGACCTCTGGAAGAGCAGTCTGTGCTCTTAACCACGGAACCATCTCTCTAGCCCCTTAAGAAAAAAATTTTAAATTTCTTTTTTGGTTTCATCTTTGATCCATTGTTTGGGTTGTTTAACATTCATATATTTATGTAGTTTATTAAGCTCTTTATTTTCTAGTTTTATTGTACTGTGGTCAGAATAGCTAATTGACACGATTTCTAACTTTGAAATTTACTGGAACTTGTTCATGTCCTATTCACTTTTCTATCATGAAGTACGTTCCATATATTGGGAAGAAGTGGGAAGCAGGTTGGTAGAAAATAGAAGCAAAGGCAGACAAGTGGCATTATGGGAAACAGGGAAGAGGACCACAAAACCACATTTTGTTCAAAATGTCATAATAGTATGAAACATTATGTACTGAGTTAAAAATATTGTAAGAAGAAAATTGTTTATTTGGTAACTGTTTGAAGTTTTGTAGGTACCTATTAGGTCGTTTGTTTTAGGGCACAATTTAAATTCTGGATTTTGTTGTTGTTACTGACATCATGTATGGGTCATGTGGGCGTTGTTCAAAGTGGGGTTTTCGGCTGTCCCTATATTGAAATCCATCACTGTGTTTCTGAATGCTGGTTTTTATAAAGTATTTGAGGGCTCAGATATTGGGTCTCTCTCTCTGTATGTGTATAAAAATATATTTTTCTTTTGTACAGCTTGTCCCTTTGGCTTGTTTGTTTATTGGGGTGGGACACACACTATGGAAATAGAGAAGTCAGCACAGTTTGAGGGAGTTGGTTGGTTCTTCCCTTACCTGTGTGATCTGGAGATCTAACTTAGGTCATCAGACTTGGAAGGAAGCACCTTTACCTTCAGAATCATTTTGCTGACCCCAGTCCTTTTGTCATCATATAATGAGTGACTTCGTTTCCTTTTACTGCTTTTGACTTTAAGTCTATTTTACCTGATACTCTGTATAGGGATGCTTCTAGAAATGTAGTAAGTTGATTGTATATAGTTAGGTAATCTTAATCCATTCAGCCATTCTGTGTTTTCCTTTTACTCCATGTACATTCCAGCTAACTATTGGAATGTAGTGCCTTACTGCAACCAATTTTGTGGCTTGTTTTCCAGCTTTACTAAGGTCTTCTCTACCTCGCTTATGGTCTTATGTATGGTTAAGTGGTTTGCTGTTATGACGGATTTTGATCTGTTGCTTTTTATTTTGGTTTGCCTATCCTTGGTTTTTGCTTTGTGGTTACCAAGAGGCTTCAAGAGTACATTTTTTTTTTGTGACAATCAACATTAAGATATTAAGAGATGGGCCTATGATTAGAATGATAAGAAGCAGAAAGAGAAAATACACTAGTAAGAAAATTATACCTGTATTCCTTCCCTGCTCCATTGAAAATATTTGCTATCTAGTTTTACATATCTTTATATTGCCTGTCTCTTAGCATCTTATTGTGGTTGCTATTCTTTTTAATTGTTTTGATTTTAGTAGTTTTTATCCTAAAGACATGGATGGTTTATTTAATATTTATGTTTACAATACTAGAGCATGCTGAATTTGTTTATAATTACCATTGACAATGAAACTTACTTAGTAAACATTTTCCAGTCCTTTCACTTAATACTAATTTTTATAGTGTGACAAATTGAATAGCTGGCTTTTATTTCTGTTCAACAGGCGGCCTTAGTAGATATCAATTGTGTTAAACATATCATTTATGTGGATAATAAGACTATCAATAGAGCGGAGTACCCTGAGGGGCTTGAAATTCACAGCATGCAATCAGTAGAGGAGCTGGGAGCCAAGCCAGAAAACTGTAAGTAAAGCAATTGAAATTAATTTCCTCGTGGACTCATATTTGTTATTTTAGCAGATTATTAAAAAGTAACATGAGTAAATGCTGGAGCTGTTTGATTTAAAAGTAATCAAGACTGCACATGACAGAAAAATTCTTTTTCCTTTTCCCAAAGAAGGCAATCCTGCCCGAATTTCTTGAAGACAGCAAGCAGACTTTAGGTTAGAGATGAGGCAGGTTTTTTTTGTTTTGTTTTTTGTTTTTTTTTTTAAATTTTATTTTATTGGAAAAAATGGTCAGAATTGTAGTGAGAATTTTTTTTTTAGTATATGTGCTGCCGAAGTGAGCACAAAACACATATTTATTATAAGAATGTGTTTTCATTTTAAACCCATGTGTGCGATATGAGGCTGCTTGAAATTTGCACAGCAGCTGACTATGATTTGTCTTGTGCTCTAGCAAGTTTGTGGTTTTGCCAGCTGCTAATAGTTTCTGAGAGTGTGTGACATTTGGAATTCTGGAGACTCTTTAGACAATATATAAATGCCTGGGCCCTGAGAGGTGGTGGTGTTGTTGGGTTGTGGGGTGTTGGTTGGTTGCTGTTGGTTGTGGATTATTAAGCAGTTTTGTGCAAAGAAGAAACAACAAGAAGAAATTAGATATCCTGATGGGGAAGATCAAACTTGCTTCAAGGAACTCAGTGCCCCTAATCATCAGGGATGTAGTCTGGCAATAATGACACCTCTGTCCCCTTTATATCCCCCACACACACATCTAGTGCTAGTGGGTTGAAAGGGTGGAAGAAAAAAGAACCCACAAAATAGCCAAAAGTCTGGCTACAAACAGAGTATCATGTTAGCATTCGTATCATAGAAAAGAAGTCCTGAGGCCAAATATTTTATTCTTTTTACTGTTCTGGGCAGTAAGCATGCCTGTTGTTCATACTGGAGTGTATACATCTCACTGTACATCCTTTGAAAAGCCAATCCAGAACAAATCAGTATCTCTTGGCTTGATGCATGGGAATGAATATAAGAGACCCACGGGGAATTGCCTGTTATCATCAGGCTGATGCTGTGAGATTAGGGCATGCTTGCCTGGGAGGTTGGCATCCACAGGGTCTGTTACTGCCAGTTCCGATGATTCACCAAAACGTTTGACACAAAATCTTAGAAAATATTTACCAGTCCTCACAAGTTTGATTGACTACTGACACGAGTCACTGACATGTGTTTGTTTCCAGGATAAACAGGATCCATATATTTTTGTTATACTACTTTACCTGAGTATAGAGTCATTATCATGTGTCATAATAATCGATATTATATGTGGAGCTATGATACATGTTGTAGTGATAGTTTACTCAAGTAGGTAAATATTACAAGGACACGTTTTGCAAATGTTCATTAAAAAATAGGCAAGGATGAGAACTGTCATATTGTGTATTTGGTCTGCTTCAGTTGATCCTCAGGTGAATCCTTTTCATTCTGGGATCCCACCAATGACTATGAACACACTGAAGGAGCATTTGCTATAGCCTGTTTAAATATGTAATTTTGAGTTTAGTCATTTCAGTGATATGCCGTGCTCTCCCCCACCCCCAGACAGGGTTTCTCTGTGTAGCCCTGGCTGTCCTGGAACTCTCTCTGTAGACTAGGTTGGCCTCAATCTCAGAGATCCACCTGCGTCTGCTTCCGGAATTTTGGGATTAAAGGTGTGTGCTACCATGCTGGAACTGAACCATTATTTACTGCTAAGGAATCTACACAGCATGCTATCCTTTCCAGTTTTCAAAGCCTTACAAATCCTTCCTGCTTCTATACATAACACTGTGAAGAGGCTTAGTCAGGTGGAGCTGAAAATAGGCTGGATTGAGTTTGAAATCTTTATTTCCATCAACTGGAATTTGATAACCATGCTTACTTATTCAACCAGACTGCTTTGGAAATTTGTAGAATTATGTAAAATGAAAATAATCTTCTTATCAAGTAATTCAATGTAGAGCTGAAGAAAATGTACTCTTTTCTGTAGTGAGTGTTCCTCCAAGTAGACCAACTCCTTCAGACATGGCTATTGTCATGTACACCAGTGGTTCTACAGGCCGCCCCAAGGGAGTGATGATGCATCATAGCAATTTGATTGCTGGAATGACAGGCCAGTGTGAACGTATCCCTGGACTAGGGTGAGAGATGCTCATTCAACTTTATTAGAACTCCAGAGTTCATGATTAAGTTCTTTGTTTATGGTGCCTTTGCAAGAGTGGTTTGCATGTTTCTCTTACTTTGTTTTAGACCAAAGGACACATATATTGGCTACTTACCTTTGGCTCATGTGCTGGAGCTGACAGCAGAGATATCTTGCTTTACCTATGGCTGTAGGATCGGCTACTCTTCACCACTTACACTGTCTGACCAGGTAACACATTTTGTCTTGGCTCATGATTGTTTATTCAGTAAAAAGTTCTCTGTGGCATCCAACATCGCTTTCCATGAGTAATCTGGTATTAGCGTTGATTAGGCCCATATTTTAAAGTTATTTTGAAATAACTACTTTCATCTTGCTGTACTAGATTTTATTTTGGACAGTTGTACTAGAAAATATATTCACTGAACCTTTGACACACTGTTCTGAACCAGCTGGCTCTGTAGAAAGGTGTAGGTTTTTACACTTCGATTTTCTGAATTTATTCTGGACCCATGCCACTAGCTATGTCTTTAAATAGAAATAGATGAAAGTGTACATCATGTATGTATGTATGTATGTATTTATTTCGAGGACAGGGTCTTTTTCTGTGTAGCCCTAGCTATTCTGGAACTCATTCCATATAGACCAGGCTGACATCTATTGATTTCAGAGACCCATCTGCCTCCTGAGGTCTGGGATGAACGTGTGTGTCACCATCACCCTTGGCCTCTCATTTCATATACCCACATTTCAGGCCACATTACAAGTTTCTGATACCTATGTGACCAATTGCTCTCATGCTGGACAGTACAGCTACCAGATATTTACACCTTTGCAGAAACTTCTGTTGGATCAGCAATGCAGGATCTCCAAGGGCAGCCCTTCAACTTTACACTGAACCAGGCTTCTCCCTTTTCTCTATTGTCCATAGTAGAAAGCCCAACAACAGGCAGCACCAACTCAGAGTTCTAGCACATTTGGAGTTACACAAAGAAAACCGATTTAAGAAAAGGAAAAGAGAAACAGTTGACTTTTTATGGCTCTCACTACTTCTTCAGCCACTTTTCTTTCCTGTTCACATGATTTATCTACATTTATTTCTTTTTAAGTTTTATTTAATGTATATCTGCATGTACACCTGCATACTATAAGGGGGTGTCAGATTTCATTATGAGATGGTTGTGAGCCACAATGTGGTTGCTGGGAATTGAACTCAGAACCTCTGGAAGGGCAGACAGTGTTCTTAACTGCTGAGCCATCTCTCCAGCCCTCATCTAAATTTATACATTACTTTGTAGGAGATTCTTATTTTTATGTTTTTTTTTTGTTTCCAGCAAATGACCTTATCAGTCTAAATTCAAAATGTTACATATTGATTGATATATATATGCATGTAGCCACTTGGCCACTGGTATGGTCCTTATGATGCTACCAACCAGAATATTGTCAAAATTATTTCTCTGATTCTAATTAATGTTTATAGTGGTCATTTTGATATATATGCCTGTTGATTAATCAAAGTTAGAAATTAACTTTCAATTTTGTTTTAGTGATAAGTATGCTTTAATGGGTTTTTGTAAAAATGGACATTTTCCTGAAAGTGCTGACTGTTCTACTTGGTGGTACATTTTTAATACAAATTTTCAGTTCACCAAAATGGCCAATTCTCTTATTATCCTGGATCAGTTTCTCTGCTATGGAAGAGTGAGATGTGCTAGAAGCGAAATCAACAGGATCAAAACAAAACATGTACTCTTTGGACTTGCAGTAGTTGGAGTAATAGAAGATTGAATCCCATGTGTAAATTCTCGTTATCAGTATTTGGATTAGACCTGGCCCATTTTGGCTAACATCTTCCCTGATGATTCTTGTCTTTTCATTAATGCAGTCCAGCAAAATCAAGAAGGGAAGCAAGGGTGACTGTACTGTACTGAAACCCACACTTATGGCTGCTGTTCCGGTGAGTACAGAATAGTCATACAGATAGCAAAGGCTCACTTAGACAAGCTCTTGCTTACACTTCTAATTTTGAAAATGTAATACTTTTAAGTATATGTGTCCACTTAAGAATAATTTTACTTTGAAATGTTGGCATAGGTGATCCTCAAAAAAAATAATCATAGAAAGACTAAAGTTGAAATGTGTACCTGTATTTGCTGGTGCCTGAAAATTCAAGATGAAAATGACCTTCACATCACCTAGAGTTAGGCATAGTCCCAGTATCTTAAGGTAGAAATGTACTCGACAGATTGTTTTGTTAAATCTTATTTGATACAGTTAAGGAAGTCCTACAGCATCCTACTGAACTGAGGCAGCATCTCCACTGTTACAGGACAGGTTGGTGACAGATCTGAGTCTAAAGGGCAACACTTCTCACTCACCACACCACACAAAGGTAGTGTCTGACAAATCATCGCCCTGAAGTTCTTCCTAAAGAAATGTACTCATTAGTGATTAAACCATCGCTTAGATCAGAGCCCTCCCTGACCATGTGACCTCAGGAAATAAACTCATAGAAACATCTAGACCGTTCAGGTATCCCTCCATCCCCATGATTGCTGTTTGGATTTGGACAATGGAAGACTCTTTTCCTGTTCATGTCCTGCTGGCCTATGAGTTCAGCAGCTGTCCAGGACTTGCTGGCCAGTCTTTCCCATTGGTTGAACCAGGTCTTTTCCACCGCTGCTCTCCTTGTATACTTGTGCTGAGTCTTTTTAAAATAAAATTTTATTTTATTTTAGATTGTGTATGTTTATTGGACATGTTATACTAATGAATATGTATTATCTTTAGTTTCCTAGAAGTAGTGAACAAGTCAGTAAAATTAGTTGTATAATAAATGAAATTAATATATCCATTATCCTGGAGATTTCTAGGTAAGATGGTGGTTCTCAACTTGTGGGTCGTGACATCCACAGGTGTCACATATCAGATATCCTGCATATCAGGTATTTACAGTATGCTTCATAACAGCAGCAAAATTACAGTTTTGAAGTAGGAACTGAGTAATTTTATAGTTGGAGAAGTCACCACAATGTGAAGGAACTATACTAAATAAAGGGTCAAAGCATTAGGAAGGTTGAGAACCACTGCCCTAAGAGGTTGTATCAAGGTATTGTCAATTTGAGACTGTCTTTGGTATTGTTTTAATTCTTTTCATATTATTTAGTATTTTGTTTCTCTTGCAGGAAATCATGGATAGAATTTATAAGAATGTTATGAGCAAGGTTCAAGAGATGAATTATGTTCAGAAAACTCTATTTAAAATCGGGTATGATTACAAATTAGAGCAAATCAAGAAAGGCTATGACGCCCCTCTTTGTAATCTGTAAGTATATTCAGGGGCCCTGAATTTTGAACCTGTATTGTGTTCTGCTTGGTATAGTGTGGTATGGCCTCCAAATTTTGATGTTTTCCAGTCTGGTTTTAAACTTTTTAACCCAAGCGACCCTCTTGCCTCAGCTTTTCAAAGTCTGGCACCATGAACACGTGTCAGTGTGCCTATGAGGTTTTGTGTTTTTAAACCTGAAAGAAGACCAAACAAATGGCAAATTCATCTAGTTCGAAGATTATCACCATGATCAAAACCTCGACTTATTCTTTATTCTATATCCTATCATTTATACAGGAATGAAGAGACAGTGGACTCTGACTTTGATAATTTAACTAATTTTAATACTTAATACTTAAATAAGTATTGGGTCTCTTGAAGAAAACTCAGAATACAGTTTTGAATATAAACATTCAAGCTTAATTTTTGAATATAAACATTAAAGCTTAAGAGTAACATAATAAGCAACATTACTGTATATACACAGAGAGAGAGAGAGAGAGAAAGAAAAGAGATTTTTAAGGTGCATTCTACATGTGTTTCTCTGTTTTACTGTGTTCATAAAGTTAGGGTAAGTCAGTGAGTATAGCAGTTACAGTGTAGCAGTGCGAGTTGTCATTCGAAGCTTCATAAGTAGACCTAATGCTCCATAGAAAACTTATATTTTTCCTTCGATGCCATTTTCTTTTGTTTAGCATGTGTCTGAGCATGATCCCAATATTACACATTTGGATTGGGGGGGGGCGGGGCTTGAATGCTTTCCTGGCATAGTATGAAGGTATTATTTGCTGTGTTTCTCACCTTCCCATTATCATCATGGTTTGGAAACGTCTGTTCCACCACGGTTTGGAGAATTTTATCATTGTTTATAAGTTGTCAGGTATCAAGAATAGTGTGTGACAGTATGACCATCATTTTCCCCCTTCTTTTCAAGGATCCTGTTTAAAAAGGTGAAGGCTCTGCTGGGAGGGAATGTCCGCATGATGCTGTCTGGCGGCGCGCCACTGTCCCCTCAGACACACCGATTCATGAATGTCTGCTTCTGCTGCCCCATTGGTCAGGGCTATGGGCTGACAGAATCATGTGGTGCTGGAACAGTTACTGAAGGTAAGCATTGGTCATGTGTTAGCATCATGGGGAAGACCATGGTTATCTTATAATGTTCTTAAAATTTTTTGAGATTATAACAGTTACATCATTTCCCCTATCTCTTTGTTTCCTTCAAACCTTGCCATATACCTCTCCTTGCTCTCTTTCAAATTCTTTTTTTAAAAATTGTTGTAACATGCATATAGTTATATATATATAAAGATTCCCTATTAGAACCAGCTCATTCCATAGTGTTACTCCTATGTATGTTTTCAGGACTGACCATTTTGGGTTTTTGAGACAGGGTTTCTCTGTGTAGCTCTGGCTGTCCTGGAACTCACTTTGTAGATCAGGCTGGCCTCAAACTCAGAGATCTGCCTGCCTTTACCTCCTGGGTGCTGGGATTAAAGGTGCATACACTGACGTCTGGCAGGGGTGACCATTGGGTATTGAATATCCAACTGGTGTGCTTTCCTTGCAGAAGACGACTTCTCCCTGTCCCAGCATTGTCTTTGTCCTCTCTTATAGGGCTGAGGCCTCCTTGTCTTTTCCCCATCCAATTTGGCATGCCTGTTATTGTCACTGTTCAGTCATATTGGTGAGATCTTATGGATGTAGCTTCTGACATTACCAGGAGATATGATCACACAGCAAATTCCCTCCTTAATTCTCTGGCTCCCCTCCCAGCCACGCCCTGTTGCCTGAACATTAGGTGCAGGAATTGGTTTGGAAATGTATCCATTTGGACCGGGTTCCACAGTTTTGATGGGTTGTAGTTTTCTGTAATGGTTCCCAGATGCTGCAGAGAGAAGTTTCTTTGATGAAGGGTGAGAACTACACTTACCTGTGAGTGTTATAGTGTGGTTAGGGATTATGTTGGCTTAGTACATGAATGGTTGGGAATTATCCTCCAAGATCCATGACTTCTAATCCTGGGTAGTTGGCTAGGCTTCCAGAACTAGGCATGGGTTCTCTCTTGTTGAGCAGGTCTTATATCCAGTTAGAGAGCTGTTGGTTATCACCATGCATGCCACGTCTGCACCCATAGAGTTATCTTGTCATGTTGGTCATTCTTGTGGTTCATAGGCATCATAGCTGGCTAGGACTAGTGGTCTTTGGAAGCATGACTGCTTCTGGTAGGAGGACAGCTAATCCTCAGGGAGAGAGGCATGCAGGTTACTTCCAGCTCAGGGGTCTCTGGGCCCTGTATCTAAAATGGTGTCTTCAGCAATAAGCAAAAAAGAGTTTGCTCTAAGCCTACCCTGTGTTAGTTTTATAAACACTTAGTTGAAAGTATCATATGTCCCTTTTAGCTTTAAGCCTCAGAATTCTGTCATGATAGTTTCATTTTCTTTCCTTGATCAGTTTTTAAAATTCTATTTTTATTCTTTCACAATGTCATAATGAATGCAGCAGATTTTGGTCATATCCATACAGCATTACATCTCTCTAGCTACCACTAGGGCCCTTAGTCCTCTCTCCTCCCATTTTTTTGTATTCAGTTACTGCTGCCAATATGCACATGGTATGGAATTGTCTCCTGTGATGTAGGCAACCCATTGCTGGCCACGTTCCCAAAGAATGATTTCACATCCCAGCAGCTCTCAGTTACCAATAACTCCTTTGCCAAGGTGGGGTCTTAGGAACCCTGTGGAATTTTCACTGGCGTAGTCTTGTGCAGGTCTTGTATAGGAGGCATAGCTGCTGTGAGTTGATACGTACAACAGCCACATTGTGTTCAGAAGTTAGCATTTTGACACACATGCCCATCCTCTGGCTCTTGTATTCTGATGTAATGACATGTTTGTTCCTCATTAGATGGAAGAAAGTTCTATCTAGATCATTGGTTTTCCACCTTCCTGATGCTGTGTCCCTCTAATACAGTCCCTCATGGTGTACTGATTCCCCAAATCATAAAGATTATTTTCGTTGCTACTTCCTAACTATTAATTTTGCCACAGTTGTTAATTGTAATGTAAATCGTTTTGGAGATTGAGGGTTACCAAAGGGCTTGTGACTCACAGCCTGAGATCAGTGTTACAGTAGCTGATTCATCCATCCGTACTGAGCACTACCCACACCTACTAGGCACTCTGAACTCTGGTTCTCTGCATTAACCATTTCTAGCCAAAGTTGAGAGCAATGCAAATCTATGGGTGTACATATAGATAGACAGTTTGGTGATAGCCTGATCTCAATCCTCACTTTGGGGAATTTCACTCTTGGAGCAAGTATCCCTCTTACATCCCTCCTTTTTTGTTTTATCTTCTGTTACCTTCAATTCCTAAAGGCAGAGTGTCTCAGCCTTATCCCTCTTCACATTCTGATGCACACAATTCTTTGGTTTGACACCCCTTTCATGTACTGAGAGGTATTAACAATCACATTACTAGTAGTAACTTGCTCGCCCACGCTGTACAAATGGAACATAGCTCCAAATATTGCCACATATCTCCTGAGCACATGAAAATCCTGCCAGGTTGAGAAACACTAGGGTTATATAGGAATCATTTTTTTAAAGGTTGTTTTTCTGGTTTGAACTTGAGTAGGTCTTGTACATGCTGTTTCAGTCTCTGAGTTCATATGCGTATCACCTCAATTGATACCGACTGGTAAAGGGAAAATGTTTTCTTCAATGGAGTGTTATACTCAAGGACAGGACCCATCCCAGGTCAATACAAAATACACATTTTGTGTGTGTGTGTGTGTGTTTGCGGGGATTTGTCTTACTGGTTTTTTTGTTTGTTTTGATTTTCTTTTGGGAGTTTGGTGGATAGAGAGGTAGAGAGGAGTTGGGAGGGAAAAGAGTTTATCAAAATATTGCATGAAAAATTTTAAAATAAAAATGGCATTTTAATCACATGTGCACACATGCGTGCGTGCACACACATACACACACACACACACACACACACACACACACACACACTAGTGCAGGCATCCACAGAGTCCAGAAGAGTGTGTTGGATCTCTTGTGGCTAGGCATACAGGTGATTAGATGTAAGCCACCTGAAATCATGGCTGGGAACTAAAATCCCGCCCTCTGCAAGAACAGCAAGGGCTCTTAACCTCTGAGCTACCTCTGCAGCCTAGGAACTTTGATGAATCAGATTACTATCACTTCATGCTAACTGTGTCCAAAAGTAATACCCCAATTCCAAAGTGGCCACCTATTGCTAAATTATTTGTTGTGTCAGTATTATCACATCTTTGAAACCATTCCAGGAGTTAATCAACTTGGAACTCCTCAGACTGTTTCCTATCTTTAATTTTAATTGGTTCTACCCATTCTCTCACTAGGCTGCCCTTTCCCTCTGGGCCAAAGTTGTCATCGCACTTTATATTACTTTAGCTGTTCTGAAATGACAGCCCTTTAGTCTTTTCTAGCCTACCCACTGTTTGATGGATGTGTAAAGTCTAAACACGCCTTTACCTAGTTTTTTTTTTTTTTTGGAAGATATTGTTGATCTAGTGTGATTGTACCCGTCTATCATCTTAGATACCTGTCTTTTCTTCCCTAGGCAAGCCATCTCTCTGACAGAGCTTTTCTGGCTTAACCTCACTGTAATTTCTCTCTTCTTGAGGAATACCCTTTCTGTTGACTGGTTATAGCCAATCATCATTGCCCAACTTTTATAAGGATAGTTTGTTTTACATGGATCCTTCGGGTATCTAGAATACTATGGTACTTGTAGAAGCCTCCAGGTAAAAGGCACAGAGAGTAGGAAAGCAACACAAGTATTCCATGTACAGATTGGAGTATGCAGCCCTAAAGGGGGAGGGGCAGCCCAAGTCCTTGTGACTGTTAACTGAGGTGAATAGCGGACCCATGGGGGTAAGATGAACATCCCCCTATATATATATATATATATATGTCATTGTAGAGAGCATTTCTTTCTCTTTTGAGATTATAACTTAATTTAAATCATCTATTTAATTAATCACATCTTCATAGATGGCCATCCTCTGATACATATGCAGCTAGAAACACGAGTCACACCATGTGTTTTCATTGATTAGATAGCTTATTATGAACCCAACACTATAGAAAACACTGTGCGATAACTTACAAAGGATGACGTGAGTGTGGGAAGATGCCCTGGTACCTTAGGTTTTTTTTTTTTTTTTTTTTTTTTTTTTAAATGTAGTGGGTACAACCTATCTACATACCGGCAAAGGACATTCTCACTATCATGTGTATAAGTGTATAAGACAGAGCTACAGTTTTCTTATCTTGCATTTCTTGGTTATCTCATTTTAACTCCTTTTCAAGAGTACTCAAGTTCCAATTATTGATTTCATAACTCTCTGGGATAAGACAACTCGTAGTCTTTCTTTCCAATTGAAGCTGTTTTGTAAAGGCTGCTGCCGGGTTTTTGTACTATGCTTTCTGTAGGACTGACACCCTTGTCCTAGCTTCTTAGCTCATTTCTGTCATTGCTTGTCCATGCAGATTAGGATTTAAGTGTTCTCTGTACTGTTTCACATACATTTTTCCCTGGGTTGTCTGTTGGTAAGGCCTTTGAGGGCTGGGTCAGATCATTCTTCATATGTTAGCTAGCAATGTTTAATATAGTGCTGGGTTCATAATAAACCATCTATGAAGATGTGATTATTGCTAAGAGTAGCCACAGATTGCTAAGGAAGGGCTAATGACATGGTGATGGTGATGATGATGATGTTGATGATGCCACTGCTGCTGTCTCAGAACAGTGGTTACAGCTCTTGGACATTTTATTTGTGACAAGTAGCAGCAAGTGCCGCTTTCATCATCACATTTGGTCTTCACTGCATGTACTTTTAAATATGAAGTCGGGGTGTTTTTTATAGGTGAAGAAATGGAGCCAAAGACAAGTAATTTGATACATGCAGTGAGTGATAGAACGGGAATTCTTGTGATATTCTTCTGTCTTAGCAGAATCCTAGGTTAGATAATGGTAGACCTCATCCCTTGCTTTTAGCAGATTTTAAAAAATGTAATTATTTAAAATATAGCCCTGGGAAGAAAAATATTCCGTGGAAATGGGAGTCGAAATGCTGAAAAATGTAGAGTTGGCACTCCCCATGTCACCTTTTAGAGCCGGCATTTCTAGTGGCCTGGTGTGCACGTCGGAACTACTGTACACTAATGGTGGTGGTGCCTTTTCTCTTCTAGTTACTGACTACACTACTGGAAGAGTTGGAGCTCCTCTTATTTGCTGTGAAATTAAACTGAAAGACTGGCAGGAAGGTAAGGGTTTCACACCGGCTTCTGGGATTTCTAGACGCACTGAAAACCCTCAGGAGCCTTGGGTTGCATTGAAGTGAGAAGCTGCCTGTCAGAGCAGGTGGTTCTTTGGTTTTGCCCATTCCTATGACTTCCTTATGCTCAGAGGGGAAAATGACTACATTTTAGCCAGTGTCCTTTTTAATTTAGGAAATACTCAATGGCAAGGTGGGACGGAGTTTCTAATTGGAACTTCCCCTGGATGAGGGACCTTTTGAAGTTCACCTCTGCTAGTGATGACATTGGGGCTGTGAAGGAGAAACCCTGTACACATTTATACAACAAGGCCTTGACGCTAGCCAATTTCCAGTCAGTATTCATCTGTGTAGTTACTTTGTACAGTAAATATTTACATATACAGAGGCAAGGCATTTAGAAGAAACCAGAATCATAAACACAACTGTTGATAATTCTTTTTACAAACATCTGAAGTCAGGTATAAACCAATTTTCCTATGATGGACATGATAAAGGATAATAAATATACATTAATTACATGCAGTATGGTGGATTATTAAATAAACAAATAATTAAACAGCCTTGCCATGCCAGAAAGAATTGATGATAACTACTAGACAGTAATTGTCTGGCCACTGTTTTAATCTGTAAAGTTTTCCCCATTTGCCACGGCCTCCCCTTCTCGGTTGCTTAATGCTATGCCCTTTCTTCCTGTCTAGTGTCTCTGCCTGAAACTTTCCTGAGCATTAAATCTGAAAAGTGTTGATAGCAACACATTGAAGACTTACTTAGAACCCCTTTAAGTTTTGCTCTTGTTGGGGATGGTTTTATTGAACACTTAGCTTTAATTATGTCTGCTGCTTGAAGGTTTGTATCATGGGAAGGTTTGGGTAGGAGGTTTGCAATGGTGCCTGTCATAGAGTTTCCCTTGCTCTCCTTCCCATTATTCCCTTATTATACACTCATAACTGATGAAATGTAAACTTAGCTCCTCCCAAAAACACAATATAAACTTTAGAATAACAAACTTGAAGAATTAATGAAGGGTCATTGAGACGACTCAGTAGCTCATTGAACTTGCTGCCAAGTTCGATGGCCTGAGTTTGTTTCTTGGGACCCACATAATGGAAGAAAAGATCCAACTGTTGCAATGTTTTTTCTGACTTACGCGCACTGTGGCATGCGGGTGTGTACATGTGTACATGTGTGTACACACACGCATGTGCACCTGTGCACACACAAATAATTGTAATAAAGAATTTATAGAAGATGATAAATTTTGTTTGAGAATAATAACTGATTTTTTAAAAAAAAATTTATAGGTGGTTATACAGTTCATGATAAGCCGAACCCCAGAGGTGAAATTGTGATTGGCGGCCAGAATATCTCCATGGGATATTTTAAAAATGAAGAGAAAACAGCAGAAGATTATTGTGTGGATGAAAATGGACAAAGGTGGTTTTGCACTGGCGATATTGGAGAATTCCATCCTGATGGATGCTTACAGATTATAGGTCAGTGTGTTCTCTCTTCTATAGTCTCTTTCATTTTGTAGCTTCAGTGAGGCTGAATAAGAACATAGGTTAGGCCATCAGTGGGGTTGGTAGACTGATTAGTTCCAACTCTCTGCAAGCTCCTTTACTTGTGCCCTTTCTGCCTGAGCTCCAATCTGTGAAATAGACACATCCACCTCATAGCGCAGCTGCTAGCCTTAGATGAGTTAAGAAATGAGAGATGCTCAGAGAAGTGCCTGAATCTTTTGAAGTAGTAGCAATGTGTGAGGAGGGGAAGGGGAAAGTGGACAGAAAAATGGAAAATAGATTCAGCAATGAATAAACAAAAAAATGATCCAGGAAAGACCTCTTTTGCTTAACTCTACAGAACTCTGTATAACTATTTACGGTGGCATGCATATATGATTTTAGGCCTTCCTTCCCCCTAATTTCTCAGTGATCATCATGCACCCCTTTTTTTTCCGGTACCTCTTTCTATGGCTCTATCTGTAAGAGCTAGATCATTTCAATCTTCAGCACCAGTCTATTCTTTTGAAAGTGCGTGTTGCTTTGGCATTATTATTATTATTATTTTTAAAACTGGACTTAACGGAAGTAGATGTTTATACTCAAAACGCAACTCCAAAAGCGACTCCAAAAGAAATCCTGTGTTCACTTTCAATAGGCAAAGGTTTAAACACTAACTAGCTATAAGGGCTACTCATCCAGGTCTAGTCTGTCTTCTAGTGATACAGTCGCTTGGTCATAGTTCTAGTGACACATTTCATTCTGTGGCTCTACTTTACAGTATCTGAGCAGAATGTAAGCAGTGATTTCCTGGGAAGTTTGGTCTTCATCTTTACCATTCATCTACTGATTCATTTAAAAAACATGATGAACTTTTTTCCTAGGCAATCATATTCATATTTTTCCTATTGCCATCTATTGTGGAGCAAAGCTAGGTTTTGTATATGCTAGAGGAGTACTATGCATGTACATCCTAAGCTCCCTTTTATCCTCTACTGGTGCAACTGGTTTTTGAGACGTGTTTTGTGTTAGATAACAAAACGGAGCTATAAGCTTATGTAGCACAGCCTGGCCTTGACCTCACAAGCTTTCTGCGTCAGACTCCTATGAATAGGAATTCTATCCATGTGCCACCACGTCTGGCTCCTCTTCAGTTTGCATGTGTGTATGGTGTTTGTACTTGGTGTGTGTCTGTGCACATCGGTGTGTGGGTAGACCTGGAGGACAGAGGTGGAAGGGCTGGGTGTCTTTTAAAACCATTCTCTGGCGTCTTTTGAGACAGTATTTCACTGAACCTGGAGCTTATCCATTTGTCTGGGCTTGCTGGCCAATGAGCTTCAGGAATTGACCTGGTTCTGCCCTTCTCCCAACACTGAGCTTAAACACACGTGCTAGTGCCCAGCGTTTATGTGGGTGCTGGAGATTTGAACTCAGGTCATCATGCTTCCCATCCCCCACCCCCACCCCCACCCTCGGCCAATGTGTGTTAGAGGATTATTTTTATTATCCCATTTCCTTGAATATAATCTTACATTTGTGCATTTTGGAAGAAACTAAACAATTGTGATCCAAATGTATGGATATTATCAACACATATGTACAATGCACGTGCCCACTGTTGCTGCAGGTTTAAAATGGAAAAGGAAGCCATTAGGGTTAGCAGAATTGTCAGAGAGGGTCTTTTGTTGAAAAGCATCTAGCACAGTCTTTTTTAGAAAACCTATTTTTTCATCCATGAGTACAGTGAGTTTTGATCAGAACCCTCCTCCCCCGTCCTCCTACGCCTCTGTCTTCCTTACTATTGCTGTTGGTAGGCAACACATCATTCATAGAAAAGATTTAAAGCAGGCTAATAATTACTCAAGATGAGCTGTCCTGTGACAGTACTTTCTTACAGCACTGTCACTTTACAAAGAAAATGTCAAATAGGGAATGTGGGAATTGGCATTTGTTGAGTGTGCTTTATATGGAATAGACTGTGACATGCTTCTGTGGGGAAGGCACCATTGTCACGGATATGAATGAGGTGGAAAGAGATGAGCTGAAATACCAAGCATCACAGCCTGTAGCAGATGATGCTCCCATTCCTAATCTAATGCTCCAAGTTCTGTTCCTTCCCTTAACGTCATTGGAATTCTGAGTGTGAGAAGTTCATAACATTCAGGGAGTATGACATGATGTTACAGCTTTGTATAACCTTTAGCTAATATTTATTTAAGTATGTTTTTATTAAACTATTTTCAAACAGTATATTTTGATTGTGTTTTCACCCCTCCCCAAGTCCTCCCAGATCTTCCTCACCTTCCTACCTAATTTTGTGCCCTCTCAAACTTTTATACACTCTCTTAAAAGGAAAAGACAAAATGAAAGTCAAAACATCCAAAAAACAAAAAAACCAGTAAGACAAAAGAGAAGCAAGCAAATACCATGGAATCTTGTGTATGTATGTGTGTGTGTGTGTGTGTGTGTGTGTGTCTGTGTCTGTGTGTGTGTGTGTCTGTGTCTGTGTGTCTGTGTGTTTGGCTAACTACTGCCAGAAATGTGTCCTGCTCTGGTATGTGGTTGATAGATTTGGTGACACTTATTGGAGAGAACTGATTTGAGACATACTCTTGCAGTCATACCTCAGACTGAACTTGAACCATTAAGAGACTACACTGGCCTAGAACTTAAGATGATCTTACCTTACACACCTGAGTGCTGAATCTTTAGTACTTGATGCATTTTTATCAGTATGCTTTGGAAAATTATATATGTATACACACATAATTTTATGTATTAAAATTATATTTATATATTTATTAAACTATATTGAAATTTATATTAAATTTTATGTACATATGCATATATACATATATGTCAAGATTTTAGAAGAAATATCTTTATAAATAAAATCTAAGGCAATAAATTTAAATAAAACCAGAATTATGTATGCCACAATGCAACAAACTGTGGGTTTGTAGTTTTTAATAGAAAATACAATTCTTTTTTTTTTTTCTTTTTTTTTTTTTTCCAAGACAGGGTTTCTCTCTATAGCCCTGGCTGTCCTGTAACTCACTTTGTAGATCAGGCTGGCCTTGAACTCAGAAACCCCCCTGCCTCTGCCTCCGGAGTGCTGGGATTCCCAACCATAGTTCTCCCCTACTCCCCCTAGCTGCCTCCAACCTTTCTTCTTCATCAGATCCATTCCCCCCTCCATCTCCATTCAGAGGAGCTCAGGTCTCCCAAGAGAAAACCGCCAATGTCTCTGATTTAACTTGACGATCCATATTTTTATGATTCTAGATCGTAAGAAAGATCTGGTAAAGTTACAAGCAGGAGAATATGTATCTCTTGGGAAAGTAGAAGCTGCACTGAAGAATTGTCCACTGATCGACAACATCTGTGCTTTTGCCAAAAGGTAACTCTTTGATCTGTCTGTCTGTCTGTCTATCTATCTATCTATCTATCTATCTATCTATCTATCTATCTATCTATCTATGTATCATCTCTTTTGTGTTTGTTGGGGGACGCTCACGTGGAACACCTTGTGCGGGCTCTCTTCTATCACCATTTGGGTCCTGGAGATCAAATTCAGGTCATCAGACTTGATTGCTATCTCGCCAGACAAAAAATAGTTCTGTTTTGTGTTTCATACTTAACAGTAAAAGGAACATTATAAAAGAAATTTGATTGTGTGTAAACATTCAGATATCATCAAAAGTCTCTTAGAACTTTGTGGCTAGGAAAATAAACATTAAAGTTCTTGAATTTATAGAACAACATGACGGTCTTTTCCTGAAACTCATTTATTATAGTTTTTTATTAGACATCTACCATGTCTTGCTAAATGTTTATTTTCTGATTTAACCTATGTTACAAGTTCTTTCATATAGGATCCATAGCAATTAAGACTCAGCATGAATAATTTCCCCAAAAGTTCACATAGGTAGCACATGGTGAATTTTCAGTCCAAGTTTTTCTAAGTCAAAAGCCTGTGAGATTGAGCCACTTTCTTTATTTATTAATATTATATAATATGTATATTTAGAATTACTAATACTGTACTGTTACATTGAATAACGTGAATAATTTTACTTACTCCTTAATATGTATATTTTTCAGTGACCAGTCCTATGTGATCAGTTTTGTGGTTCCTAACCAGAAAAAGTTGACTCTTTTGGCACAACAGAAGGGGGTAGAAGGATCTTGGGTTGATATTTGCAATAATCCCGCCATGGAAGCTGAAATACTGAAAGAAATTCGAGAAGCTGCAAATGCCAGTAAGTAAGAAATTGCTAAGCTGTTGAAGTCCATAAAAGTCACCTAATAATTATTTTGTGCGTTACACTAGAAAATTCAGACACATGTACAATGCATCTTGATTGTATTCACTCCTTGCTACTTCCATCTAAGTCCCTTTAAAACATCTTTATATCCTTTTTTTTTTTCTAAAAATCTCAATGAGTGGTGTGTGTGTGTGTGTGGATATAAAATCAACTTAACAATTAAATACATACTCTTGTTCTTTGAGAATTTTATATGTGTGTGTGTGTATATAAAATCATAATCTGTTTCCCTGTAGCTTCCTTTAGACCTTACCCAATAGTGGGTCTCCTTCCCAATTTTATGTCCTCTTCTCTCTTTTAATAACCCACCAAGTCCCCTTAGTGGTGCCTACATGGGCATGAGTGTAGGGCCATCCATTGAAGCACGGGCAGTCTACCAGTGGCCACACCCCCAAGGAAAAGGTATCAGCGGCAGACAGCAACTCTTAGGCTAAGGGTGGGGGGGCTCATGAGATGCTCTGCCATCCATGTTGACTGACTTGATTTAGTATAGGTCTTTGCAGGCATGACCATAGCTGCTGTGAATTCATTTGCCCAGTGGCTATTCCTTATACAAAAGACAGCATTTCACAGTACTCTTCACTACAGCCCCTACCTTTCATCTTTTACATTCTTCCTAGTTTCTCTTCCACAATGCTCCTTGAGTCTTGGGCAGGGAGGGTTTTTGAGAGTCATGCTATTTAGGGCTGAATACTCACAGTCGCTTATTCTCAGTTCTTTGACAATTATGATATGAGTCTGTGTATTTATTTCTGCCTACTACCAAAAGAAACTTCTGAGCAAGGTTGAGAGCAGTATAGGTATATGGATATAAATAAACAAATAAATACATAAATAAATTCTAATCTGAGTTTCTTCAGGGTCTTTTAATATTAAGGAATGTTGGATTTTGTGTGTTTGTTTGTTGTGTTTTGTTGGTTTTTGAGACAGGGTTTTTCTGTGTCCTGGAACTACTTCAACAGATCATGTTGGCCTCAAACTCACAGAGATTCACCTGCCTCTGTCTCCCTAGTCCTGGAATTAAAGGCCTGCAGCACCACACCCTGGTGGAATGTTGGAGTTTTGCCTTTCTGCATCTATCAGGAGGACCAGGTGGTCCTTGAGTGTAGTTATGCAGTTTATTTCATTTATTGATGTACATATGTTGAGCCATCTCTGGAATTAAGCCAACATGATCATGGTGAATGGTTTGATGGGTTCCTGAATTTTGTTGATAAGTTTTTGCATTTATGTTTATTGGGCTGGTCTATACTTTTTTATTTTGTTGAATCTTTGATTTTGGTATTAGGGTAATAGCAGGTTTGTAGAAATGTTTTTGGCAACACCATGCTCATTTCATATTTTATGGAATAATTTAAGGCGCATTACTATTAGTTCTTTTTTTTTTTTTTTTGGTTTTTCGAGACAGGGTTTCTCTGTGTAGCCCTGGCTGTCCTGGAACTCACTTTGTAGTCCAGGCTGGTCTCGAACTCAGAAATCCGCCTGCCTCTGCCTCCCGAGTGCTGGGATTAAAGGTGTACGCCACCACGCCCGGCTACTATTAGTTCTTGAACATGTAATAAAAACTATCAGTGAAGCTAATCTCTTATCTGGACCTGGATATTTTTAGTTGGGAAATTTTTAGTTACTGCTTCAATTTCACTGATTGTAGACCTGCTTAAATCGTTTATCTCATCTTGGATTAATTTTTCAAGCTTATATACATGTAGAAATTCATTGATTTTTGTTTAGATTTTACAGTTTAATAGAACATATTTCTGTGGGTTTTTCCCCCTGTATTGTTTACTCTTAGAAATTCTGTGAGCTCTCTATAGAGTTTCTCTTTGTGGTTGATTTGTGGTCTATTCCTGTTGTGATTAGATGGAATACAGGGGATTGTTTTAGCTAATTTGTATTTTCTAAGACGTGCCTCATGCCTTAATATATTTTGACATTCTATGGACTTCTTCGAAAAGAAATGTATTCTGCAGTGCTTGGAAGGAATGTCCCATAGATACCTACTAAAGTCTATTTGCTCTATGATATCACCTAAGTCACATGTTCCTCTGAGTTGTTGGAATGACCTTTCAGTTGGTGAGTGTCTTAGTCAGGGTTTCTATTCCTGGACAAAACATCATGACCAAGAAGCAAGTTGGGGAGGAAAGGGTTTATTCGGCTTACACTTCCATACTGCTGTTCATCACCAAGGAAGTCAGGACTGGAACTCAAGCAGGTCAGGAAGCAGGAGCTGATGCAGAGGCCATGGAGGGATGTTCTTTACTGGCTTGCTTCTTTCTTGGTTGTAGGACGGGCCAGGTGCAATAACTTATCTTGCACAGTCTGACAAACCAGCAGTGACTTTCACTGAAGAAAATGCCAAACAAGACAATACTGATGTTTCTCAAGGCCCACCAATAGTTTCTTCTAGATCTGTAACCAGACAAACTTTTGACATCTTTTTTAACTATGCGAGCTTCTGTATTAAACCTAGAATCTCCACTCAGAGGGCCCATGTCAATAAACTCAGCCTGCTCTAGTTTTATGTTCCTTCCACCCTCATCCCACACCCTGAAAATCCATTCCCACACATATTCGCCAGGTTTCTGCTCGAAAGAATTAGCGAACTCATTAAGCTCCTTAGCAGTGTAGCGCATTTCCTCGTGGACTACACTTTCTACCTCCCCCCTAAGGAGCCTGTTTTGCTTTAAGTCTGGTTACAGACTGGAATCCATAGCCACTATGCCTTAAGATCTCCATACCAAGATCCAGATCAGAAACTTCTATCTCCAAGCTGATAAGGGTCACCGGTGAGCCTTCCAATTCTGGATTGTAGTTCATTCCAAATATAGTCAAGTTGACAACCAGGGATAGTCACTACAGTGACAGTCAGTTGTTGGAGTCACCCATTACTATTGTGCTGAGGGTTAATCTGACTTTACATCTACTAATATTTTATGAAATTGGGTATGTGTATATTATGGGTATGTATGTTTTGAATTGGAGCATCCTCTTGCTGAATTATTTGCTTAGTTGTTATAAAGTGACTTTTTAAATTTTTTTTTGTTATTAGGTATTTTCTTCATTTACATTTCAAATGCTATCCCAAAAGTCCCCCATATCCCCACCCCCCACTCCCTTAACCACCCACTCCCACTTCTTGGCCCTGGCGTTCCCCTGTACTTCTCCCTAGTTTGAGTTTGAAGGTTTTTTTTTTTTTTAATTGTTGTTTACTTTCCCAAGGAGAATAGGAAATTAATTATTCTGGAGGAAAACATCAGTGGTCCTGATCCTGGACCATAGATTTAAGTTGCCTCAGCTATATTCAAATGAGGTAACATTTTTAAAAAATGAAGTTCTATTGTAACAGAGCACAAAAAGTCATGAATGAAAACACTTTTCAAGTGTATAATGAGTACATCAGGCAGATTCACAGCAAAGTAAGGAAATCTCTGCTATAGGCCTTTGGTTTGGTGAAGGCTACAGGTCTCTTTACATATTCCAAAGGATTTACCTATAGTTGTCCGGATGTCAGGTCACACAAAGAATTGGGCAATGAACAGCCATTAGGACAGTGACATCTCCTGGGTTCTTAGTTTCTGCTGATACTTGTGTGTTCATCCATATTTTAAAAGGGACTACTTAAAAACACTTGAACAGTGCTCAGGGCTCCCTGCCCTAGGCCTTCCATTGAGGACGCTTGGCATCCTTGCTGGTTGGCAGGTATTTTAGCCTTCTCTGAGTCAGTTAGCAGTGGTCCTTTGGTTTTCTTCTCTAGATTTAAGTGAACTTTCCCACCCACGCCTTTTCCTCATTTCATTTACTTCATTGTAGTTAATGAGTTTGTCATTAAAAAATATTGAAGTTAGCATCTCTTTATGTATCCCTGACTAGCCTACAGCTTACCAATTAAAGCAGGATATCCTGAGACTTGGAGTGATCCTCTTACCTCTGGCTCCCAAGAAAAGTTATTTTAGGGTATTTATGTCCTAGGAGCAGTAGAGAGGAGCCTAGTATTTCCCTATATCAACTTTCTTTTTTCTTTTTTTCTATGTCAACTTTCAAACTGTTTACATGTTTTTTTGATTTATCATTTTATTTAAACGATGAAAGTAATAATTTTCTTAACTACTAGTTAGCTGTAATCATGAAAAATTGGACAATAAAGAAAGTTATAAGGAAGTAAGTTAAAGTCCCCTGGCTGGAGTGACCTCTGCTCGCCCTCTGCATCAACTCCACTTGTCAATATCACCAGCGGTTTCTTAATTCACTAGCTACATAATTTCATCATCATCTTTAATTCCTAGTTTTTTTTTTCTTCAGAAAATAAATATTTAACCTGTTCTATTTTTAGATGAATAGTACTTCCCACCCCCCTTAAAGAAACATCTTTTCTACAAAACTATTTTCTTGAGTGACAGTTTTGGCTTGTGTGTATGTATGCATGTTCAGGTGAGTGCAGTTCTGCATATAGAGGATGGAGCTCATTCCTTGGGGACCATCTACTTTGTTTCCTTAGCTATTGCCTGACTCTCCCTCCCCATCTCTGAGATGCTCAGCTTCTCATGTAGATGTTAGGGATCAGGCCCAGTCAGTCCTTCATGCTTACGAGGCAAACAGGTTTGCAACGGAGTCATCTCATCAGCCTGTGTGTAATTTTCTTCTTGGTGTGAATTCTTAGATGTGGAATTTGGGGGTCAAAAGGAAAGTGTATTACAGAAGTCTTTGTTCCCCTCTCTTTGTCAAAATGGTTCTAATTTCATCGGGAAAGCTACAATGGCTTTTATTTCTATCATAGACATTTCCTTAGTAGTGATGCCAAATTCTTCTTTTACTTCAAAAGGCAACTTAGATTTCACCTAGGTTTTAAAATATAGTTTATAACAATTTTTCCAACCTCAATATCTTAATTTCCCAAGAACTTTCTGAACCCTGAGCACTCTAAATATTTTAAATTTCAAAGTCCATTTTCTGATTATTCACATTGTAAAGGTGCTTAGGTATGTAATGCTTTCTTCGGGGTAATTTTATTATTTATAAATAAGTCTTATGTTACTGTCCCCAGGCTCCCAGAACCTTGTTTGATACATGTTCTAATTTTTCTTTTAATATGGTATTTCATAAACTATTTCAGAGCCGGGCGTGGTGGCGCACGCCTTTAATCCCAGCACTTGGGAGGCAGAGGCAGGCGGATTTCGGAGTTCGAGGCCAGCTTGGTCTACAGAGTGAGTTCCAGGACAGTCAGGGCTATACAGAGAAACCCTGTCTCGAAAAACCAAAAAAAAAAAAAAAAAAAAAAAAAAAACTATTTCAACCAGTAACCTGCCCACTGGAGGCATCCCCCCAGTTATCCTTAGTTATTGAGATGCTAATATCACTGTGTATTTAGCTGTATGAAGATAATTAGGGAATGTCAAGCTGCATTGTAATTGCATATAGAAAGCAGAAGAAAAATCCCAGGAATCACTAGGCTCCTACAACTTTCCTGTTCTTGGAGTGAGATATGTAATTAAAAAATATATTATTTGGATACTGAATGATAATCATGATCCTGGAGCTCTGGGAAATCTAGCTCCTTTCTTCTGCCGTGGTATACACAGACACACACACACACAAACACACTCACACAGACCCAGACACACACACATTCACACACACACACTCACTTTAAAAACAGCAACAGCAAAAACATAGATATGCTGCCACCTGCAGGATCGCCTTTATAATGTTCAGGTTTATTCAGAGAGAACTGGTCTTCCATGAGTACTGACATACAGGCTTGCAGGAGTGACAAGCCAAAGTGAGAGACAGCAAGACCAGCTAACACCAGAGATAAACAGATGGTGAAGGCAAGTGCAAGAACATAAGCAACAGAAACCAAGGCTACTTGGCATCATCAAAACCCACCTTTCCCACACGGTGAACCCTGGTTACCCCAACACACAAGAAAAGCATGACTCTGATTTAAAATCACATCTCATGATGATGAGAGAATAATTGAAGAATGATATAAATAACTCCCTCAAAGAAATACAAAATAACACAGCAAAACAGGTAGAAGACCTTAAAGAGGAAACACAAAACATCCCTTAAAGAATTTTAGGAAAAAACAACCAAACAGGTGAAAGAACTGAACAAAAGCATCCAGGATCTAAAAATTGAAATAGAAACAATAAAGAAAATCACAAAGGGAGACAACTCTGGAGATAGAAAACCTAGGAAAGAGCCCAGGATTCATAGATGTAAGCATCACCAGCAGAATACAAGAGATAGAAGAGAGAATCTTAGGTGCACAAGATATCATAGAAGACATTGACACAACAGTGAAAGAAAATGCAAAAAGCAAAAAGCTCCTAACCCAAAACATCAAGGAAATCCAGGACATAATGAGAAGACCAAACCTAAGGATAATAGGTATAGAAGAGAGTGAAGATTCCCAACTTAAAGGGTCAGTAAATATCTTCAATAAAATTATACAAGAAACTTCCCTAACTTAAAGAAAGAGATGCCCATGAACATACAAGAGACCTACAGAACTCCAAATAGACTGGACCAGAAAAGAAATTCCTCTCGTCACATAATAATCAAAATACCAAATGCACTAAACAAAGAAAGACTATTAAGTGGATGCACACAGTCAGCTATTGGATGGATCACAGGGCCCCCAATGGAGGAGCTAGAGAAAGTATCCAAGGAGCTAAAGAGATCTGCGACCCTGTAGGTGCAACAACATTATGAACTAACCAGTACCCCGGAGCTCTTGACTCTAGCTGCATATGTATCAAAAGATGGCCTAGTCGGCCATCACTAGAAAGAGAGGCCCATTGGACATGCAAACTTTATATGCCCCAGTACAGGGGAACGCCAGGGCCAAAAAGTGGGAATGGGTGGGTAGGGGAGCGGGGGAGGGTATGGGGGACTTTTGGGATAGCATTGGAAATGTAATTGAGGAAAATACGTAATAAAAAAAAATTTAAAGAAAAGAGAAGAAAAGAAAGACTATTAAAAACAATAAGGGAAAAAGGTAAAGTAACATATAAAGGCAGGCCTATTAGAATTATACCAGACTTCTCACCAGAGACTATGAAAGCTAGAAGATCCTGGGGAGATCTCAGACAGACCTTGAGAGACACAAATGCCAACCCAGATTACTATACCTACCAAAATTCTCAATTACCATAGATGGAGAAACCAAGATATTGCATGACAAAATAAAATTTATGCAACACACTTTTACAAATTTACAAATTTACAACCACACTTCCAGCCCTTCAAAGGATAATAGATGGAAAACACCAACACAAGGAGGGAAACTACACCCTAGAAAAAGCAAGAAAGTAATCTTTCAACAAATCCAATAGAAGATAAACATGCAAACATAAAAATAACATCAAAAGTAATAGGAAGCAACAGTCACTATTCCTCAATATCTCTTAACATCAATGGACTCAATTTCCCAATAAAAAGACAGCATTTTGCTGCATACAGGAAACACACCTCAGTGTCGAAGACAAACACTACTTCAGAGTAAAAGGCTGGAAAGCAATTTTCATAGCAAATGATTCCAAGAAACAAGCTGGAGTAGACATTCTAATATTGGATAAAATCAACTTTCAACCAAAAACTCATCAAAAATGATAAGGAAGGACACTCCACACTCCATACTCATCAAAGGAAAAATCTACCAAGAAGAACTCTCAATTCTGAACATCTATGCTCCAAATCCAAGGGCAACCAGAATCCTCACCTGAGGAATACCAAATGGCTGAGAAGCACCTAAGGAAATGTTCAACATCCTTAGTCATCATGGAAATGCAAATCACAACAACCCTGAGATTCCACCTCACACCAGTCAGAATGGCTAAGGTCAAAAACTCAGGTGACAGCAGATGCTGGCGAGGATGTGGAGAAAGAGGAACAGTCCTACATTGTTGGTGGGATTGCAATCTGATACAACCCCTCTGGAAATCAGTTTGGTGGTTCCTCAGAAAATTGGACATAGTACTACCTTGAGGACCCAGCAATAGCATTCCTGGGTGTATACCCAGATTTATAATAGCCAGAAGTTGGAAAGAACCCAGATGTCCCTCAACAGAGGAATGGATACAGAAAACAGTGGTATATTTACACAATGGAATACTATTCAGCTATTAAAAAGAATGAATTTATGAAATTCTTAGGGAAATGGATGGAACTAGAAAATATCATTCTGAGTGAGGTAACCCAATCACAAAAGAATATACATGGTATGTACTCACTGATAAGTGGATATTAGCCCTGAAGCTAGGAATACCCAAGATAGAATTCACAGACCACATGAAGCTCAAAAGAAAGAAGACCAAAGAGTGGATACTTTGGTCCTTCTTAGAAGGAGGAACAAAAAAAAAATCACAGGAGGAGTTACAAAGAGTGGAGTAGTGACTGAAGGAAAGGCCATCCAGAGACTGCCCCACCTGGGGATCCATCCCATATACAGTTACCAAACCCAGACACTATTGCTGATGCCAAGAAGTGCTTGCTGACAGGAGCCTGATATGACTGTCTCCTGAGAGGCTCCACCAGTGCCCGACAAATACAAAGGGGGATGCTTTCAGCCAACCATTGGACTGAGCACAGGTCCCCCAATGGAGGAGTTAGAGAAAAGACCCAAGGAGCTGAAGGGATTTGCAGCCCCATAGGAGGAACAACAATATGAACCAAACAGTACCCCCAGAGCTCCCAGGGACTAAATCACCAGCCAAAGACTACACATGGAGGGACCAATGGCTCCAGCTGCATATGTAGCAGAGGATGGCCTTCTCAGTCATCAGTGGGAGGAGAGGTCCTTGGTCCTGTGAAGGCTCAATGCCCCAGTGTAGGGGAATGGCAGGACAGGGAAGTGGGAGTGTATTAGTTGGTGAGCAGGGGGAAAGGGGAGGGGATAGGAAGGTTTCAGAGGGAAAACCAGGAAAAGGGATAACATTTGAAATGTGAATAAAGCAAATATCTAATAAAAAAAATCAAGCTCACATGCTTGGGTGTCTGGCCTTTAGAATTGTTATAATGAGATTATGTTAATATATACCTTGGGGCATTGTAAGAAATAGGGTAATATGATTGAATACCCTGTTCTCTTTTTATTATTGATACTTTTATTTTACGACAGAGTCTATGCTCAGACTATGTAGGCTTGGTTAGCCTGGAACTCACAGAAATCTACCTGCTTCGGCCTCCTGAATGCTGGGATTAGAGGTATATGCCACCCTCCAGCTACTTCTATGTTCTCAATTTCTTATATTTCTCCCAACATATACTGACTTGTGTAACTCCCACACAGTATGTACTGTGTTCACTCTTACACTCTTTAAGCACTATTATTACACCAAATAAATACCATGTTGGTTCACATTTGATCATATAATACAGCTTTTAAGGAATATATTTTGGCAGTCTTAATTTTTTAAAAAAAGATTTATTTATTTATTATATGTAAGCACACTGTAGCTGTCTTCAGAAACTCCAGAAGAGGGCATCAGATCTCATTATGAATGGTTGTGAGCCACCATGTGGTTGCTGGGATTCGAATTCAGGACCTTCGGAAGAGCAGTTAGTGCTCTTAACTGCTGAGCCATCTCACCTGCCCCCGGGAGGCTTAATTTTGTATGGAATGACTTAATAGATTTGTATGAATTTATTGAGGACTCTTGGTCTAGTTCATAGCTGACAGCCAGGAAAACAACGACCTTTCATGGAGCCTGCCTTGTAGTGGTTGAGACACATCAATAATATGTGTGGAGGGAAATACAGGCATGGAATGAAGTGTGCTCATAAAATATGAAAGTGTGTGTGTGTGTGTGTGTGTGTGTGTGTGTGTGTATGATGACAAAAAAAAATCTAGTCTTTTTTTGTTACAAATGGAGGAATTCTGGATGTTAGTAGACACCTCTGGATGGAAAACCACTCCAGGCAGAGAACAGTGATATAAAGGTTCTAAGAGGAAGATGGGGTGTGTGTGTCTGTGAGCAAAGCTGCCTATTAGTGTGCATATTGTTAATTGACATACCAATAAATAAATAAACTTTCTTTTATTGCATCACCTAGGTCATCAATTCTGAAAATTCTATGTTGGATTCATTGTTTTCTAACCCCCTCTCTTTCTCTTCCTTTCTTCTTCTTTCCTGCCTCTATCCTACCATTCTTTCCTTCTTTTTTTTTATTTCAGTGAAATTGGAGCGATTTGAAATTCCGATCAAGGTTCGATTAAGCCCAGAGCCATGGACCCCCGAGACTGGTTTGGTAACAGATGCCTTCAAGCTGAAGAGGAAGGAGTTGAAGAACCATTATCTTAAAGACATTGAGCGAATGTATGGGGGCAAATAAAATGCGGCTCTCTGATTTCCATTTACACAGGAGGTGGCCTGATGGTTTTTAGTTCTAGAGTTTAAGCCTTTGTTGATCTCCTTGTTAGAATGTAAGATGTATTTTCTAAAGACATGAAACAAAAACAACCAAAAGTCGTGAAAATAGTTGAGTCTACTTTAACTTGCATAGTCCTAGTGAAGTTGAGATCGCAAAGACATTTCCCTTTAGCTGTGTTATTAAGTTTAGAGCAGAAATTCTGTTTTTTTAAAAGTAGCCTTATATACCCTTGTTTTTATAAAGAGAAGATACTCAATGCTAAAGTAAAGAAATTGGACTTGGAATAGATAGAATTGAAGAAATTTACAGCTTCCAGCGTCTGTGTCTTCCTAGTTCAGAAGTTTCTATAATAATCATGACAAAATTACGTATTAACACTACTCAAAGCAGAGGTGGGTGCCACCAGGCTTTGAAATCCTCTTCCAACCATTTATCTTGAAGGGACAAAAATCAGTCATATTCTATGGAATCAGTATCTTAGAAGGTATTATCTTAAGATCATAATTGTCATGTAGGTTAGACATAGACTCGTTGCAATATTGTGAATAATTACAGTGCCTGAAGTTAAGACTAAAACAACACACACCTACCAAAAATATCTCATAATGTATTTGAAGGGAAGCTGAACTGCTCCTTTGGATGTCTGAGAACTAAAGTCAGCATCTGTAATTATTTAAATGTCTTAAAAGGAATGTTCACTTTTTAAAAGTGACCTGTGTGTAATGTGGTTAAAGACTGAGACCAAGGGGAACGTGTTAGAAAGTCAATCAGAATTCAGCAAGATTCATTGCCTTTCTGTTAGAACGCTGGTGAATCCTAAGCATTCAGAGTTAGGATCCTTGTGTAGCACTGAACCTGGGAAAGAGATTTAGACTCGGAATTTGATAACAGGGCTTGGTTTTCAAATGTGTTTGTATTAAATTACATTTGTAATGTATGGTCTGCTTGCTGTTGCTGATTGATTGTTGATCAGTAGTGTGCATTTCAGAGAGCCTTTCATTTCGCTTTAATTTCAGCAAAGCGGGTTATATGATACATGACTTCCTCAAAATCTTGTTCAAACCGACGGGTGATTAAATGTCTTGGATGAGCCTGGGGAAGTTCAAGGGAAGAAAACACTGTTACCACTTTTCCTGTTTGTGAAGAGTTTAGAAACTGGAAATGCTAGATTTGGGAGAAGGGCAGAGTTACTTGATTAAGGACTGTCTGTGAAGTAACTTGGAGTGTGAGTTTCTTTTTGAATCTTTAGCTAAAGTCTGGAATTATATATTCTTGATAGATATTCGCACTTGAACCATAGTTACTGTAAAAAGCAAAAATTCTTAATACTGTTATTCTTTGCACTTTTTCATAATCATTTTATACACACACACGCACACACACACATATACAAGTGTGTATGTGTGTATATAATATATATATGTTGCTTCCATTGCGTTGTACAGATGTGGGCCACCACTACAACAAAATGAGTTCTTTGTGCTCTAAAATATTTATAAAGAAATTATTTAAATGTTATGTATATGGTGGTAATAATGAAAAAAATCATCTGGTATTATGAGCAACAGCGAAGGTTTTTGTAAAAGTTTCTTTTCAGTGTTCTGCAAAATAAAATTCGAGGCAAGTTTTCCCTGAAGTTATATGTGAGTATTCTCATGCTACCATCTTGCCTTTGAAGCGTGAAAAGACATTAATTATCAAGTAGACTACTATTCAGCTTCTACGTCCTCCTAGTGCACTGTTTATCCTTAAAGTTTTTTTTTTTTTTTTTTTTTTTTTAAGGCTTTTCCAATATATGTATCCCATTTGGAATGGTGATCTTAAAATGTGAGTGCATGCATACTATCTTATTTAAGATACTTGCACCCCACCCACTCCCATCTCCCAAAGCTGGAACACTGCCAACTAGGTCCTTAAGACTCACGCAATTAACACAAGGTTGGGTGCTGCTAATTCTTCATGAAAATCCAAACATGTTAAGGGACCAGGGAGATGCCACTGCCCCCCTGACTTTTCATCAAAAGTAGACATGTTTATGTAAACAGAACTATTTTCCATATTCATAGTGACTTTTTAAGTATTTGAGCCTAAAGATTTTGATCTCCATTTTTATACCTATTTAAATTGTTCACAGTTATTACATGTCAGCCATCAAATAAAGCTGCGCTTACTATTGATTATAAGTGTGTGCATTTCTAAGTTGAACACTCATGATTTTTGCTTTAATTACATGAAAGGGTTTTATTTCTTTGATATTTGTACTCATTCTTTTTTTTATATAGACTGAAGATATGATTGATTTTTAAGAAATGAAATACAAATGAATGATTCATAGAGTCCAAAGCAAGGGAGAATCCTGTTACTTTATTCATAGAGACTGACTAGTAATCTTTGGCTATATTTTCCTGGTAGCATATGACAAATGTTTCTACAGTGAGAAGCTGAGAACAGGTTAAAAGATTGTGTGGCGTTTGGGAACTGGAGAGATACATTTTAATTTTGAATGTAGTTACAAATTTTATATTCATATTTGTATTTTCTGTTAAAATGCACGATTGTAGGATTGTTCCTTAGATTTTTGTGTTGACTCTTGAAAAGCTTTCTTTGTTCTTATTTTTAAGTTTGCACTTGAATCTTATAAAAAATAAATCCACCCATGTTATCAAGCCAATTTGTTTTTTCTTATATATCAATATAAAAAAATCTATAAGTTTGAATGTTACCTAGGCTTTCTAAGTAGTGCGCTTGGATATCTGGAATTAAGTGGTTAACTTACCTTTTATAAATTGTATTTATTACGTTGGTTTATTTGGATTCAGAACTATTATTTTAATACAGTGAGTTGAATATCTTGTAACATGGAAACTGTGGGACAAGGCATAGTTAGGGTGTAATTATTGGTAAATTCTAATAATTTTAGGCTAATGTTTACATATACATATATACATATATAGTGTGTGTGTTCATCTTCATACACCTTATATGTATATATGTATATAAGGTGTATGAAGATGAACACACACACACACATACACACACACACACACACACACACACACACACACACACACACACACACACACACACACCTCTATTTGTAACTCTGCTAGGTGACTTTGGGCATTACTCAAATGTAGCGTCTAAAATTTTATTTCTTATTTAGTGCTAAGGATGGAAAATAGGGTCTGTCTCTCCTCTCTTTGGTGGGAAAGTTCCTTTATAGCCCAGGTTGGCTTCAAATGTAGAAGCCTCTTTCAGCCTCTCATGTGCTTGGCTTAGAGGTGTACACCACCACATATAGCTAAACCTTTCTTTTTCTTCCAGATAGGGTTTCTCTGTGTAGCACTGGCTGTTATAGAATTCACTCTATAGACCAGCCACCTGCCTCTGCCTCCTGAGTGCTAGGATTAACCCCCCTATCTCCCCATCCCCAAACATTTTAAAAGAGAAGTACAGCATAGCACAGCACTGGACTGCTTTAGGAAACAAAACCAAGCTCCAAACCTATTTGATTTCCTTTGTTTTAAGTCACACCACTTCAGAAGTATACCCAAGCCTGGCAGAACTTGGAAAAGGCAGAAGACCTTTTGTAGTTCAGTATCTGTTAACACTTTTTGGGAAAACCTCCAGTATTAAACCAACTTAAAAGAGGCAAGAGTGAATCTCCTCAAATTTTGCTGGTAACAAGGAGTATACATTCAATGCTAACAGCCTTGGGGCTGTTAGCATTGAATGTATACTGTCTTGTAACCCCAGAAAGGTACAAGAGATTCCATATGTACCCGAGATATTGATACCCTCTACCTTCAGAGTGGCCCAGACTCCTGGCAGCTTGCATTCTTACCCCCTTTTCCCAGGGGATATATTTTTATTATCTCGTGTATTGAGCCATTAAAAAAAAAAAAAAACCAGTTGAAAAGCATGGTAATGTATGGTCTGTGGTCCCAAGCAGGCTGTCATAGGCTCTTGGCACTCTGCTGGTCTCATATACTGTTACATCTGTGCTGGCCACACAACATATATAAGGGAAAGTAAGACTTAGGCTGAGTTCAGCGTGGGTAGCCTGGCATGTTAAAGATTTCAGGGGAGGGGTACCATCAAACCTGCCCATGTTGTGTCCTTGGCAGTTTGGAGAGCAGCAGAGGCAGCCAGAATTGTTCATGTTTTGAGGCAGTGCCAAATGATCAAGGCCCATCACAATTTAACATACTGTTGGCTGACTCGGGAGCCACTGAAGCATTACTGTCTAAGAACAAAGTCCAAATCCAGACTGATGGCAGTTGACACAACTAGTTTTCATTTTCTCTCAGCATTGAGCAGGAACAATTTCTCTCATGGTGTAGGGCCTGATTTCAATCATCCCTAAATGTTCCTGGGTCATCTCCCAACTCAAAAGCACTCGGAGATTCCGGCTTACCGCAACGCGGAGACTTTCCCGGCTGGTGTGGGAGTGAAGGAAAGTGAACTCTGCATGTTTCTTGAATGTGTCAAGTGTTGGCAGGTTCTCTAAAATCCTCTGTCCACTACCTTCACTAACAGGACCCAGGAGGAAACAGATGACCCAGAATCAGCTAGATCACTCTCTGCTATCTGCCAAGTAGCTGGCACCATCTTTTGGAAGTTAAGAGTTTCCATTCGCAAGTCCATTGGCTCAGTTCAAGAGCCAATGTCTTTTGTCTTTCTTCATCACCTGCTAAAGCAAGCAAAAGAGTACAGTGCCTAGAGCTAGGCTGTAATCTTACACTACCCAGGGAAACCTGTGGGCTGCCTTTTTACTGGCTGGGTTAACACCAGGGAAGGTAATTAACTTTCTAAACTTCTCAAATTTGTAAAGCAGGTGTCTTAACTAGTACCTACCCCCCCCCCCCCCCCCCCCCGGTCAGCATGGAGATTCTAACGCCTAGATTTTGGCAAGAGTTGAAAGTGACTGTTCCAGACTGGTAAAGCTTAAAGCTCACACTTCCCCCAGGTTCAGCAAGAAGCCTCCCTCCTGGCTCCACAGCACCACAGCCTTACTGTTGAGAAGGAACTAACCCCAGCCACATACACAGTGTTCTGAGCCAGGCTATTGCGTATTCAGCCTTTGCCCCAGACTCCCGTGGTGAGCATGGTGGTTATCTCCATTGTGTGAAAAAGAGAATGTTTAGCCCTGTCCCAGAATTCCCTTTGTAGACCAGGCTGGCCTCAAACTCGGAGGTCCATCTGCCTCTTTCTGTGTCTTCCTCCAGAATGCTGGCATCGCAGCTTGGCTGAATCTGTTAGTCCTAAGTGCTGTGCTTTGCTACAGACCTCTATCAGCATTTTGAGCACGCCGCTTTGTTAAAATGGTCAGGCTGGCATCTGCCATTTCCTTGCCCTCTTGGGAATTTTACCTTCATCATATCAAGAACCATATCATAGCAGGACCAGAGAAAGTCCTTTCTCTGGGCTCTAGTGACTAGAAATATTGTTTCCTTTTCAATTATATTTTTAATGGTTTAAAACAATTTTTTTCACTTTATATGCTATTCCTCTTTCAGGTTCCCCCTCATAAGTCCCGTCCCCCATACCCACTTTTCCACTGAGAAGGTGGAGGCCCCCTTGGATATCTCCTGACACTGGCACATCAAGTCTCTGTGAGGGGAGGCACATCCCCTCCCAACGTGACCAGACAAGGCATTGAAGTTAGGGGAGCAGACCCCACAGACCGGCAACTGCTTTAGGGAGAGTCCCGCTCTAGTTGTTGGGGGACTCACATGAAGATGGAGGTGCACATCAGCTACATATGTTGGGGGCGCGCGGGGGGGGGGGTTGTTGTCCAGCCAGCATATGTTATTTTGTTGGTAGTTCAGTGTCTTGAGAGCTCCCTATTCTTGTGGAGGTCACATCCCCTTTGAGGCCTTTAATTTTCCCCCCAACTCTTCTATAAGAGACTCCGAGCTCCAGCCGATGTAGGGATCTGTTTCAGTCAGCTGATGAGTGGAGCCTCTCAAAGGACGGTTAGGCTAGGTTCCTGTTATAAAACAAACAAACAAACAAAAACAAAAAACAAAAAAAAACCTGAAGAAAAGTGAAAACTCCAGTCCGCCACCAGATGGCGCTGTAGGACTCCAAGAGAAAAAGTGCTCCTCACCCCTCCCACTTCCCACTCTTCTCACAGAATGCTCCAAATAGCCACACATTTTCTTCTCTTGTTCAAGGAAGACTGGGTGGGTAGGTGAAACATTTTCCAGATAATGCCCAGGCAGGAGTTGGCAGAAATCTAACAATGTCATTTATGACCTATGTCTCCCCCAAAGTTCCGGAAGGTTAGTCTTCATTCTTTAAGAGGCACACCTTTCTTTCAAATTATCTCCACATGCTTTGTAGATCCTCCTCACTATTAACAAGCTAGAAACAAAATCAAGAATTTCCCAAAGCATGGAAGGAGGTTGTGAAGTGGAATGGAAATATTTCCTGCCTGGGAAATGATGTATGTGGATTCTGGTGGCTTCTCGATTAGCTTACGTCCTTTCTATCTCTGCCTTCATTTTCTCAGCTATATGTAAAATAAGAAGGCTCATGAGACCTTATACTTGGAAATGCTTTCCCCCTGCTATCCTTTGTACACAGACAATAGATAGCAGTATTATAAAGCTATGGTAATGGAGATCTGGTTCAAAGCTCAGATTGGCCATCTGTGAAGTTACTTCCTATCCCAGTTTCTTCACCCATTGGGCTGAAGATTCCTTACGTATATAGTGGGAATGGTAGTGTGCATACTGCACAGAGTTGTCATTAAGGACTCATTGAGATTCCTCATGGAAATTGCTTAACACATGCACGTTCAATAAAAGCAATTATTCCACGGGGGATGATGCTCACAATTTAGCACATGTGTGGATGTTCATTTAGTGATCATCAGACTTAGGGTCAGCTAAGAACTAGAACCAGGCTTCCCCTTAGAAGTCTGAAGGCAAATCCATTTCATAGATGCAAGACAGGGCTGTGAATATGAATGAAGCAGAAGGCTGCGAAAGTAACCCCATGTGATTGAATTCCCCATCCATTACTTGTGGGAGCATAAAACAATTTTCAAAACCAGTTTGGCAGTTCCTTATAAAACTAAACCACATCTTTTCTACAACCTAAAATTTCTACCCCTAGGTATTTACCTAAGGAAAAGGGCTACACATAACCTGAAGAGGATTTCTATAATACCACTCACAACAATGTGATCTCTAATAGTCAGAAAATAGAAGCAGCCTATGTGTACATCAGTAGGAAAAATGAATAAACAAACATCACAGAGTCCTGCAAGCAAAGTACTGCTCAGCAATGCTAAGAAACAGACGGCAGATATTTGCAAGAATGTGGATGGGTTTTGAAAACATTGGGCTGAATAAAAGAAATCTTTTAAAAAAGAGAATGCTATACATTGTCAGTGAGAACTTAGTGCAGCCACTGTGGAAAATGAGTTTAAGGTACCTGGAAAAAACCCTATCTGTATAACGATCATGTATGCGATCCAGCTATTCCACTCCTGCTTGTGTAGCCAAAGGAAATGAAGCTGACATGTAAAGGAGATACCCATTTCTTTTGTTTATGCTATTCACAACAGCTAAGATATGGAGCTAGCCTAAATGCCTATCAACAAGTGGATGAATTGAGAAAATGTTCTATATGCACACTGTCTTAGTTACTATTTTATTGCTTTGAAGAGACACCATGATGAAGGCAACTTATAAGATGCATTTAATTGGGAACTTGCTTACAGTTTCAGATGAGTACAGGATCATCATGGTGGGGAGCATGGTGGCAGGCAAGCAGTCATGATGCTGGAGTAGTAGCTGGGAGCTTACATATTATTAGCAAGTTGGAAGCAGAGAGAGCAAAAGCCTGGGGCTGGTCTGGGCTTTTGAAACCTTAAATCCCACTTACAATGACATACCTCCTCCAACAAGACCACACATATAAATCCTTCCTAAACAGTCCACCAACTAGGAAATAAATATATGAGCCTATGGGGGCCATTTTTATTCAAACCACCATCACACACAAAAGCTAACCTCAAAGTAAAGTAACATTTACTAGAGCAAGATGGTAGGATTAAGAATGGAAGAAAGGAGGTATGGATATGATCAATGTACTCTATATGCAGCATGGAAGCATTACGTTAAATCTCTTCTGTATGTACAAGTAGGATCATGGGATTAAAAAATATTTCTCAGCTAGGAAGAATACTCATTTAGTAAAGCACCTGTCTTGCAAGTGTGAGGATCCGAGTTCAATCCCCAGGATTTACAAAAATACCAGGTGTGGTGGTATATATACACATATACAAATGTACACATACATATACACACATGTATATGTGCATCTATACACACCTGATCACACTTATGTACATGCATACACACAAAAGAAATCTATTTTATGTATATAAAATATATATGTATAATCTGCATGCCTCTTCAGCACTCAGGAGGCAGTCAGACATATCTCTGAGTTCGATGCCAGTCTGCTCTTTAGAGCAAGTTTCAGGACAGCCAGGGCTGTTACACAGGGAAACCCTTCTCAAAAAAACAAATATAT
Source organism: Mus caroli (assembly GCF_978045245.1). Classification (NCBI taxonomy): domain Eukaryota; kingdom Metazoa; phylum Chordata; class Mammalia; order Rodentia; family Muridae; genus Mus; species Mus caroli. Next base: position 27,881,938 of record NW_028227260.1, read on the forward strand.
GTATATGTGCATATATACATATATGTATCCATGTATAAAATCATAGTATCTTCCTTCATTATTCTCTTTATCTGTTTTATTGTTCTTTGTAGAATTTAACATCCCCTCATATATAATTATTTGTAATTTGTCTCTTTTGGAGCTAACATATACAGAACAGGGACTTTGTTTGGGAACTATACTCCAGCCTTAGCATGCCTGGCACTTATTAAGTGCCCAATAAAATTTTCATTGAAAAAAACATGTGCATTTAGAGTGTTGTTATATTCTCCATCTCTTTTGAAAGCATTCAATAATAAAAAAGAATGGTATAGCAAGATGATTGTTTTGTATCAGGAACTACAAAACACCTAGTGAAACATGAAGTTTGTTTTCATTTATAGCGCCTGTGTTCTCCATATCTGTCAGGAGCAGTCGGCGACAGGGCTATAGAAGCTTCTGCTACAGAGCTAGATAGAGCACACAAGACACCAGGTGGGAAAAGCCTGGTGGAAAAGCTGGAGATCCACCTGGTTGGAGAGCTGATTCCAGGCAGATGTACATCTTTGGCCCATTCACAGTGTTTTTGTCTCTAAGGCAATGCTGTGGTGTAGCCATCTCAGAATAATAAGGCTTACCTAAAAGAATTCATGCTGCATGATTCTACTTATTTTGAACCTCCATTAACAGGCGAGACTAACCATCAATGGAAACACTTTACAAAATACTTGCCTCTCGTTGAAGGAGGGAATTGCTTAGGAAGGGACAAGGAGGGACCTTGAATGATGGTAACAACATTTTAGCATTTGTCAATTTCTTGAAAATGTACAATTAATATTTATATAGTTGATTGCGTGTGTATTTCAATTCAAAAGGTGAAAATTAATAATCAGTAAACATTGAGATGTGAGCAAGGTGCTTAAGAGTGAAGTGTATTGACCTCAGATAACAGATACATCTGTGGAGGCATGGGTAATTGAGGAGTGAGTACTGGCAATACAGGATCTGACAAGTTGAATGGCTTGTGGTAGGCCAAACCCTCAAGGTGCTACTGTTGGTAGCTGGTAGGGTAAGATACAATATAGCAGACAACTAGATGAGAATGCCTGCAGGTTTCTTCTAACAGGGCTCTGCATTTTTGTGCTTAGAGCTTCGGTCCAGAGACACAGTTCTTTCTAATTCAGAGTTTTGTCTTGCTTTCTTGTCCACTGCTCATTCAGCTCCATGTCCTGGCACTCCCTGCTTGTTTCCAATTCACACACAAAAAAGAGTAGCTGGGAGAGTTATAAAGCCACAGACTGTGTTGATCTATGTGATTCAATCCCTGGCATTTCCCTGCCTTCCAAAACCACGGCATTGCACAGAGTAACATGCAAAAACTGTTGCGTGAATGCATGCCTGGAAGAAAGATGGAATGATGTGTTCTCAATCTACAGTCGATACTTCATGAAGCTTTCCCAGCCTTCTGGACTCCAGCAGTGTTTGCCATCTGTGCCTGTCCTTTGGCAAGTAGCCAAATCCAACAAAGTTCCATTCAACCAACTTGCATGGAGCCGCTCTGTTAACAAGAAAGACTCACAGTTTTAAGGAATGGGGGAAGAAGCACTTCCTAGACGATGGTGTCTTGATTTTATTTTATTTTGTTTTTTTTTTATTTTAAAATTATTTTATTTATTTACATTCCAGTCATTGCTCCCCCTCCAGTTCCCCCTCCCACAGTTCCTCATCCCATTCCTCCTCCCCCTTGCCTCCATGAGGGTGCTCCTCCCAAGAGGCCTTCCCCCTTCCCTAGGGCCTCAAGTCTTTTATTTTAAGACAACTTGGACATGGAGTAGAACATTTCCTGTACAATTTTAATGCCCAGCTATATGATTATAAAGGACTTCCCTTTGCCAATACTTGTGATTACCATTCAAGAAATAAATGAATCCTAGATGATGGATAAATAGAAGATTGTTTAACTGTTATGGGACAGGTCGGGAGCTGTAAGGGTGGGGAGGATTAAGAAGGATTCCTGTCTGATAGAATCAGTTTCATTAAGTGTGGAAAGGAAGCCCATTTAGGACTGTCCTGGGACTAGGATTTGAAGGGATGCCCAGTAGTCCCTGGTGTATAAGGAAACCAGACACCCCTCCACACACATGTTTCTCTTTTTCTGATGATTGACCTATTTAAACTCTATGGCTATTGATTTCTGTTTCCATTCTCTTACTCACATCCACCACATACAATGGCACTAAATATTAGTAATTTGCTTTTGTTTTGGTAATGCTTTTAAAAGAATTAAGCATATCCTTGTTTATCTTCAGTAAAACATTACTTCCATGGATTTAAGAATTATTATTATACTGAGTTGTGGACATTTCCATTCAAGTACATAATGTATTTTGAACATATTCCCCTATATGTGGCTGCTTGCCCTTCTCTCCCCTCTCCCCTCTCCCCTCTCCCCTCTCCCCTCTCCCCTCTCCCCTCTCCCCTCTCCCCTCTCCCCTCTCCCCTCTCCCCTCTCCCCTCTCCCCTCTCCCCTCTCCCCTCTCCCCTCTCCCCTCTCCCCTCTCCCCTCTCCCCTCTCCCCTCTCCCCTCTTGGCTTGTTTTTGTTAGTCCCATTAGACCGTTTTGCTTCTTCTTTCATGTCATCTACACATATATGATGGTATGAATCTATAAAGAATAGGATCAAAGATGAAGTTCTTGGTATAACAGAACTATTACAACAATGACACGTTTAAATAAATGATAATAGATCTGTTGTCTGGAAGGTTCTGTAGATAATGACATCATATTGTAGAAAAAGAGAAAGTGACATGGAGAAATGAACAATATGTTCAATGAGAAAGACAGGTTACTGGAGGAGTGTGCATGCAAACATGTCTATACACATATGCAGGTGGAAGGATATGTACAGTTGATTTTGGAGGTTCTTTGTGTTTTAAAGGATTTCTTCATTTTTTGAATTTGGACGGAGTCAGGAGGGATGTACTGTAAGGAAACTGGATAGTACAAATGGGAATATGGAGCAAGACATCCTTCAGTCAGCAACATTCATTTTGTTTGCCTTTGAGACAGGCTTTCCCTATGTAGCCCAGGATGGCCTTAATTGTAGATGTTGAGATTAAAGGTGTGTGCCAATGAACCTCACTGTTTCTTATTTTAAGCATGGCATAATGCACAGAGTTTTAGAGAGAACCCCCAGGAACATGCCATTATTCCAGTTCAAAGGGAGAGAGGTTGTCTGTTGCTGATACAGACTTAAGGCCCACCAAAGAACACCGAGTTCCATTTAAAGAAGCCAGGAGGAGCAACTCTGGCTTCAGAATCCAGAGTGAATTGATTTCAGTGGTATTGGAGAATTATTCTAGCCAAAGCAGAGAGGGTTGGGTTGTAAGCCAGGAGATTTGCCAAGAGACTCTCAGTCTGCGCATTTGACCTGGGTAATGAGAGCATGGATTAAGCTCATGGCAATAAAACCCGAAAGGAAGAAGCAGTCGGTCGGATCTGAGAGATGCTATGCAGAAAGAATCAGAGCTGGGCATCCAAATTTGACTAAATACTTGCCAGGTAGCAGGTGAAGCTATGTAAGGAGACACTTTCCAAGGAAATGGGTATTAAGGGAGAATAGCTGAGGACTGGGTGTTCACAGATTCCAACAGTTAATTGGAGGAGGGAAGAAGATAAGCCAACAGAGAAGACAGAGAATGATGGGTCAGGGAGATAAGAGACACTTGAGAATGCAATGCCAGGAGTGCCAAGGCTAAGACGGTGACAGGAAGAAATTGGTGCTTGCAGTATCAAATTTACCTTTGAGGATAGACCCCTGAATTTGACCAGGAGGTCACAGGTGACCATGTAAAGAGAGGTTTCGTGGAAAACATTCGACAACAGAGGCAGAAGAGAATAAATAGATGAGGCTCATAGACCGTACCCGTGTATGAAAAGTAATTTATTACAAGGGAGAATATATATAATTTTTTGAGTCAGGGTCTCACTACATATCCCTAGCTAGCTTGGAACTCAGTATATAGATAGGCTAGCCCTAAACTCACAGAGTTGTTCTCGACTCTATCTCTCAAGTTCAGGGATTAAAGACATGTGTTACAAACACCCAGCCAAAGCTTACAGTTTCGGCATGTCTACTTGACTTTCTTATTCATTTCCTTTTTATAAAAATGGAAATCATCTTATGAGTTTCATAAGCCATTGAGAAGTCCAAAGTCATTCTTTTTTTTTTTTTTTGTTCCCTGCCTACTCTATCAAGTGGGTATTTGTTTTCTAGGCAAATTAGATCCACTGAAAGGCAGAAGGCCAAGCTCATTAATCTTCAATACTTTGCTTACTTATTTCTTTTTTTTTTGATTTTTAATATTTTTATTACATATTTTCCTCAATTACATTTCCAATGCTATCCCAAAAGTCCCCCATAGCGCCCCCCACTTCCCTACCCACCCATTCCCATTCTTTTGGCCCTGGCATTCCCCTATATTGGGGCATATAAAGTTTGCAAGTCCAATGGGCCTCTCTTTCCATTGATGGCCGACTAGGCCATCTTTCGATACATATGCAGCTAGAGACAAGAGCTCCGGGGTTCTGGTTAGTACATCATGTTGTTCCAACAATAGGGTTGCAGATCCCTTTAGCTCCTTGGGTACTTTCTCTAGCTTCTCCATTGGGAGCCCTGTGATACATCCAATAGCTGACTGTGAACATCCACTCCAAAGTCATTCTTTATGTTATAGGGAGGATCCTTCTGCCTCCTTTAGTACTGAACTTAGATTTTTTTTTTTAAAGGCGTGTTTTAAAAGACAGGAGAAGTCTTTTAGTTCAACAGTTTTATCTCTGGAGAGTTACTGCTTTGGAAAGTCCCTAGTGGTGTCTTGTGGCATTCATCATCCAAGTCACTTTAACAGCCATTCCCTGATCGAAGCCCCTCTGAGCTGAGCAGACGTCCAGCCAAGTCATGTGAAAGGTCTCTGGGGCCTGTTACAAGTTGTGAAGCTAGGAGAGAGTGGTATCAACCTCACCCAAACACCTAGAAGGCTCTGGCCCCTGAGGGGAGAATGGGCTGAGGGGCAAAGATGCCAGCAAAGCTCTTTAAAATGCCACAGCAAGGCTGGGGAGATGGCTTGGCAGTTAAGAGCACTTGCTGCTCTTCTGAGGACCCAGGTTCAATCTTAGCTCAATATCCATCTGCAACTCAAGTTCCAGGGGGGATCTGATACCTGCTTCAGGTCTCTGCAAGCACAAGCCATACTTGCTGTGCGCAGAAACTCACGTGGGTAGAATACTCAAACACATAAAATAAAATATGAAGACCCCCTGGCACTTACAGCTTGGCCTCTAGATCAAATGATATTTATTGATCAGGCAGCTTAGCTCCCTGAGTGTCCAGAGGGCATAGGCTTTTTTTTTTCAGCCGTTCTCTCATTATTGTCTCCATGCAGCCAGACCTGACCACCACTACCTCACTTTGTCTACTTCTCTTGTCTAAAAATCCTTTTCTTAGTCTATATTCAATTTAAGACAGCTTAAAGTTTGGGAATAATACATGATATTGTCATCTACAAACGTGCTTGACTGCAGTCATGTTTAGCCTGTGAAGCATGTGGCCCCCAGTCCTAAGGTTAGACATGCCTGGAACTGATCTTTGTCCGATTGCCTGTTTCCCCCTACCCCAAGAAAACATGACTGTTCCAAAGCCATCAGACACTAGAGTTACTATCAAGCCTTGGAGAGTCCCACAGCATTGACTGAGAAGAAGTATGTTTTCTAGAAAGGGCATTTTTTCAGACCCAAAGACATCTAGAGAGTATAGTCATAGAATTTTTTTGTTGTTCTTGTTGTCCCCGCTCCTCCTAATAGTGGAATTAGACATAATTTCTGGGAAGATGGCTTGGTCAAAGGAAACAAGGTCACATTGTGCATAGACCACACACATCTGAAGGCACACGGGTGACTGTCATGGTGTGCTATCAGAGCAAGACTACTTCCCTGCAGTCTAGTGTATTATTAGGGAGCATTTTGAACAAACTGGGAGTCTTCCATTGTGTTGGCCTACCTGATCAATCACTCTGGCACCAAATTTGCCCTGGGTATTTTCTAACTAAGACACTCTCTTCAGACCACAGGTGGGAAAATGTGTGAGGACTACAAAGGAAATAGGCCTTGACTAACAGGGGTAGGATGTGAACAAGGGGTCTCAGCTGCCATAATCCAGCTAGCGCTGATGGAAGACATCTGAAATCTTGCTTGGGCATGCTCCAGGGCAGGTTCTGCCTTAGGGGAGGCAGGCGGCTGCTGTAGCTGGGCCAAAGCCAGGCCTGCAGGGCTGGTGGCTAGAACTTGGAAGGAATTCTCTTCCGCAGCCCAGGGTCCAGGCTTGGCCCCAGTATGCAGCCTTGCCAACCTCTGCTGCTTGGGGCCTCGCGCATTCCTATCCCCCACCCTCTCCGCCCCTCCTCTGGGCTCGCCCCATCCCTTGTCCCCTTCTCCTCCCCCTACCAGCTGTCCCCTTTCCCCTAAGTGGCCAGACAGTCTGAGCCTGGAAAGAGGCGGCGGCGGGCTGGAGGGGGCGTGGTGGGGAAGGGGAGGAGGAGCAGGGGTGAGGGGATAAGGAAGGCCGGGCCCGAGGCCCCAGTCACTGAGCGCCTGCCGGGGAGCTGGGTGCCACCTCGCTGTCGAAGTCTCTGCACCCTGCCTGCTCTGCTTGCTCCCCTTGCTCGCTTGCTTCCCCTTGTCCAGGGGGAAAGGTCAACTGCGTCCTGGAGCCTCCGTGCCACTCTCCAACAGCTATGAACTGCAGCGAGAGCCAACGGCTGCAAACCCTCTTGAACCGCTTGCTGCTGGAGCTGCACCATCGTGGCAACGCCAGCGGCCTGGGCATTGGAACCGGCCCGAGCATGGGCATGGGGGTCGTCCCTGACCCTTTCGTGGGCCGCGAGGCGACCAGCGCCAAGGGTAACGATGCTTATCTCTACATCCTACTCATCATGATCTTCTATGCCTGCCTAGCCGGAGGCCTCATCCTGGCCTACACCCGCTCCCGCAAGCTCGTCGAGGCCAAGGATGAGCCACCCCTGGCCTGTGTTGCTGAGCAGGAATGGGTCCCCGCTGTCATCGCATCTGCCGACCCGGAGAATGGCCAGGGCTTGCTGGCTGAGGGCGGCCACCACCTCACAGCAGGGGCGCTGCCTGCGCTGGCTCAGGGCGCTGAGCGGGTCTAGATCCGCTGTCCTCCTCATTTTGCTTATCCCTGGGCCTGGCTCCCGCGCTTTTACTGCCGTTCCAGAGCTCGCTTTACCCGAGGCCCAGATGATGAGAGGTCAGAACCCTTCAAGGCAAGGCCCTGGAAGAAGAAGCAGCGCCTTACTCACACCCAAACCACCTTCTCTCTCCCCTCCCTTCCATGCCGGCAGGCACCCCTACCCCGCACATCCAACTGAATTAAATTGCCTCTGCTCTCTTGTCTTCAGCCAGCCCCAACACCATGCTCTAGCCTTCTGGGAACAGAATCCAGCACGTCCAACACTTGGCATTGAATCGAAGCAACGGAGTCTAGCAGAACTCTGGGGCCGTTTAACTGGCAGCTGCTCCAGGGGCTGCCAAGGACTGCTCAGTCTGCACAGCTAATGGGGTTAGCCATCACTGCCAGGCCCGCTGCAGCAGCTCGGGCTTTCTGTTGCCTTGGGGACAGAGACAAAGAGCACGAAGAGACCTCAGACATCTTTTCCTTCAGCAGGCTATTAGGGAGACACTATTGTGGGGTAGAATGGACTGAAGGGGAGGGAAGGTTCAATGGGAAAGGAAGATCTATGGTCCCAGGAGTATGGTGTTCTTGTTTTCCTGTCCCCCTAATTGTCATCCCAAAGGTCTGAGTATTAGTGTTTTGGACATCTGGCTTGGATAATCATTACTAGTTGCTTAGCCTTAATGATCCCAAATGCATCTCTTATATTGGTTCAGTTATTACTGCAATGTATGTATGCTTCATTCAGGCTCAGTCATCCCCAGCTCTGTAACCCTGGGGAATCTTACAGGCAGGTAATAAAGTCTGTTAAACAGTAACTCAAGACTCTTGTCTCAAAGATCCCAGCCTTGAGACCCACTACAGGGAACTGTCTATTTTTTCGTTTGGAGATGGTGTTTGGAAATTGGGTGGTTGTGATTTCTATATTGATTATAGGCTGAATATGGTAGCTGTGGGGGTGGGGTGGGGGGAAGTAAAGAGCATATGCAGAGTTCCAGTATTGAAGGTGTTGAGGCAGGAAGATCATTTGAACCCAAGAGTTCAAGGCCTGCCTGGGCAACATAGTGAAGAAGTTTCTGTGTCTGAATGTTTTTGTTTTGTAAAATGTGTTTCAGAAGTTTTAACTGATTTATCGCCTCTTCCCTTTTTCTTAATTCCTCATCACTTTTAAAAAAGACAATGCTAATTTTAAAAAAAAGCCCTCAAGACATGGAAGAAGTCGGAAGGAGTGGGTGCTGCAGATATGGTACGCATACATAAAACTTTAAAATTAATGTAATTTTCAAAAAGGTCTCTGAGTCCCGCAAGTACTAGCTGTAATCAAAGGGAATCTTTAGAGCTACCTTTATAATGAGATGAGATTTCCACAATGTAATGCTGTAACACAGAAGTCAGAGGTGGGTGTTTTCATATGAGAGATTAAGACAGGATTTCATTATACAGTTGAAACACACCCTGAACTCACTATGTAGCCCAGACTGGCTTTGAACTTCTCCTCCTCCTGTACCATTATACTTGGCTCTAGAAGTGAATAATACATCCTGACTCATTCTCCTTCCTTCCAGATTATCAGAAACTTGCTTAGGGTTGAAATACATATAATAATGATGGTTTGGACTTCAACAATTACATATGAAATTACTTCCTTAAAGTCAGCCAATTTGCTTCAGTATAGCTGATTTCTCAGTAATAGCATGGTGAAGACATTATGGATCAGTTACATGCATTGATAGCCCAAAAGACTCATTCAAGCCCTTGCCCTTGACCTTCCACTTCATCTGGTGTTTTATGGGCTCTATTAATAAGTTAAACGAACTTACTTTCATTCCCAGGCTTCATTCCTTGAAGCTAAGCTGGCATTGCCTCATTGGCTCCTCTCCAGTTCCAGTTCCAGGCCTAAGGTTACCTCCTTCTCTTGAAGGTGGGGGCTGAGAACTGGGCAGGCATCCAGGATGAGGATGGGAAGATAGAGGATGCTGGGAGAGCCACTCCAACCGTGTGGGGGGAGACCTGAGGAGGCTGTGGAAGAAGGATAGAGATACACAGCCATGCTCAAGACATGGGAGGTAGTCCCCAGCTCTGCATGTTAACTGCAATAGTTCCATTGATTTCTCTGGCATAAATGGGCAAAGGGGGTTGTTTTGATAGTGAAATGTAATGGCTTCATTAGGTACTGAAACTTGGAAAGCATATTTATAGTCATTTCCAATATCTGTAAGTATAGATTGCTAAAAGTATAAGAAATAAGCTAGACAGACTTGAAACAATACCCACAAAAAAGCATTATAATGCTAGTAGTGGAAAACAGTATCATGTCAAGTCAGTCCTGGCTTTAGATAATTTTGTTAATCTTTTCACAACTTAGGTACTCTTCAAGAATTGTTTACTACTCACATAGGTATACAGAAGGCTCCTTTCTAGAAAGGCGAACCAGCTGGAGGGAGAGTGAGCTGCTTTAATGTCCAGCGGGTTTTGCCAAATGCTTTCATAATTAAGATTTTTGTCTCAGGTAATGAGATTTCCCACAAGATTGAACACCCAGATATCTAGGAACCAATGCGGGTGTCCATAGCATCGAAGTCATCATGTCACAGTCAACAAAATACAGACAAGAGAAAAGCTAGATGCCATGAACCTCCAGTCTTGATGACATAGCCTCTAATAGCATTGGGTTACGCTTTAAGTCTGGAGGGTTTAGACTTGCCATTAAGTGATTTCAAAGGTGGTAAGCTTCTCTCTCTCTCTCTCTCTCTCTCTCTCTCTCTCTCTCTCTTTTAAGTGACCACTTTTCACCCCACATAATCACATAGACCGTCTTCAGATCTTTGCTCTGTTAACAATAAAGAAGCAGAAGAGTCAGACTTCCCTGTAACTGGAGGCTCTCAGCAGAGGAGTCCTAGGCAGTGTTTTGAGTTACAGTATGCCAAAGTGCTCATGACCAGTAAAGAAATGAGCAGACGCTTTTCTTCCATTACAAGCATACTTCCGTGTAGTACATTTTAGGTTTTAACAGGGATATAAATGGAGTCTTTCATTTGTTTCTAGTTACCGTCTTCTTTTCAATTGGCAGTTGCTTTTATAAGCCCATGATCTGCACACAATTTGAATCCACAAAGAGGAAAGGGCTTGGGCTGCTTTCCAAACAGTTTTGTCTGGTGGTTAAAGCAAATGTATTGTGATGTCTTGGAGAGAGGCTGAGGACCAGGAACCCCAAGAACTGGAATCTAGCCATGGTCTTGCCAATTGCCCAGTATTCTTTATCAAAGTGAGTTACTTAGCCTCTCTGGCTTTATGTCTCTATGCTTTGGCAAATTTGAGGATGTAACGAGGCCAGCTATATGGAATAGTTAGGAGAAACACAGAAGCCACAGATGTGTAAATGTCCACTTTATGCTTTCTTTATCCTTCTTTAGGAAGATAAACAGGGAAGGAAGATAAAGGTGGGAGAAGATTACCACTCTGTAGTTTGGGAATCTACTCAGATTGCACAAAGAACATTAGCAACACCTTTCTCAACTAGCAACTACTATAGTTCTTAGCTCATCTCCCCCATTTTCAGAAATCTTGGCGGAGTAGGAATCCATGCACTCTACTCCCCTTTGTCTGCAGGCCCAGAGCTCCCATTTAAAATGATCATGATACCACAAGTACAGATGGCTGTACTAGGCACAAGATAACAGGGAGTGGTAGAGCATAAGAAAGAAAACCAACAAAAAAGGGCAGTATCAGGGGGCTTTTATAGTTCTCCCTCACATTGCCCTGTTGATTTGCCAAGCTTAGTCTGCTAAGGAAGGGAAATGAAAGCATAAATCAAACACTTCCCACAAGCCCTTTTCCCCAAACAGCAGGATCTCATTAGATCCCAAGTGCCAGTCTCAAGTCATTGGCACTGTCCCTTGCAAGTATTGATCTTGTGAGACCGTCAAGAGGAAGAATAGTCTATCAGGCTCTCTGTAGGTAAGGTGCATGACTGTGGGCAATCAAGGGTGCATAGATTGGGTGAGTCAGCGGTCAGTCTAGGGGAACTTGAGCTGCTCACCAAAAATGGCTGTGGTAGAAGAATTTGGATGGGAAGTTACCTTTTAGCCATTCTCTTATTTAACTTGCAGTGTGCCTGGTAAAGTAATGTTGTCAAGGTAATACTATTTTTTTTTTCTGTGCTAAATCTCAGAACAAGATAGCACATGATTCAGTGTCCTGTCAACTGGGCTTTGAGTGGTGACAGAGTCACTGTCAAAGCTGTGTCGTGTATTTTTTCCTCTGAAGGAAACCCAGCCAGAGCAGATTGGAGGTTGCTTCAGGTATGTTTTGCACAATTATGGTAAATCACATATCCTGAAAATTTTACCATTTTGTCAAAGAACATGGTCATGTTGTGCCACATTGCCCTTTTAAGTCAGAGGAAAATTTAAGTGGTTCAGTTATACAGAAATAATTGAACTTTGTCATTGCCTCAGATGACCCTCTGGGGATATTCACATCTCCTGGAGTGGGGAATGAGGTTGGCATGAGATGAATTATGGGTAAGCAGAATATGACTGAAACCTTTGTCATGTTCTCTGTTTAATCCTCTGTCCACTAAAAGGACACAAAGGGAAAGGCAAGTCAGCAAAGAAATAAAAGATCATGCTACAAACCACAGACCCAGAGACACTAAGTAACAAGGAGGGCCCTAGGAGGGATGCATGGATCACCCTGGGAAGGGGAAATAAAACAGATTTTGTGGGTGATCTGGGAGCAGGTGAGAATGGGAACAGGAGGGATCAGGCAGGGTTGGGGATGGAGGGAAAGAATACTGGGAGAGATGAGTGGAATTGGGGACAGGCATTTCTCGGGCAATGTAGAAACCCAGTGGAATGGAAACTCCCTAGAATCTACCAGGGTGACTCTAGTTAGGACTCCTGGTAATAAGGGATACACATGGAGCCTGAATTGGCCATTATCTGTATGCCCGAGCAAGGCTTCCAGTGGCAGGACTGGTACATCAGTGCAGTCACAAAACCTTCAACCAAAAATTGGTCCTGCCTGTAAGAAGTGCTAGAGTAATGGAGTAAAGAACAGAACTTGTGAAAGTGGCTAAGCAATGACTGGTCCAACTTGAGGCCTATGATATGGGAGGAAGGAGCCCATACCTGACACTGGATGGCAAGGAACCAGAGGCTAGATAATCCAGAGACCTTGGATAGAATCAAACACAACTGGAAAAAAAAGTCAATTAAATGATTCCTAATTATATTCTGCTATACTTATAGATCGAGGCCTATCTCCAAAATCATCAGAGAGGCTTCATCCAGCAACTTATGGGAACAGATGCAGAAATCCACAGCCAAACACTAGGCAGAGCTCAGGGCATCTTTTGGAAGAGGGGCAAGAAAGATTGTAGAAGCCAGAGGGGTCAAGGACACCATAAGAACATGGACAACAGATTCAACTAAGCAGAGTTCATAGGGGCTCACAGAGACTGAAATGATAACCATGGAAGCTGTATGTGTCTTAACTAGGTCCTCTGCATGTAAGTTATGGTTGTGTAGCTTGGTGTTCTTGTAGGACTTGTAACAGTGGGAGTGGAGATTGGAACCCCTTTACTCCTAGTGGTTGCTTATCCAGACTTGATATGAGGGTTTGTGCCTAGTTTTTTTTTTTTTTTTTTTTTTTTTTTACAGTGTTTCAAAATGAAGATGCCATTTTTCCCTCCAAGTTCTAGATTCTCTTTCTCTTTTTAAATTAGATATTTTCTTTATATAGGTTTCAAATTTCAAATGCTATCACGGAAGTTCCCTATACCCTCCCCACGTCCTGCTCCCCTACCCACCCACTCCTTCTTCTTGGCCCTGGCATTCACCTGTACTGGGGCATATAAAGCTTGCAAGACCAAGGGGCCTCTCTTTCCATTGATAGCTGACTAGGCCATCTTCTGCTACATATGCAGCTAGAGACACGAGCTCTGGGGGGTACTGGTTAGTTCATCATGTTGTTCCACCTATAGGGTTGCAGACCCCTTCAGCTCCTTGGGTACTTTCTCTAGCTCCTCAATTGGGAGCCCTGTGTTCCACCTATAGATGACTGTGAGCATCCACTTCTGTATTTGCCAGGAGACTGGCACAGCCTCATACAAGACAGCTATACCAGGATCCCTTCACCAAAATCTTGCTGGCATATGCAATAGTGTCTGAGTTTGGTGGCTGATTATGGGATGGATCCCCAGGTGGGGTAGTTTCTGGAAAGACCTCCTTTCATCTTAGCTCCAAACTTTTTCTCTGTAACTCCTTCCATGGGTATTTTGTTCCCTATTCTAAGGAGGAACGAATTACCCACCCATTGGTCTTCCCTCTTCTTGATTTTCTTGTATTTTGCAAATTGTATCTTCGGTGTTCTATGTTTCTGGGCTCATATCCACTTATCAGTGAGTGCATATCTAATGACTTCTTTTGTGATTGGGTTACCTCACTCAGGATGATATCCTCCAGATACATCCATTTTTAATAGCTGAGTAGTACTCCATTGTGTAAATGTACCACATTTTCTGTATCCATTCTTCTGTTGAGGGACATCTGGGTTCTTTCCAGCTTCTGGCTATTATAAATAAGGCTGCTATGAACATAGTGGAGCATGTGTCCTTATTACCAGTTGGAACTTCTTCTGGGTATATGCCCATGAGAGGTATTGTGGGATCTTCCGAAACTATTATGCCCAATTTTCTGAGGAACCTCCAGACTGACTTCCAGAGTGGTTGTACAAGCTTGCAATCCCACCAACAATGGAGGAGTATTCCTCTTTCTCCACATCCTCGCCAGCATCTGCTGTCACCTGAATATTTGATCTTCACCATTCTGACTGGTGTGAGGTGGAATCTCAGGGTTGTTTTGATTTGCATTTTCCTGATGATTAAGGATGTTGAACATTTTTTCAGGTGCTTCTCAGCCATTCAGTATTCCTCAGTTGAGAATTCTTTGTTTAGCTCTGTACTCCATTTTTTTAATGGGGATATTTGAATTTCTGGAGTCCAGCTTCTTGAGCTCTTAGTATATATTGGATATTAGTCCCCTCTCAGGTTTAGGATTGGTAAAAATCCTTTCCCCATCTGTTGGTGGCCTTTTTGTCTTATTGACAGTGTCTTTTGACTTACAGAAGCTTTGCAATTTTATGATCAATTGCAATTCTTGTCAATTCTTTGATCAATTCTTGATCTTACAGCACAAGCCATTGCTGTTCTGTTTAGAAAATTTCCCCCCTGTGCCCATATCTTTGAGGCTTTCCCCCACTTTCTCCTCTATTAATTTCAGTGTCTCTGGTTTTATGTGGAGGTCTTTGATCCACTTAGAGTTGAGCTCTGTACATGAAGATAAGAATGGATCAATTCACATTCTTCTACATGATAACCGCCAGTTGTGCCATCACCAGTTGTTGAAAACATGTCTTTTTCCCACTGGATGGTTTTAGCTCCCTTGTCAAAGATCAAGTGACCATAGCTGTGTGGATTCATTTCTGGGTCTTGAATTCTATTCCATTGATCTACCTGTCTGTCACTGTACCAGTACCATGCAGTTTTTATCACAATTGCTCTGTAGTACAGCTTAATGTCAGACATGGTGATTCCACCAGAGGTTCTTTTACTGTTGAGAATAGTTTTTGATATCCTAGGTTTTTATTATTCCAGATGAATTTGCAAATTGCCCTTTCTATCTCAGTGAAGAATTGAGTTAGAATTTTCATGGGGATTGCATTGAATCTGTAGATTGCTTTCTGGAGGATAGCCATTTTTTACTATATTAATCCTGCCAATCCATGAGCATGGGAGATCTTTCCATCTTCTGAGATCTTCTTCAATTTCTTTCTTCAGAGACTTGAAGTTCTTATCATACAGATCTTTCACTTCCTTAGTTAGAGTCACACCAAGGTATTTTATATTATTTGTGACTATTGTGAAGGGTGTTCTTTCCCTACTTTCTTTCTCAGTCCATTTATCCTTTGTGTAGAGAAAGGCCATTGATTTATTTGAGTTAATTTTATATCCAGCTACTGCACTGAAGCTGTTTAATCAGGTTTAGGAGTTCTCTGGTGGAATTTTTTGGGTCACTTATATATACTATCATATCATCTGCAAATAGTGATATTTTGACTTCTTCCTTTTCAATTTGTATCCCCTTGATGTCCTTTTATTGTCAAAATGCTCTGGCCAGAACTTCCAGTACTATATTGAATAGGTAGGGAGAAAGTGGGCAGCCTTGTCTAGTCCCTGATTTTAGTGGGATTAATTCGAGTTTCTCTCCATTTAGTTTGATGTTGGCTACTGGTTTGCTGTATATTGCTTTTATTATGTTTAGGTATGGTCCTTGAATTACTCATCTTTCCAAGACTTTTATCATGAAGGGGTGTTGGATTTTGTCAAATGCTTTCTCAGCATCTAAGGAGATGATCATGTGGTTTTTGTCTTTGAGTTTCTTTATATAGTGGATTACATTGATGGATTTCCGTATATTGAACCATCCCTGCATCCCTGGGATGAAGCCTACTTGGTCATGATGGATGATCGTTTTGATGTGTTCTTGGATTCGGTTAGCAAGAACTTTATTGAGTATTTTTGCATTGATATTCATAAGGGAAATTGGTCAGAAGTTCTCTTTCTTTGTTGGATGTTTGTGTGGTTTAGGTATCAGAGTAATTGTGGCTTCATAGAATGAATTGGGTAGAGTACCTTCTGTTTCTATTTTGTGGAATAGTTTGAGGAAAGTTGGAATTAGGTCTTCGTTGAAAGTCTGATAGAACTCTGCACTAAACCCATCTGGTCCTGGGCTTTTTTTTGGTTGGGAGACTATTGATGACTGCTTCTATTTCTTTAGGGGAAATGGGACTGTTAAGATCGTTAATCTGATCCTGATTTAACTTTGGTACCTGGTATCTGTCTAGGAAGTTGTCCATTTCATCCAGGTTTTCTTATTTTGTTGAGTATAGCCTTTTGTAATAGGATCTGACGATGTTTTGGATTTCCTCAGTTTCTGTTGTTATGTCTCCTTTTGCATTTTTGATTTTGTAAATTAGGATACTGTCCCTGTTCTCTCTAGTTAGTCTGGCTAAGGGTTTATCTATCTTGTTGATTTTCTCAAAGAACCAGCTCCTGGCTTGGTTGATTCTTTGAATAGTTCTTTTTGTTTCCACTTCGTTGATTTCAGCCCTGAGTTTGAATATTTCCTGCCATCTACTCCTCTTGGGTGAATTTGCTTCCTTTAGCTCTAGAGCTTCTAGGTGTGCTGTCAGGCTGCTAGTGTATGCTCTCTCTAGTTTCTTTTTGTAGGCACTCAGGGCTATGAATTTTCCTCTTAGGACTGCTTTCATTGTGTCCCATAAGTTTGGGTATGTTGTGGCTTCATTTTCTTTAAACTCTAAAAAAGTCTTTAATTTCTTTCTTTATTTCATCCTTGACCAAGGAATCATTGAGTAGAGTGTTGTTCAGTTTCCAAGGGAATGTTGGCTTTCTATTATTTATGTTGTTATTGAAGATCAGCCTTATTCCGTGGTTACCAGATAGGATGCATGGGATAATTTCAATATTTTTGTATCTACGGAGGCCTGTATTGTGACCAATTATATGGTCAATTTTGGAGGAGGTACCATGTGGCGCTGAGAAGAAGGTATATACTTTTGTTTTAGGATAAAATGTTATGTAGATATCTATTAAATCCATCTGTTTCATAACTTCTGTTAGTGTCCATGTGTCTCTGTTTATTTTCGGTTTCCAGGATCTGTCCATTGATGAGAGTGGGGTGTTGAAGTCTCCCACTATTATTATGTGAGGTGCAATGTGTGCTTTGAGCTTTACTAAAGTTTTTTTAACGAGTGTGGCTGCCCTTGTATTTGGAGTATAGATATTCAGAATTGAGAGTTCATTTTGGTAGATTTTACCTTTGATGAGTATGAAGTGTACCTCCTTGTCTTTTTTGATAACTTTGGGTTGAAAGTCGATTTTATTCAATATTAGAATGGCTACTCCAATTTGTTTCTTCGGACCATTTGCTTGGAAAATTATTTTTCAGCCTTTCACTCCGAGGTAGTGTCTGTCCTTTTAGCTGAGGTGGGTTTCCTGTAAACAACAAAATGTTGGATCCTGTTTGTGTAACCAGTCTATTAATCTATGTCTTTTTATTGGGGAATTGAGTCTATTGATGTTAAGAGAAATTAAAGAAAAGTAATTGTTGCTTCCTGTTATTTTTGTTGTTAAAGTTGGAATTCTGTTCTTGTGGCTGTCTTCTTTTAGGTGTGTTGAAGGATTACTTTCTTGCTTGTTCTAGGGTGTAATTTCCATCCTTGTGTTGGTGTTTTCCCTTTATTATCCTTTGAAGGTCTGGATTCATGGAAAGATATTGTGTGAATTTGGTTTTATCATGGAATACTTTGCTTTCTCCATCTATGGTAATTGAGAGTTTTGCTGGGTATAGTAGTCTGGGCTGGCATTTGTGTTCTCTTAGGGTCTGCATAACATCTGTCCAGGATCTTCTGTCTTTCATAGTGTCTGGTGAGAAGCCTGGTGTAATTATAATAGGCCTGCCTTTATATGTTACTTGACCTTTTTCCTTTACTGCTTTTAATATTCTATCTTTATTTAGTGCATTTTTTTGTTCTGATTATTAAGTGTAGGGGGGAATTTCTTTTCTGGTCCAGTCTATTTGGAGTTCTGTAGGCTTCTTCATTCTCATCTGTACCTGTTATCCATAGGTTTATTCTTCTCATTGTGTCCTGGATTTCCTGGATGTTTTGAGTTAGGATCTTTTTGCATTTACTTTGATTGTTGTGCCCATGTTCTCTATGGAATCTTCTGCACCTGAGATTCTCTCTTCCATCTCTTGTATTCTGTTGCTGATGCTCGCATCTATGGTTCCAGATTTCTTTCCTAGGGTTTCTATCTCCAGCGTTGTTTCATTTTGGGTTTTCTTTATTGTTTCTACTTCCCTTTTTAGGTCTTGGATGGTTTTCTTCAATTCCATCACCTGTTTGGTTGTGTTTTCCTGCATTTCTTTAAGGACTTCTACCTCTTTAGCAGTGTTCTCCTGTATTTCTTTAAGTGAGTTATTAAAGCCCTTCTTGATGTCCTCTACCATCATCATGAGATATGCTTTTAAATCCAGGTCTAGCTTTTCAGGTGTGTGTGGGTGCCCTGGACTGGGCGAAGTGGGAGTGCCGGGTTCTGATGATGGTGAGTGGTCTTGGTTTCTGTTAGTAAGATTCTTACATTTGCCTTTTGCCATCTGGTAATCTCTGAAGTTAGTTGTTGTAGTTGTCTCTGGTTGGAGCTTGCTCCTCCTGTAACTCTGTTAGCCTCTGTCAGCAGACCTGGGAGTCTAGCTCTCTCCTGAGTCTCAGTGGTCAGAGTACACTCTGTAGGCAAGCTCTCCTCTTGCAGGGAAGGTGCACAGATATCTGGCTTTCAGACCTGCCTCCTGGATGAAGATGAAGACCTGAAACAGGGCCTGTCCCAGAAGATGTGTTGCCTCTGCAGTCTGCATGCTCACCTGTACAGACTGGTCTCTAAGGGACACAAGATGGCTCTCTCACCTGCTCTGGTGGTCAGAGCCCTCCCAGGCGGACACCTCTCCTCTGGTGGGGAAGGTGCCCAGATATCTGGAGTCAGAAAAGGTGTCTGTCCCAGAAGCTGCATAGCTTCTGTAGTTCTCACTCTCACCTGCACAGACTAGTCTCTGAGGGATCTGGGACCCAAGATGGCTCCCTTATCTGCTCTTGCCGAGCCCTCCTGGGTGGACACCTCTCCCCTGGCAGGGAAGATGCCCAGATGTCTGGACCCCGAAACAGGGTCTGTTCTAGAAGCTGTGTTGCTTCTGTGTTCAGCACTCTCACCTACACAGACTAGTCTCTCATGCCTAGTCTTAAAATATCTTGTTATTTCATGTTTGGTTGATATCCCTGGGAGGTCTGCTCTTTTAGGAAGGGAAATGGAAGAGAAATGGGAATATAGGTAAGTGCGGAGGGACTTAGAGGAATGGAGGGAGTGAAAACTGCAGTTGGGAGAGAATTATATGAGAGACTTTAAAATGGGTGGGGAAGGACCAGGTGTAGTAGTGCATGCCTTTGAGCCCAGTTCTTGAGAGGCAAGGGTAGGCAGATCTCTGAGTTTGAGGCCAGCCTGGTTTACGAAACAAGTCCAGGAGAGAAACCCTGTCTTGAACCCCCCCTCCCAAAGAACCAAACAAAAAGAAATATAAGATTGTCCTTCCAGAATGAAATTTTTGTCACCTTATAAGCCCGTACTGAGTCAAGGCCACATACAAACAACAAAACCATGTTTTGAGACAGATGACCCAGAATCAGCTAGATTACTCTCTCTGCTACATCTCAAGTAACTGATACCATCTTTTGGAAATTGGAGAGTTTCCATTCGCAAGTCCATTGGCTGGTCAGTTCAAGAGCCAATGTCTTTTGTCTTTCTTCATCACCTGCTAAAGCAAGCAAAAGAGTACAGTGCCTAGAGCTAGGCTGTAATCTTACACTACCCAGGGAAACCTGTGGGCTATCTTTTTACTGGCTGGGTAACACCAGGGAAGGTAATTAACTTTCTAAACTTCTTCTCAAATTTGTAAAGCAGGTGTCTTAACTAGTACCTACCTTCCCAGGATCATCATGGAGATTCAACAGTTAGCAAGCCTAATACCTAGCTCTTGGTAGGAGCTGAATAAATAGTAACTATGTTGCATACATCCCTTTCTTCTGGCTTCCCATAGCTCTCTCACTACCTCAGAGCCACAAGCCACAAGCCATCTCCTGCCTCCAGTTTCCTCATTCCTGCCAGTATAAAATGTTACTCTTACCCACCTTGATGATAACTATTTCCCCCTCTTCCCTCTGCATGCATGCATTGTCCCATTCTTCTATCCACCCTTTGAGTAAAACTCCTCAAGTGAATGGTCTACCCTCTGCAAAAACCTTCCAGTCTTAGCTCAGTTCATTGCAATAGTTTAAAAAAATCTCAAAGGAACTGGTGTCTCACAACTATTAACAACTTGTTTGTTGTCTAGGCTATTGCTTGCTGGTCTTTGATTTTGCGACTCCTAAGTAAAAGGAGTTGTTTGGTTCTTCCTGGCATTGCCTTCCTGATTTTCATAACACCCCTAGGGAGATCTATTTAATCATCAGCTCTTTTCTTCTCAGTATCTTTTGTTGATTCTTTAATTGCTCAATGGCTTCATTTTGTGAATCCCAACACAATTTAGCATCTTTACCTATTAATACCTTGTTTCTAAGGATGAAAATTCATAATTTATCTCTGAAATTCTTACTCTGAACTCTGTATCAACATATCTATCTACTTAACATCTTTCTGTGGCTATGGTAGCCTATCTCAACCTTAACACATCCACTTCATTTACTTTTAAAAATAACTATTTATTAATAATTATTTATTAATTAATTTATTTTATGTATATGAGTACACTGTAGCTGTCTTCAGACACACCAGAAGAGGGCATCAGATCCCATTACAGATGGTTGTGAGCCATCATGTAGTTGCTGGAAATTGAATTCAGGACCGCTGGAAGAGCAATCAGTACTCTTAACCACGGAGGCATCTCTTCAGCCCCCAATTTATTTTTTAAAATTTCTTCCATAATGTGCTATTGCATTTGAGAAAATGAAAGCAACTAATAACACCCGAGACCTGCTCTGCTATTTACATTTAAACCTCATACTAGCTAAAAGTTAGACTGATGTTCACTGAAAGTCCATGTTATTATTCTCCTGTAAGGCATAATTTCATAGAAAAGGCAGTCTAGGAATACCACTTATCTCTGTGACCATGATGAAGCAAAACAAACCAAAGATGGCTTTCTAATGTTATATAAGCATATTCAAAACCATGGGTACTGTGAAACTAAGAAATACTACAGGTCTTGGGTTTCCAGTTTATCACAATGATTAATACATCTCTAAAAGTGACAGTTTCTCTAGCTTCTCACTTTTAAATAAGATCTCTAATTGGAATCCCTCTTGCTTTCTGATAGTGTACAGGTTTGTAAATGGTCCCGCCACCCACTCTCCACCTGCTTCTCTCACAGCAGGAGTCATACTGAATGTGCTTTTTCCTTGACCTTCCCACATTCCACCTAACAGCCAGAGCCATTGACTTTTACCTCTATGGGGTTTCTACACATGATCACTTCTAGTGAGCTCTATTTCGTGGACTTCAGTCTTTACCTCCATCATTTTTCTTGAACTACTAAAACTCTACCTACCTGGTGCCAGAAGAATAGAAAACCAAGAAGATTATCATCCCTGTCTCTACTCAAGGGATATTTTTGTATTACTTACACAGTTAAAATACAATTGCAGGCCCTTGGGGTGATTGTAAAGCCCTGCCTGATCCAATCCTTGCCAACTTCTCTAGACATCATCTTTGGATACAGCAGGTCTTCTACACAGTTTTGCTTTCCATGGTTTCAGACACCGGTGCTCTGAAAATTTTCAATAGAAAATTTTACAAAGAATTTATAAGTGTAAAATTATCAGTTGGTCATTCTGAGGAGTATGATGAAATGTTGTACAGTCACTCACAACCCCAGCAGGGTGTTATTCATCCCTTTGTGCACACTTCATATGTTATCTGCCCGTATGGCACTTAGCAGTTAGTTCATTTATCAGATCGGTTATAAGATTCTGTATCTATCACAATGTACCTGTAGAACTGGAGAATGGCTAGGGCTGACTGGCTGAGGGTAGGCCACCAGCTTCTTCTCTATGCAATAAGGACCCAGGGCACAAGAATAGTGATGCTGGCCATTTGAATACATTAAAGATTAATTGTAAGCCGAAAGTGAAAAATTTCAACTTATTAAAGTTTTTTTCTTCCTTTCTTTTTTTTTTTTTAAGAAATGCTAGGTGTCAGTAAGATCTATGTTGAAAATAAATCTTCTATCATAAAGTTGTGACTAAGGAAGTAGAAATACATGCTGGCTTTATTGTCATGCCTCAGACTGAAAAAGTCACAGCCACTGTCCATGGTAAGTTTTGTATATTTATACCCATAGACAAAGGTTACTCTGGGTTTTAGTCAGAGAAGTGTCTCTGTGCAGTAAAAGGCAATGAAAGCAGAGATGTGTGGCTAGCTGCTTGAGGAGCTGAGAATGGCAGAAGATTGAGTGCTCATGTACTAAACAGGTCATTTATACCACTCCATCTGAAGCCATAAGGGACATGGCAGAAGACAATACAGGAAGAATCTAACAACAAATAATGAAAAAGAGAAGCTATGAATTTGAAAGTGAGCAATGAGGGGTATATGGAAGAATTTGGGGAGGTGGGAGGAAAGGAAAGGGGGAGATTATGTAATTATATTATAATCTCAATGAATGTAAGAGTTGCAGAATGCTGCCTTCTGGATACAACCAAGCCATTGCAGCTACAAACTCACAGTAGCTATGGTTATCTGCACTATGCCTGCACAAGAGTGTGGATACGGATTCAGGAGAGGCTCATGTGGCCCTAAACCTCTCTGTAGTACTGTAGGATACCAATGCATTCTGGGGGAGGAGGAGCCATTGTCTTCAGTTGTATGCCTACTGGTAAACACAACATGGGCACACAGATGATCCTGATTAACCTCAGTGGTTCACAAAACATGAATATGAGAAAGGGACTTGTGGAGAGACGGGGGGCCAACAGCATGGGGAGGTAGATGAAAGATGTTGAGGGAGAATAAACAGAAAGCATTATGTACATGCATGAAATTGTTAAAGAGCAAATGCAATTAATAAAAAATGTAAAATAAAAGATGGAAAAGGAGATCTGGCATAGTGTTATATGCCTGTAGTTCCAGCCAGTTAGCAAGCTGAGGCAGAAGCATCAACTTGAACCCAGACTGTATGCAGTATAGTGAAACCTTTTTCCAAAGGAAAGCATGAAGATATGAAGTGTGCATGTATTTGTGTGTGTATATATATAGCAAGGTGATAAGGACTTGATTCTGTTGTGCTTTCTGGAAACCATTGAGTGTATTAGAACATATTTCTCACAGCAAAGGGCCACTCTGCTCTTATCTTTCTGCCCTGTATTCATCGTGTTTCCGGTCTCTGAAGATATAAAGCATTCTTTCTGCTTTGAAACCTTTGCATGTTTGGCTTCCTCTGCCTAGTACACCTTTCCATAGCTGCTTCCCTGTCATCATTTGGGACTCAGCTCCAATACCTCTTCCTTGACCATCTTATTATGCTGTTCCTTCTGTTCCCATGTCATTCATCATTCCATTTGCCTATATACTTACCTTACAGCAGACATCGCTTGCTGAATTCATTGTTTATTTACTTATTACTCTGTTGACAGTGCCACTTAGGCATGCTTCAATTTCCATGAGGGATATACAAGGTCAATTTTTAAAAGTATTGCTTTTGTATAACTCTTGGATGTAAGACGGATGCTAGAAAGTGCACACACAGTTTCAAATCCTCTGATGTGACCCATTCTTACCTCTGTGTGGAATAATCACCAAAAATCAGAACTATAAAATTACCCATCACCCTCACAGATTTCCTCCCATGTACCTCTCTCCTTCCAGCCAGACAACCATAATCCGTTTTCTGTTGCTATGTATCAATTTGCATTTCCTTCAACAAGTATAATCATTCTCCACACATTTCTTTCGCTCAGTATGCTGATTTGGGGATTCATCTACATGTTGCATGTCTCAGCTGTTTTTTTTTTTTTTTCTTAGTGCTGAATAATTGTAGAGCTGTGGCACAGCATGCTTATCCAATCACGTGTTAAGGGATTTCTAGGTCATTTCCGGTTTTTCCACCATCATGACTAGATTTGTATGTGATGGATAGTTGTGTGAGAGCTGTGTGTGTAGACCCAGGCAGACTGCAGACATTTTGCGTGTCTACTTCTTTGCATCATCCCACTTGAAAAAGATTTATAAACTGTATAGTAACTAAATGTCTTCTGAAGGAAGAAATCAGCTTTTTCAACCCAGATCCGTGGAGAGTTTCATTACTAATGTGACCACCCAAAAATCCTGCAGGATCCTCCCTTTTCTCCCAGCCACCCGCACTGTCTAATCTGCAGCCCTTAGTGACTCCTTGGAGGTGCCTCTTTCCACTATTGGCTCATTGGAGAAATCCTCCTCACCAGGTTCTCTGCCAATGCTGCTCTTTACCCTAAGCTGGCCCCTCTGGCTGTTCAGCAATCCGTTCATTCCTCGCTTGCTGACTCCCTATCACATTCCCTCCAGCAGCTGCTCCTAACTTCCTGCCCTCTCCTCAAGCCCCCGACCCCAGTCCTCCCCCTCATTCTCAGGAGATGACTTCATCTCCTTCATCAGTGGGAAGATTGAGGCCAACTGACAGGCACTTCTTTGGCTTGCATTTGAGCTGTCTCTATACAGCTCTCTAATGCTTCCGGCTCGCTAGAAGTGCCTCTTCACCTTGCCAAGGTTAAATTCTCCATTGGTATACTCTAATGATATAAAAAACAATAACAAAAAGGAAAATATAAAAAGCCTCTTTGCTAAGCTCTGTGCACTGAACTAAGTGTGGAGGAAATAACTCTGACTTGTATTGAAAACTGTGCCAAAACTTTATTATTATTATTATTATTATTATTATTATTATTATTATTAATTATTATTGCCTAAGCTAAAAGATTATTTTTTGCTTATTTGCTTGTTTGCTTGAGATAGTGTCTCTCCATGTAGCCTGGCTGTCCTGGAACTCAATACGTAACACAGGCTACCTTCAACTGACAGTCTTTTGCCTCTGCCTCCTGAGTGCTGGGACTAAAACCATATACCACCACACCCAGCCTAAGACTCATGGTTTTTCAATGATGTTGCAAATGCATAAATAAAGTTGGTCTTCCATATCTGTTGGCTCTCAAATCAAGGATCAAAAGTAACTGAAAAAAATGCATCTTTATTAAACATGTGGGAGTTTTTTTCCTTTCCTTTTTTTGTTTTTGTTTTTATTTTACACAGGATCTCACTATATTGCTTGGGTTGAACTCGTGTGATTCTCTTATCTCAAGCTCCCGAGTAGCTGGAACTGTAGGTACAGAACACCATACCTGACTCCTGCCATTTTGCTTATGATATGTTAGCAACTGCAGATTTTGGTCCTCAGTGCTCCTGGAACTCCTGTGTTGAGGATGCAGAACTTGGTGCAGGCTCAAGCTGTACTGATCACTTCCTTTCTTTGTCTGTGTGTCTGTTCAACCGCCACCCCATCAGAGAGCATTAGGCACTTCTCATCCCTTATTTAATCTTCCAACAAGTTTGTATAGTTGTATCTCTGTTTTAACAGGTAAGGGCCTGAGGATCAGAGAGGCCAAACAACTTCCGGTTATCAAACTTGTAAGTAGTGTGGAGGTAAGACTTGAGGTGAGGTATAGTCTAGAATATCCTCTCTCCACTTTTCTTCCTTCTAACACGGGGGCTTATCTTAATCTCACTCCCATCTCTGTGGCAAATTATCATCTTTGAATAAAATATGAATGATTTTTTTAAAAGTAAAGTAAAAGGGAAAGGAGATAAACTAGGGGAACCCATAAAGAATTTTCCCAGACTAAAGAGTTTGATTCCCAAACTTCAATAAGCATACCATGGAATGCTCATTAAAAGGGCACGTTCCCAGGCCTGAGTTCCCTCAGACCTACTATGGCTAAACAGAAGGTGAAGTATAAAATTCTAGTTAGAGGTTGTGACAATATTCATAAGCGAGGAAACATTGGCCCCCGACTATTTCGGAAGCAGTGGAAGTGGAGAGACATATTCAGATTTTTCATTATGATAATATATATATAATATATAAAGATCCATCTATCTATCTAATATGAAATAGTCTAAAGTGTACAGTGCAGATGGAATTCAGTGCTCATTCTGGTCATCAGTGTCAATTTTGCCACATTTTTACTTATAGGAGGTGGAACTGGTGGCAGAGCAATTAGAATATATACATACATATGTATATATTTATACATATATGGGATAATGATGAGTGAGAGTCAAGTTCATTAGGTTCATTAGGTTATTGTTGTGTGTCAATGAGAACAGTAGTCTTAACTAATCAAGAGGAGTAAACTAATAAGTAGGATCATTTGAAAGTAGAAATGAAAGGGATACAAAGCTAGCAACATGACAATGGGTGATGATGGTATAGGTGTGTGTGTGTGCATTCATGTGTGTGTGTGTGTGTGTGTGTGTGTGTGTGTGTGTGTGTGTGAGAGAGAGAGAGAGAGAGAGAGAGAGAGAGAGAGAGAGAGAGAGAGAGATTGTAGGCAATGGAACTCAGACAAGTCCTGTACTAAGGAGCTACATCAGCAGCTCTACATGGAAATTCTTGAGACCTTCAAGAGAGAGGCTTGAGATGACCTGTTGGAGCAGAACTGGAGTGCAGGAGGAACTCAGGGACTGTGACCTGGACTACATGTTAGTTAAACCTTGTATGAGACCATTTGTTAGACACTAGCTCAAGTGCTCTACAGACACATACTCTGTTTTCATGGTATGCATAAGTAAACTGGGGCACAGGGAAACTCATCAAATGCACTACCATGACAGGGCTGGGCGGCTGGATTTCAGGCAGACAAGCTGTATATACAGAGATCATAGCTATCATTCTATTCTGCCATGGACTGACCATTTCATTCTCTGTCTCCGACAGTAGAAATAAGAGGGAACATCTAAATCTCCTGGAGTGTACCAGAGGAATCCATTGATGGAGGAGGCTGGAAGGCAGCGTGTTGGGAACAATGAACTTGAAAACTTGCTGAAGTCAAAGGTGAGTTTCAAGAAACAGAGAGTATCAGCTCCTGGGAGTGTGTGGCAACAGAATGCTGGTGATTGTTACTGGAAAATTTGTGGTTTGTGGAGAAGAGAGTGAGCCAGAGGGAATGGGCTAAGGAGAAAGCTAGTGGAAGAAGCAGATTATGATTTAACTCAGAAATGTTCCCTCGCATGCTCATGCTTTGAACCCTTGCTCCTCAGCAAGTTGGCATTATTTGGGGGAGGCTGTGAAATCTTTATGGGGTGGGGCAGAGGAAATGAGACTTCTAAAATTATAGCCAGCCTCTCTGCTTTCTTTGCTCTGTTTCTTAGTCTGTCACCATAAGAATCGTCTCCACTACATCGCTACATGCTTTTTTTTTCACCATGTACTGATGAAGAAGCCTTCAGTACTGGAATGGCAGCTAACTATAATGCTCATTTTACCAAAAAAAAAGTGTTGTCTGGGATCTCCTTAGTCAACACAATGACTGGCTCTTGAAGGGTTCTAGATACACCAACAGATATAGAAAGATTTTCTTCATGTTTCCTCATGGCTCCCATCGACTCTTCCAAATTCCATGATATTTTCTTTGTTCCTACGTTCCTTCCCCTTGAAGTTTTGGAGTTACCATTCCCAATTCTATCTTTTCCCATTTCTGCACCTCTGTGAACCTTAGAGGTGTCTACAAGTTGATGACCGATCCCCAACTGGAGTTGCTGCCGTGATATACACTCACCATTCCTAAATGGGAGTCCCTTTTCAATCGGAGTCTCTTCCAGAAGAGAACTGGATGCAAGCTAATGACCACTAGAGAAGAAATGGGGATATGGGGTTTGTGGAGCTGATTCAGAGAAGCCTGCCATGGAGTCCTGTCAGACAATCAAAATGCCATTCTTGAATTCAATGAAAGAAACCTGTTCTTATCCATCTAGAGAGAAAAGCAACTTTAACCCTCCAAGGCCAAGGCCAAGGCCAAGGCCAAGGCCAAGGCCAAGGCCAAGGCCAAGGCCAAGGCCAAGGCCAAGGCCAAGGCCAAGGCCAACTCCAATACAGTCAGCTTTTTAAACCAGAGGCTTCACATCTACAGATGACATTAACCAGTGAATCCATACATCTGGCAAAAATTGAATACACGCTGAGCATCCAGACATCCCCCCCCACCTGTTTATATGCATTCACACAGCACAACACAATAGGTGTCATAAATTGTCAAGAGATGATTGAAATCACCTTCAAGGATGTGTGTGGGTTACATGCAAATGCTGTGCCATTATTCAAAAAACATTTGAGCACCCACAAAACTGGCTTCCAATACCAATTTCTTGAGGTTACCCACAGGATGACCTACAATACAACAGAACCTATGGTTCCCTTTCCCCTCCCCTCATACAGAAAGCAGAAGAGTACTGCTCCCTAG
The DNA here is from genome assembly GCF_978045245.1 of Mus caroli. Lineage (NCBI taxonomy): Eukaryota > Metazoa > Chordata > Mammalia > Rodentia > Muridae > Mus > Mus caroli. The sequence continues at coordinate 27,910,332 of NW_028227260.1, forward strand.
GCTGATGAAGACCTGAAAAATGTGATCATCACTCTTTAGGACAGAAGAACAGGTGTCTTGGAGGGTGATTTTTTGCCCTTTCTGATTGATTCTGCGTGGATGGGCCTATAACATAGAAAACCCTCTGGGCCCATCTATCCTGTGACACCAGGTCACAACATTCACAAGCATGTTCAAGTTTTTAATACTTCCCTTTCTCTCAGGTGCTCTGGGTAGAGAGTTGGATCCATCAGAGAATACCCTGCTTACTTCTAGAGATTTCTCAAAGTGATGTCTCTTGTATGCTCTTGAGGTGACCCGTCTGCACAATTGTTCAACTTGTTCTTTTCTTTCTACTCCAGAATTCATGGTGTACATTGGGAGGTATTGGTGATGGTAGCCATGGTGAACATGCTGCCGTTTAGGTCTAGGCATCAACCTGGCTGGTAGCACTTGTTGTAGCAGAGAGCTGAGGCACTTCATCTGAACTCTGTGGGCTAGAGGGGAAACTGGAGCTATGGTGGTCTCTTAACTCAGTGTCTTCACTCCTCAGCTAAACCCCACTGTATTCTTGGTACAACCTTGTCTCCTCAACACAAATAACCACCCTGCATCATCTATTTGAGACATATTGGTCACAGCTCAATACCACATGCATAAGAGTGCAGACATCTTTATGCAAAGGCACAGAATTTTGCTTTACAGATCTATAATTAGAAGGGACACTTTGGAGTCGAACCTAGAATGGTGAAGCCTGTTTTTGGATTTTGTTTTGTTTCTTCTTCTATTTCTTGAGAAAGGAGAGGTTCGACTATGTTTAAATGTGATAGGAGGAGCTGGAGGGAGGCAGAAGGCATTGGCACTAGAGAAAATGGAAAAGTATTATAATTGTAGCCATATCCTAAGTTGGAAGCCTGTGAAGGAAGTTTTAATAAGCTATGTAAGACAAGATGAGGTGTATTCAAGGTGGTTTGACTACAGCCAAGTAACTACAAAGGAAGCCACCAATATTATGTGGCGGTGGCACTGATTCAGGTGAGAAGATCTATCATGAGCAGACAGTGCAAATGTTTCCATAATCTTAAGTGGAAATAACTCTGATCTTTCTGTTAATAGAAAAGGTAGTGAAGCCATCTATTCTCCAATTCTAGCTTCATCATGGTCTGTGTGAGTGCAGTACTGCCAAGGTGCCATTTTTACATTCATGACTCCTACCTGAATGGGTTGCTGTATCAACAAAAAAGGGGGTGAGGATGGCAAGGCATGCTCAAGGCATGAAAGCAGAAAACGAAAGCAACTCGGCTATGTGCACTTTGATTTTGATTTTGCAGTACGGAGGACTGAACCTACACCTCATATATTAGAGGCAAGCATCACAATTGAGCTACAAACCCAATCCTTAACATAATCATTTGGAAAGATACTCAGTAGAAAAGGAAGAAATGGAAACATTAGGGACACATGTTAGAAAAGACTAATTCTAGAATAGTTTCAAAGTTACAATAAAAACGGTAAGATGGGGTTGAAGCTATTGTTCAATGGCTATGACCATGGCCTGCTGTTCCAGAGGTCCCAGGCTCAATTCCAAGCACCCACATAACAGCTCACAGTCATCTGTAATCCAGTTCCAGGGGATCTGACATTTTTTTCTGGCCTCCAAGATGTATGCATGTGATGGACAGACATACATGCAGACGAAATGCCCACAAGCATAAAATAATAATAAAATAAAAGATAAATGGAGAGTTTCTATACACATTGCCCCTAGATTTCCTTATTACTGACATCTTATACCACTGGAATTCATTCATGGCAGTCTTCAGGCCACCACTGACATGCTATTATTAACTGCAGTTAGTACCTTAGTAAAATGTACCCCCTTCTGTCTTGATGCTCCTTTACTGTTCCTGGATGCCACTCAACAACACAAAACTTTTAGTTCTCATGTCTTTTTAGGTTCCTTTGGGGTATGAGTTTCTCTGGCTTCTTTCATTTTTAGATGACCATGGTGGTTTTGAGAAGCAGTCAAAGTATTTGTAGCATCTAGACTTGTCTGATAGTTTTCTCAAGTTTTTCTATAGTTTTGTAATTTTGTAATAGTCATGTCTAGTTTGTATAGCCAGTCTCTTAGAGGAGAAAGTGGGAAAAGGCCTCGAAGATATGGGCACAGGGGAAAAATTCCTGAACATAACAACAGTGGATTGTGCTGTAAGATCAAGAATCAACAAAGGGGACCTCATAAAATTGCAAAGCTTCTGTAAGTCGAAAGATACTGTCAATAAGACAAAAAGGCCACCAACAGATTGGGAAAGAATTTTTACCAATCCTAAATCTGAGAGGGGACTAATATCCAATATATACTAAGAGCTCAAGAAGCTGGACTCCAGAAATTCAAATATCCCCATTAAAAAAATGGAGTACAGAGCTAAACAAAGAATTCTCAACTGAGGAATACTGAATGGCTGAGAAGCACCTGAAAAAATGTTCAACATCCTTAATCATCAGGGAAATGCAAATCAAAACAACCTTGAGATTCCACCTCACACCAGTCAGAATGGCTAAGATCAAAAATTCAGATGACAGCAGATGCTGGCGAAGATGTGGAGAAAGAGGAATACTCCTCCATTGCTGGTGGGATTGCAAGCTTGTACAACCACTCTGGAAGTCAGTCTGGAGGTTCCTCAGAAAATTGGGCATAATAGTTTCGGAAGATCCCACAATACCTCTCCTGGGCATATACCCAGAAGAAGTTCCAACTGGTAATAAGGACACATGCTCCACTATGTTCATAGCAGCCTTATTTATAATAGCCAGAAGCTGGAAAGAACCCAGATGTCCCTCAACAGAAGAATGGATACAGAAAATGTGGTACATTTACACAATGGAGTACTACTCAGCTATTAAAAACAATGAATTTATGAAATTCTTGGGCAAATGGATGTATCTGGAGGATATCATCCTGAGTGAGGTAACACAATCACAAAAGAAGTTGCTTGATATGCACTCACTGATACGTGGCTATTAGCCCAGAAACTTAGAATACCCAAGATACAATTTGCAAAACACAAGAAAATCAAGAAGAAGGAAGACCAATATATGGATACTTCATTCCTCCTTAGAATAGGGAACAAAATACCCATGGAAGGAGTTACAGAGACAAAGTTTGGAGCTATGACGAAAGGATGGATCATCCACAGACTACCCCACCTGGGGATCCATCCCATAATCAGCCACCAAACACATACACTATTGCATATGCCAGCAAGATTTTGCTGAAAGGACCCTAATACAGCTGTCTCATGGGAGGCTATGCCAGTGCCTGGCAAATACAGAAGTGGATGCTCACAGTCATCTATTGGATGGAACACAGGGCCCCCAATGGAGAAGCTAGAGAAAGCACCCAAGGAGCTGAAGGGATCTGCAACCCTATAGGTGGAACAACATGATGTACTAACCAGAACCCCGGAGCTCTTGTCTCTAGCTGCATATGTATCAAAAGATGGCCTAGTCGGCCATCACTGGAAAGAGAGGCCCCTTGGTTTTGCAAACTTTATATGCCCCAGTACAGGGGAATGCCAGGGCCAAGAACTGGGAGTGAGTTGGTAGGGGAGCAGGATGGGGGGAGGGTATAGGGGACTTTCGGGATAGCATTTGAAATGTAAATGAAGAAAATATCTAATAAGAATTTTAAAAACGGAGAGACTTTTCTACTCGTGAAGAGCTGACCATTCAGCATCACATCAAGTGAGCATTCTTCTCCACCTTCTGTGTAGATGGTGTCTTGAAGGCAGACAGAGAAACCCATCCTGAGAATGCCCAGGCCCAAGTGCTGCTGCAGCACAGATTCTACTTTGGGAACATTTCCGCATATTCTGCAGCCTTATATTTACACTTTGGCAAAAGCAAGCAAAGGTTCAAAGAGAGAATTCCTGGCTTTTTCCCTTGCACCCTGCACCATTTTTCGACTAAAGAATGGTCTACCCTGAGCAGAGATAGGGAGCAGACAACGTCTGGTTAACTAACCATGATGACACTTGGTGATTTGTGGGGGTTGCCTCAGATCTGAAAGAGCAAGTGCCCACAATGTGGGGGTTAGTGGAGGTAGAGAGAGATCAAGTCTGTGAAAACTGAGAGAAACAATACATAGAATGGTATAGAGTATTTACACATTTCACAGAGGTAGGAGGCTTGGGTTACATGGGACAACTGCAGATGGTTGATGAAAGAACAAAACAAACAAAATAACACCACCTTAAGCATTGGAAATCTGCTGGCTGCCTTGTGCATGCCCCCAGGGCCTCACAAGCAGGTCTCTGGTCTTGCTCTCCCTTTACTGTTCCCTCTCTGTGGTTTAAGGACAGTCTTCCAACCTCAGATTCTACATGAACTGGGACTGGAAGAAGAGGCTTTGCTCTCCAAGAGAAGGTGTGCCCCAAGGGGTGTGTGTGTGTGTGTGTGTGTGTGTATGGGTGGGAAGGCTGACCCACAGCTGGCTGGTGGAAAATGAGCAAACAGCCGGAAACACTCCAAGGCAATTTTAGATCTGGAGCTGGTGGGGGCTGGAAGAAGAGATGGGGAGGGCCAGAGATGGTGGAAAGTGTAGGAATGTGGGAAACTCTGGGGATGTTAAAGAGACACATCTGGCCTAGGGCTCTGCAGAAGACAGACACATTAATTAATGCCCCATTGATAAATAGGATTTGTTGGACATATCAAGTTTCCCAGAGCAATACTCTTTCATATTATCGTCTTTAATAGCTCAACACTCTGTGGGAAGAATCATTATTATTGTCTTCATTTTACAAATAAGATATTGAATTCTACTGAGGTCAAGGCCTTGGTCCTGGGTCTCAATGAAGAAGTGGCAGACAGCGACTTGAATCCACAGCTTGTGCAGACTTCTTCTCAACATAGTGAGTCAGGTGTGACAGAGAAAGGGGCCCAGTTTCACAGCTTAAACCACAAGCTCCACACAATCTCTACATTCTCAGGGTCAAGCCTACAGCTTTGGTTATTAATAATAATACCTCACCCACATCTCCAGAGTGTGAGTGAGGGTTTTGCCAAGAAATGCTTTCCATTACTAGGCTTTAAGGGCAAAAAACCTTGAGAGTGGAGCCAGTACAGATGGCTGGTTTCTGTCCTGTTCCCTGCTCCCTTTCCAAGAGGATGTATAGCTTTACCCACTGCAGCGAATTCTCACCCTCTTATAACAAGAGGCACTTACTATGTCTGCCTTTAATGGTTCAAGTGATGGGTATTGTATCTAATGCTTCTGCAGGGTCATTTACCATCAGATAGACCTTCTCTGTAACTCTAGACTGGCTGCCTTCCTTTCCTTTCTTTTGTGTCATGCCTTAGCTGCTGTCATTGACATATTAATAAATTTAGATGTGTAAATATAAAGATTTGTCTTAGGAATTGCTCCGTGAGGTTCTGCTTTTTTCCCACATTACTGGAGCAGCCACAGGGCCAGGCTGCTGCTGACAGCTGGCTACAGTCACTCAGGGATTAGCAGCTGCCATACTGCAAGGCTGCAGCTGGCCTCCAGCACCAGGTTTCAGGAGCTGCTCACACCTATCCTTTGCCTGCTGCTGTTTCTCCTGTGTCCCCTTCTCTCTCTCCTTTGCCTGTCTATCTGTCTTTCAGGCTTGTTCTCTTGTCTCTGAAATTTACTGTTAAGGTTATCTAAAACTGCTTTTTTTTCAATCCACACAATAATATCTGCAGGAAATAAAAAGTGTTCTCTTCCTACACGACCTCTCAAATACAGCCAGTGTTCACAGTTTCATGTTTGTTGACTGTTCTCCTGACGAATGTTAAACAAAATTTATAGAAATACATTGGCTTGCACTGAGCACTTGAATGAGGCTGAATAACCCAAACCAAGGTGATGTCACTTTTGCTGAAGTTGGCTATCTGATGCTAAGAAACCAGAGGAGGAGGAGGGAAAGGGAGCTAGAGGGGAAAGGAGATGACACAGAGAAGAGGAAGGAATCTATCTATAACACAGTGTATCCATGACAGCCTGTAAATTTGAAAATGTCTCATTTACTTAGAAGTATTTTATTAGGATTGTTTTATGTGTGGGGGTGTTTTGTCTGTATCTATGCCTGTGTGCTATGTATGTGTGTGTGTGTGAGGAGTCGAGAGAGGATGTCAGGTCCCCAGACTGGAAGTAGCGATAGTTTTGTGCCACCACTTCAGTGCAAGGAATGAAATTTTCTGCATGAGCTGTTGATGCTCTATAACCACAGGACCATCTCTCCAGCGCCCTCATGTATTTACTGAGATCTGGATTTCCACATCTGGTAGACTGATTACAACTTTTGCCATATTTTAAGGTTGTTGAATTTTTCACCAAAAAATTAAAATCTTTTAAAAAATATTACAGGGCCATTCTGTTTTCTTTCACCTGAAATATTGAAATTTTCTTCCAGTGAAGTGTTTGTGTGTGTGTGTGTGTGTGTGTGTGTGTGTGTGCGTGTGTGTGTGTGAGAGAGAGAGAGGAGAGAGAGAGAGAACGGGTGTATATGAGCCTGTGTGTGTTTGAGTGTTTTTGCCCACATGTGTGCATGTGGAAGGTTTCTGTTTCAGTCATAACTCTATCTTTTTCTCTAAATCTGACACATTTTTTTTGGCTAGACCGGCAGACCAGTGAGACCACCTCACCCCAAGATCCATAAGGTCAGCCTGTATCTGACCCCCATCCCCAGCTACAGTTACAGAGGCACCTCACCCCACCAGGTTATTACATGGGTACTGTCAATATAAATTCAGGGTTTCATGCTTGAGTGGCAAGCAGTCTCCTCACTGAACCATCTTCCAAGCCTCTCAGTGAGACTTTTATGGCATATTGTGCTCCACAGAAAGCTTTAAAGATTTGTTCTCAAATTGATTTACTTTTATCTTTTCTGTGGTCTTTAATTTCCCTACCTTGCTAATGAAGGCCTTGTGCATGCAAAGGTTACAGAAAGTATCCTTCTTTATGCTCACCTTGGATTTTCATGTGAAATGCTATATATGTGGCACAAGGTCTAAAATTTTATTTTGATTATGTTGTCAAAGTACATTCCTCCTTAACGAAGCAAATTGTGTAGGTTGATTGATTGCAATACTAGAGTTGATGTGTAGAACATCGCACACAGTAGGTAAGCACTAAGCTGTATCTCCAGGCTCATTTTTACTTTTTTTGTTTGCTATGTTGCCCAGGCTGGACTTAAACTCACTTTGTAACCCAGGCAAACCTTAAAGTTGTAATCCTCCTGCCTCAACCTCCTGAGTACCTGAGATTTCAGGTATGTACCATGAGAGGAAGCATCTATCTTTGATTGTGTTCTTAATTCCAGCCATGCAAGCCAAGGTCCACAAGGATGCTTATAGAGAGTTTGGTTTAGAGACAGTTTCATTTAATCACCAAGACAGACTCAGTGTTTTCCACTTGTCTTTTTAAAAGGTGTATGTTTAAAAACTCATTGACAAATAAGAATTAAGTCAGGTGTGGTAGTGTCTACCTTTAATCAAGGCACTTAGGAGGCAGAGACAGGCAAAGGTCTATGAGTTTAAGGCCAGCCTTATTTACAGAGCAAGTTCTAAGACAGAGTAGCCCTGTCTCATAAAACATAAAACATAACAATAATATACACTTCACACAAATCAAATTAAGTTAATGTACTTATTATCTCACCAAATTATGATTTTTCCTGTGGTGAGAACATTTCAAATATACTCTTCTACTTATGTTGAAATATACAATATATTTACAATGACTGCATCTGCTGGCTTTTGCAATAGATAATTAAAGCAGATTCCAACTACCTTGGTGAACTCTGAGATCTTCTTCATCAACAGCCCACTCCCACCATCCCGCTCGCTGCTTTTCTGATGTCAACATTTTGAGATGCTATGTAGCGCTCATAACAGATGCTGTTTGCATTTCTGTGCCAGTCTTATTTCACCAAGCAGAATATTCCTTAAGTTCATTTCTCTTACCTTCTCTGTTTCAGTACCTTGAGAAGCTAATGGCATTTTTCAGATAGGCCTTCAGCAGCCTAGGCCTGGTGTGACCTTTTCCAGCAATATTCCCCATATGTTCCATAGATTGACATAGCTGCTGTCTGTATTTGTCTTAAGTCTTTTGTCATTAGCTACACCTGCTGAGTTAGAGCAACTACTTCTCTACATTTTATTAAAACTTTGAAGTTGTTTTCTTTAATTTATGGGTGCAATGGAGTATATAAATAAAGTTATTCAAGGATATTTACATTACTCAAGTAAACCTGGCCTAATTACTTTTTACTGTGGTACTAGAATGTATCTGCTAACATTTTTTATTAAAACACTTTACATTAGTATTCGTAATAGAAATGGTCTACAGGATTTTCTTTGTTCTAGCTTTCTCAGCTTTTAAAGGTTATGCAGTGTTGTAGTCAACTATGTGATTGACTATTTTCAGATCCTACTGCAAAAGCCCATACTCAACAAAAAATGTGATTATTTTATTTACACATGCATGTGCTTGTGTGTGGTGTGTGCAAGCATGCACATGTGCATGTGTGAGTGTGTGTATAAGTTCATGTGTCATGGTGCACTTGGGAAAGCCATCATAGTGGCTCTGTGGTTGATTTACAAAAAACTAAATTTAAATTTTAATATACATGTATATATTAGTTTTTGAAGAACTTTGTGTGTGTTTGGTCATTTTCACCCCTTCCCTCAGCTCCTTTCAGATCCATCCCCACTTCCTTACCCTCTCAATTTTGTGTCTTTTTTCTTTTCCTTTAAAATAAACTCATCAAGTCTGAGTTATGTTGCTCAAATATTCTTGGGAATGTGGCCTTCCAGTCTAACATGGTAGATTTACCAGGGGCTACACTTTGAGAGAAAATTGACTCTCCCTCCCTAGACACCTATCAGTGGCCAATAGCACCTCAGCTAGGAAGAGGATTTCATGCCTAACTTCCTTCTCCATGCTGAAATTTAGTCGTGCTTGAGCTTGCGTAGATTTCGTGCATACTGTCTAGTTGTAAGGACAAGTTTCTCTGTGACAAAAAACCCCCAACTCTCAGTGATGAGTACAGAGACACAAGCTGTCCAAGACATAGAGAAAAAGTAGTGCATGTCGGCCCATCCCTAAACAACTCACTCATTCACTCATACAGAGAGAGAGAGAGAGAGAGAGAGAGAGAGAGAGAGAGAGAGAGAGAGAGAGAGAGAGAGCGAGCTGAATATATAGTGAAGGGCTAAGGAATTCGATTCCCTAGACTCAATACAACTACTCTAATCACTAACTTATATCAACTGTAGTTAACTACATTGAATCCATAAAATATCAGCTGTATCAACAGTCAAGAAAGGATGGGGAAAAAAAAAAGAAAGGATGGAGAGGGCTCAGAGGACCCTCCTTTACCTTTGAATTACTGACTATTGATAAATTATATTCTGGGAGAAGTAAAATCATTATGGTTAATTGTATACCATCTAATCCCACTAGTTTACATTGGATAGCTCCAAGGAGAGCCCTAGTTAAAATTGGTGGGCCATGAAACAAAAGGAAGGAACCATAGAGATTTGTGGGGAGGGAAGATGGGTACATATGGGTGATATGGAGGTAGGAGGTGACCAAGCAAAGAATATGTACGGGAAATTGTAAAACAATAATATAAGAAAAAGTAATGCAAATAAATAAACATTCTAAGGATATACAATGTAATATTGAGTGTACAATTTGTATTTTTCATATCCTGCTATCTTCATTTTGGTAAGTATTTCACATAGTATATAGATTTTCTTGATGTAATTATGGCTTTCTATTAAATTTCATTGTGTTTCTAGTGTAATTCCTACATTGTTCAAGATTTAAGCCAACTTGTCTGTACAATGAGCCCTTTCTAATTATGAGACTATTGCCTTCTTTCATTTCATTCTTTTGGTCTTGAATTTTGTTCAGTTTGTTCTTTAATAGCCTCCTCTTCCATTACTTCTTTGTGTTAGTCTGACATAATCTTTCTGTAGTTGTATTTTCTGACATTCTTTTTTTTTTATTTCCCCAGGAAGTATTCATTGTAAGTACTTTATCCCAGGACTTCTAAAAACTGAAAGTCCTTTTTATTGACTTACATTTTTTTTGATTATTTTTGACAATATAATCCATTCTTACTTATTATGATAACAAAGGTATTTGGTCTCGTACATCCCATTGTATTTTGTTAAATTTCTTTCTTTAGTATAGTTCCTTTAAAAAAAAACTTTCTCTATATTTATAATAGGTTGATGTATTCCTCTACCAAAGAGAATTACCATTTTAAGGTTTTGGTTTGGTCAGAAGTCTGAGTTTTCATCATGGGCTTACACATCAGAATCCCCTGAAGAGTTTGTCAAAATAGGTTTCTGGGTTGCATCACCAGAGTGTCAGATTCAGTAAAATATGGGCTGGGACCTTATGATTGGATCTCTATTAGGTTCCCAGATGACATTTAAGCTACTGGCCCACAGACCACACTTATAGATACTAGCATAGAAGAATTACCCTTCCCATTTTCATTGTTGATGATGTCTATGCCAACATGTGTGAGTTCTATGACATCCCTCCACTCATAACAATTGCTAATGCAGGCATTCTTATCTAGGGCTGAGGACAAGTGTATTTGGTTTTTAAAAGGACTTCTTTCCCATTCAGATGATCCAAACTATCTTTCCCTTAAGAAGAGTTACTGAGCTAATACATGTCATCTGTCACTTTGATACAGTAAATTCAACCAAATAATAGAACCATAGCAAAAGAACTCTTTTTCTGATGACACAGCAGGCCCTTGAAGATTGAGTTTGCTTTATTATTCAGGTCCCTGTACATATGTTCCCTTCTGTTTTAACTTTTTCAGTGAGTCTAGAGCTACAACAGTGGAACAAAGAGGGGGAAAGAGTCTTACTGTCTTTCCAGTTGAATTGAAATCCACAAGTAGAAAAATCCTTGTAACCTTGTCACTCATAGGTGTTTGCAGGTAGGAGCTCCTTGATGCCCCATAGTCCACAGAACCAAGCTGGTTGGTGTCCTGGAAGAAAAAAGGCAATTAGTACCACTTTGCCTTTCCTGTCTTGCTGGTACAGGTTTCTCTGTAAATATACCACACATCTTCAGATCTTTGGAGAGGTGTAAGCAGTTCTCAGAGATGAGGTAATTTGTCTAAACCCACAGCAAGTTGAGAGAGAAAGGACAGTCATTATGATGCTAGCTTAGTTACCTTGTTCCATCACAAAGATACACTGCTTCACTGCCTTGGTGACTGGGGAGGTTGGCTATCCTTTGATAGGCCCCTTTCTTTATCCCTTCCTTAAATCCTCCCCTTTCACAGTTTCATTTCCTCCATGTCCCTGTTTCCTCTTTCTTAGGAATATGCCCCACCCCTCCCAACACTCGAGTCTTTTGAGATCTGCTAAACACCCCCCCAAAAGGGGGGGGGATCATGGCCCTTGTCTCTGCTATTTCCGGTGTCTACTGAATGTCAAGGACTTCTCTCCTCTGCCCAATTTCTGCTGAATCTGCAGAAGGAAAGATGAGCTCCAGTTATTCTATCACATTTAATTCTTAGATCTCTGTCACATGTTAGTTAAACAAGGCAAATGTTATAGAGGTTATAAAGCAAAATATAGATATGCTCATTCGCTCCCTTAAGCATTCCAGCCCCAGAGTGACCACTGTTAGCAGTTCTATATGGATCCTTTTCTACCTTTATCTGAACTCTTATGAATACGTGTGGTTTCCTTTTTCACTGAGGTAGGTAAAATACTTATATTAAGCAAGATCTTCCGTATTAGTCAGCACCTTGTTCCTGCAAACAACATTTTCTTTAGCATAATTATCTCAAATAATGGGAGTTAAGTAATTTATTGGCAAGAGAGACATGGTGGACCTCTGTCCCATCATCTGGTTTCCAAGAGAGATACATGGTTCTTTTCTTTTTTTGTTTCTTTTTATGCAACTGATCATTTATTTCATGTTCTAAGAGGGTTTCACCTGACCTCTCCCTTCCAATTGCCTAATGGGCAGATGATTATTTCAGTACATCACCTTGTCAGCTGCTTCTCTCTATTCCTGGCTGGCCTAAGGTTGGGCTTTCTATGTGAGCAGTGATCCTTGTTGCTCTCTACCACATCCAGTGTGACCTTCCAAACACTCAGCTATCTTACACTCAGGATGCCCAGTTTCCGAAACTGGACCCAATCTCCGGTCCTTGACTCCTGGCACCACACCTGCGTATCAAATGCTTCTTTTGGTCTTGCTAGATTATTCTGAGCCACCTTATCCTTCAGCTCAATTGCATATCTGTTAAGCCTGTTTCCTTCTTCACTCTACCCCTCCCCCACCTCGCCCTCCAGCACCCAACCCCAATGCTGAGGTCAGCGGACAGCTGGGGCTCCTCTGCAAATATCAATAAAAGGAAAAGAAGGCTGGTAGAATTCTTCCTGGTGACATTTTGTGAACACTGCCAGGAAAGGCATGTGCTGGGTTTATTGCCTATTTTGCCCAAGGTTCAGCATTTCCACATGTTTAATAAAGCCATATAATTATGAAGTCCACTTTGTACTGACTTAGATTATAGTACTCTTTTGATTTGTGTTCAGTTCCTCTCAGCTGCAAGCACAAGTGCAGATTATTCCCTTCTATACCATTAAAGTGCCTCAATTTCTCTTAGATCTTGCTGTGGTTGTGGTAAGTGCACACTTAGGGAGGGGTCACATAGTATTAAACTGAAGAGTCACAGAAGGCATACTTTCTTGAATGAATTTCTTAGTTTGAGTGGGTGTATGGATGGAGGAGCAGCCTCTTAGAGGCAAAGGGGATGGGGAGGTGGGCTTGTGGAGGGGAGACCGGGAAGGGAGATAATATTTGAAATGTAAACAAATAAATTGATTTTAAAAAAAAAAAGGAAAAAATAGAATTGCCTAGTTTGAGAACTACCTGCCATTCAGGCTATCTTCCTTGTCTCTACCTTCTGTCCCGGGCCCTGTCCACATTATCTTTCCAAACATTTCAGTGTTTCCTTTTGCTACACACACACACACACACCCTCTTCTACTCACATTTTGTTTGTTTGCTTGTTTGCTTTTTTGTAACTTGACGAAGTTTATTTAGCTAATTAAGGACAAGGTCAGAACGGGAACTCCCACTGACTCCAAAGCCTATGCCTCCATGGTTATACTGTCAGTGTGACTTTGACTACATTTACTAAGGACTTCTTTTTTAAAAAAATAATAATCCTTTTTTAATTTTTTTTAAATTTAATTATTTATTATGTGTAAGTACACTGTAGCTGTCTTCAGACACCCCAGAAGAGGGCATCAGATCTCATTTTTGGATGGGTGTGAGCCACCATGTGGTTGCTGGGATTTGAACTCAGTACCTTCGGAATAGCAATCAGTGCTCTTAACCACTGAGCCATCTCTCCAGCCCACTAAGGACTTTTTAAAAGTAAAATTTTGATTAACATTACAAACATTAAAATTGAGTTTCCTTTTAACATCTTCAAATATATTTCAGTATACTTTGTTCTTATTCATCCCTAATGTTTTGTCCCAACCCCTTCTTCCTCTCAATGGTCCTTTTTCTCCTTCAAAATAATCCATTTTGATTCTGTGCAGTTATGGTCCATTGCCTCATACCATTTTTTTTATTTTTATAAACACACATTAAAAAGCTTTTAATATTTTTCTCCAATCTTCCAAATTATGACCTCTTACATTTGACAATCTGAGTCACTACACAAAAACAAGCAGCAGTAAAGCTTTTGCCAAAGTGCCCAGCAGTCTAAGGCCCCTTGATTTTCTAATCCAGGCAAAGTCTGATAGAATTGTCCTGTCAATAAAGCTCCAGTTATTCCTTTTAAAGTTATTTCTTTGACTTTTGAGATTATAGTATTTAAAGTGCCTAAAGGTTCTCTTAGATCTTCCAGTGGTTGTAGTAAGTGCAGGCTTAGGGAGGGGACACAAAGTATTAAACTGAAGAGTCACTGAAGACATACTGTCTTGAATGAATTTCCTAGTTTGAGAACTACCTGCCATTCAGGTTATCTTCCTTGTCTCTATCTTCTTCTGTCTTGTGCTCTGTCTATCTTATCTTTTCAAACTTTTAGTCTTCCCTTTCTCTTCACACACACACACACACACACACACACACACACACACACACACACTCACACACACACACATACACACACACACACACAAATATGAGTGCACAACACTCTTCTGCTCACAATTTTTTTTTGTAACTTGATCAAGTTTATTTAGCTAGTTAAGGACAAGGTCAGAACGGGAACTCCCACTGACTCCAAAGCCTATGCCTCCATGGTTATACTGTCAGTGTGACTTTGACTACATTTACTAAGGACTTTTTAAAAGTAAAATTTTGATTAACATACAAACATTGAAAATTGAGTTTCCTTTTCACATCTTCAAATATATTTCAGTATACTTTGTTCCTAACCCCTTTCACCTTAATGGTCCTTTTTCTTTTTCAAAATAATCCATTCTAATTTCATCCAGGTATGGTCCTTTGCCTCACATCTATTCTTGATGAGATATCTGGAAGGTTTTCTGATGAGTGCCTTGGTTTATTTAAATAATAAACCAAATTATAGAAAGTTAGTCAGTTCCTTCCACTAGGGCGATGAACCTGTTGGTACTTTGTTTTGTTTTTCTTGGGAAACACAACACACACACACACACACACACACACACACAGACACACACACACACACACACACACACACACACACACACACACACAAACACATCTATTCACTCCAAAAAGAGAAGCCATGGCAAATCAAAGTAACAGTTATGCTAAAGTCCAACTTGGTGAATAAATGGGTTTGTATAAGGATTACTAATGGGAGTATAGAGGAGAGGTTACATACAGAAGCAAAGAAGCTTAGAAAACAGCTGCATCACTGAAAAGCCCAACCCAATAAGGGGGATGACTCACAAAATTAGGAACCCTGGAGTTCACTACATAGCTTGTAGGTAGCTCCACATAGCTAAGAAATCTCTTGGCAGCTTGGCAATCTGGCTAGCCAGCCTCCTCTGCCACCAGTTATTTAGTGCTTCTAAAAGAGTAGTAGGGGCTGTTTAGCAAGTTTCAATTTCCCCAGACTTATTCAGATCATCTATTAAGTCTCACTAGCTTGGCCCTCCCTCCCCCGGGAATGTTTCAATTTGAAGGAAACTGCTAAACAATATTCATTCTTCTTTCTAAGAGAAAGCTGAACAACCCATAAAGTTTTTTTTTTTTTTTTTTGCTTATCCCAATGATTCAGGGACAGTGTTATTAATAAGCGTGTAAAGACTGAGAATATTCAAACAGTATTTGGAATATTCTCACAAAATAAATGACTGTCCCATAAAACTTTGAAAGACCTGGATGGCTGCTCAAGTGGGTGTAAAACTTGACTACATGAATCCAGGACCTAAGTGTATATACATACAACTAAAGTACCTTTCAAAACGTTGAAAAGTACTGAAATTTCCAAGAGTAGAACTATTGTGTAAAATGAGAGAAAATTGTGCCTTTTTAAAATTTGAAACTACCATGGATTTTGAACACTTTGAAAACCATTTACATGGGTCAATATCATGGATCTTTAACAATATCCATTATGGCTTTGCACTCTTACCTTTTCTAGCCATCAAGACATAAACAACTGACTCCATCAATATTTCTTTTGTGCAACCAGGTATGCACACACTGAAAGTGTGATTAATTATGCTCTTTATATTTGTAATTCTTTGTTCTTTAGACACTTTATTTTATACATGAAGCATATATAACATGTATGATTGAAATACCAAGCAGCACAATAATTACCAAATAAACAAAACATAGGAAATAAGGCACTAATCACCCTATATTATTCTCTCCCTAAAACTAAAATACCCTAACCTGGCAGGTTTTTTGTTTTTTGTTTGTTTTTGTTTTTCTAAAAAAATTTTATAGGGATGGGTGTTTTGCATGCATGAGTGTCTGTGCACTATGCATGTACTTGATGCCTACAGAGGTCAGAACAGGATGCCAGATCCCCTGTAACTGGAGTTACAGACAGTTGTGAGCTACCATGTAAGTGCTGAGAATCAAACCTAGGTCCTCTGAAAGACCAGCCAGTGTCCTTACCCACTGAACCATCTCTCTAGCTTCCTGAAAATGTTTTTAATTTTACTTTTACTTTAAGGAAAAGTTTTGTTGTATGCAATGTCATAACTGAATCTGATTCTATACAATGATTCTCTACAATGTCTTTATGCATTTTGTTGATGAACATGTGGGGTGCCATTGAATGTTTGCTATTTTGCAATATATTTCTATCATTCCTTTTCATGTTTCCTGATGAACATCTGAAAGAGAACAGATCAAGACCTGGAACTGATTGGTTATAGAGTATGCATAGACAAGATATTGCCAAGTAGTTTCTCAAAGTAGTTATACCCATTGCTAAGCAGGTCTTGAATACATAAAATTCTTAATACAATCTTCATGATTTACTATTATCATTTTATTTTTGCCATGAACTTAAAATATTGCTGATCTTAATTTGTAATACCTATAACCTTAATTTGTCTTTCCAAAATTGCTAATAAAAGTCACCATCATTTTCTGTATTGATTGTCAAAAATATGTTCACGGTCTTTACTTGTTTTATCTTGCTATTTAAAAATTGCCATTCCTAATGTTTCTGTATAGAACTTTCATTTTGTAGTGTGTCTTTCCATGTTCTTTGTGATATCCTTGAAACACATACATTCTCAATGTAAATCTATTGGCCATTGTTTTATGGGTATTTACTTTTACTAGTAGTACTTTCAGTGTCTTGTTCAGGAAATGCTTTATTACTTTGAAGCCAAAGACGATATTCTACAGATTTTTCTAAAAGATTTCTGAAGATTTCCAACTTCAGTCTATCTGGACTTTTTATACTGCACTGTATAGTAAGTATCTGACCATTTTTGTCACATGAATACCCTCAGTAATCTGCTATAATATCTCTATCCTGTGTCATAGCTCCATATATGTGAGGATCTGTTTCTTTTCTTACAATTTGTTTCATCGATGAAGGTAAGCTATCATTAAAAGTGCAATAGTGTTCCTTATAGCTTGATGGTAACCAACAGCAGTCTAATTGGACTTAATGTCTACTCAACCTCATCAAATATCTTGGGCTGCTGAGATTGTGGGTCTTAGAAGGGAAGGCATTTTTGCCATTTTACTAAACCAGCATAATTTGTAACTGGATTCTAACTACCCTTCTAGATATCCATGGTTAAGGTCTCACCTCTCATCAAAGAAGCCTCTCTATGCAGTGGATGGATACTGTTACAGAAAGCCACACTAGTCAAAATGCAGAGAAAACTTTATCAGAGAGTTCTCAGACCCTGTAGATACATCTACAGCACAACCCTCACATCTACAGCTTAGGAAACATGGAAGAGGGGAAAGAAAGATCTAACAACAAGAGGACCAGGAAGTCTACCATGAAGGTGTGCCTCTTAGAAATAAAAGGGAAGCTACACCCATGATAGTTTGAGAATATAGTTCCCTGAATAGAATCTGAACAATGATAAACAATGGACATGCTAACATGGAAGAGAAATATCTTACAGAGCTCTATCCCTAGACAAAGATCTATAGTCAACCATCAACTGTAGAAACAGGGAGAATTGTCTTTCCTAGGAATGAGCCTCTTAATTGTTTATGTAATACCAAGTAGTCAGCCTTGAAATTATATATATATATATATATATATATATATATATATACATATATATACATACATACACACACATATATATACATATATATATATATACACATACATACATACACATATATACATACATATATACCTGAAGCAGACTCAAAAGGTTGCATTCATACATTTAAGCATGTGTGTGTGTATGTGTGCATTTAACAACAGTAATTTAAGAAAAAAGGGCCACTCATTTGAGAGGGAGTTAGGGAGTAGAATATGGGACATGTTGGAGAAAGGAGAAAGAGGGGGAAATAATATGATTATGTTTTAATTAAAATAAAATAAAACATTGGTGATTAGGGGAGTATTTTGTTAAATTATTTTATGTATTTATATTCCAAATGTTACCCCCTTCCCAGTCCCCCCTCTCAGAGTTTTCACCCCTTTCCCCTCCCCTTTGTCTCTGAGAAGATGCTCCCCTCCCCCTCCCCCCACCTCAACCCCCTCCAACATCTTTCTATGGGCATCGAGTCTCTACAGGATTAGGTGCCTCATCTCCCACTGAGGCCTGACAAGGCAGTCCTGTGGTACATATGTGCTGGGGCCATGGACTAATCCATAGCTCAGTCTCTTGTTAGTGGCTCAGTCTCTGGGAGCTCCTAGTAGTCCAGGTTAGTTGATACTGTTGTACTTTCTGTGGGCTTGCCATCCTTCAGATCCTTCAATCCTTCCCCTAACTCTTCCATAGGGGTCCTTGACCTCCACCCAATGGTTGGCTGTAAATATCTGCTTCTGTCTCAGCCAGTTGCTGGTAGAGCCTCTCAGAGGACAGCCATGCTAGGCTTCTGGCTGCAAGCACAACATGGCATCAGTAATAGTGTCAGGGTTTGGTGCCTGCACATGGGATGGATCCCAAGGTGGGGCAGTCACTGGATGGCCTTTCCTTCAGTCTCTGCTCCAATTTTGTCCTTGCATTTTCTTTAGACTGGAACAATTTTGGGTAGGTGAAGGTAGGTGGGTGACCCTCTTCATCCACTGTGTAACTACTGGAGGTGGGCTCTTCAAATTCCATCTCCTCACTGTTTGCCTTTCAGCTAAGATCATCCCCATTGAGTTCAGTTAACTTCTCACATCCCAGGTCTCTGGAGTTGTCTAGAGGTTCCCCACCACCACTTCCTTTAGCTGCATATCTCCATTCATTTTCCCGGCCCTCTGGGCTTCTCTCCTGTCCCCGAACACCTGGTCCTGCCTTTTTTTTTTCTCTCCCCCTGCCCTATCCCTCACAAGTCCCTCCCTCCCTCTGCCTCCTGTGATTATTTCCTTCTCCTTTCTAAGTGTGATTGGAGCAACCTCACTTGGGAATTTCTGCTCGCTACATTTCTTAAGGTCTGTAGGTTGTATACTAGGTATTCTGTACGTTTTGGCTAATATCCACTTATCAGTGAGTACTTACCATGCATGTCTTTTTGGGTCTGGGTTACCTTGCTCAGAATGATATTTTCTAGTTCCACCCATTTGCCTGCAAAATTCATGATGTCCTCATTTTAATAGCTGAGTATTCCATTGTGTAAATGAACCACATTTTCTGTATTCATTCTTCTGTTGTGGAACATCTGGGTTGTTTCCAGTTTCTTGTTATTATAAATAAGGCTGCTATGAACATGGTGGAACACATATCCTTGTGGAATGTTGCAGCATCTTTTGGGTATATGTCCAGGAGTGGTATAGCTGGATCTTCTGATAGAACTATTTCCAAGTTTTTGAGAAACCATCAGATTGATTTCCAGAGTGGTTGTACCAGTTTGCAATCCCACCAGCAATGAAGGAGTGTTCCTATTTTTCCACATCCTCGCCAGCATCTGCTGTTACTTGAGTTTTTCATCTTAGCCATTCTGATGGGTATAAGGTGAAATCTCAGGGCCATTTTGATTTGCATTTCCCTGATGACTAAGGATGTTGAACATTTTTAAAAGGGCTTCTTGACATTCAAGATACCTTAGTTGAAAATTCTGTTTAGGTCTTTACCCCATTTTAATTGGGTTATTTGGGTTTTTTTTTTTTTTTTTGGAGGTTAACTTCTTGAGTTCTTTATATATTTTGGATATTAGCCCTCTATCAGATGTAGGGTTAGTGAAGGTCTTTTCCCAATCTGTAGGCTGTTGTTTTGTCCTATTGACAGTGTCCTTTGCCTTACAGAAGCTTTTCAGTTTCATGAGGTCTCATTTATCAATTGTTGATCTTAGAATATGGGGCAGGAAGGAGAAAGAGGTGAGGGTAATGTGATTATATTTTAATTAAAACCTTAATTAGAATAAAATAAAGCATTGGTGTTTGGGGGAGTATTGTTTTTAAAGAAATATGTGAAGAGTAGGTCATCAGTCTGGCAGGGTGGCACCTGCTCTTAGTCCTAGCTCTATGGGCAGAGATGGGTGGATCCTTGAGTGCAAGTCCAGTCTCATCTATAGAGAGAGTTCCAAGACAGCCAAGGCTACAAAGAGAACCCTTGTCTCAAGAAACCAAGAAAGAAAAAAAAGTGGACCATGGAGCAATTATAAGTTTCTTCCACAATGTACCAGGGCTTGTGAACAAATGATTTGTAGGAATGCAAAGATTCTGGTTTGGTCTGATGATAAGTGAGTGTGCATAATGCCAGTGCACCAATTACCATAGACACATTTTAGATCATTGGGTTCTTCTATTATGTCCTGTATGTTACAGGTAATCTATTGGAAAAGTTATGCTAAGAGCATCAGCAGTAAATGAAAGGATCATATCAATTATCTCACTGATTGAAAATGGAGGACTCACTTAGAGTCCAGTGGTTAGAATGGAAGCACTAGTTAGTAGTGGGAGATAGAGAAGGGACTTAATTAGTTCGGAACAAATCTTAAACTTTCACTATTGGCTTGAACATTTTCCCTATGTAACTGACAAATGTTACCACTAATGAATAGTGCATTTGTAGGATACTACGACATCCCTTAGATGGACTATAGAAACTGATATTATAGTCTGGAAAGTCAGGACTCTGAATGCTCTGAAGGATGGAACAAATGCCAAAAAGAGGTTAAGAATTACTATATGTCTAACCCAAAATGATGAAACATATCCTAGAGAAAGAAAAAAAAAGATTAATGAACCAGACAGTTTTAGTAGAAAAATGTCCCCTCACAGGCCACTATTGGTGAATGATCTAAAGACTCCTAGACAGCACACTTCAGGAATTTCTGCACCTCCTATGAATAGGAGGGGTGCTACTAGCTTAATTCATTATTTGTAGGTATTCATACGGATGTGTAAGCTGCTTTGATTTTGGAAGGAGCTAGATGTGGGATAAGGGCCTCACTTGTAAGCTGCTAAATTTACAAGGGATTTGTATGTTGCAGATTGCCTTGTAGCCTTCCTGCTTGACATAATGCTGGAAACCAGAAAAAGCAATCTCACCCATACCTCCCCTGAGACATCGGGGAATAGGGATGGCTACATTTTAAGTGAAAAGAAAGAAAATGAGAAGAACACTTAAAAATAGCATCATCTCTCAAAGCAATCTAAAAAAAAAAAGAGGGGTAAAAGTAAGAATGGCAGACATTTTAAGCATGAGAGATGTCTGTAAGATACACTGAGGAGAAAAGGCACAGATACAGGATGGTAAACAAAAACAAATGGGGGGGTCCTTCTATAGACCCATATTCTGAGGATATTGTGCAAACTAAAGGGCAACTTTATTGGAAGCAAGCCAACATTCCTATCATCCTTTCGATCTTATTCAAAAGCCTGATTAAGAGCAGAACCTTCAGTCATGAATTGAGGCTGTATACTGTGGAAGGAGTGTTGTCACAGCAGCAAGAGACTCCATGAATAAATAAACATCACTAAGTGCGATATTTCTTCTGAAGAAAGGAACAGGATGCTACGAATACCTAGTGGCTTACTTCAGCCAGTATGCTTAGCAAAGACCTCTCTCAGGATGATGATTTTATTTTATTATTTAAAAAAATGGTTTTTGTATGTATATGTTTACTTACTTATTGTGTGTGTGTGTGTGTGCATGCGCGCGCATGTGTGTGGGTGCACAGGTCAAAGGACAATCCACGAGAGTGTGTTCTCTCTCTCTCTCTCCACTGAATGATTACTGAGGACTGAGCTCTGCTGGCCTCTAATGGCAGCAAGTGCTTCTACCAACTCTCACGTGATGGACAATTTTATCTAAGCTTTGAAAGCTGAGAAATAAGCCATACAATTTTCTATAATTACAGAATCACAAAAGCTTTGAGGAGAAAATGTGTTTGGCATATTCAAGGAAGAGGAAAAGGCCCAGTGTGGGTAAAACAGAAGAAAAGAGAGCTGTGAAGCAAAGTGGGAGACAATGCTGATGAAAAGATAGGTAGGATCCTGATCACAGTTAAGTATGAGAATTAATTTTGTGTGTCAGGTTGTCTGAGTTAAGAGAGAACACGAAGACAGCCATTCTTTGTTATTTCTGTGAGGGTTATTTTGGAAGGACATTAACTCTTGAGTAAAGATGATGAATGTTCCCCACTGTGAATATGTGTCATCTGCTTTGAAAGTCCAGACAGAACAGATAGAAAGAGGGACAGATTTATTCTTTCTTTGTAAAGTAGGCCACTCATCTCCCCCAACCCCACCCCCATCCAGCCACCAGAGTTATCGCTAATTTTTTGGGCTTTGAATGTCAGAGCACACACCAACTGGCTACAATGTCTTGGGCCAAACTGTACTAGTGGCTGCCTTGATTCTCCATTTAAAGGTAGATCACAGAATTCCCTGGCCTCCATAATCATGAGCCAATTCAGATAATAAGCCTCACTGTCCACCTTTCGACTCTGAATGCCACCCCCCACCAACACACACACTATTGGTTCTGTTTCTCTGCGTAATTGTAATCAAGTTGGAAATTTGAATTTTATTCTAAGTACAACAGAATGCTTTCACCAATGGTTTTGTGACTTACTGTGCCAACAAAACAAAACAAAAATCAAAAAACAAAAACAAAAAAACACCACTCTAGGGGCTTTCTATCCCATCCCGCGGGATTCAGTTATTCGTGGGTGCGAGGGGGACCGCAAACCTGGAAGAAAATGAGAGGAGGGGGAAGAAAAGCAGGAGACCAACCAAGAAGATGGTACCTATCAAGGTCTCGTTTATTATGCTGAGGTGCCTTCTTTTAAAAGCATACATCGCGGGGAATAGGGGAGGGGTTGAGGGGGAATTTTACAAAGAACAAAGAAGTGGGCATCTGCTGACATGGGGCCCGAAGTCAGGAGCCAGGCAGCGGGCACTCTGCATCCTATCTCCTCCTTGACAGCCTTGGGTGTCAGGCCGGGCTCAGGAGTGACTCATGTCCTTGGATGTCATGGGAATTCAGGAAGAGATAGGGAAGAGGGGACTATAATTCAGCTTTTACAGCTTCAGGTGCCAGGAAGGGAATAGGGAGGAGGGAGTGATAACCAGCTCCTAGCATGAGGCCATTTGGCCTGTTAGGGAGATTGTGAAGGTCTCACTTTCTCATGGCATGGTCTCTGACAGCTTTCCAATAGCTTACTGGGTAAAGGCACTTGCCTCCAAGCCTGAAAACTGACCTGAATCTTATCCTTAGAATCCAAGAAGTAGAAGGAGAGGATCAACTCTTGCAAGCTGTCCTCTGCCACCAGACATAAAATAAGTAAAATGTAACAACACTCTAAACAGAAAAAAAAAAAAATCGTTCAACTCTGGCTGCTGTGGAGAATACAAAGGTAGAGGAAGAGGCTGAAAGGGACCATTCTAGAAAATATTGGAGCAACCTAGGCAAGAGGTATTAGCATGGGGGCTTGGTTAAAAGCAAAGGCTGCGGAAATGGAGAGAAGTACATTAGAGTGTCATCATTTGCAGTAGTTATGTTCCATAAAGCCATTATGAATATCAAACTAGTGAGTATTAAACCATTATGGCTATAAAATACAGTTTGGTACATTCAATAATTTTTTTGTAACTTATCAAAATATAACCTCATTTTATGTGGTTTTCTGTTTAAATTTGGCAACATATTTAATATATGCTGATTCATTTACATTGAGCCATTGGCCATAAGCCTGATAATTCATTAATGAAGAATCTCATCTAACACATGTATTTTCTTTGAATACCACAGCATTGTCCTGTGCATAGTTAACACTTATAGTACTCTTTAGCACTGTTCGTGAGGACCATAACTAATAGGGACCCTAACACAAGATGTGATAATGTACTAAGTAGGCCCTCAAAATGTACTTGTTTGGAGTGTGGGAGCTGAAACAAAAAAGTAAAGCACCACATCATTTTTTTTTCCCATTCCATTTGACAGCGTGAACCTGGGAGAGTGGAGCCAAAGATGAAGCAATAGCTCACTTTATTCCGTACACAAGACAATTTGTATCCTGAGTGTATTCTGCAGGTTGAGCAAGGTCATGTGAGCAAAGCTCATTTGGGTTCAAGTTGTATGCAGTCACAAGGGCAAGGTCACATGAATTTAAGCTGTATACAGTCATGAGGGCAATTTAACCATGGGGATATCATTCTGGATAGAAATGGTTAAGATGATGGGTAATCTAAAGTAAAACTCGCTCCTATTTACTACACTTGGGATGGGCATAAAAGCACATATATTCCAAGAACGAATCCATGTTCTGGAGGAACAGGGGTTGTAGGACTCTTGTGTTGTTTACTTGCAGTTTTCTCATGAGTTCTCAGAAATCACTTCACACAGCTTCAGACACAGGCTGTTTTCCATAGGTTTGACTTCAGATGGAAATATGCACAGCAGTTAATATATATTTTATCATGCCTGTACCATGCCTGGAAATAATCATGAGCATATTGCTAGTCTTCATGGAGGATTATAAATAAATTTTTCTAGGTGAATTCTTACATCTAGCACATATAAAGTTCTAGCTGTCTCTGGCTGGAGCTTGTTCTTCCTGTGAGTTTGTTAAGCCTCTGTCAGCACTCTTGGGAGACCAGCTCTCTCCTGAGTCCCTGGGTCAGAGCACTCCCTGGAGGCCAACTCTCCTCTGGCAGGAAAGGTGCACAGAGGACTGAGGATCAGCTCCACCTCCTGGCTGAGGATGAAGGCCAGAAGGGAACCTGTCCAAGAAGCTCTGTTGCTACTGCAGCCTGTGTGCTCTCCTGCTCGGACCCGACTCAGAGAACACATTTGAATACTGAAGGTCAACTGTAGGGTGTTTCTTTAAATGTTGGAAATTTTCTATGAGTTAATGATGCACATGCATGGCAATGAAAACTCCAGGGTTTCTGAATGAGTAACACCATGCACCATACTTACAAAAAAATCTCAATTTCAAAAGATGTGATAGTGAAACCTATACTTTTGTAGACTGAGTAAAACAAAACAAAACAAAACAACCTCAGAAAAGAGTTCCACATTTGGCCAGATTAAAAAATCTAAAGTATCTTAGGGGTGGTATATTACTTAGTTTTCTCCAGAAAAACAAAGCTAGAAAATTGTATGTATGTATGGATGGGTGGGTGGATAGACGAATGAATGGATGATAGACAGATAGATGAGAGGGAATTTATCCTGAAAATTGGCTCAAATGATTATTGAATGAAGAAGAAAAAAAAGAAGGACAAGACTGTTAGTAGGCATGGTGGAGGAGAAAATTTATTTTAGGTATGTGGGAGAACATAGCCAGGGGCAGAAAGATCTAGGAAAGTCTAGAGTGACCAGGACCCTGAGCTGGACCCTGAGAGGGGAGAAGGGGAGAAGGGGAGAAGGGGAGAAGGGGAGAAGGGGAGAAGGGGAGAAGGGGAGAAGGGGAGAAGGGGAGAAGGGGAGAAGGGGAGAAGGGGAGAAGGGGAGAAGGGGGGAGGGGGGAGGGGAGAGGGGAGAGGGGGGAGAACAAGATCAAGAGGCCAGGAGGGTAAATGGTACACCAAAGGGATGGGTAATTAAAATGGCTGGATTATATAGGGAAGGACAATTGGGGTAAGGGCAGCCCAACCCCTGGACTGGAGAGTTCAGGGTAGAGGAAGGGGTATGCCATCCATAGCCTGTAAAAAGCAGGGACTAAGTAATGCTGGGAAAACCTGGTGGTCAGATCCTCTTTGATATATTAGACACCTCAGCCATTCATTCTAGATTTGAGACCTAACAGGTATCACCAAATTCAGTCAAAGCACTACATATGATGAAACGTCACAATGGGTATGAGTATAAACACAATAGAAATACATGTAACAGCATAGAGGAAATGCTACATTTGTAAAAATAATGTACTAATACCCACTTTCTTTAAAGCAGTGGTCCTCAGCCTTCCTAACGCTGTGACCTTTTAGTATAGCTCCTCATGTTGTGATGACGTCAACCTTAAAATTATTTCCATTGTTATTTTGTAACTGTAATTTTACTACTTGTTATGAACTGTAAATTGGAAATACGTGTTTTCCAATTGTCTCAGGAGACCCCTGTGAAAGAGTTGTGTGACCTCCAAAGGGGGTGTATGACCCACAGGTTGAAAACTACTGCTCTAAAGATACCTACAAAAATCACAAGGAAAATAAAACCTCAGTGGAAATTCATGTGA
Source organism: Mus caroli (assembly GCF_978045245.1). Taxonomy (NCBI): domain Eukaryota; kingdom Metazoa; phylum Chordata; class Mammalia; order Rodentia; family Muridae; genus Mus; species Mus caroli. The sequence continues at coordinate 27,936,631 of NW_028227260.1, forward strand.
AGAACATGATGAGGGAATTCACAGAGCACTGGAAATGACTCATTAGTATGAGGACTTGACCATTCAATTATTCAACACATATTTAGTGAGCAGTTACTGCCTGCCAAGCACTGCAGTAGCTCTGGGGATTCTGCAACAAACAAAATATACAAAGACCCTTTCCTCTTGAAACTTATATTTTAGTGGGTGGAGGCAAGAAGTAAAAGGTCAGATATGACCTTTAATTTCTACTGTCTAGCTTTCTTTCTTTTTTCTTAATTTTTTTCTATTATTTAAATGCATTTTATTCAACAAACTATTAATAATATTATTTTGAGAATCAGATAATACATAAAAATTTGTTAAACTTTTATATTAATTTCTTTCATATGCTAAAAATATCATTAATGAGTATTTAGTACTATCCATAACTGAGGATCCTATACCTAATGTTGAATACTAAATTGTTTCAAAACATACAAAATATTCTTTGGGAGTTAAGCATAGTAAAAGAGCATAAAATATTAAAAATGAATCATTAAGAAACGCCAGGGCCAAGAAGTGGGAGTGGGTGGGTAGGGGAGCAGGGCGGGGGGAGGGTATAGGGAACTTTCGGGATAGCATTTGAAATGTAAATAAAGAAAATATCTAATAAAAAAGAGAAATATATTCAAAAGCCCTTATATGATACCACCTGGCATAGTGAGAGAGTATTTAAAATGCATTATCTGTATACATTGTCTAACAATCAGTTTACTTAAAAAAGATTATCAGTGTTTCTAGGAGAGAAATTATTTTATCACTAAGTATATTTTAAAATTTTCAAAATAGCAAAAACTCTTTGAAGTTAAACATTAAGCAAATGCAAATTTCACGCACAGTGAGAAAAATTATCAATAATATTTCCATGATGTTTTTAGAACATGATTTTAATATTTTTAACTGCTGATATTCAACAAGCAGAATAGTTATTTAAGATATATTTCATTGTTATGTCTCCCTTTTCATTTCTGATTTTATTAATTTGGATACTGTCTCTGTGTTCTCTGGTTAGTCTACCTTGCTTATCTACCTTGTTTATCTACCTTGTTGATTTTCTCAACAAGAGAAACTGGTTCTCAAAAGAACCAGTTCATGGTTTTGTTGATTCATTGTATAATTCTTTTTGTTTATATTTGGTTTGATTATTTCCTGCTGTCTACTCCTCTTGGGTGAATTTGCTTCCTTTTGTTCTAGAGCTTTCAGGTGTGCTGTCAAGCTGCTAGTATAAGCTCTCTTCCGTTTCGTTTTGGAGGCACTTAGAGCTATGAGTTTTCCTCCTAGCACTGCTTTCATTGTGTCCCATAAGTTTGGGTATGTTGTGGCTTCATTTTCATCCAAGAATATATATGGGCAGGGGCTGGAGAGGTGGCTCAGTGAACAAGAGCACTTATTGCTTCTCCAGTTGAATTCAATTTTATTCTCAGCACTCACAACCATATGTATCTCCAGTTATGGAGGAAACTAGGCACACACATGGTGCACATATACAAGTTCAGGGAAAATGCCCTTACAAATAAGCAATAAAACAATAAACCCAGCATGTGGAAAGCAGACACAGGTGGACAACTGCTGAGTTCTGAACAGGTGAGTTCAAGGACAGTCAAGCCTAGTCTACATAGTGTGTTCCAGGACAGTCAGGGGTATATATTGAAGCAAAATGCTGTCTCAACAAAACAAAACAAAACAAAACAAAACAAAAACCCCCACAGCAACAACAAAAGAATATATGGCAACATAAATTGGATTTGATGCTTTTTGTTTCTTTTTAAGAGGACTTTAGTGTAGACTTTCTGACATTTCTAGGAGACACTTTCTTCCTGTTCCTCTGGCTCTTACAACTTTTTTGACCCCTCTTCTACATGATCCCTGAAACTTAGATGTAGAAGTTATGTTGTAGATGTTGATCTACAGTTGATCAGGGTATATTTATATATTTAGGAATATGCAACTATCTGTCTGTATATCTATTTATCTATCTATCTGTATGTAACAACAATTAAAGAAAAAGTTCATAAATTTGTGAGAGAGTAAGGAAGGGCACATGGGAGGGATTGGGTGGTGGAAAGGAAGGGGAACTGATGTAATTATATTTACAAATATAAATAAAAATAAATATAAATTGTCCAATGAAATGTGGATACAATTAGGACACAGTGCTGAATGGCAGGGGGAAAAAGTGGATCTGGGAGAGGTTGGGAAAGGGCCATGAATATGGTCAAACACACACATTGTATGAGATTATTAAAAAAACTAATGAAAAAACAAAGATAAAAATTTAGCTGTGCATGGAGCAAATGAATGTGACAGAGAGCAAGTCTATGTTCCTTTGATTTCGGTTTCAAGTTCCTTCCCTTCTTGATTTCTTCTTCTTCTTTTAAATGGATTTATTTTACATGCATATATGCTTTTCTTGCATGCATATATGTAGATCATGTTTGTGGTTGGTACCCACAGGGGTCAGGAAGACATTAGCCCCCCTGGAACTGGGGTTACATGTGGGGCTGGGAATCAAAACAGGGTTCTCTGCAAGAGGCACAAGTGCTCTTAATCTCTTAATCTCTCTCCAGTCCCCTGTTTGATTTCTTGGTGGATTGTGAACTAGACGTTTAGGCTAAGAAATAAACCCTTTCCTCTCTGTCTTATTTAGGGTTTCTATTTTTGTGACAAAATATAACCAAAAGAAACTTAGGGAGGAAAGGGTTTATTTCAGTTTACAGTTCTCCCTCACAGTCCAACATTGAGGAAAGCTACAATAGAAACTCAAGCAGGGCAGGAACCTGGAGGCAGGAGCTAATATGGAGGCCATGGAGGAGTGGTGCTTACAGGCTTGCTCCCGATAGCTTGATCAGTCTGCTTTCTTATAGCAGCCAGGAACACAGTCTAAGGGGTGGCATTGCCCACTGTGAGCATGCCCCACCTCCATCAATCATCAGTCAAGAAAATGCACCACAGACTTGACTACAGTTCAATCTGGTGGTACTACTTTTCAATTGAGGTTCCCTCTTCCAAAACGACTCTTAATAGTTAAGGGTTTATTGGTGTGAAGGAAATCATCTGCAACTCTTATAAAAACAAAAACAAAACCAAAACCAAAAACAAAGCATTTAATTGGGGTTGGCTTGCAGTTGAGAGGTTTAGTTCATTTTTGTCACGGCAGGAAGCAAGGCAACATGCAGACAAATATGATGCTGGAAAAGGAGCTGAGCATTCTACATCTGGATTCAAAGGCAGCGGGAAGAGACTGAGATGTGTTTCATCTGATAATGTCACACTCCAACAAGGTCACAAGTCCCAATGCTGCCACTCCCTATTAGCCTACGGGAGCCATTTTCTTTCAAACACACACACACACATACACACACACACGCATACACACACTTACACACTTGTTAAAGAACATCCAGGAGCTGTGGAGTTGGCTCAGTGGGTAAAAAAAAATCTTCAATACAAGCATGTGAACCTAAGTTTGAATATCTAGCTCTTCTGTGGGAAAAAGCAAGGCAAGGTTTGTGTGTGTGTGTGTGTGTGTGTGAGTGTGTGTGTGTGTGTGTGTGTGTGTGTGCATGTGTGTTTGCAAGTGTGCCTATAGCAGTGTACTGAAGGGAGTGGAGAGAGAAGCATCACCAGGGCTTGGTGCTCTCTAGTCATAGCTTCAGAGTCTTTGAGTCCTCGGATCTCAAGGGAATATGGGAGATAATGACAGAGCAGGACACCTGACATTCTTATCTGCACTTGTTCCATGTATGTACATAAAACAAATTCTCTTACTCCTATAAAATCAAAAAGTAAGTTACATATTTCATGCATACAATGGCACAGCTCACATATTACCATTACAAAAGTAAAGAATGGAGTTATAGTGATGAAATACTGGACCAAAACAAGATAAAACCTAGCAGGGCAAACTCCAAATCCAGTATTACAGCATCAAAGGGCTTAGATGGCTCCTCCCTCCCTCATCTTCCAAGCTCCTACTAGGATGGCCCTTTGCTCACCTCACCGCTACCCCTTGTCTCTCTTGGGCTGCTTCCACTCCCTGTCCTGCAGCTCTCCGTGGCCAGAATCCCACAGCTCTGGCATCTCTGACATTGTGGGGTCCTGAATGCACTCCAGGCTTCACTTTCGTAGCTTTACGCAATGGTTTCTAGCGGCCTCCGTGTAGAGACTCCCCTGCCATATGCCTGGCCACTGTAACTCTTCTTAACTGTAGAGGAAGAGTCTGCAATCCCTTTACTAGTGTACCTTTTATGACTCTATAGCCAGAACTATGTGGCTGATGCTGTCAAGTTCTACTGCCTATTTGAGGTGGAACATGGCCCCTTCTTGAATTACATTTGCATAAGCTTTTGATTTGTTGCCTTCATTTTTAGGATGATAAAATTCTTTAGGCCTTTTCATCTTACATGTTGTAGGAATAGCTGGGTGGGCCTTACCTTGAGGACATCACTCTATTTCATTTTGTACCAGGGTTTGCCATATCTCTTTCAGCACAAGCCTTGGCTTCAACATTCCATTTCCTGGTGCTCCTTTTCTTCTCAAACTGTACATTTTGCATTTTTTGCTCATTTTTCACTGTAGATATGAATGGGTGACCACTAATAATCACATGACGGAGTCAATATTAAGATCTCCTCTGCCAAAGAAAATAGTTCAAGACTCCTCAATTTAGCCTCAAGTATATTCTTAGAACAGGGGCAAAAATCAGCCTCATTCTTTGCTAAACCATCCCAACAATGATCTCTACCCCAGTTGCTTATTAATGTTCCCCTCTGAAACCTCTTGAGCTACGTCTCCATAGTGCACATTGCTCTCAGCACTATCATCTTCCAAGCTCCTACTAGGATGGCCCATTAAGCCCCTCTTACATCATTAAATCCTTTCCATAGTCCAAAGTTCCAATGTCTTTCATGTTAAAAACAAAAACAAAAACAAAAACCCAGTGTGTTGAATCCTGTTAACATACTTGTACCAGATTCTGTCTTACTTTTCAGTTACTGTAATAAAGCATGATGAAATAAATCATTTAATCCGGGATCATGATTTCAAAGCCCATGGCCATTATGGTAGGGAGCATGGCAGCAGGCAGGCTTGATACTGGACCAGTAGGTGAGATCTCTTTTCTTGAGACAACTATGAGGCAGATAGAGATAGCGTGGCACTGGGAATGGCACTAGTCTTTTGAAGCCTCAAAACCTGTCTCAAGTAACACACCTCCTCCAACAAGACCACACCTCCTAATCCTCCCCAAAACAGTTCCACCAATTAGGGACCAAGTATTTAAATATATGAGCTTATGAGGGCTATTCGCATTCCAAGTACCACACTCTATGTGTGCCTGCAATGAAAAAAAAAAGCAAGCAAGGCAAATGAAATAAAAGAAAAATATATGGTTTCAAGAGAAAAAGAACATGGTATGCATTGGTCTGAATGAGAATGGCTCCTGTTTAGGGAGGTATAGATTTTTCCTTATTGGAGAAAGTATGTCACTGGAGGTGGGGTTTGACAATTTAAAGACCCTTCCCAGCTCTCTCTCTCTCTCTCTCTCTCTCTCTCTCTCTCTCTCTCTCTCTCTCTCTTTCTCTCTCTCTCTCTCTCTCATGCTTACAGTTGAAGATTTAGGCTCTCAGCTTGCTGTTCCTGTTACCATCCTGCCACCTGCCACCTGCCCTCTGCCAACTTGGAGGCATCTGGCATTATAACCCCAAATTACCTTTTTCTTCTACAGGTTGCCTTCTTCATGGTGTTTTATCACAACAATAGAAAAGTAACCAATACAACTGTCCCCACTAAAGAGACAAGCATAAGAGAAGAAAGGTTTTGATAGTTTGAGCATTAGAGTGACATCACACTGACATACCGCCCTATAATTTGGAAACTGACCCTACATCCCTCACAAAAAGGGAGAGTGCAATAATATGTATAGTTCAATTTTTGTCTTCTTCAGACTGTTGATTCAATCCTTTAAGAAGTCGTAAACATCAGGGGAGCAGATTATAACTGGAATTAACAAAACATAGTAGTGTGAAATTATAATATAATCCAGGAGTATATCACATGTGGTAATGCATTAATTATATTTTAGATTTCACTTATTCATGCATTCTCATAATGGGTTGTGAAGTGAAACATACAGCTTGTTAGAGTAAACTTTGTACATTCCACCTATCTGTAGGTATTTTTTATTAGATATTTTCTTTATATACATTTCAAATGCTATCCTGAAAGCCCCCTAGAACCCTCCCCCGCCCTGCTCACCAATCCACCCACTCCTGGTTCCTGGCCCTGGCATTCCCCTGTACTGGGGCATATAAAGTTTGCAAGACCAAGGGCCTCTCTTTCCACTGATGGCCGACTAGGCCATCTTCTGCTACATATGCAGCTAGAGACACGAGCTCTGGGGGGCACTGGTTAGTTCATATTGTTGTTCCTCCTATAGGGTTGCAGACCCTTTTAGCTCCTTGGGTACTTTCTCTAGCTCCTCCATTGGGGGCCCTGTGATCCATCCAATAGCTGACTGTGAGCATCCACTTCTGTATTTGCCAGGTACCGGCATAGCCTCACAAGAGACAGCTATATCAGGGTCCTTTCAGCAAAATCTTGCTGGCATACACAATAGTGTCTGCGTTTGGTGGCTGATTATGGGATGGATCCCTGGGTGGGGCATCTTTTAAGATTTGTTTTTATTTGACATATGTGGGTGCTTTGCCTCCATCTATCTTTTGAGTACCACCTTCATACAGTGCCCGTGGAGGCCAGAAGATGGTATCACATCCTCCAGGAATGCAGTGACAGATGGTTGTGTGCCACCATGTGGCTGCTGGAGAGCAGCTGGTGATCTGACCAGGTAAGCTGTCTCCCCAGCCCTCACTATCCAGAGGTCTGTTGCACATTTAATCATAGATATATGCTGCATCATAAAGGTCTTCATCTGACAAATTCACATTACTGCAATAATAATCTGTACATGCCTCTACCGTTTATCACTAGGTTTAACTATGTAGCGCAGTAAGAAATCCTTTGTGCAGAAGGACTTTGCAAAAGAAAAACTTAACTAGAACATTTGATAATGTTTTGACAAAACACCCTCAAATCCAAAAAGCCTATTATTTCCCTGATAAATGTATGGCTATGGCAATACACATGAACTATTTACACTTACTTTCTCTCTCTGTCTCTGTCTCTATATATATGTTTGTGTGTAGTTTGTATTTGCATATGTTCATGACCATGTGTGCTCATGTGGAGGCCAGTGATTGACACTGGTTTCCTTCCTGTGTCCTCCTTTTAAAAACAAATAACTGATGCATACGTTTAATATTATTCTATGTGTATTGGTTTTTGCATGCATGCATATCTGTGTATTATGAGTGTGCAGTGCCCATGCTGGCCAAAAGTGGGAGTCAGATCCCTTGGGACTAGAGGTACAGACACGAGTGAGCCATCATTCAGTGATTGGGAATTGAACCCAGATCCACTGAAAGAGCAGCCAGTGTTATTAACTCCCTAGCTATTTTTCCAGATCCTTTCTGTAGCTTTTTTAATTCTTTCACGATTACATTGCACAAACACACAGATATACATGTGACTTTGATCATGCTTCCCCCGTATTATTCTCTCATCCACTCGACCCTCCTACTGAACCGCTTCCTCCGATTTACATGTCTCTTTTGTTTATGACCCACTGCATTTAATTAGGGTTGCCTGTGTGAGCATAGGTGGCAATTTATTTACGTGAACAAGGATGACTGCCCACTGGACACTGCTGACGAATATAACTCTCCAATTTGAGGCAAGTTCTTTTATTGTAAATGGAGCGCACACACTGCCTAGACTAGCTGCTCAACAAGTCCTTGGGGGTCTTAGTGTCTACACCTCCCAGTGATGGGATTACAACCATGGTTTTTTTTTTTTAATGTGGAGACTAGGGATCCCAACTCCAGGTTCTCTGCATACAAAGCAAGCCCTTTGCCAACTGAGCCATCTATGCAGCCCCCTGGATTATACTTTTATATAAACCATACACTACTAATCAATTTTAAGGTAAAAATTAGAAAAATGTTACTGTGACAAATATATTGAGGCCCAGATGTCCTTACTGGTCTGTGGGACTCGTATTTTCTAGCAATACGAGTTCATCATGAAATGCAAATAATGTGGTAAGACTTTGAATACCATGTGACTACTAGCCTGCCCTGGTTTATTTCCCTGTTGCTGTGCTAAACACTGACTAAAAACAGCTTGGGGGAGAAAAGGGTTTATTTTGGCTTATAGGTCACAGGCCATCACTGAGGGAAGCCACAGCAGAAATTCAAAGAGGAGTCTATAGGTTAGAACGAAGTGAGACACCATGGTGGAAAGCTGCTTTTGCCCTCCATGGCTTGTTCATCCTGCTTTCATATCCAACCCAGGGTGCCTGCCAGGGAATGATCACTCAGTGATCTGAGCCCTACCGTATCAATCATTAACCAAGAAAAATGCCTCCATGGAATTGTTTACAGGCCAGTTTGATGGAGGCAATTCTTCAACTGGGTTTCTCTTCTCCCAGGAAACTTTAGTCTGTATCAAATTATCAAAACACCAAGCAGCACACAGAAAAGCTCTTAGCCTTAATTTCTACGAATGCCTATAATCTTAGAACTAAATAGATTCCTGGCCAATTTTTTTTATAAGAAAAAGTATTATTTTATGTGTATGGGTATTTTGCCGCTTGTATGTCGGCACCACTTCTGTGCACTGAGTGCCGGTGGGAGACAGATCCCCTGAAATTGGAGCTATAGATGGTTGGTATCAACATGTAGGTGCTGGAATCAAATCCCTGTTCTCTGGAATAGCAGACAGTGTTCTTAACTACTGACCTATCTCTCCAGCCCCCGTTACTCATTTTTGACTAGGCTAAACTCATTGTTAATACTTCATCTAAGATACAGTTAATTACAGCATTTACCATTGTTTTGTGTAAACACAGAGGACAGTGGCTCAACCCTGATGCAGTGTCAATATAAGAGCATCCGATGTTCTGAGACTTAAACGTGAAAACCCCATGTGTCTTTGAAAAGTTAAAAATAACATTTGATTTAAAGGGCTCTGATTTCTTTTTTTCCAAAGTGTCTGTTGACTTTTTTTTTTCTGAGACATAATACTGCTATATAGCCCAAACTGGTGCCATGAATGCACAATTTTCCCTCAGACTACTGAGTACTGGGATTGCAGTCACACATCACTCTGACTAGTTGATGGCATGTTTTTTTTTTTTTTTTTTTTTTGGTTTTTCGAGACAGGGTTTCTCTGTGTAGCCCTGGCTGTCCTGGAACTCACTTTGTAGACCAGGCTGGCCTGCATGTTTTTTAAGGATGTATTTTGTGTGGGTATGAGTGCCTTCATGTATGTATGTGAACCATATGGGTGGCTGGTACCTACAGAGGTCAGAAGTGGGGAGGTCAGTGCTCTTGGAACTGGAGTCACAGGCAGTTGTGCGCCAGAGTGTGGATGCCAGGAAGTAAACCTCCATCCTCTGTAAGAGCAGCAAATGTTCCTTGTGGGAATGACTTCTTCTGAAAAATGCTGTTTTAAAACTTGCCTTTACAAATTGTAGCCTCCCCTCCCCCAGCCTGAAACCTGCCTGCCAAGGTTCCACTGTTTACATCCGGATGGAGCTTCCCCTCAATCGTTCTGCCACGCCCACTGCTGGAGCCTGCGGCTTTGCTGTTCCGGAGCCATACACGTGGTCACCCTGCTACTGGACCCCAGGATTATTTGGCGGGAATCGGGCCCTGGGAATAGTAAAATTGAGCTTTGATCAGGATGTCTGTCTTAGCTGCATCTTTCTCTCCTGCCGCCTAGCCCTTCTTCTCTTCCAGGTTTCCAAGATGCCTTTCCAGGCTAGAACCCAGACATGTGATCCGCTGGCTGGACACAACAACAAATCACTCACGCTCTCTCTCTCTCTGAACCTGTAACCAACTTAGTGAAGTGCTGTGAGATCCTTTATAGTGACATACTCCTTCTTATGTACTGTATTTTCAAATTGTTCAGAATTAACTGACTTCTAAGAAAAAACACTGCAATCTTACTATGCTTTGAACATTCCGATGTACTGTATTCCCTATTTTAACTTTGTGACACATTCATGTTCCTGACACAGAACAGTGTATGTGCATAAGATGTGGGGCAGACAGAAGGTCATTTACTAGAAACAATGTGGTACTGAAAGCAATGCCTACTTCACCTATGGAAAGTGTTGAAAACCACATGGGGATACACACACACACACACACACACACACACACACACACACACTCAACACCATTGTGGTTTTGCATACTGTTCTGAGTCAACAGGACCAAAGAACAATTTCCTCCCTTGCAAACCTTCTGTAAAGGATTAAGACAAAAGTTCACCATTCCTTTTTGAAATCATATTTGCTGTACTGTTCCATAAACAGAGGACAGCCTTTGTTTGAGAGATCAATGAGATCAGGGGAGAGATTAGAACTCTTCTGCACAAATCACCCTAACTCTTGCGTAAATAATGCCAAGAATGGCCTGGTGGGATAGCTTTTCCAGAGGTCCTGAGTACAATTCCCAGCAACCACAGGGTGGCTCACAACCATCTATGAGGGCATATTATGGCCTCTTCTGATATGTGGGTATATATGCAGCAGAGGGCTCATACATTGAATAAATAAATAAATAAATAAATAAATAAATCTTTTAAAAATACCATGTGATCCCCAACTTCAATCCAATGGTTGCCTATAAGTATCTGCATCTGTCTCAGTCAGCTGCTGGTAGAGCCTCTCAGAGGAGAGCCATGCTAGGCTTCTGTCTTGTAAGCACATCATAGCATCAGTAATAGTGTTAGGGTTTGGTGCCCACCCATGGAATGGATCCCAAGATGGCCTTTCCTTCAATCTCTGTTCATAGCCAAGCATTGGACTAAGATCAGAGACCCCTTGGAAGAGTTAGAAGGATTGAAGGAACTGAAGAGAAGGACAATCCCTTAGGAAGACCAACAGTGCCAACTAACCTGGACTCAGGAGAGAAAAAGCCACCAACCAAAGAGCATACACAGGCAGGCACATAGGTAGCAGAGGACTGTTTTGTGTGGCCTGAGTGGGAGAGGATGCACCTAATTCTGTAGAGATTTGATGCCCCAGAGAAGGGAGATGCCTGGTGGGGGGCACCCTCTCAAAGGTGAGGGGGATGTAGGATGAGGTGAAGAAGTCTGGGAGGAGGAACTGGAAGGGGGAGCAACATTTGGGATATAAATAAATAAAATAATTTAAAAATAATACCAAGAGTTAGTTTCTTTTGTATTGCACCAGCTCTTAATCACGGTGCCGAAATTGAAGGAATGAATGTTTCTGGAATGCCATTGTATTTTTGTTTCAATTGCTCACTGGATGTAATGCTTTGGCTATTTTCTCCAGGTTAAGAGTTCCAAGTTCTCACCTGAAACTTCACTGGTACTTCAAACAGTTGATTCTTTGCAATGTGAATGCTTGGTAGGAAAAGAGGGAAAATAAGATGGACTGTATAATTGACAAAAAAAAGTCCAAGCTATCTATCACTGTTTTCAACACTGCAACTTTTTTTTTTAAGTTAAGAAGACTCAGTTAACACTGATACCTAAAACACCAAGACCCAACAAAGAAAGAGAACTTCAGACCATTTTCTCTTATGAATATCAATGCAAAAGTACCAAATAAAATTCTTGCGAATGGAATCCAAGAACACATCAAAACAATCATCCACTATGATCAAGTAGGCTTCATCCCAGGAATGCAGGAATGGTACAATACACAGAAATCCATCAACACAATAGACTATATAGACAAACTCAAGGAAAAAATCCTAATGACCATCTCATTAGATGCCAAAAAAGCATTTGACAAAATATAATACCCCTTCATGTTAAAAGTCTTGGAAAGATCAGGAATTCAAGGTCCATACCTAAACATAATAAAAGCAATATACAGCAAACCAGTAGTCAACATCAAACTAAATGGAGAGAAACTTGAAGCAATCCCACTAAAATCAGGGACTAGACAAGGCTGTCCACTCTTTCCCTACCTATTCAAAATAGTACGTGAAGTCCTAGACAGAGCAATTAGACAACAAAAGGAGGTCAAAGTGGTACAAATTGGAAAGGAAGAAGTCAAAATATCACTATTTTCAGATGATATGATAGTATACTTAAGTGACTGTAGTGAACTCCTACAGCTGATAAACCACTTAAGCAAAGTGGCTGGATATAAAATTAACTCAAACAAATCAGTAGCCTTTCTATACTCAAAGGATAAATGGGCTGAGAAAGAAATTAGGGAAATGACACCCTTCACAATAGTCACTAACAATATAAAATATCTTGGTGTGACTCTTACCAAACAAGTGAAAGATCTGTATGACAAGAACATCAAATCTCTGAAGAAGAAATCAATGAAGATCTCAGATGATGGAAAGAAGATGAATTGGCAGGCTTTATACAAAAGCAAGCTACAGATTCAACACAATCCCCATCAAAATTCCCTATCAGTTCTTCATAGAGTTAGAAAGAAAAATTTGCAAATTCACTTGGAATAACAAAAAAAAACCCAGGATAGCGAAAACTATTCTCAACAATAAAAGAAATTCTGGGGGAAATTCCGACCATCCCTGACCTCAAGCTGTACTACAAAGCAATTGTGATAAAAAAAAACAAAAACAAAAAACAAAAAACCTGCATGGTACTAGTACAGCAACAGACAGGCAGATCAATGGAATAGAATTGAAGATCCAGAAATGAACTCACACACATATGGTCACTTGATCTTTGACAAAGGAGCTAAAACCATCCAGTGGAAAAAAGACAGCACTTTCAACAAATGGTGCTGGTTCAACTGGCAGTTAGCATGTAGAAGAATTCAAATTGATCCGTTCTTATCTCCTTGTACAAAGCTCAATTCCAAGTGGATCAGGGACTTCCACATAAAACCAGATACACTGAATCTAATAGAAGAGAAAGTGGGAAAGAGCCTCTAACACATTGGCACAGGGGAAAATTTCCTGAACAGAACACTAATGGTCCAGGATCTAAGAACAATTATAGACAAATGGGACCTCATGAAACTGAAAAGTTTCTGTAAGGCAAAGGACAAAAACTCCACAGGACAAAACTTTACCAATGCTACATCTAACAGACTAATATCCAATATATATAAGGAAGTCAAGAAGTTGGACTCCAGAAAATCAAATAACCCTATTAAAACATGAGGTACAGAGCTAAACAAAGAATTTTCAACTGAGGAATCTCAAATGGCTGATAAGCACCTAAAGAAATGTTCAACATCCTTAGTCATCAGGGAAATGCAAATCAAAACGACCCTGAGATTCCACCTCACACCAGTCAGATAGGCTAAGATCAAAAACTCAGGTTAACAGCAGATGCTGGCGAGGATGTGGAGAAAGAGGAACATTCCTCCATTGTTGGTGGGATTGCAAGCTGGTACAACCACTCTGGAAATCAGTCTGGAGGTTCCTCAGAAAATTGGACATAGTACTACTGGAGGATCCAGCATTACCATTCCTGGACATATACCCAGAATATGCTCCAACATATAACAAGGAGACATGCTTCACTATGTTCATAGCAGCCTTATTTATAATAGGCAGAAGCTAGAACGAACTTAGATGTTCCTCAACAGAGGAATGGATACAGAAAATGTGGTACATAGACACAATGCAATACTACTCAGCTATTAAAAACAATGACTTCAAGCCGGGCGTGGTGGCGCACGCCTTTAATCCCAGCACTTGGGAGGCAGAGGCAGGCAGATTTCTGAGTTCGAGGCCAGCCTGGTCTACAAAGTGAGTTCCAGGACAGCCAGGGCTATACAGAGAAACCCTGTCTCGAAAAAAACAAAAACAAAAACAAAAAAACAAAACAAAACAAAACAAAAAAACCCCAATGACTTCATGAAATTCGCAGGCAAATGAATGGAACTAGAAAATATCATCCTCAATGTGGTAGCCCAGTCACAAAAGAACACACATGGTATGTACTCACTGATAAGTGGCTATTAAGAAAAAAAAAAAAACTGGGAATACCCACAATACAACTCATGGACCATATGAAGTTCAAGAAGAAGGAAGACCCAAAGTGTGGATGCTTCAGTCTCACTCAGAAGGGGAACAAAATTATCATGAGAGGTAGACAGAGGGAGTGACGTGGGAGGGAGAGAAGATGGTGAGGAAAAAGGGAACAGGATCAGGTGTGGGCGGAGACTGGGCAGGGGATCAGATAATTTAACAGAGTTGTGTAGTTGTAGGGGTGGGGAACCAGGGATAGCCACTAGAAAGTCCCAGATGCCAGGAAAGCAAGAGGATCCCAGGACCCGAGGGATTATTAGTTGAATACCCAAGCAGAGCGGAGAGAAAACCTGTAGAGTCCATATCCAGAGGTTAGGCAAGGCCCCCAGTTGAGGGATGGGACTGTGTAGTCATCTCAAAAATATTAACCCAGAATTGCTCGTCTAAAGGAAATGAATGTGGTGCAGAGTCTGAAGGAAAGGCCATCCAGAGACTGCCCCACCTGGGATCCATCCCACATGCAGACACTAAACCCAGACACTATTGCTGATGCCAAGAAGTGCTTACTGACAGGAGCTTGATATAGCTGTCTCCTGAGAGGCTTTGCCAGAGCCTTACTGATACAGATTTGGATACTTGCAGCCAACTATTGGACTGAGCATGGAGATCCCAATGGAGGCGTTAGGGGAAGGACTGAAGGAGCTGAAAGGGATTACAACCCCATAGGAAGAACAACAATATCAACCAACCAGACCCCCAGAGCTCCCAGGGACTAAACCACCAACCAAAGAGTACACATGGAGGGACCCATGGCTCCAGCTGCATATGTAGCAGAGGATGGCCTTGTTGGACATCAATGGGAGGAGGGACTCTTGGTCCTTTGAAGACTGGATGCCCCAGTGTGGAGGAATGCTAGGGTGGTGAGGTGGAAGTGGGTGGGTGGGTGGGTGGGTGGGTGGGTAGGTAGGGAGCTCCCTCATAGAATCAGGTGAAGGGGGATGGGATAAGGGGTTTATGGAGAGGAAACTGGGAAAGGGGATAACCTTTGAAATGTAAATAAATAAAATAACCAATAAAATATTTAAAAAAGAATTCTAATAATTAAGTGGTTCCCATTCTGGGACTTAAATACAAAACCAAAAACACCTTAAAAAAGACTTGAGAAAACTTGTGAAAATGCAACTTTTATTTCTTAAGTTATAAAAATATGAACATGTCAAAAATAGTTTAGTCCACATATGAGCAGTTCCAGCCATTTAAAGTCATACATGTTATGGAGTTATACAGCATATGGATAAAGCAACATATGATTAGCAACTAAACAATGGTTTAGTTCTGTTATTGCTAATTATACACAGATTTTGCGATTGTTCTCCACCAATAGAAAGGGCAGTGACTGGGTATTTTAATTATTTCTGCTAAAGACATAGTTAATGGAAAAAATTCGAAATAAGAGCAAGCTCACTCTGAATAGACTAGAATGTATATGTTTTGATAAGAACTGAAATGAGCCATGGTTTAAATATCAGTTCTATCACCTTCTAGTTCATTTAAATAATACAATAATTATAAGTAGAGTACATTTCTGAGCCAAAGGAAATTACTAGTTTTAAAATTGAGTGATAAAAATTTAATAGTGATCATACTACAGAACAAACCTTGCATGTTTAGCTTAAAATACTTAAAAATTGCAAAGAATTATAAAGTTTAACTAAAAGCTAAAAACTTTATATTTTTGTCTTTAGAAGCTAAAACAGAAAGTTTGTTCCTTTGAAGTTTATCATGAAGATCTTTTCTTTGATTTCTGGATTTTTAACCATAGGCAGAAAAGTTTTAATAATATTTTTATCCAGTGCCATACAGAAATAAATCATAAAATCAAAGACTTAATTTTAAAAAGTAGGTAAAACAGTTGACAGTGTAAAAGCCATGGAAGAAAATTATTCATGTGCATGGTAGGTAATACATTGGAGGCTTTGGGCTTGAAGTTGATATGGAAGAATTTGGAGTTCAGCATGCACAGAGACTGAGATAGCTTTCTTTCTAATTTTCAGATTCTGAGACAAAGTTAAGTTTACAGCTGATATTTTAATCCCTTACATTCATAAAGAAGCTGGGATGGATACTGGAGACAGGCATGAAGGGGACGTAAAATGATCTTAAAATCCAGTTTTTAGGACCATGGCAAGGGTTCTTAGAGACTCTTGGGATGCAAATCCTGAAACTTGGCTCCCTTCCAGGAGGTAGGGGACAAGTGTGCTCCCTCTCTTGAGAGGCTTCAGTCTTAGATTGCTCTATTTCTCATTTCTTACTCTCCCATTACAGCTTCTCTTTTCACTCCCATTTATCGCATAAACACACTGACCTGAAGCCGGCACGAAAAAAAGCTTTCAGAGTTGTTACTGCCATTAAATGCACCCGATATACAAGTATCAGTTGAGAACATTTTTTTTTTTTGCCCATCTAATTGATTACCTCATTTCAAAAGGAAACATGTCAATGCAAGAAAACAACACGGCCTATTATACAGTTATACACAATTCAAATATGGAGGAACACTAGCGTAAAACTAAGCTGAACAGACTTCAAATACTTATATATTAAAACTTTAGTACCAGTGTTAATCGTAAACAGGCATGTGCTTCATTGAGAAATTACCCTAGTAACTGAGACTATCCTACAGAGCTATCTTGTGCTATCCCATAGAGAGGAATACAAAAGGACTCCATTTGTGCAATAGATCGGGTTCACAGTGAATATCTTAGTACCTAGATCATGTTTAATATTACCTCGAGAGTGTCAGTAGTGGAATGTATGCATAAGGCATGTAAAAAAACTATCTTTAAAGCTCTTAAGGGCAATAATCCAAACTGGCAGCTGATCTAGCAAAGGCGCTGCTAAAAATAAATAAAAAAAAAAAGTTACATACATTTAGTTTTAGCACATACACTTAAGTTTGTAGTACTTTTGCACAAAATATATTAATTCTCCTTAAACTTCTCTTGCTGGAACTAATGGACCAATAGAATGGGCTTTTGCTCCTTTAAATACTAGCCCAATCTTGAAAACGGAAGCAATCACTTGCAATCTTCCACACAGTGCTGTTAGGAGTGCTCTGCGCAGTCAGCAGGAAGTTCTGGTTAAAGAAATGCTGCTTGTTTCCATCAAACTTCACAACTCCACTGGTCACAACGAGCACTGTAGTTTGGCACTGGGTAGCTTGCTCTTTAGCAACAGAAACAAGAGAAATAGGTCACTTTACTTATCTAAGCTTATGATGTAATGTTCAAGTATTTTTATGACTATTCTATACTTTAAGCAGGCATCCCAAAGTCAATAGTTTAATATTTTAAAAAAAATTAACATGATTTTTTAGTCCAGAAAGATTTACAGAGTACTCTCAAATTTCAAAACAGAGATTAAAAAGCTAACATGACCATATGCTCCCTACATGTGTTAATATTTCCTTACATATCTAACATCATTGACAGTTTGTTTCAGACGCCATTCTTCAGGAAACCTGAGGGAATGGAATATCATTATAAACAACTATATGAGAATGCAAGCACCCGTCTAAGGGTAAGCATTGCACACTGCATCAATCAATCCACTGTGAATCACATTCTGTCACAAGTCATTCTTTCACAGAATACAGTTCTCTAAAATTTTAACAAACACTCAAACGCAGTAATATATGATATGACATAAATTATTTTTTCTGTAGGCATTCTCCTTTTCATTAACAAAAAAAAATCACAATCTCTCAAAATTAATGGTGGTTTTCTGGGGTGAAAATCACCTAAAAGAAGACCCAAATACTGACTGTATAAATTTGTTTTGTGACACTTAACTTGCTTAAATAAGTAAACACACCCACTACTGAAGATTACTGCTGCTTGGGTTGTAGACCTCAGTGTTTACTAACCTAAAATAAAGGAGATAGTTTGATACTTACCATGAACTGGTTGGCAATCTAACATATTGATCTGGAATTCGCTGGAAGGCAACATCTCAAAAAAATTAGCAAGGGCTTCCAGCCCTGTAACAACATTTCCATTCCAGATTAGAGTGGCCTTGTCCAAATACAGCCTGACAAGTGCCTAAAAAATAAAGGAAAAGTTTAAAAATGGATTTTTCACCCATAAGCATCTTCTACAAATGCATTAAAAGATTGGAAGGGTTTGGGCACGATCTGAGTGGAGGGCCTCAAGATCCCCAGAGGACTCTCCACACTGCAGGCACCCTGGCACACGCGGGATCTTGAGATCACTGGTGAGTGGAGCACAACATCAGTTCCAAAAATTCCAGAGGGTCTTGTGCTAGCAGCAACAGGGTCAAAGCACAAAGGCAGGCCCTAGCACAGCCAGAATCTTGGGATCATTGAGACCAGTCCACGCAGGAGAGCACGTGGGCATCAGAAGCAACAGAGCTTCTTGGACAGGGTCCCTTCGGGCCTTCATCCTCAGCCAGGAGGCAGAGCTGAGACCCAGAGCCCTGGACACTTTCCCTGCCAGAGGAGAGTTGGCCTCCAGGGAGAGCCCTGACCCTAGGAATCAGGAGGTGGATCTGAGCTCCAGACTGCTGGACACCTTCCCTGCCAGAGGAGAGCTTGCCTGCAGAGAGTGCTCTGACCACTGGAACTCAGAAGAGAGTTGGTCTCCCAGGAGTGCTGACAGAGGCTAAAGAATCACAGGAGGAACAAGCTCCAGACAGAGACAGCTAGAACATCTAACACCAGAGATTACCAGACGGCAAAACTCAAATGAAAGAATCTTACTAACAGAAACCAAGACCACTGGGCATCATCAGAACCCAGTACACCTACCACAGCGAGTCCTGGATACCAGAACACACCAGAAAAGCAAAATTCAGATCTAAAATCATAACTCATGATGCTGGTAGAGGATTTTAAGGAGGGCATTAATAACTCACTTAAAGAAATACAGGAGAACACTGCTAAAGAGGTAGAAACCCTTAAAGAGGAAGCACAAAATTCCCTCAAGGAATTACAGGAAAACACTGCTAAACAGGTAGATGAACTTAAAGAGTAAACACAAAAAAATCCCTTAAAGAATTACAGGAAAACACAAACAAACAGGTGGTGGAATTGAACAAAACCGTCCAAGATCTAAAAATGGAAGTAGAAACAATGAAGAAAACCCAAAGAGAGACAACTCTGGAGATAGAAACCCTAGGAAAGAAATCAAGACCTATAGATGTGAGCATCAGCAACAGAATACAAGAGATGGAAGAGAGAATCTCAGGTGCAGAAGATTCCATAGAGAACATCCGCACAACAATCAAAGAAAATTCAAAATGCAAAAACATCCTAACTCAAAACATCCAGGAAATCCAGGACACAATGAGAAGACTAAACCTATGGATAACAGGTACAGATGAGAATGAAGAAGCCTACAGAACTCCAAATAGACTGGACCAGAAAAGAAATTCCCCCCGACACGTAATAATCAGACCAACAAATGCACTAAATAAAGATAGAATATTAAAAGCAGTACGGGAAAAAGGTCAAGTAACATATGAAGGCAGACGTATTAGAATTACACCAGACTTCTCACAAGAGACTATTAAAGCCAGAAGATGTTATGCAGATGTTATGCAGACCCTAAGAGAACATGAATGCCAGCCCAGGCTACTATATCCAGCAAAACTCTCAATTAACATAGATGGAGAAACCAAAGTATTTCATAACAAAACCAAATTCACACAATATCTTTCCACGAATCCAGCCCTTCAAAGGATAATAAAGGGAAAACACCAAAACAAGGCTGGAAATTATGCCCTAGAAAGAGCAAGAAAGAAATCCTTCAACAAACCTAAAAGAAGACAGTCACAAGAACAGAATCCTAACTCTAACAACAAAAATAACAAGAAGCAACAATTACTTTTCTCTAATTTCTCTTAACATCAATGGACTCAATTCCCCAATAAAAACATATAGACTAATAGACTGGCTACACAAACAGGACCCAACATTTTGCTGCTTACAGGAAGCCCACCTCAGGGAAAAAGACAGACATTACCTCAGAGTGAAAGGCTGGAAAACAATTTTCTAAGCAAATAGTCCGAAGAAACAAGCTGGAGTAGCCATTCTAATATAGAATAAAATTGACTTCCAACCCAAAGTTATCAAAAAAGACAAAGAGGGGCACTTCATACTCATCAAAGGCAAAATCCTCCAAGAGGAACTCTCATTCTAAATATCTATGCTCCAAATGCAAGGGCAGCCACATTCATTAAAGAAACTATAGTAAAACTCAAAGCACACATTGTACCTCACACAATAATAGTGGGAGACTTCAACACACCACTTTCATCAATGGACAGATTGTGGAAACAAACTAAACAGGGACACAGTGAAACTAACAGAAGTTATGAAACAAATGGGTCTAACAGATATCTACAGAACATTTTATCCTAAAACAAAAGGATATACCCTCTCAGCACCTCATGGTACCTTCTCCAAAATTGACCACATAATTGGTCACAAAACAAGCCTCAATATATACAAAAATATTGAAATTGTCCCATGCACCCTATCAGATCACCATGGACTAAGACTGATCTTCAATAACAACATAAATAACAGAAAGCCAACATTCACGTGGAAACTGAACAACACTCTTCTCAATGATACCTTGGTCAAGGAAGGAATAAAGAAAGAAATTAAAGACATTTTAGAGTTTAATGAAAATGAAGCCACAACATACCCAAACTTGTGGGACACAATGAAAGCATTCCTAAGAGGAAAACTCATAGCTCTGAGTGCCTCTA
The DNA here is from genome assembly GCF_978045245.1 of Mus caroli. Taxonomy (NCBI): domain Eukaryota; kingdom Metazoa; phylum Chordata; class Mammalia; order Rodentia; family Muridae; genus Mus; species Mus caroli. The sequence continues at coordinate 27,957,510 of NW_028227260.1, forward strand.
AAAAGAAACTAGATAGAGCACACATTAGCAGCTTGACAACACACCTAAAAGCTCTAGAACAAAAGGAAGGAAATTCACCCAAGAGGAGTAGAGGGCAGGAAATAATCAAACTCAGGGCTGAAATCAACTAAGTGGAAAGAAAAGAACTATACAAAGAATCAACCAAACCAGGAGCTGGTTCTTTGAGAAAATCAACAAGATAGATAAACCCTTACCCTGACTCACTAGAGGGCACAGGGACAGCATCCTAATTAACAAAACCATAAATGAAAAGGTAGACAGAACAACAGAAGGTGAGTAAGTCCAAAACACTATCAGATCCTACTACAAAAGGCTATACTCAACAAAACTGGAAAACCTGGATGAAATGGACAAATCTCTAGACAGATACCAGGTACCAAAGTTAAACCAGGATCAGATTAATGACCTAAACAGTCCTATATCCCCTAAAGAAATAGAAGCAGTCATTAACAGTCTCCCAACCAAAAAAAGCCCAGGACCAGATGGGTTTAGTGCAGAGTTCTATCAGACCTTCAAAGAAGATCTAATCCCAGTTCTTCACAAACTATTCCACAAAATACAAGCAGAAGGTACCATACCCAATTCATTCTATGAAGCCACAATTACTCTGAATCCTAAACCACATAAAGTCCCAACAAAGGTAGAGAACTTCAGACCAATTTCCCTTATGAATAAGGGAAAAAAAAAACAAAAAGGCCACCAACAGATTGGGAAAGGATCTTTACCAATCCTAAATCATATAGGAGACTAATATCTAATATACAAAGAGCTCAAGATGATGGGCTCCAGAAAATCAAACAACCCTATTAAAATGGGTTTCAGAGCTAAACAAAGAATTCTCAACTGAGGAATACCGAAGGGCTGAGAAGCAACTGAAAAAATGTTCAACATCTTTAATCATCAGGGAAATACAAATCAAAACAACCCTGAGATTCCACCTCACACCAGTCAGAATGGCTAAGATCAAAAATTCAGCTGACAGCAGATGCTGGTGAGGATGTGGAGAAAGAGGGACGCTTGTCCATTGTTGGTGGGATTGCAAGCTTGTACAACCACTCTGGAAATCAGTCTGGGGGTTCCTCAGAAAATTGGACATTGTATTACGGGAAGATCCAGCAATTCCTCTCCTGGCCATAAACCCAGAAGATGTTCCAACTGGTAATAAGGACACATGCTCCACTATGTTCATAGCAGCCTTATTTATAATAGCCAGAAGCTGGAACGAACCCAGATGTCCCTCAACAGAGGAATGGATACAGAAAACGTGGTACATAGACATAATGCAATACCACTCAGCTATTAAAAACAATGAATTCATGAAATTCTTAGGCAAATGGATGGATCTGGAGGATATCATTCTGAATGTGGTAGCCCAATCACAAAAGAACACACATGATATACACTCACTGATAAGCAGATATTAGCTCAGAAACTTAGAGTATCCAAGATACAATTTGCAAAATACATGAAACTCAAGAAGAAGGAAGACCAAAGTCTGGATACTTCATTCCTTCTTAGAATTGGGAACAAAATACCCATGGAAGGAGTTACAGAGACAAAGTTTGGAGCTGAGATGGAAGGAAAGACCATCCAGAGACTGCCCCACCTGGGGATCCATCCCATAAACAACCACCAAACCCAGACACTATTGCACATGCCAGCAAGCTTTTGCTTACATGACCTGATATAGCTGTCTCTTGTGAGGCTATGCCAATGCCTGGCAAATACAGAAGTGGATGCTCACAGTCATCTATTGAATGGAACACAGGGTCCCCAATGGAGGAGCTAGAGAAAGTACCCAAGGAGCTAAAGGAGTCTGCAACCCTATAGGTGGAACAACAATATGAACTAACCAGTACCTCCTAGAGCTGTGTGTCTAGTTGCATATGTAGCAGAGGATGGCCTAGTCAGCCATCAATGGGAGGAGAGGCCCTTGGTGTTGTGAAGATCATATGCCCCAGTACAGGGGAATGCCAGGGCCAGGAAGCGGGAATGGGTGGGTTGGGGAGCAGGGCGAGGGGAAAGTATAGGGGGCTTTGGGGATAGCATTTGAAATGTAAATGATGAAAGTATCCAATAAAAAATTTAATCAGAAAAAGTTCAATGGAAAAAAAAAAGATTAGATGGTATGTAAACATTTTCATGGCAGAGTCTCTGCCTCTGCTATATCTACTCTCACTTCTGACTCATTACTTTTGGAAAATAATGTGGCCATGATGTCTACCTTGCCTTGAATACATATTATCCAACTCTGTAAACCTGGAAATTTGTATTTTAATATTTCCATTTTAATTTTGATGAGAAAATCTTGCATCCCTCAAATAGTAAGGGTTTTAAAGTTTTGCTATTTAAAAATGAATAAAGTGATCACAAACCCCCAAGCACATGCAATTTCAATCCAGTTTTGCTTTCTTTTCTCCAATCCTGAGAGTTAGGTTACCTAATAAGCCCTAATACACTTTGATTATAATGACTAAATATATGTGAATAATTTGATGCTTTTAGGTTAGGAAGAATTCATTTTTTTAGTATTGGCATAGTAAGTTCAAAAGAGTCAGAATCACCTAAAGTAGTGCTTTTGACAGTGAGTGTGATAAGGTCCAAATGAGACAAAAATCCAGCAGCATTAACTCTATTGGGTCAAGTGACACATTATTTGTTTTATTCTCAAAGGTAAGCCGGATTAAAAGGATCACACAAGCCCTTGCACTTATTTAACTATGTGACCTTTTTTAAAAAACAAAAACCCTTTGTCATGTGTCCCAAGCTGGTCTCAAAGCCAGGATCTTGTCTCAGCCTCTAGGATTCTACAATTCCAGGTATGTACCAAGAAGGCTGGGCTATGCTTTCCCCTACCCCTTTACTCTATCTATCTATCTATCTATCTATCTATCTATCTATCTATCTATCTAGTATTTTTCTGAAAGCAGATCTTAGCTCTGGCTGTACTGAAGCTCACTATGTATACCGGGCTGGCCTTCAATTCAGAGAAGCACCTACTTGTTCCTCCCAAGTGCTTAGATTAAAGGCATGTGTCATTAAATTCAACAGCATATATTAGTTCTGAAAGCACCAAGACAGGACAAATGACAGATATTCATGACAAAGGACAATAAACATCCATTGTCATAGCTTTTGCCACCTCCAGTTTCAAGTCAGCAATAATAACATGTTTTATCTTACTTTAAAAGTTTTAAAAATAACAAAACTGTCCTGCACTGGTGGGAGAACAAGGCAAGGCTCATTTCATCACATACTGGGATAATGAATTCCTTTAAAATAGAGTTGAGGTGGGGTTGCAAGATGACTCAGTGGTTAAGAGCACTGACTGTTCTACCAGTGGACCTGAGTTCAACTCCCAGCACTTATATGTCAGTTCACAACTATCTAACTCCAGTTCATGCAGTTTATGCAGGCAAAACACAAATGCACATAAAATTCTACAAAAATAGAGTTGAGGAATAAATTATAATGAAGATTTTTAAAAAAAACCATGTGAGACCTTGATCTATTGAAAACTAAAAGCATGTCTATTCCTGGGATTCTTATTGTGAGCACCAGCTACAACTGTGAATTTTAAGCAGACCAAGAGACGTCCCTGCAATGGCACACTATTCCACACCACCATAATTTCTTTAACTATGTTAATTCGAGAGACTAAGAAAAGATCAACTATATACAGGTGTGCTGGACCCAGTTATATGAAGTGTTTAAATTAATTTCTGAAAAGGGGATATAGGACAGTGGTAAAGTACTTGCATAATATGTTAAGGCCCCGAGTTCAATTTTCAGCACAGCAATTTATTTTCCTATTTAAAAATAAAACGAGGTAAAGAAAAGTTGGGACTTTGCCTATGAAATGGAACTAGGTAAAGTCAAAGTAATGATTCCAGAGCTGATATCCCCACCAATACCTTACCATGCCCTCTATAAGCAACTCATTTTCTTTTTATATTTTTATTTAAAAGTTTTTAAATTTAAACATATTTTGATCATATTCTTTCTCTCCCCCAAGTCCCACCAGATCTTTTCCCCAGCCTTCCAACATGTTTGGGTTTCAAAAAACCCAAACAAAAACTTAATACAACAAAACACTTCCCAAACCAAACCAATAAAACAAAATAAACATCACTAAAACTGAAAAAAGAACAACAACACAAAAACAATCCACCAAACTGTACTCAAATGAAAGCAACTCTTCAAGAACTTGTGCACCATAATTACATATGCAGGTCAGATAAATGGTATTTTAAAAATAAAATTTAAACAAAGAACAATAGAGACTATAAAACTCACATGTCGTCTTTTATCCATTGTCTCATAGTAAATATTGACAAATTCCTCGGCAGCTCTACATGCCTGATCCACATAAATTTTAAAATCCTACGAGAAAATTTTCACAAAGGTAGATTATAATTCCACCAATCCCCCCTCAAGCACAAAATACACAAAAGAAGTTGTCAATTTATGCTCATCACTAAAGCTGCATTTGAATTCCACTCCTAGGACATAAATTTGAGTATTTTAAAGATTAAGGCACAAATTTCTGCTTAAAAATCTGCTGCTAGTTTTAGGTGTATGTCTTTAAAACACATTCATCTCCCATCTTTTCATTCGTCACATATGAATCTTGGTTTTTTGCTTGGCATGTATCTGTAACTCAGAGATGTGTAGAGGCAGGGACCCTAGGTGTGAAGTGTGGGCAATCATTGAGTAGGCTAGCAAAGCGCTTCATTTCAAGTGCTTAGGACCAAGCTCAAAAGCTACTGCTGTTAAAACAAAAACAAAAACAAAACAAAACAAAAAACCTGTCAAAATAGAAGTGAAAGTCTCGGCAGCCTCACGGAGACATTTTTCTTATGTTATATAACCACTCACTGGTGTCTGGAAGTGAATTGCAGAAGCTAAGAAAACCCCTCAGATCCATTCTCACCAGGGTATCCCTGATGAAGTAACCCTTTTGCGGAGGCAGTTCTACTCTTTGAAATAAATAAAAACAATCGCCACCCTTTTTCAGGGACCGGGAGCTTTTGCTTGCTTATCTATCTATCTATCTATCTATCTATCTATCTATCTATCTATCTATCTTTTTTATTTTTAAGCGCCAACAGAAAGAGGGCCACCAAAAAACAACGGGCAATGAGCCACAGCCTGGAACAGGCTGCTGGCCTCCCATCAGCCACTCCATCTCCGGGAGCAGGGGGCAGACTGAGGGCGCGAGCCCCGCCCCAGGGGCTGGCGGGCCGGAGCCTGATTCGCCACTTGCTCACGCTCTCGCCTCCCCTCCCCTCCCTTCCCCTCCCCTCCCTCCCCCTCCCTTCCCCTCCCCTCCCCTCCGCTCCCTCCCCCTCCCTTCCCCTCCCCCTCCCCCTCCCCTCCCCTCCCCTCCCCTCCCCTCCCCTCCCCTCCCCTCCCCTCCCCTCCCCTCCCCTCCCCTCCCCTCCCCTCACCTCCCTTCCCCTCCCCTCCTCTCCCCTCGGCTGCCATCCCCTCTTGTCGGCTGCCCGAACCCTCGCTTGCTTGCTCCTCGGCTTGGCCGCGGGCGCCAGGAGGTGTTTACGCACTCACCACTGCCAAGGCCATCAGGGAGCTGGAAATGGTCTGCTCCAGAGCCGGACCGGGAGTTGTTGGCACTTCTGCGCTCGTCTCGGTCCTTTGGCTGCGGAAGGATGAGATGTTTAGCAACAAAACGAACCGCGCCAACGGCAAAGATTTCTCAACCCGCCCATTGTCCCCCGGAAGTAGCTCAGTCCGGTATTAAAATCACCCCGACGTTCCAACTTTAAGCAGCGTTTCCCTTCAGTTCCGAGTGATCCCGCCTATCCGTTTTAAATTACTTGCAAACTGTTTATTTACCATAAGAGAAACAGATAAACGAAAAAAACTAACCAACCTACACCATCCCCCCAAAACCCCAACAAAACAGAAGGGGAGGACCTTGCTTTTGTAAACTTAATATGGAAAACAAATACATCTCAAGATCCCAGCTACCTGTCCTGGCACAAGTTAATATTAAATGTTCAATTTTGGGTGGGAACCTCTTTACACGGGGAGGCGGGGCCAAAATTTGAAGGCCAATGAGAAACGGGAAAAAAAAGACTACGTCCATAGCCAATAGGAAAAGGGGGCAGAACTTATGGAAAGTCACACCAACCGCCTACTGCACGAGGGCTGAAAAAATTTAAAGTACAGGGGGTGCTGAAAACTGTTCAAAGTATGGGGAGTGGGTTTTAAAAACTGTTTAATGTTCTAAAATGTTCTCCATTTTGAGCCTCGTCCACTAAACTTCGCTGGGCTGCCTACAATTTCTCACGGTTTAAAACACAAGCATTTCACGGATTCTCGCCACTCTGGGGGGATTATATAACAAGGACCACCCCCCTAAACCCTATGGTGTTTCCACAGCTTATTCAAGAACAGCAGGACAACAGTTTAGTAGTGATCACAAGCACGTTTCTAAACATTTTTACTCATACTCAATTATTTATGACAACTATAAGTTAAATGTTATTTTCTCATCAGTCTATTAAAAAAAAGTGATTAACCAGCGACTACCTAGGATTTAAGTTCAAGTAATGTAACTGGTTTCACTACTCCACTGCCATTTTTTTTTTTTTTTTTTTTGGTTTTTCAAGACAGGGTTTCTCTGTGTAGCCCCGGCTGTCCTGACACTCACTTTGTAGACCAGGCTGGCCTCGAACTCAGAAATCCGCCTGCTTCTGCCTCCTGAGCGCTGGGATTAAAGGCGTGCGCCACCACGCCCGGCCCCCACTGCCATTTTTTAAAACCGATGATTTCAAAGTGGATACCGCCGGATTTCTAAATTTTGAATCAAAATATTTCTATAAACTTACTATTTGTAGTTGATTTGTGGCTCCACCCAGGAACTGCCCGAGTTTCCAAAATGTTTGTCCCCATTGGACCAGTTACTTCCAAATTTTTTCATATCTTTATCCTCCGTCAGCTCTCACTATCCGACGAGGGTTACCGCTCACTTCTCCGAAGCGGAGCAACTGAACGTCACTGCGCATGCGCCTCAGCTTTAGTTACTTCACTTTTTTTTTTTTTTTCCCGGTGATGATGCTCACTTCCTGTATTCTTTTTTTTTTTTTTTTCTTCGAGACAGGGTTTCTCTCTATAGCCCTGGCTGTCCTGGAACCCACACTGTAGACCAGGCTGGCCTCGAAGTCAGAAATCCGCCTGCCTCTGCCTTCCGAGTGCTGGGATTAAAGGCGTGCGCCACCACACCGGGCTTACTTCCTGTATTCTTATAATTCTTATAATTTAGGGCGCGGCTGCTCCCACATGATGCCCCACTGTTCTTTATATGCTAATGAATCACAGGTCCGTATCTTCATTTCTAGCTTTTTTATGGAGATGAATTATACATACTGAATTTGATTAATAGTGAAAATGAGAATGGTCTGCATGTTTCTCAGATTTCTCAGAAACTCAAGTCCAAAATTTAAACTAATTTTATTCCAGTTTATTTCAATTCTATAATTTTCTCAGTCAGTTATGCGTGGATCTTTGGATTTTTTATTAACGTTTGGTTCTCCTCTTATTCTTTATTCTATCCACAAGTATTTATAATCATTTACTGTGATCCAGGCATTGCGCAAAGCTCTAGCTGCTAAGCAGTGAACTTAGTGGACATAATACCATTGCAAAGCTTACTAACAAAAATGGCAAAAAAAAAATCAAGTATGTATTAATAAGGTTTAAAGGAATTCCACGTAATGAATTCTGAATATCTAGTTTTGGCCACTCTCTAAAACATTTTCTACCCCATCATCTCTCTCTGTCTTTGCCTTTCTAATCCCCTTCCCTGTTCCTTCTTCCCTCCTGTGCTCCTCCCCCTCCCCCTCACTCTTACCTCTCCTTTTTACATTTAATCACTCTCTCCCCACCACCATAGTTCTAATATTTTAAGCCTATCTTGATGTGTTTTTTTTATTTATTTTTTACATAGTTCTCTCCAAAATTTAAGAAAATTTTAAGAAATTATGTTTTCTCATAAATTAACTACTGTTCATTGTTATATTGATTTTGGCTTTTCTTCAATACAGGAAGGTATTTAATATAACTTCATTCAATCGTCACAAAACACAGAGAGGTAAATATTAATGTTATCCATATTTTAAGAATTTGAGGGGCTGTAGAGATGGCTCAGCAGTTAAAAGCAGTGAGTATTCTTCCAAAGCTTCAATTCTCAGCGACAACATGGTAGCTCCCAAACATTTGTAATATCTGAAGAGAGTGTCAGTATACCTCACATACATTAAATAAATAGATAAATAAATAAATAAATACATCTTTTTTAAAAAAAGAATTTGAGATGAAACTCAAATGAGGAAAAACAAAAACAAACAACAACAACAACAACAAAAACCTTGCCTGGGATGACACAGTCTGGGCTGGAGAGATGCCTCAGCAGTTAAGAGTTGCTCCTGGGACCTGGGTTTAATTCTATCACCCATACCAGTCAGCTTGCAACTATCTGTAACTCTAGTTCCAGAGATCAAATGTCTTCTGGTCTTTTCTGGTATCAGCATGCATATATTCAGGCACACTCACATCCAAATAAACATTTTGAAACAAGATGATACAGCTGCCTCATAAAACATATTGCCATTTATTCATTTAATACTTATGAAGTAATTTATTATTTATTAATTTATTAGAAGTAGGAACTTAACAGTTTTTGAAAGTCAGTTGTGTTGGATGGTGTTTTGTTGGGGCACACCTGAAGGAGTGTTTTGTTGAAGTAGACATAGGTGAAAGGATGTTGTTTTAAAGTAAGTATGTGAAAGGACACATGATGAAGGATTTTTTTTTCTTAATGGCAAATATGTACTGGTCTGTCTTATATTGTATAGCTGAGCTTTATTTGTCAGGAGTTTATAGAGAGAATCATATTTTTAAAACTTTTGGTGGTATGCTGCAGCTTCTTGCTGCTTCCGTGGACCCAGGCCTGCCTGCCTGCCTTCCTTCCTTCCTTCCTTCCTTCCTTCCTTCCTTCCTTCCTTCCTTCCTTCCTTCCTTCCTTCCTTCCTCCCTCCCTCCCTCCCTCCCTCCCTCCCTCCCTCCCTCCCTCCCTTCCTTCCTTCCTTCCTTCCTTCCTTCCTTCTTTCGTTTCCTTCTCATATATTACTTTTTCTTCTTCTCTTCCTCCATCTCATCTTTCTTGATTTTCTCACTTCATTTCCACCTGTCTTTCAGATACCTGGGCAAGTATTTTCACTTTTGGGAAGTTTATCTCGTTTCATTTTTTTCTAAAAACATAGTGTACAGGACATGGCTCTTAGACCTATAGAAGTGGCTAACAGGATGGACAATAGTGCTCAAGGACTAAACAAGGACTGAGATGTGGGAAAAGGGATATTTGATTAGAGGAGGAATGAAGACTCAAGAGTTTTATACTGATTTTTATTGCACATAATTTTGTGCTACAGTGGGAGAATTACTACATTGAGGTGCTACAAAGGTGTGAGGCTGGGGAAAATGATGACACTGGGATATGCATTGGACTCTGATCCTTGGAGCTTTGAATTGAAAATATTTGAAAAACAGGTTGGATATGTGTTAAGGCATGGAGGACAACAACCAGTGAAAAAGAACACAACAGGTGAGAAACAAGGTTCATCATTGCTAGAAAACTGCAATTGTTTAAAGTATAAGAGTGACTAGGAATTGTATTAAAGGGCTTTTCATGAATCAAAATAACATTGTATAAAACACAATTAAACTATTTTTACCATCAGTCTGGATTCAAATTCTAAGCATGCTGCTGAGTATTTTTCTGACCTGGAAGAAATTACCTAGGCATTATACATCTCAGTCTTTCAATCTGTAAAATGGAAAGAATATTATTACATATTTTAAAACATTGCTGGAATAGGCAAAATAGTTTATTGGAAAAGGAACCTGTCACCAAAACTAATGAACATCAGTTCTGTCCCCATGACACACATTGTGGAAGGAGAGAATAGACTCTTATAAGATGTCATAAGGGGTGCACACATTTGCATCATGGTGTGCATCCCTCCTCCACACAGATAATCTATAAATAAGTGTATTTGAAAAGCTCATTGTTATGGGAGTCACTTGAACTCTCATGTGCTCTCTGTTTGAAAAAATACATTTTCTTATCCATATCAGACCTTAGCAGCCAAATCTCTGAGAACATGAAATTGGAAGAGATTAGATAATTTGGGAGGTAGGAAGCAGCATCAGTCAGTTCAGGAAAGATTTGAAAACCCTTGAAAAACAGTCTATAGGAGCAATAGATGGTGGTGGTGGTGGTGGTGGTGGTGGTGGTGGTGGTGGTGATGTTGGTGTGTGTGTGCACGCGTGAGCGCGCGTTAGGATTCCTTATAGCTGTATTGTACAACTAGCTCTTCTAAAGTAGAGACCTAGGAGCAATAAAGTTCTTGATATTTACTGCAGTCTTACATGAATCTTTCCATTGTATCAGATTTGAGCAGAAACAATCTAGAAACTCCGGGGCAAGGATTGGGTCTGAGTAGTCAGTAAATTCCTCTTGGGTCTCTAATTGGCAAGCATCTTGTTCATACTGAGCAATGCTCTTAAATACCGTTAAAATTAGATATACTTTATATACCACATGAGCTACTCATTTAGAGCATATGCTCTGAGAGTTTTCATATACTCACAGGTTTATTCAAGGGTTAATACAAACAGGTTCCCCTTTATCAGTTGGTTATGATTTGCTCTTTCACTCCAGCTCCCTGCAAACACTAATATACTGCCTCTCTCTAGACATCTACTTATTTTGGATATTTCAGGTAAATGAAATTGTACAAATGTGATCATTTGTGTTTGCCATTTTAAATTTAGAATATTTTTGACATTTCCATGTCCTTTGAATACTTCCAAATCGTGCTACTTTCCAGTGAATACACACTCAAATATATGAGCCTGTGGGGACCGTTATTATTCAAACTGCCACAGTATCTAATACTTTATACAGTAATTTAAAACAATATTTAAAAAAAGAGATAAAAGAGATCATGCCATTTGACAAAATATGAATGATGAGTAGAATAAGCCAGTTATAGGAAGAAAATTATTGTGTGATCTCTTTTACACATAGAATCTAAAAATTGTCATATGCATAGAATAAAACAGTGATTATTAGGGGCAAGCTAGGGAAGCAAGTGGAGAGATGCAGGTCAAAGGACAAAAAGGAGCAGTCTACAGAGCTAACATACAACAAAAGTCCTAGTTAATAGTAGTGTATTGTATTCAGGAACTGTGTAAATATGTAGATTGCATATTATTTTGTCATAAAAGGAAAACGGATAATGGTGTGAGATGATTAGTAACTTTTCTATCTTAAATAGGCACATCAAAATCTATATTTGAAATATTTTATAGTAAACACTTGTTATTTATATACTTTTTCTAGTAGATTTGGCATTTTGCAGAATAATGTTATGTAATTTTCATTATGTACTTTACACCCTGACCACTGACACTGAGTAAAAATCACTCTTACAGGGTATGTGGTTGAAATTGAGTGACCAAATACAATTTCTTCCTTTTGTAAACCTCCTTGCATCCCCACACTGAATCCAGTCTGGGAGAAGTGAAAGTGTGAATTAATTTCCTATGACATGGAAGTGAAAACACAATCCATTTTCACCTCATTACTTTCCAATTGCCTCCTCTATGGGGCATTTGCGAGTCTTATCTTCAAGGGAGAACAATTCTTGCAAATCTCTGCTGGAAACTTGGCCTTCAGTTAATTATTTTCAGAATAAAAACATGTAATAAGCCCTTTGTATTGGTTGAGCTTTCTGTTTTCTGGAAGTCCTGCTGAGACTCTGGATCATCCGGTCTGAAAATTTCTTAGAAAAAAATATGATTATGATTGTCAAGATATTGCAAGGAAAGATTTTGGCCTAAATGTGCATTTAATTAACAAGATGACAAACTAAAATCTGAACATTTCCTTATCTTATTTTGCTCAACCAGTGAAGTGTCCTTCATACTATTTATTTTATATTCTCTTCTTCTTATCTAGTTCCAATCTTCACCCCTCACACGAACTCAAGTCAAAATAAAAAATTATGCAGACAATATGTGACTTTTCTCTCCATACCTTCCCAAACAGAAAAAAATATGTACTTATGGACTTACTGTCATGGTTCAGTTTTTCTGTTACCTTTGATTATATTTTCTGATATTAACATAAATCTATCAACTTTTTCAGTAACAAAGTATTTTATGAAAATAAGGATTGAACATAGCATTTCACCTGTGCTAGATAATCACTCTACCACTGAGTTATGTCGTTAATCAGAGTTTTAAGTATGTGTTTGGCATAACTTTATCATTTTATTTTCAATGTTTCTGAGTTGTAGTATTGATATGTTGTCTTTTCAAAATTTCATATATGTAACAACAAGTAAAGAAAAAGAGGCTGGAGGCCTTGAATTTGAGAGAGAACTAGGAGTGTTGGATATATGGATAAACAGTAATTTTTCAGTCCATGAAGCTGGATGTCTCAGCTGGTTTTCAGAATATACTGGAATCCCAAAGAAGTAGATTCTAATGCCAGGGAAGGAATGGACTTGTTAGTGAGGTCAGAGCAAGCAGGAAGAGCACAAGCTTCCTTCTTCCTCGCCCTTATCTAGGCATTCAATAAAAGGTGTGGCTCAGATTAGAGGTGAGTTTTATCACCTCAAAAGTTCTGGATTGAAGGTGTGTCTGCCGACTTCAAAAATCTGGACTAGAATTATATCTTTCCACCTTAAAATCTCTCACAAGTGTGTCCCTCTGTTTGGGGGTTTTAATTCATTCCAGATGTAGTTAAATTGACAACTAAGAATAGCCATCACAATTACAGTAATTTTCATAATGTTCAAGTGTATTGCTTGCTGGATTTTATGTAGATGCTCATGTAAGGACTGCAACAAAATGAAATGATTGCATTGCTCCAGAAAGCTCCTTCATGTCCTCCCCTAGTACTTATTTCCTAAAAGTACCTATAATGACTTGTCTCGTTATAGATCTTGACAGTTATTAGTCTCTGTATAAATGACATAACATAGCATATGTTCTTTGACACTTAGCTTTTTAAATGTTAATTCAAACTTTTGAATTGAGTAATGGGTGAGGAGAGATGGCTTAGTGGTTAAAATGCCATTTGAACACATCACATAATATGTATATCAAACAAATAATCTATGTTTGACATAATTATCATTTGTGAAGAAATTATTTAATATCAATCTTTCATTTACAATTTTGAAATATATTCTGGCTTAGTAACTACTATTGCTTAGGTATACAACAGATCTTGAAGCTCCTCTTGTTTCCCCCACCCCACCACATTGGGCATCATAGTGAGCTTCATCCCTGTTGTTGTTTTGCAATCTGTTGTTTAACATTAATTTGTGGTGTTTATATAAATGTACAACAATGTATCTATTCCCTTTCCTACCAACTGATCTTTGCATTGTTTCCAGTTTGGAAATGTTTTAAATAAAGTCAGTGTGGATATATATTTCTGTGTTGTGAAGAGACCTCATTTACTTTCTATAAAGAGTCAGAATAGCTAGACTGTAGTGCCTAAATATGATCAGCTCTGTGAGATAATGGCAGAAATCATTCAAATTGATACATTTACCAGTAATCTTTGTTGTTTTTTTATTTTTCAAGGTATGGTTTCTTTGTGTAGCCCTGGCTGTCCTGGAACTTGCTCCACAGACCAGACTGGCCTCAAACTCACAGAGATCCACCTGCTTCTTCCTCCTGAGTACTGGGATTAAAGGCGTGAGTCACTGCTACTCAGTTTAGTAATTTTTTAAAATTCCACTTACTCTATATTTTTTCTGAGGTTGGTATTGTCAATAAATTTTATTTTGAACTATTTTGGAGGCTATGTACTGGTATTTCACAATGGTAGGTAATGAGTTAAGATTCTTGTACTTATTGGCATGTATTCGCTCTTTATAGTGAAAAGACTATTTGCATAATTTACTCATTAAAAAAATCTTCATTCTAGTTGGGCAATGGTGGTAGGCCTGGTGGCACAGGCCTGTAACACAGGCAGGAGAATCTCTGAGTTTGAGACTAGCCTGGTCTAGAGAGCAAGTTCCAGGGCAGCTAGAGTTACATAGTGAGACCCTATCTGGAAACGGTTTCTGCTAACTGAATGTAACTTAAGCACCACGAAATACTTGAAACCATGATAACATGAACCATCATATGCCAGGCATCATGTGTGACTCTGTGATTGTTAGAGTGGGGAAGAGGAGAGAGAGGGAAGGGGAGGAGGAGGGCGAGAGGGAGATGGAGAGGGAAAGAAAATGAATGCTATGGTCTGAATGTGTGGTAACCTTAATTCCCAATGCAAAAGAATTGGCAAAATGGTTTGTGTGTTCATATTTTACAAGCAAGCTAAAGGGTAGCAATTTTCCTATATAATTTGCATATGTTGTAACTATGGTCCTCAAATGTTATCTAGCCTGATGGACCCTGATTTTTTTTTAAATCACTATCCTCAATGGCCTTCCTAAACTGGAGGCTTTTTTTTCTTTCATTTTATGAAATAGGGTGTCACTATTGCACTAGCTGCTTGGAACTTGCTGGGATGTAGCCCAAGCTTACCTAAAACTTTCCATCCTCCTGCTCTAGCCCCCCTTAGTTCTGGAGCTATAGGCATGTGCAACCACACTAGCTTGACCTCCAGCTTTTGCACTTTTCATTCTTCTTGACATGCTTTGCATCCCCAATCCCCTACTCATACATCTGGGGATGCCAGTATATAGTATGAATATACATACCCTTGTGCTTCTGGGCAGTGACAGTGAGCTGTTGCTGGATCACAAGGGTAGACATGCAATACTCTACAGTGGAGTAGGTGTTGCTAAAGTATGATGTTTAAGATGCATGGTAAATACATTTTTATTTGAAATATTTTTTTCAATTTATCAGTTTATTGGAATATTTTACATGTATTAAACTTTAAATTGTGACACTTCAAAAGAAATATCTCTAGTCATATTTCAAGGCTTTGGTCAAGGAATATTTCTTTGGGATGTTGAATAATACTAATAATACTAGTAATAATACATAGTAATACTTATATAATATTAAACAGTATATTATTAAAATTATTAGTGATACATTATAGTACATACTATTAATATAGTTATTATATTTAAATATAATAATAAATAATATAATAATTATTTTTATTACTATAATTTGGTTCTTCAAGATAGGGTTTCTCTGTGTAGCCTTTGGCTGTGCCGGAACTCACTCTGTAGATCAGGTTGCAACTCACAGACATCCTTCTGTCTCTGCCTCCAGAGTGCTGGGACTAAAGGCATGCACAATAACACCCAGCAAAGTTGAAGACTTATAGTGTGTTTTGTTTTTGTTTTGTTTTGAGAGAAGGTTTCACTGTCTATCCTGGAGTTTACTATAGAAATACAGACTACTGTAGGAATCCTCCCTTTTTTATTTATATACTTCGATTTTCTAGTGGATTTAGTGTTTCAGGAATTACAATATGTAATTTTCATACATTTAACATGAAGCCACTGACAATGGATAACATCTTTTTTTTAATTACGTATTTTCCTCATTTACATTTCCAATGCTATCCCAAAAGTCCCCCATACCCTCCCCCCCACTCCCCTACCCACCCACTCACACTTTTTGGCCCTGGTGTTCTCCTGTACTGGGGCATATAAAGTTTGCCAGTCCAATGGGCCTCTCTTTCCAGTGATGGCCGACTAGGCCATCTTTTGATACATATGCAGCTAGAGTCAAGAGCTCCGGGGTACTGGTTAGTTCATAATGTTGTTCCAACTATAGGGTTGCAGATCCCTTTAGCTCCTTGGGTACTTTCTCTAGCTTCTCCATTGGGGGCCCTGTGATATATCCAATAGCTGGCTGATCCAATATATATAAAGAACTCAAGAAGGTGGACTCCAGAAAATCAAATAACCCCATTAAAAAATGGGGCTCAGAGCTGAATAAAGAATTCTCACCTGAGGAATACCGAATGGCAGAGAAGCACCTGAAAAAATGTTCAACATCCTTAATCATCAGGGAAATGCAAATCAAAACAACCCTGAGATTCCACCTCACACCAGTCAGAATGGCTAAGATCAAAAATTCAGGTCACAGCAGATGCTGGCAAGGATGTGGAGAAAGAGGAACACTGCTCCTCCATTGTTGGTGGGATTGCAAGCTTGTACAACCACTCTGGAAATCATCTGGTGGTTCCTCAGAAAATTGGACATAGTACTACCGGAGGATCCAGCAATACCTCTCCTGGGCATATATCCAGAAGATGTCCCAACAGGTAAGAAGGACACATGCTCCACTATGTTCATAGCAGCCTTATTTATAATAGCCAGAAGCTGGAAAGAACCCAGATGCCCCTCAACAGAGGAATGGATACAGAAAATGTGGTACATTTACACAATGGAGTACTACTCAGCTATTAAAAAGAATGAATTTATGAAATTCCTAGGCAAATGGATGGACCTGGAGGGCATCATCCTGAGTGAGGTAACCCAATCACAAAGGAACTCACACAATATGTACTCACTGATAAGTGGATATTAGCCCAGAAACCTAGAATACCCAAGATATAAGATACAATTTGGTAAACACATGAAACTCAAGAAGAATGAAGACCAAAGTGTGGACACTTTGCCCCTTCTTAGAATTGGGAACAAAACACCCATGGAAGGAGTTACAGAGACAATGTTTGGAGCTGAGAAGAAAGGATGGACCATCTAGAGACTGCCATATCCGGGAATCCATCCCATAATCAGCTTCCAAACGCTGACACCATTGCATACACTAGCAAGATTTTGCTGAAAGGACCCAGATAGAGCTGTCTCTTGTGAGACTCTATCAGGGCCTAGCAAACACAGAAATGGATAACATCTTATACTGAGTAGATAATCAAAAAATGATTACGTATGTACTATGAATAAATTGAGATTCATGGCTTTTCATTTTCTTCTTTTACTGGTGTATTTTGATAAGCAGAAGGTTTTAATTTTGATGAAGTAGAATTTGTTATTTTTCCCTTTCAATATTGATTCTGATGGTCTTCCAGTTTAGAAACGTTTGGCTACCATGGAGGTCCTTAAGTTATTCTTCTAAACTTAAGAAGTTTGTGCTTTTTATTGCATGGTGTAACTTGAAGCAGGGATCACCCCCCCTCCCCCAGTAAACAGCAATCTTTTTTGCTTCAACCTCTCAAGTGCTGGGGTTACAGGCATGTAGTAACAGACTTGGTAGATCTTTTTAAAATTATTTCTAGTTGTTTGACAGTGAGTATATACACATACAAATGATTATGTCTGTTTATTTTTATACAGCACTTTGTTATGTTCACTTAAATATTTTAAATGTGTAGATTCTTTTGAATAGACTGTATGAATAGTTATGTTATCCTTTAGTTTATGTGGGCATCCAAGAGAAATAACAAAAGTGTGTGTTGTTTTATGGGCTTCTGGAGCTTCTTGGATAACTTGATGTTCCACACCTCTGGCACTTAATTTTTGTTTAGTATACCATAGCTTCTGGAAAAAGCTTTTTCCAGTCTCTAGTTTTCTGGCTTCTACAAGTACTCAAATTTTAACACATAGCATTAATGGCTCTACTGTAATGGGAGGCTGGGGGTGGGTAACCAACTGCTTTCTTTTTGACTGAACAATATTTTTGTTAAGATAGACACCTTATATCATTTATCTATTGATGGATATTGATCTGTTACTCCCCTTTTAACTATTGTAAATAATGCTGCTCTAAATATATTCCCATATGTGTATTTGCTTCCACTACTTTGGGGTATTGGATATCGTTTTCTTTTACTGTGATGTGTTTGCTCTTCATCAGGATCATAATTGCTGAATAACTTGGGAAATGTCTTTTGACCTCTTCAATATCGTGTGTGTGTGTGTGTGTGTGCGCGCGCGCACGCACATGCATGCATGCACACATGGGGGTGAATGGTTGGCACGAATTTTTCCTTTAGTATTTGGTGGTTTTCACCAGGTGAAGTAATTTCTTCCAGGCTGTCTTAAATAGAAAATTTTTAATTAGTTGTACAATCACTTTATTTGTATATCTGTTTAAAATTGTCTTTTTGTGTTTTTTCTTGCGTATCCTTTAAAATCTTATTTATTGTTATTTTGTGTATAATATATATGGGGGAGGTGTCATGAAATACTTATGTAGGACATTTTCTGGAGTTTTTTCTCTCTTCCCACCTTTGTGTGGGTTCTAGGGATTGAACTCAGGTCATTGGGCTTGTGTGGCAATCACTTTACCCACTGAATTATCTTAATGGCCCATATTTAATTTTAGCTGGGTTTTTTGGTTTGTTTTTGTTTGTTTTGGTAATTTGTGTGTGAGAATGAATGTAATTTTTTATGGTGGAAAATGTGTTTATTTAGAATTAACTAGCTGACATCCGTTTAGATGATCCCAATCTTGTTGGCACCATCTAGAGCATGATAATCAGGAGCCAACCTAAGATAGACCTTCTTTGCTCCATCAGGCCTCATCAGGGTATTGACCTTGGCCACATCAGTGTCACCGAGTTTCTTCACATTCCATTTGATCTGGTGCTTGCTGGCCTTCACATCCACAATGAGTTGTTGTCCTCTACCTTCTTCATGGCTGAATCAGTGGTCAGGGGGAATTTGATAATGGCATAGTGCTCAAGCTTCTATCTGCTGGCCAAAAGGCAGGAATGAGTATGTTTTATCTATGCTACATAATTTGTTATTTTATCATTGTTTATTGTATTTTATATTTTTATTAAAATTGATTTATCTGTGGTGGTCTCTCTCTCTCTCTCTCTCTCTCTCACACACACACACACACACACACACACACATGCGCGCGGGCGTGCCACAGAGCATGTGTGGAGGTCAGAAGACAAGTTGCAGAAATTATTTATCTTCTTCTACCATGTGAATTCCATTATTTTCCTTTCACTGTATGTGGGTCTCAGGTTGAACTCAGGTCCTCAGGCTTGATGTCAAGTGCGTTTTTATGCCAAGCTATCCTATATTTTTATATATGTAAGCTATGTCTTCACTTTATTTTTCATTTTAGTGATTAACCTTTTCTCTGCTTCCCTTGTTAATACTGGTCAATGATTGCCAGTTTGTTAACCATTTCACAAAATTAACTTTGTATCTGGTAATGCTCTCAGTTACCTCTATTCCCTATTGCCATGCATGATAATCTTCATTATTTCCTTCTGCTCGGTGACGTTAGCTTCTTTTGCTCCCCCCCCCCCTCATTCCTTCAGGTGTAAAGATGCTTCTTCTGTTTATAAACAGTCACTGTAGAAATGGCCCTTTGACCACTGAATTCATTATGTACCACAGATTTTGGTATGCCAAGTTATTAAAAAACAGAATCTTCCAAAACATTTTTAATTTCCCTTGTGACTTCTTTGATCTATTGACTGTGTAAGACCACAATGTTTAATTTCCATACATTTATGGATTTTCAGGGTTTTTTTTTTGAAACAATGATTTCTGAATCTGCTCTGTGGTACTCAGAAGAAATCCATTTCATGAGGAATCTTTCTCAATGTATTAAGTAAGAGTATTTGGGGGGACTTAATAAATGATCTATTACAGAGAATGCTCAGTGTGGGTTTGAGATGAGTCTTTCTATTTGAGGCTGTCAAGGGTTGAGTTTGTATTTCGGTTGTTTGGCTTATGGTGCTGCACTTCTGATCTTCAGTCTATATGTTCTGCACAGCATTAAATGAGAAGAAGGGGCCCTGGTGGTCTATTGGGTTTTGTTTTGTTTTGGGTGGGAGGAAGAGGTGAACCATTTAATTTTTCCCTTTTATTGAGCATAGTTTTTGAAATCACAGAATGTATCATGATTATGGTTTTCCATCCCTGTACTCCCTCCAGCTGCTTCTCAACTCCCCTCCTATTAGATCCATTGCCTTTCTCTCTCTCTCATTAGAAAACAAACAGGCTTCTGTGAGATAATAATAAAATAAAATTTAATATAGTAAGGCAAAACAAAAACTAATACATGAGAATTGGACAAAGAAAACAATCAAGAAAGAAGCCCATTTGTTCACACACTCAGGAGTTCCATAAAAACACTAAACTGGAAGCCATAGTATATATGCAAAGGCCCTATAGGATAAAGCAATACAAAACCTACACAAATTAAATAAAATAAAAATTTAAAAAGATAGAACTTTAAAAAGGAAGAGCCCTGACATTATGAGGCAAGGAACCTCCAAAGCTGCCACTGAGTTCACTTTCTGTTGGCCATCTACTGCTGGACATGTAGCCTACCCTTGGGACTGCAAGCTGGTACAACCACTCTGGAAATCAGTCTGGTGGTTCCTCAGAAAATTGGACATAGTACTACCGGAAGATCCAGCAATACCTCTCCTGGGCATATATTCAGAAGATGTCCCAACTGGTAAGAAGGACTCATGCTCCACTATGTTCATAGCAGCCTTATTTATAATAGTCAGAAGCTGGAAAGAACCCAGATGTCCCTCAACAGAGGAATGGATACAGAAAATGTGGTACATTTACACAATGGAGTACTAGTTTGCTATTAAAAACAATGAATTAAAAAAAAATAAAAATAAAAACAATGAATTTATGAAATTCTTAGGCAAATGGATGGATTTGGAGGATATCATCCTGAGTGAGGTAACCCAATCACAAAAGAACACACATGATATATACTCACTGATAAGCAGGTATTATCCCAGTAACTTAGATTACTCAAGATACAATTTGCAAAACACATGAAACTCAAGAAGAAGGAAGACCAAAGTGTGGATACTTTGTTCCTTCTTAGAATAGGGAACAAAATACACATGGAAGGAGTTACAGAGACAAAGTTTGGAGCTGAGATGGAAGGAAGGACCATCCAGAGACTGCCCCGCCTGGGGATCTATCCCATATACAACCACTAAACGCAGACATTATTGCACATGCCAGCAAGATTTTGCTGAAAGGACCCTGATATAGCTGTCTCATATGAGGCTATGCCAGTGCCTGGCAAATACAGAAGTGGATGCTCACAGTCATCTATTGGATGGAACTCAGGGCCCCTAATGGAGGGGCTAGAGAAAGTACCCAAGGAGCTGAAGGGGTCTGCAACCCTACAAGAGGAACAACAATATGAACTAACCAGTACCCCCAGAGCTCCCATCTCTAGCTGCATATGTAGAAGAAGATGGCCTAGTCGGCCATCAGTGGGAGGAGAGGCACTTGGTCTTGTGAAGATCATATGCCCCAGTACAGGGGAATGCCAGGGCCAGGAACTGGGAGTGGGTGGGTTGGGGAGCAGGGCAGGGGGAGGGTATAGGGGACTTTGGGGATAGCATTTGAAATGTAAATGAAGAAAATATCTAATTGAGAAAATGCCTTACAGCTCAATCTCATTGAGGCATTTTCTCAACTGAGGCTTCTTTCCCTGTGATAACTTTAGCATGTGTCAAGTTGACACACAAAACCAGCCAGTACAGATAGTAATTGAATTAAAAGAATACCTTTTCACAATCCCTTTGCATGAGTATTATGGGGAAAGGTTTCTTTCTTAGTACCTACTTATAAATAATAGTTGTCCAATAAAAAGATATAATTGGGAAGTCTCACCACGAGGAATGTTAAACAGTCCTACCTTATGCTAATATTTTGTACAATGACCTTTAGAGATGATTTGTAAACAGTTTTCTAAAGCTATAATTTATCATATGGTTGATATTTTTCTGGATGATTCAGAGGCAGACAATGTGTATCCTAGAAAAAAATGTTTGACGAAGTAAAGAAAATTTTGCCTTGTTGGGGATTATAAATTGTTCCTGAAAAGATACTAAGTGGAGAGTCTATTAATTATCTAGGGTATAAGATAGGTATACAGAAAATTTGACCACAGAAAATACAAATCAGGAGAGATCAATTATAAACTTAATGATTTTCAAAGATTTTGGAGAGATATTAATTGGTTAATGCTCACAAAATGGATTAACTATTCAAGAGCTACATAATTTATTTCAAACCTTACAAGGTGATAAGGACTTAAATAGTCCAAGAAAAGTATCAGCTTGTCTCCGGTAGAAAAGAAATTATAGGATATGCATGTTGAGCATTTGAATCTAAAGCTGGATTGTATTTTAGTTATTTTGCTTCCTACTCATTCTCCCACAGGTATTTTTATGCAGAGGGAAGATAATATCTTAGAATGGGTATTTTTAGCACATAGAGTAAAAATTAAATAACAATGTACAAAAGATTTCTGAATGGATCCTGAAAGGAAAAATGAGACTTTGTCAATTGGCAGGAATAGACTCACAGCAGAAATTATGGGACCTTTTTACTAATGCTGAAATTGCCTGATTATGGGAAGAAAATGGCAAAGAACTTGAAGTAATTTTTTTGGAAAAGTTTAACAACATGTAAGAGTTTCCTAAAATGTAAGAGGCTTCAGTTTATAGAAAGAACTAATTGGATTGCAAGTTTTGCTGAGTATATTAGCCTGGCCTGGCATCTGTGGTTTCTTAGAGTCTATATCTTTCCAGGACCTTCTGTCTTCTTGGATCTGTATTGAGAGGTCAGGTCTTCTTCTAATAGGTCTGCCTTTATATGTTACTTGGTCTTTTTCCAAATTTTTATATTTTTACCTATATACACTTATATGTACATCTATACAATACATTTCTATTCTTTCTTTGTTGAATATATTTTGTATTTTACTTATTATGTTTTGAGGGTAATTTCTTTTCTAGTCCCGTGTATTTGGTGTTTCATATGCTTCCTGTACTTTATAGAGACATCTCTTTTTTTTAGGTTAAGGACATTTTTTTCTATGATTTTGTTAAAAATATTTTCTGCACCTTTGACCTATGTTTCTCCTTCTCCTTCTAATTCCTATTATTCTTAGATTTGTTCTTCTCACAGTGTCCCAGATTTCCTGGATGTTTTGTGCCAGGACTTTTTTTTTTTAAACTTTATTTCTGCAAAGCCAATCAAGAAGTGTTGGAAGGAAAAAGTGTAAAAGTTATCCTCGCATATTTGGGAACTTGAGCAAGCACTTTTAAAAGTTTGAGAAAATGACAGTTGAATCAAAGGCAATACCCAGCAATGTGTGTCTTAAAACAATGATGTCCGTTCTTAAGCAACATTCCTTTTTATCCCCTAATAGCTACAATATGATACAGTACGGAACAGCTCACTTGAAAATGCTAGAATCAGAGGGTAAAGAATGCCAGAAGCCACCCCACTTACATTTCCTAGTATACAATACCTTTTTGGCGCTTGACAAGTCACGCATTCATGTAGCAATACATTCAATAAAAACAACTCATACTTTGGGTTTAAGATCCTTGCCCCTCCAGTTCCGATGCTGTGACATCTGACTCTTCATCATTGTAAATATTTTCAGCCATCTGCCATATCTGCATGATGTTATCTTCAGACACAGAGCAAATGACCCAAGGTTCATTGGGATTCCAGCTGAAGTCAGAAATCTTGGCAGTGTGCCCTCCATGAATAAACAGGAACTCTGGAGGCCCATCTTCTGCATCTTCTGCTGATTGTTCTTCTCCAATTTTACTTAAATCCCACACATTCAGGTGGCGATCAGTACCACTTGAAGCCAGAATAGTTTCATTATGTGGAGACCTGTGGACCTGGAAAATTTCATCCTTATGCGATTCGAAGGTGTGGTGTTTTAGTTTCAGATTACGCAGGTCCCATAAAGCTAGAGTCTTATCTGCAGAGCCAGTTGCCAGAATGAACTCGCTGTAGGGATTGAATGAGAGGCAGTTGACCTCAGCAGTGTGTGCATCCACCAAATGGCTTGGCTTAGAAGTGGTATTGGATCTGGTGTCCCATATCATAAGTTTCTGATCATCAGCAACAGATCCAAACAAGGACTCATGCAGCAGATGCCAGGCCACATCCTCTACAACAGCTGGGTGGCCAGTAAAGATTGGTTTAGCATCCACAGTTTTGCCTTCCTTTGGTCCTGCATTTATATCCCACAGGCAGACAGTATGGTCATCAGATGCACTCAGGAGATGCCCACTCAAATTAGAATTCCAGGAAAGACCATAGCCTTCCTTTTGGTGACCTCTTAATCTAAGATCAGGATTACATTCTCCACTTGGATCTGGTTTTGCAGGGTGTTTTGTATAGTCAAAAACCAAAGCATCAGAAGATGGTGTTTTTGTGGCAATGATGTGAGGATTCTGTGGCATATAACGAGCATGATTTACTTCTCCTTCATGATTAATTTTAATTTCACATTCATTTTTCCCTGTTACAGAACCAAAGCCACCGAATTCTCCCTTGTCACTGTCACAATGGGAAGCATCAAACTGTGCATCATCATTGGGAATATGAACTCGAGCAACCACCAGATGGTTCTGCTCATCAGATGTATGAGTGAGTGCCCAGCAGTAGCCAATGAAGGGCATAATCCTTTCCTTCTGGTTTAGTCCTTCAGGAAGCCACTGAACGGTAAGACTGGGCCACTGAAGAGCATGGGTCATAACCAGGCCATGCAGAAACGGTGTTTTCTTCTTCCAGATTTTATATTCCTCATTGATGGCATGCTCCTCCACAGTATCTTCAAACATCTCTTTACTCGCCATCTTGCGTCGGGTCGTTTCTCCCCTCCACCCCCCACCCCCTTGGACACCTTGGACTTCTCTCTCACTAGTCAAGAGCAGCCCAGCAGGCGCTTCTTGCCTCTCCCAGGTACATCACTCAGTCCTTGCTCCAAAAAGCCTGAGTTCGTTGCCGCTGCAATCGACTCTTGTGCCTCCTCCCTGCTGGTGGGTAGCGAGGTCTGAGCTGCTCTCTTCTCTCTCCCTCTTTTTCCTCTTTTTTTTTTTTTTGGTTTGATGTTTTCTTTGACTGAGGTATCTTCTATTCATTCTTTAGTGTCTGACAGTCTTTCATCTCTTGTATTTTTGGATGAAGTTCTGTTTGAATTTCTAAAATTTTCATTTACAAGTTTCTTTTAGTTTGGGTTCTCTTATTGTTTATCTTATTTTATTATGTTTTTTTCCAAGATAAAATTTCTGTGTGTAACCCTGGCTGTCCTGGAACTTGATCAACCAGGTTGACCTCCAACTCACATTTCAAATTGTGCACCACCATGAACTGTTAGGTTTTCTTTATTGGTTCTATTTCAACTTTCAGGAATTGAACTTTTTTTATTCATTTCTTTAGCGTCTTATTTAGGGTTTCTATTGCTGTGATGAAACATCATGAGCCAAAAGCAAGTTGGAAGAAACAGATTTATTTGGCTTACACTTCCATATTGCTGTTCATTACTGAAGACAGTCAGGACAAAAACTCAAACAGGGTAGGAATCTGGAGGCAGGAGCTGATGCAGAAGTTGTATAGTGGTACTGCTTACTGTCTTGCTTTACATGACTTGCTCACTTAACATAGGTTGGGTCTTCCCCCAGAAAATGTATTACAGCTGGATCTCATGGAGGCATTTCCTCAACTGAGGCTTCTTCCTCTCTGCTGACTCTAGCTTGTGTCAAGTTGATACACAAAACCATCCAGTACATTTAGTATGTGTTTTCATAGATGTATTTAGGGGGCTTATTCTTTTCCCCTTTAAGAATTACTGTTATTCATAAAGGCTATTTTAAGATCTTTGCCTTATGCTTCAGCTGTGTTGCAATTCTCACAGTCTACTATGGTAGGGTTACTGGGCTCTAGTGGAAACATATTGTCTTGGCTGTTACTGGTTATGTTTTTATACCAGTGTCTGTACATCTAGATGGGTTTTGGAAGATTGTTATTCTAGGTCAGCAGTTCTCAAGCGATGGTTGGAGTTGACAGACCCTTTCACAGGGCTCACCTAAGCTCATCAGAAAACATAGATATTTACATTATGAGTCACAACAGTAGCAAAATTAGAGTTATGCCATAGTAATGAAAATAGTTTCATAGTTGGGGGGGTCCCCACAACATGAGGAAATATATTAAAGGGTCACAGCAGTAGGAAGGTTGAAAACCAATGTTCTAGGTGCTGATATCTGGTCTTGTCTTTGTCGTGTGGGTGATTTGTTCTTTGGTTTCTGTTGCCCTATCTCATTCTTAGGAGGGTGTAGTGTCTGTGTGTTTCCTGGGAGGAAGTTCTTTGGGGATTCTGATAGATGTGGTCACTGGAGGTCCCTGGTAAGACATGTTCCTAGGTATTTGGAGCTGAAAATTAGGAAGGTGCATGGATTGGGGGGAAGGAGGAGTCCTCAGGAGTGTGGAAAGCAGAGTGTTCCACTAGTATCTGTTTAGATCCCTGGTAATATGTGTGAGAGTAAAGAGAGGACACAACAGGTAATGTGCTACAGTGGTGAGGATGAGACTGGAAGATTGCATATGGAGGAAAGGAGGGAGAGTGGAAGCTCTGAAGCTCAGGTATCTGCCTCCATGCTTCTCTGTTAGGCTGGGCTGGTGGCTTCCCAGAGAAGGTGTTCTGGAGTTGGGAGCTGGAAAAACAAGATGAGTTGGTGTTAGGTTGGAGAATAAGTGTAATTCTCAAAATGAATCTGTAAGCCCCACCTGCCCAGGAACCAGATACCTTCCTGGAATGCTGGGAATTGCAATACCTGGGAAATAGCAAAGCCTCACGGAAGAGTACAGTGGCAGATATGGTTGTCCTTATAAGCCCCTACAACAAGAGTCTTGAGGGCATTCCAGCTGGGAAATTCTGTGGAAATGGTCCTGACCAAAGTCCATGTCTTAGTCAGCATTTAATAGTTAACAAATACTTGCTTTAAATTTGGTCCAAAATGATAAAAAAAAAAATTCTGGCAACTCTCAGGATTAACATAAGATCAGCTAAATACCCTGGATGACGTCAGAGAGGAGGGGGAGGTGGCAGCAGGTAGTCTGCTACAGAGAATGGGTTGAGAATGGGGGATTACCCTGAGGATAGGAGTGAGGTGAAGATCTACAGTTAGGCTACCTGCTTCCCTGGTTGGATAGGCCTGTGGGTTCCCAGGGAGTATCTGCTAGAGATGGGGGCTGGGATAAAGTACTGAGTATGGGGAAGGAAATTTGGAGGGGAAGATCTGTGTGATCCATGAGTGACAGGCATGGGGAGGTGGGAAGCCATTGCAGGTGGTCTGCTAGGAATGAAGCTAGGGTGTTGGATTTGGAGGAATGGAGACAGAGGTGAAACCCTATGGTTACCCTTCCTGCTTCACTGCCTGCAGTGGGTTTTGTTAGGTTCTCTTTTCCTCAACTGTTAAAGTGTCATTTTGTCTCCCGTTTTCTTTAAGTTTTTTTTTTTTAATGCCTAGCTTAGCTATTCTTTTATTTTATTTTTTAAAAAATATTTTTATTACGTATTTTCCTCATTTACATTTACAATGCTATCCCAAAAGTCCCCCATACCCTCCCCCCGACTCCCCTACCCACCCACTGCCACTTTTTGGCCCTGGCATTCCCCTGTACTGGGGCAT
Organism: Mus caroli; assembly: GCF_978045245.1. Lineage (NCBI taxonomy): Eukaryota > Metazoa > Chordata > Mammalia > Rodentia > Muridae > Mus > Mus caroli. Next base: position 27,985,036 of record NW_028227260.1, read on the forward strand.
ATAAAGTTTGCAAGTCCAATGGGCCTCTCTTTCCAGGGATGGCCGACTAGGCCATCTTTTGATACATATGCAGCTAGAGACAAGAGCTCCGGGGTACTGGTTAGTTCATTATGTTGTTCCCCCTATAGGGTTGCAGATCCCTTTAACTCCTTGGGTACTTTCTCTAGCTTCTCCATTGGGGGCCCTGTGATACATCCAATAGCTGACTGTGAGCATCCACTTCTGTGTTTGCTAGGCCCCGGCATAGTCTCACAAGAGACAGCTTTATCTGGGTCCTTTCAGCAAAATCTTGCTAGTGTATGCAATGGTGTCAGCGTTTGGAAGCTGATTATGGGATGGATCCCTGGATATGGCAGTCTCTAGATGGTCCATCCTTTCGTCTCACCTCCAAACTTTGTCTCTGTAACTCCTTCCATGGGTGTTTTGTTCCCAATTCTAAGAAGGGGCACAGTGTCCACACTTTGGTCTTCATTCTTCTTGAGTTTCATGCATTTACCGAATTGTATCTTATATCTTGGGTATCCTAAGTTTCTGGGCTAATATCCACTTATCAGTGAGTACATATTGTGTGAGTTCCTTTGTGATTGGGTTACCTCACTCAGGATGATGCCCTCCAGGTCCATCCATTTGCCTAGAAATTTCATAAATTTATTCTTTTTAATAGCTGAGTAGTACTCCATTGTGTAAATGTACCACATTTTCTGTATCCATTCCTCTGTTGAGGGGCATCTGGGTTCTTTCCAGCTTCTGGCTATTATAAATAAGGCTGCTATGAACATAGTGGAGCATGTGTCCTTCTTACCGGTTGGGACATCTTCTGGATATATGCCCAGGAGAGGTATTGTGGGATCCTCCAGTAGTACTATGTCCAATTTTCTGAGGAACTGCCAGACTGATTTCCAAAGTGGTTGTACAAGGTTGCAATCCCACCAACAATGGAGGAGTGTTCCTCTTTCTCCACATCCTCTGCTGTGACCTGAATTTTTGATCTTAGCCATTCTGACTGGTGTGAGGTGGAATCTCAGGGTTGTTTTGATTTGCATTTCCCTGATGATTAAGGATGTTGAACATTTTCTCAGGTACTTCTCTGCCATTTGGTATTCCTCAGGTGAGAATTCTTTGTTCAGTTCTAAGCCCCATTTTTTAATGGGGTTATTTGATTTTCTGGAGTCCACCTTCTTTAGTTCTTTATATATATTGGATATTAGTCCCCTATCTGATTTAGGATAGGTAAAGATCCTTTCCCAATCTGTTGGTGGTCTTTTGTCTTATTGACGGTGTCTTTTGCCTTGCAGAAGCTTTGCAACTTTATGTGGTCGCATTTATCAATTCTCGATCTTACAGCACAAGCCATTGCTGTTCTATAGGAAGTGAAAGATCTGTATGATAAGAACTTCAAGTCTCCGAAGAAAGAAATTAAAGAAGATCTCAGACGATGGAAAGATCTCCCATGCTCATGGATTGGCAGGATCAATATAGTAAAAATGGCTACCTTGCCAAAAGCAATCTACAGATTCAGTGCAATCCCCATCAAAATTCCAACTCAATTCTTCAATGAATTAGAAAGGGCAATCTGCAAATTCATCTGGAATAACAAAAAACCTAGGATAGCAAAAACTCTTCTCAAGAATAAAAGAACCTCTGGTGGAATCACCATGCCTGACCTAAAGCTGTACTACAGAGCAATTGTGATAAAAACTGCATGGTACTGGTATAGCGACAGACAAGTAGACCAATGGAACAGAATTGAAGACCCAGAAATGAACCCACACACCTATGGTCACTTGATCTTTGACAAGGGAGCTAAAACCATCCAGTGGAAGAAAGACAGCATTTTCAACAAATGATGCTGGCACAACTGGCAGTTATCATGTAGAAGAATGCTAATTGATCCATTTCTATCTCCTTGTACTAAGGTCAAATCTAAGTGGATCAAGGAACTTCACATAAAACCAGAGACACTGAAACTTATAGAGGAGAAAGTAGGGAAAAGCCTTGAAGATATGGGCACAGGGGAAAAATTCTTTAAGTTTTTATTGAAGAACAAAACCTTTCTTATTATGTGTTTTCATTTTTCCCATTGTAACTATTTTCCTCTTTTCTTTGACTAACTTATCAAAAGTTTACTTCCGGTATATTCTGTGCTGTACTGCTTAGGTTTTTAAAGGGGTTCCTTTTGTATGTCTTTTGTCAGTCTTAGAAAAATTCTGCTCAGCATTTCTTCACATATTATTTCTGACTACTGATGATTACTTTTGATCCTTATCATATGCACTTTTCAAATGTCTGATGAAGATTTACATGTTTCTGTTTCAAAAATGCCCATTCAGATTTTTATCTGATACTAAAATTGCATCACTTAGAAGTATTTTTCTGAATTGTTTGAGTTCCTTATGAAATCCTGTGTATTAATTCCTTGTCATATGTATACACGGCAAAAATTTTCTGTCATTACATGTTTATCTATGTGTTGTTCTATTTCTTTTTCTGTGAAGAGAGTTTTTAGTTTGATTTAATAAATAGTGTTTGTTAATTTTCACTTTTGTTGGTTGTGCTTTTGAAATATTTTCTCTTGGTTTCATGTATTCTCATCTTACATTTAAATATTCATTTCATTTTAATTATATAAATATATAAATACATTTATATTAATATAAATTTTGTAAATTTATTCATAAATTTGTAATTTTATAGTAAATATTTCATTTCATTTTAGATGAGTTGACTTTGTAACTACTTAGATATAAGAGGTATAATTTTGTTATTCCCATATGTAGATACCCAATTTTCCTAGCATTATTTATTGGAATTGTGTCTTTCCTCATTGTGTGGTCTTGGTTCCTTTGTTAAATATAATTTGGCTATAAAAGTATGTGGTTATTTCTGGAATTCTTATTCTTCTCACTTGGTCTATTATTTATTTAGATTCATGTGCTTATCTCAATGCCATGATCGTTTAATTACTAAAGACTTGTAGCATATTTCATATGTGAAATATCTGGCTTTGTTCTCTTTGCTAAATATTACTTTGGCTGTCAGGGTGTTCTGTGATTCTGTGTGGATTTCAGGATTTGTTTTATTTTCTGTGAAAAGGACACTGATATTTTGATAAGATTATATTGAATCTATAGGCTGCCTGGGGTAATCTGGACATTTTAATAATGAATTCCAATCTATGAACATAGAGTATCTTTTCATTTGTATCATTTATTTTGTTTACATCATTTTTCTTCAATATTTTTAACCTTTCTCTCTGTGTATACGTGTGTATGGTTCTGTGTACTTATGTGAACATAAAGTAGAGGTCAGAAGTCAGTGTCAGGCTCAGTGTCTCACTAAAGCTGGAGCTCATAGGTTCAGTTACAGTTAGAGTGGCTGGCCGGCCTACCTCAGGGATGCTCTAATGTCTGCCTCCTCAGTGGTATCATTATAGGCAAGCATCACTGCTCCCAGTTTATATATGAGTGCCAGGATTTGGTCACAAATCCCCATGATTTCATGACAAGCACTTTACCTCCTATAGATATTATTTACCTCTTTTTATTCATAAATATCTTATGGTAATTATAGATGTTATTGTGATTCTTTTCCTTTCACGTTTATTAGTGTATAGAAATGATACGGGTTTTGTATGTTGGTGTTTCACTCTTCAGCATTACCATATTTGATTTTGCTTGTTTGTTTTTACAGTATTTGGTGAAGTTGTATGCATTGTTTTAATACTGAAAATTACATTATCTGTGACTTTCTTCCTTTCATCTTGGATATTTATTTTTTTATTTCTCTTTCCTAATTGAATTGGCAAGCGCTTTCAGTAGAACATTGTGTAAAAGTGGTGAGAGAAGGAGGTCTTCCTCTAACTATTGTGGATGCCAAGAAGTACTTGCTGACAGGAGACTAATGTCTCCTGAGAGGCTCTGCCAGAGCCTGGCAAATACAGACGCGGATGCTTGCAGCCAACCATTGGACTGAGCACAGGGACCCCAATGGAGGAGATAGGGGAAAGACGAAGGAGCTGAAGAGGTTTGCAGCCCCAAAGCAAAAACAACAATATTAACCAACCAGACCCCCAGAGCTCCCAGGGACTAAACCACCACCAAAGAGTACACATGGAGGGACCCATGACTCCAGGGGCATATGTAGCAGAGAATGGCCTTCTCTGGCATCAATGGGAGGGGAGGTTCTGTGGAGGCTCAGTGCCCCAGCATAGAGGAATGTTAGGGGGATGAGGGGGGGTGGGTGGGTGAGTGGGGGAGCACCCTCATAGAAGCAGGGGAGAGGGAGAGGGGAAAGGGATAGGTGGGTTAGGGAGGGGAAATAGCGAAGCAAGAGAACATTTGAAATGTAAATAAATAAAATAACCAAATAAAACTTTTTTTAAAAAGGAACAGTACAACATATTGGTAAACCTTGGACTTTATATTGGATGAAACATAATTCTCTTTAGTTTATAACTTCATCTGTTTCTCAGCCTTGGATTTTTATTTGATTTTTTTCTTACATTATGGTTTTCTGGTGAAATCCACTGTGTCATCTTTTATTTTCTTAAATGTTTATAGTCCTTGCTATTTAGCTGCAATAACTGGGTCATCATAAGTCTTTTTATATTTTCTGTAAGTTTTCTTATTGGTGTTATTCTTCATATGTCTGTTATTGTTTTTTAAAATGACTTTGTGCATTTGTGCTTGAAAAAGTGTACAGACTCTTGATGACCTTGTGTCCTTCTGAACATGACCCATAGTTTTCCACCAAGAGGCAGAAATAAAAATTACTTGAACGAATGCAACCATTGGGCTAAGACTGGAGGCTAGATCACATTATTTGCTGGCTCTCTTTATGTCTAATCTAGCACATTCGTGAGATCAAGAGGTACACAACCTGAGATGCAGGGACTGGGGTTTGCCAGAGTCAGTGTTTTTCAAGAAGGTCCTTGTTAGTTTTATGATGCACTTGCAAAAGCCACACTACTTATTAAAGCCACTTTCTTCATATTTCTTTCTGGTCTTTTGCCCTTTGCAACATGACCAGAAACTTACTGAATACTGGTGGTTGCACTTAATGGCAGCTCCATTTTTTTTATGTTACCTCCTCCTCAGAATCAAGGCAGCTCGAACCTTAGCAGGGCTAGGCTGCTATGAACATGGTGGAGCAAGATATAAGATACAATTTGCGAAACACATGAAACTCAAGAAGAACGAAGACTGAAGTGTGGACACTTTGCCCCTTATTAGAATTGGGAACAAAACACCCATGGAAGGAGTTACAGAGACAAAGTTTGGAGCTGAGAAGAAAGGATGAACCATCTAGAGACTGCCATATCCGGGGATCCATCCCATAATCAGCTTCCAAACACTGACACCATTGCATACATTAGCAAGATTTTGCTGAAAGGACCCAGATATACCTGTCTCTGGTGAAACCAACCAAAAAAAGCCCAGGACCAGATGTGTTTAGTGCAGAGTTCTATGAGACCTTCAAAGAAGACCTAATTCCAGTTCTTCACAAACTATCCCACAAAATAGAAGCAGAAGGTACTCTACCCAATTCATTCTATGAAGCCACAATTACTCTGATACCTAAACCACAGAAAGACCTAACAAAGATAGAGAACTTCAAACCAATTTCCCTTATGAATATCGATGCAAAAATACTCAACAAAATTCTCGCTAACTGAATCCAAGAACACATCAAAACAATCTTCCACCCTGACCAAGTAGGTTTCATTCCAGGGATGCAGGATTGGTTTAATATACGGAAATCCATTAACGTAATCCACTATATAAACAAACTCAAAGACGAAAACCACATGATCATCTCCTTAGATGCGGAGAAATCACTTGACAAAATCCAACATCCATTCATGATAAAAGTCTTGGAAAGATCAGGAATTCGAGGCCCATACCTAAACATGATAAAAGCAATCTACAGCAAACCAGTAGCTAACATCAAGTAAATGGTGAGAATCTTGATGCAATCCTACTAAAATCAGGGACTAGACAAGGCTGCCCATTTTCTCCCTACCTATTCAATATTGTACTTGAAGTCCTAGCCAGAGCAATTCGACAACAAAAGGAGATCAAGGGGATACAAACGGGAAAGGAAGAAGTCAACATATCACTCTTTGCAGATGATATGATAGTATATATAAAGTGACCCTAAAAATTCCACCAGAGAACCGCCAAACCAGATAAACAGCTTCAGTGAAGTAGCTGGATATAAAATTAACTCAATTAAGACAATGGCCTTTCTTGTGAAGTAGCTGGATATAAAATTAACTCAATTAAGACAATGGCCTTTCTCTACACAAGGGATAAACAGGCTGAGAAAGAAATTAGGGAGGCAACACCCTTCACAATAGTCACAAATAATTAAAAAATACCTTGGCATGACTCTAACTAAGGAAGTAAAGATCTGTATGATAAGAACTTCAAGTCTCTGAAGAAAGAAATTGAAGAAGATTTCAGAAGATGGAAAGATCTCCCATGCTCATGGATTGGCATGATCAATATAGTAAAAATGGCTATCTTGCCAAAAGCAATCTACAGATTCAATGCAATCCCCATCAAAATTCCAACTCAATTCTTCAAAGAATTAGAAAAGGCAATTTGTAAATTCATCTGGAATAACAAAAAAACCTAGGATAGCAAAAACTCTTCTCAAGGATAAAAGAACCTCTGGTGGAATCACCATGCCTGACCCAAAGCTGTACTATAGAGCAATTGTGATAAAAACTGCATGGTGCTGGTATAGCAACCGACAATAGACCAATGGAATAGAATTGAAGACCCTGAGATGAACCCACACACCTATGGTCACTTGATCTTTGACAAGAGAGCTAAAACCATCCAGTGGAAAAAAGACAGCATTTTCAACAAATGGTGCTGACACAACTGGAGGTTATCATGCAGAAGAATGGGAATTGATCCATTCCTATCTCCTTGTACTAAGGTCAAATTTAAGTGGATCAAGGAATCCCACATAAAACCAGAGACAGTGAAACTTATAGAGGAGAAAGTGAGGAAAAGCCTTGAAGATATGGGCACAGGGGAAAAATTCCTGAATAGAGCAGCAATGGCTTGTGCTGTAAGATTGAGAATTGACAAATGGGACCTCATAAAATTGCAAAGCTTCGGTAAGGCAAGAAGACACTGTCAATAAGACAAAAAGGCCACCAACAGATTGGGAAAGGATCTTTACTTATCCTAAATCAGATAGGGGAGTAATATCCAATTTATATAAAGAACTCAAAAAGCGAGACTCCAGAAAATTAAATAACCCCATTAAAAATGGGGCTCAGAACTAAACAAAGAATTCTCAACTGGGGAACACTGAATGGCTGAGAAACACCTGAAAAAATGTTCAGCATCCTTAATCATCAGGGACATGCAAATCAAAATAACCCTGAGATTCCACCTCACACCAGTCAGAATGGCTAAGATCAAAAATTCAGGTGACAGCAGATGCTGGCAAGGATGTGGAGAAAGAGGAACACTCCTCCATTGTTGGTGGGATTGCAAGCTTGTACAACCACTCTGGAAATTAGTCTGGCGGTTCCTCAGAAAATTGGACATATTACTACCAGAGGATCCAGCAATACCTCTCCTGGGCATATATCCAGAAGATGTTCCACTGTTAAGAAGGACACATGCTCCACTATGTTCATAGCAGCCTTATTTATAATAGCCAGAAGCTGGAAAGAACCCAGATGCCCCTCAACAGAGGAATGGATACAGAAAATGTGGTACATTTACACAATGGAGTACTACTCAGCTATTAAAAACAATGAATTTATGAAATTCCTATGCAAATGGATGGACTTGGAGGTCATCATCCTGAGTGAGGTAACCCAATCCCAAAAGAACTCACATGATATGTACTCACTGATAAGTGGCTATTAGCCCAGAAACTTAGAATACCCAAGATACAATTTGCAAAACATATGAAACTCAAGAATATGGAAGAACAAAGTGTGGACACTGTGCCCCTTCTTAGAATTGGGAACAAAACACCCATGGAAGGAGTTACAGAGACAAAGTTTGGAGGTGAGACGAAAGGGTGGACCATCTAGAGACTGCCATATCCAGGGATCCATCCCATAATCAGCTTCCAAACGCTGACACCATTGCATACACTAGCAAGATTTTGCTGAAAGGACCCAGATATAGCTGTCTCTTGTGAGACTATGCCAGGGCCTAGCAAACACAGAAGTGGATGCTCACAGTCAGCTATTCGATGGATCACAGGGCCCCCAATGGAGGAGCTAGAGAAAGTACCCAAGGAGCTAAAGGGGTCTGCAACCGTATAGGTGAAACAACAATATGAACTAACCAGTACCTCCCAGTGCTCCTGTCTCTAGCTGCATATGAATCAGAAGATGGCCTAGTCGGCCATCACTGCAAAGAGAGGCCCATTGGTCTTGCAAACTTTATATGCCACAGTACAGGGGAATGCCAGGGCCAAGAAGTGGGAGTGGGTGGGTAGGGAAGTGGGGGGGGGTATGGGGGATTTTTGGGATACCATTGGAAATGTAAATGAAGAACATACCTAATAAATAAAAAAATGGAAAAAAATCCTTACAACACATATGCTATGACATATAACTGATCTTCATGCACATTGATGTGGTAATTTCGCTTTTTGAATCTATCCTAAAGTAAGCATTGTACCATATTGTAAATAGGGTTATATTTAAAGATTTCACATTGCAGCATCATCTATAATGAGATAACTGGAGTCAATGTACATTTATAATCCTAGAACATAGCTGACCTCACTTTAGACGAGACACAATGAAATATTCTGCAGCCATAATAGTAACGTGTAAGTTAAATGATTATATTAACTAGAGGCTTTCGTTTTCAAATATCATCGGTACAGTGCCTCATACCTATAATTTCTAAAGGGCCTACAAAAGAATTTGAAGCCTGACTAAAGTTCTTGAACGTATTGCCTCAACACATCCAGATTATTCTGAAATCCAAGTCAATAAATGGTAAGTAAATGTCCAATCATACAATGCATTGGTTTTATGAATGCTTATAGTTTAATTCAGAAAAACCCAGTAGTTTGTTGAAGTGTATGCTTGGATATTAAGTTTATAAGAACTCCTGTGTATATATAATGTCTACTAAGAAGTATGTATATGACTATTTGCCCAAATAGAGGCCCGAGTATCACATGCATGCCTGCTTCCTGAGGAGAAGCTAGATCTCCTGGAATTGGAGTTACAGATGGTTGTAAGCTGCCACATGGATGCTGGGAACAGAAACCCAGCCCTCTGCAAGAACAGCCAATGCTCTTTAATGGCTGAACTATCTCTCCAAGTCTCTATATTAATTTTCAAAAGTATATTTACCTATATATGACAATGCATGTGGGAGAAGACATGGGGCAGGGCAAAGGTTCAGAGGGCCTACCATAGACTTAAAAGGCCTTGGTTGGTAAGAAACAGTATTATGCAGCTCCTGCTGCATACAAGAGTCATCATCTTTCCTCCCCACGAGCAAACTCAGGATTTAAGGAACTTCCACATCTAATTCCAGTGTAGAAAGTTAGGAAAAGTGAAACTTTTATTTGAAGAGAGATCCAGTTTGACATGGAGTCAACCTGTGATTTTAATGATAACATGTGTCATAATATCATATTTTGAAGATAAACTGCATCAGGCATAATGGTGCCTGCTTTTAATCCTAGCAATTAGGAGTAAGATTAGGCGCGTCTGTGAGTTTGAAACCACCCTGGTATAAAATATAAACTCAGTAGTGCCTCTAATGACAGATCTTGGGAGGCAGAGGCACAATGATTGCCACAAGTTTGGGCCAGTCTGCTGTGTAAAGTGTAACATTTTCTCAAAAAACGGAAATGCTAACACAAATAGGACATTTAATATAAAGAAAATATTTTAATGATTTTTACTGTTGTCCATCACAAAATGTTTTCAGCATCCTTAGAGAAATTTTGTAGCCATAATGATGTAATAGTGACATCGTGTGGCTATGTGCTGTCATTGCAGCGCTGGTTTTAATTTCAGTTGCGAAGTTGACCACTAGAGGTGAGCACTGAGCTCTATTCTGGGCATGTATTCTGGACTATGATAGCAGGAACAATCTTCCACCTGTCCTGTTAAAACAGCAGCAAAACAAACCCACTGCTGATGTCATAGATAAATACATGTGTGCACAAAATAATATATGCATGAAAGTTACTTTCCATTCCCCACCCCGTGCAGTCTGAAGAAATACAGCAAACTTATTAAGTTCTAGATTCTCAAACCACACTCTGTGTATTATACTTATGACCCCATCATTTACTAACCGTGTAATATTATTCAAGCTACGTAACCTAAATAGAATTACTCATTTATATATATGTATAATGAGGTTAGGAATTGTCCCTGTGTCTTAGGGATGCTCTGAAAAGTAAATGAAATAATACATTTGCAGTGCCACTTGTGAGGATGTGCAAAATAATTGGTAATTACATTGCACTGGATCCCAGACTATTCTCTCTCTCTCTCTCTCTCTCTCTCTCTCTCTCTCTCTCTCTCACACACACACACACACACACACACACACACACACATTTGTTTTTTGTTTTGTTTTCTCTATGCAGCCCTGGCTGTCCTGGAACTCACTTTGTAGACCAGGCTGGCTTCAAACTCAGATTCCCTTGCTTCTGCCTCCCAAGTGCCACCACACTTGGCTGAGACTTTTTTTTTTTAATAATAATAATAATAAGTGTTAATGTGCCTCCTGTTGAGCACAATAAACATGCTAAGTGTGATAAATGCAAAAGGGCCTTTGCTAGTACCACTGAAAGAACTAAAGAGATTTCAGTGATGGGGCTCAGCAGTTAAGACACTGGCTGCTCTTCCAGTGGACCTAGGTTCAATTCCTAACACTCACATGACAGCTCATGACCATTTATAACTCCAGCCTCAGGGAATCTGATGCCCTCTTCTGGCCTCCATGGGTATTGCACGCGTGTTGTGCACAGACACATATGTAGACAAAATTCCCATACACATAAAAATATCAAATGATTGTTCAAAAACATTTTAAGAAAGAAATTTCAGTGGGATGGGTCACATGAAACAATTTTTAAAGGTTGAAAGTTGCCAATAAGTGCCCTCATTGGAGATGGGGGGCTGTGGAAATGTGTGGTGTCTAACATCTTGCCTGGTAGCTTTCCTCTTAATTCATACTTGTTTTTCCCTAACATGGTCCCCAGGTTCGTACACCATTTCCTGACCTGATGAAAGAACTTATCCAAGGCTTCATTCTGAATGATTAACCACGGGTTTGTCATTGTGGATCTATTTTTATTGCCTACACTCCAACTTTCACCCTAGTCATGAAAGGACTATGAGAGTTGTGGGCTAATGCTATGCAAAGCCTTTACCACTTTTCCATGAAGTCTTCTGTAGTGTTTAGTAGGAAAAAAATCATTAAATGGAAAGAGACTATGTTTTCTTTTGTTTGCAGTCATAATTACAAAGGAAGACAGGGGACCAGCTAGATGGCTCAGCAGATAAAGGAACTTCCCAAGCAAGCCTAGAAGCCTGGAGTTCAATCACTTGAATTTATCTAACAGGTGAACGAAAGAATGGTCTGTCTCTGTAGGCACTCAAGGGGAATACTTGTGCCCAGGACCTCTCTTTGTACATACCCAAGAGAAAAAAAAATACTACTTCCACATAGTGTTTTGTTTTGTTTTGTTTTGTTTTGTTTTGTTTCAGAAACAGGGTCTCTCTGTATAGCCTTAGCTGTCTCCGAAACTCACTCTGTAGACCAGGCTGGCCTCAAACTCAGAGATCCACCTGCCTCTGCCTCCTGAGTGCTGAGATTAAATGTGTGAGCCTCTAATGCCCTCTCTGCCCACCTGAAATTTTATATGAAATTACAGCTTCAGAGATGGCTTAGTTTATAAAATGTTTGCTGTGCAAGCAATTACACCTGATTTTATTTCCTAGGACACCCATAAAAAATGTGGAGCAGTGTAGCATGCTCCTGAGATCCCAGTCATGGTGAGACAGGAACAAGAGCATCCTCTGGGCTTGCTGGCTACCACTTTGGCCAAAGTCTGCTTCAGTGAAAAGCCCTGTATCAAAAATAAAAAAATAAAATGGATAGCGATTGAAGAAGACACCGAACTTCTTGTCTCTGCATATATGCACACACATCCCCACATATACCCACAAAGGCATGGGAAGACAGGGAGAATTCAGAGTGATTTTTTACTCAAGCATAGAATTGCCTTGTAGGGAAAGTGAAAATTGTCCTGGGATGAAAGAATGGTAATAATTGTACAATCTCGTGGATATATTAAAAACCTCTAAATCATACGTGTCAGGGAAGTAAATATGATAGGTGAATTATAACAAAATTAAGCTATTGTAAAATGGTTGTCATGTAGTAACCTTTACTTAATACAAATCATTTTTATTCTTTGATACCTCATCTCTTAAACTCTGGATTCCAGAATAGAGCCCTGACCGAATGGTAGGCAGGCATCTAGGGGGAGGGATGATGGGAAAAGCACAGATCTGAAGTCTAAGTGGGAGGGTGGGAAGACTGGAGTGCAGGGAACTTAGAAACCCTTCTTTGCAAGGAAAGGAAGTGAAGGTCCTTAAGGGGAGGGGGCTCTAAGAGGGAGAGGAATTTCATCTCCTTTGAATTTTTCAGGTCTTAGCCTGGATCATCACTCATATCTCAGAGCAGAATCACCACGGCTGATGAATGTTCTGGCATTTAGAGCGCTCCTGGAGAAAGGGAGCTTAGGCAGGGGGTGGGGGGAATGGAGGAACACACAAGCAAAAAATCCAAGGCTGCCTGAGCCTCGCTGGAAAGGTAGAAGAAGGCAGTCGTCTCTGGAGGGTGTGTATGTCTAGAGGATTCAAATTGTTAATCTCTGGGTCAATGCATTTAGGTCAGCTCTCACTCGGCTACAGGTGGGATCAATTTAAAGGATTACAAGTGTCACTCTAAATCCTAATCCAGGTCTTGGTGTGGATACTGCAGTGATTTTCTAAAGGTTTACAATGCCTCACAATTATTTACTCTTTCAGTGGATTTTGTCAACAGACTGGAGTCCTTGGCAGGATTATGACAGCCCAGAAGATATGCAGAAATGAGTACATTGGAGTAGCTGTGCCTGAGATCTGTGTGTGCAGGCTGTCCACTGGAGATGTTTGAATAGTGATTTACATGGTAAGTAGCTGATAACTCTTGTTTATGGGAAAGCTTATGATGGGGAGACGGGTGAGAAAAATCAGCCCACTCGTGAGCTCAGACACTACCTGAGATGTGTTACATTTACTGAAATATGTGGTGAAAAGAAGAAAGGAAAGAAAACAAAGGGAGGGGAGGAAGAGAGGAGAGAAGGAGGGAGAGGGAGGGAGAGAGGGAAGGAGGGAGGGGGCTAGCTAGTTCAAGACACGGTTAAATCAAGATTTGGATTTAAAAACTCTCTGCCAAGCTTTCGTTTACTTTCTCCCATGGCTCTTTTATTTCTTAGCCAAGCTGTTAACTTGATTCAGGCTGAAACTGCAAAGATCAATCTTCCAGAGAAGTCCCCAGCTTGACAAGCTCAGATAAGGAGCCATTCTCCCTCAGTTCTATCCGTCCTAGCTTTTCTTTGTGGATGTTTAGAGAACAGTGTCTGCCCTGTGAAGCCAGGCCACCCAGAAGGTTGGGAAAGCTACCTGAAAGGAAATGGTGTGTCCCTATGTGTTGAGCACTGTCCAAGGAAGCAGGACCCTGGTGCAGGCCTTCATAGCTGAGTTACTTAAACAATAACCACAGAACTTTGGGTCAGTAGTGTTCTAGTTCCAAAATGTCATAACTTCAGATTTGAGTTTGGTTGTGTCTAGGCTTCCCATTAACCCCAGGGAACCCTACAGCAGGCTTGCTTTGCAGGCAACAGGCAAAGGCCTCTTATATAAGAGTGTTAGACTTTGTCTTTAAATCAAAACCAACATGTGAAGGCATTCTTTATTCCTTCTTCCTCCCTCTTCTTATCTCCACTTCCCCATCCTTCCTTTGGTTCCTCTGTTCATTCCCTTTTTTAAAGAATAAGTTTTCCTCCTGTAAAGTCTTGAGTTGGGGAAACAAGATGCACTACTATAACAACATAGAAAATTCTGTTTCTTCAGGGAGACCTAGCAGCATTCGGGCTGAGTACATGGCATATATACCAGAAAGAGTGTGAGGAGGGCAGATCTTCAGCTTGGTGGAGCATTAACTTGGCAGTTAATGAAGAAAAAGAGCTGTAGCAACGGGGAGGATGGGCAAGGGGCACTTTCAGACCCATGGCTAGAGGAAGAGCCTGTGTTCTAAGTGCATGCAAACTTGAAAAATGCTTCAAGAATACCAACCTTTTTAGAATTTGAGACGGGGCAGGCATTAGGAAGACTGACCTGGATTATATCACTAGAATGCCAGGCTTAGACTAGAGAGGACAGCTGAAGACTTTGATCTACAAGCTCTAATTTCCCTGTTTAAAATGTGGATGCTCTTCATGTATCTGCAGTGTATTACAAATGAATACTGATAGTGTTGGCATGAGCATGGCTCTATCACTATTTCAAACACTGCTCCATTGAGAAGGGTAGGAGAAGCCATCACATCTGCATGCAGATTATTTAAAGATAGTTTTCTCCAGGGTTGCTTTTCTCTATATTAATGGAGAGGCCAGAGAGAACTAAGAAAAAAAATGAGGGCAAACTTCACCTTGTAGATCATTTTACAAAGGTGGATCCTGACCAAGATCTAAATTAGGGCCTTTTTCAAGGACATCTCATTACTGCTCTTTTCTCCTCTTTGCTAACTGTTCTACAAATATTTATTGAGCATTTACTAAGCCCCAGGCACAGTGCTAGGTGCTCGGGTTCTAAACGTGTGTGTAGGAACAATAATGGTAAGTGGTGGCTTTAGGAATCCAGGCTGTCAGCATAGTATAACTCACACTGAAGGAGAAAGTAGGCTTCACATATTAGAGTTTCTACCAAGGATTACAAATCAAAACTTAGAAACTGGATCTGCAGGTTTGCACTCAGTAGAAAACAGTTGGGTAGGAAACATGAGGAAGAAGCCTTTTAGAGAAGGAAGGCCTTTTGTAGGGGGATGGTGACTGGTCGAGCAAGCACTTTAACGATGATGGGTGGTGTGCTTTGGAATCACTGTCTGGAAGAAGCAGAGAAGCCAGCATCAGTATGTGCCAAAGAAGAAAGATAATTAAAGACCCCGAAGTCCAGTTTAGCGAGGAGAGGGGAACAATTTGTTGACAGTCGCACGGTATGGAATCACTGGCAGAGCTGGATCCAGAGACCTGGCCTCGTGATTGCCAGCATGACCCACTTGGCAAGCAGCAAAGGAGAACCAGGGTAATGAAAAGACTGCTGTGTGCTTAGCATGGTAACGTATTCAGCCAGCTCTCTTCAAAGGATTACATTCTATTTAACCACATTTTGCAGATGAAGAAACGGAACAGTGAGAGATGTGCTTCCAAGACGTCCATACCTGAACACCTAGGCAGGATTGCTATATAATACTAGTGACCCCCACTTCCACCCTGGCAGCACTCTGCTTCAAATCTGGTTGTTTCACGAAGAGGATTAAACCTAAATCACAGATTTCTTCCATTTAGATGGTTATTTTTTTTCCCAATTCGCCTTGTTTCTCTACCCCTTGGTCTAATTTATTCTTTCACGGGGGATGGGAGAACTAAGGAAGTCTTAAACCACAAATGAATCAATAAAAACGCAATTTGAGTAGAAGAGAAGGTATAATGTGGTGATCTCAATTATTTCATAGATTAGGGGATATCTGTAAGCCTTCTCTCCGAGTGCTTAATCAACTGGGGTATAAACCCTCAGTCTACCATGGTGTACCCACAGACAAAGTTGTTCATTCGCAGTACTCTTTCCTTAGCTATAATTGATTATGACAGCAGGCGCCTCTAAGAGCTCAAATGAAGTCTTTAAATTAAGTTGTTATTAAAATAAGATAATACATGCAAAGGGTATAGCCAATTGTTTCTCACATACTCAGAACTCAGTAAATGTTAGCCTTTATTATTATTCAGGGTGCTGATTTCTAATTTAAATATACAGGTTATGGAAAAGAACTCATCAGACTGGTGTATTTGGATTAAAAGAACCAATTGTCTTGGTAGTCCACTTTGTGTTGCTATGACAACATATTTGAGGTTGAGTACTTTGTAAAGAGAGATGTTTATTAAGCTCACAGCTTTGATATCAGGAAATTCAAGATCTGGCAGCTGCATGTGCTATGGGCTTCATGGTAACACTGTAATATTTCAGGTGACATTGAGTGATGGGAGAGCAGATAAGAGGTCACATCATAAAGCACTAGGGAGAGGTGCCAGACTCACTTTATGAGAATGCTCTCCTTTTCTGAAGAACTCATCCATCCCGGTGTGAACACCAAGTCCCTCCAAAACCCATCAATCCTTCCTAAAGGTCCATTCACCTCTTACAAGTTCCACCACAACACTGGTGGTATATCAGTGAGGACGCCTCACCCTGAATTTCGTGATGCACAAGCTCCTTATGAGTAACAGCAGCTTCCTTGCCTTGTTGCTGTGAATGAGGGTCAGTTCACCCCACGGAATTGCTCTCATTGTTGTCCACTTCTGGCGGTTGAAACAGCGAGGACCTGTAAGCTAAGAGGTAGATAATTCAATATCTTGGACACAAAACATACTTGAAGCAGGAGCGCCTCCTGGAAACTGGAAAACCTTGGAATGGGAAGAAGGTGGGAAGAGCAGCACAGGGCTGTTTATCAGATCTCAGTTTGTAGGTTGTGTCTTCCCTGAATGCTTCTACCGCAGCACACAGATCAGATGGGAGATGTTTTGTTTTGTTTTTTAATGAAAGAGAGATTAAACCATATTATCTTCCAGGGCCTAACAATGAATCTGAGATCTTCAGACATATCCCAGAAGCACCTTTTCTCTATGCCTAAAGCAGTTAGGAGCTTCTCTTTCTAACGCTCACACCTGTGTCTTCTCTTGAGCTTCCTAATTTCCCAAGTTGCCTCCACTGTCCTTTAACCCAACTGAGGTATGAATGTTGGCCACGCTAATTTGGTAGCTCTTAAAGATCTACCAGGTGTGCCCCAATTAAGGTTTCTCACAACATTAGGTGTTGGAGCCAGGATAACATCCAGCAGGGCTACCATAAGCAAAATGATTACAGTTAATAATAATAAAAAAATAGTTTGGCCTCATCAGTGCACAGCTATGGTGATTATCTCCAGAGGAGATCCACGGCATTATTTTGACATTTGGTTCAAGCTAAGTGTTTACTAATGATTTTCCTCATCATCTCTCTTGAGCAATTAATGGTTTTGAATGTATATAGTTTTTAAATTAATTTTCTTTTCAGGGTCTCAGTCTGTACACTGGGCTATCTGAATTTACTTCAGTCTTTTTAACTTAGCTTCCTAAATGCTGTGATTACAGTAACAAGCAATTAAGAGCAATTAATTTGAGGTACTGAGGGTATTCCTGACCTGGGATCAACTTGACTGTGTTGTTTCTTATTTCATGAACATTCGTCTGATTCTCTTTGCTGGGCATTTGGCTTCAGGAAGTCCTAGTCAAGCGTGACCTCTTCTCCATACAGATGCCCTTGTTGTGGCTTATTTCCTTTGAAATTCTGTAAGTGCAGAGAAATCAGTAGGTTCAGTGTACTCATCCATCCAGAAACAGAAAGATTAGAATAAGAGTAATACTTTCTCTCAAAGTTAGGAACATGTGTGCAATGAACTCAACCTGGGAGGGTTACCTAAGCTAGCACACAATGGGAAACATTTCAATTGGCTCCTGATGGGAGCATTCATCAAAAGAGCATGGAAAGAGACAATGGAAGAGAGAAGAGGGAATTCCACACAGAAGTCATGGGATTTCCTAAATCCTAGTTCTGTCAGATGATGTGACACGTGTCAGAAGAACTACACGACCTTTATCAGAGCCTGAAGACAGAAGAGCAGGCGATGGGGTGGTAGAGGCAAGGACTGAGGCTTCAGCATTTGTCATCTCGAGTTATCCATGCTTGCTGACTTTACATCATTCACTCATTCTTCTTTATCTACTTTCTCATTGTGGTCCTCAAACTTGCATCCTTACTCTCTGAGTCGAAGTCAACTGGACCCTAACTATCTTTGGTTTACTTGATTTTACCGAGGGTGATACTGATAACTACTCTGTGTCCTCAAAGTACACAAAGTTCTTAGGAGCTTTTAAGTCATTATGACATATTTCCTTTCTGATTGTCCTGTAAGTCTTGTGGATTCTCAGAGATTGTCCTTGGTACTCTTCATTCTGAAGAAATTCATTTTACTTCTATATCTTCACTCCTATGCTCTTGTTCTGTTATCTCTCTCTCTCTCTCCTCTTCATTTTCTTTCTTTTTATAAAAGATTTATTTACTCTTCAGCACATTGGTATTTTGCTTGTATGTATGTCTGTGTGAGGGTGCCAGATCCCCTGGACCTGGAGTTATAGACAGTTGTGAGTTGCTGGGAATTGAACTCAGGTCCTCTGGAAGAGTGGCCAATGCTCTTACTACTGAGCCATCTCTCCAACCCCCCTGTTAAGTCTTATATGAGTGTTTCCATATTGCCAGCCTTCCAGACCACTCTCCACACTGCTGATAGCAGACATGTCTGACCTACAAGCTATGTCATGCACAGCTGGGATACCTGTGAGGTTGGACCAACTCAAACAAATCATAAACATGGTAAAATGTTATAAGATTATTTCATGATTTGGTGGGTGGGTAACAGGATCACCCATTTCTCACACATGAACTCTGTAGATGACAATGTCATATACAATGTCAGAAGCTTCAAAATTCATGATATATAGATCTTAGTGATCTGGCCTTTGCCTTCACTGGATTCATAAATCCAGGTAGGCAGAAGAAACAGTTTGCAACTCTAAAGTCTAATATACACTTATTTGGTTTTATTTTCAGTCAGGGTTTTCTCTGTTAACAGCCCAGGCTGGCCTTGAACTTGCAGAGATCCTCCTGCCTCTGCTTCTTTAGTACTGGATTAAAGGCATGCACTACTACATTCAGCTAAATTCACATATTTTCAACTTTGATTCCTTTTACACATTGTAAGAAAAAAAAGAAAAAAGAAAATGAACCCCCCTGAAAGCCTTCTAGCATGTTCTACCTTGAAATCATTGTTACTTGGACATGTTTGTTTCCTTCCTTCCTTCCTTCCTTCCTTCCTTCCTTCCTTCCTTCCTTCCTTCCTTCCTTCCTTCCTTCCTTTCCCTTTCTTTCTTTCCTTCCTTCCTTCCTTCTTTCTTTCTTTCTTTCTTTCTTTCTTTCTTTCTTTCTTTCTTTCTTTCTTTCTTTCATTCCAAAAACACCCATTCTTGAACAACCTCTAACCCCCTCTTCCTCCTTTCTCCTGCTTCCTCTTTCTTTCCCTTTCCCCTCTTGTGCCCCCTCCCTTCTTGTGGTTGAAAGGAGGAAGTACTGTAATCGCAGAGGGAAGAGATCTCAAACAAGAAGCTAACTTTATAACAGCCAGAAATACCCCTCGCTCCTGCTCTCTTCTTTCCCCATGCTTCCTCTGCCCAGTTGTTCCTGTCTGTGTGAGCTACCTCAACTCGCCCTCCTCTGACTGCTATAATCTTTTTTCACCTGTCTGTCTCTAGGAAGGCAAGATGCAGGTAAATGGACACCTTGTAAAGCATCATGTCAATAACAGCACACCAAATATAATTCCGATGATTATCCAGGCCATGTTGTAAGCACTTCCCTTATGTTACCCATTGTAATTGTCACAAATTGGGAGGTGGACAGTTCTTATTAATGTTGAATCCACTGGACTTGGTGATGGATTGAATGTGGAGGGGTGGCAAATGAGGAGCCTCCATAATTGTACAGGTTTCTGACTGAAGCAAGTGAAAGGACAGTGGATGGAGACGATGCCATCTACTGTGAGATAAGGAGGACCAGATGAGGAAACGGTTTGGTTGGGGTGGGTAACGGAAAGTTTCACCTTGGGAGACTGCATTGTTTCAAAAGCGATGTGTTTTGTTTTTTTTTTTTTTTCCCTAGAAACTCCAGAAACAGTGTAACATAGGATTCCCTCTGCTTGACAGGAACTCAGAAACACCACTGTCCGTCTTCAGAGTGCAGAGTAATTCTCCAGTATTTCATCACTAGCTTGCTGAAAGGCAGCGAGGCTATGTTCCTCGGACCCTGGCCTTTTTCTCGCCTTCTGTCATGGTTTGCCATTTCCAGCAGACTGTCAGGACAGCATGGCCTCCCTTCCTCCAAGTTCCTGAGATATTTGTGCCTCTTGGCCCTTTTGCCTCTCCTTCGGTGGGGGCAAGCACTCCCCTACAAGATCGGGGTCATAGGTCCCTGGACATGTGATCCGTTCTTCTCCAAGGCCCTGCCTGAGGTTGCTGCTGCTTTAGCAATTGAGCGAATCAGCCGGGATAAGTCATTTGACAGGAGTTACTCCTTCGAATACGCGATTCTTAACGAAGACTGCCAGACTTCAAAGGCCCTCGCCAGTTTCATTTCCCACCAGCAGATGGCCTCAGGATTTGTTGGGCCTGCCAACCCTGGCTTCTGCGAGGCAGCCTCACTCCTGGGAACCAACTGGGACAAAGGGATTTTCTCTTGGGCTTGTGTGAATCATGAATTAGATAACAAACATAGCTTCCCAACCTTCTCTCGGACACTCCCGTCTCCGATCCGGGTGCTTGTAACCGTCATGAAGTATTTCCAGTGGGCACATGCTGGGGTCATTTCCTCGGATGAAGACATTTGGATGCATACAGCCAATCGAGTCTCAAGTGCTCTTCGGAGCCAGGGCCTACCTGTAGGGGTCGTCCTGACCTCGGGACGAGACAGCCAAAGCATTCAGAAAGCTCTCCAGCAGATTCGCCAGGCAGACAGAATTCGCAGTGAGTGCTTGCTCCTGGCTAAGATTTAAATGTGGTTTTGGTGAAAAGCATGACAATCCCTAAAAGGTTTTCTGCCTTCATACCTTAGGCTAACACGTCATTCCCTCGTTCTTTATGCACATGCCTTCTGTCATCCCAAATCAGACTCCAAGAATGTGGTTTCAACAGAGCCAAGCTTAAGAACTTAATAGAGTTCAAGAACTCTGTGTCAAATGCCCTTGTGAGTGAGCCCCTGGTATAGAAGAATGACATCGAGAGTCCTGTAGGCACACCCTATTTTTGTCCTGAGGACCTCATCAGTTTCAGACTAACCATAGCAATGCCCTCTGACGGTTTCGTCTCATTTTTGTTTTTGTCTTTGTTTTTGTTTTGTTTTGTTTTGTTTTTTAATCATGGAGTGGAGATGTACTTTTGACTTCCTGCTAGGTAGCTCCGTCATGGGTACCCAGTTAGCATCTTGTCATCACTTTGGTCCTTTTCTCCCCTTCTTAATAAAGCAGATGCTTCTCCCAGCAGCACACAGCTCATTGGTATGGAGGGCATTTAGGTGGCTAATGAAGGCACAGCAAAGCATGCTTTTTGTTAACATGCTTCTTATTACAAGGGAAGCTTTATGCTTGAAATGACTCTCGAAGAGGGGATAGGCAGGCAAAATGGGTCACAGGGGACTTGACTCACCGAAGCTTGAATTACCAACAGGATTTGAATTAATTTGGGGCAAGGAACCTTCTGAGTTCTCTAGAATCAAATTCTTTTTCCTTACATTTCTGACACTTGGTTTTGATTATTTTCTTTTTTATCCTCCCTATTTGAGTTTTGAAAATAAATTTCCTCTATTCCTTCCTGCGGAAGTGGCAGTGATGTACGGGAATGATGCTCATGCCAAACTCCAGCCGCTTCATCACTGTAGGACCTGTAGCTTAGAACCCAGTTGTCCAGCTGATGGCTTCTAGGACTATTCCTGCTCCCAGTCATTTCCTTAACACAACAATGGTCTTGCTAGAAACAGGACCATCTTAGGCCTATTTTACCACCAGAACCCATCTTAAATGTCAAGTGTCTCCACCAGTGTACCTTAATTACAATCACTGTGGGAAGATGAAAGCCAGAGGTTGAAATTCCAGGAGCTACAGTGGTCCTATAGTCTGTAAGCTCCAGTCTGTAAGACCTTCAGTCTTAGGCAAACAGCATGGCTCTGATTATTTCATAACAGAACTTAGCACCTTTTGAGCTGAGCACAGAGGTTCTTTTTTTTTTTTAATATAAAAAATCATTTCCAGAGAGGAGCCATTCTAGAAACAAAACAACAAAGTTAGTGCCAGAACATAAGTTTCAGATCCCACTCATTCTAAATGCTATAGTTTGAGCTGGCATTTTGGTCCCTATCATGAAATATTAAATAAAATCCAGACCCTGGGCTTCTTTTGTCATCTGAGCGAGGGAAATTAGGACCACCAATTTCTTTAAGATAGAGAGGTAGCAACCATGCATTTATTTTCCTATATTTGAAGTCCATCTTTGTTTTTTTCACTGTTCTTGCATTAGCTGACCACTAGAATTACCTGGGCATCTTTTCAAAAATGACTGAAGAGACTTGAATTGGCAAGCGAGGGTCTTCTATTTTTTATTGTCTTTATTTTTTAATTTTTGTGATCAGATTACATTGTATTTTTCCTTTTTAAAAATTAGGCATTTTCTTTATTTACATTTCAAATGTTATCCTCTTTCATAGTTTCCCTTCTGAAAATCCCCTATCCCCTCCCCGCTCCCCCTTCCCCTGCTCCCCAACCCACACACTCCTACTTTTCCCCTATACTGGGGCATAGAACCTTCACAGGACCATGGGGCGAGGGTCTTTTAAGTAGCTTTCCAGGTACTGCTGAAGCACAGAGTTCAGAGCTGCTGCCTTTAAGCTCTTCAGAATGTAAATAAGTGTTCCTCATTTGAAGTGACCTGTCATCTCTGCCTTAATAAGACTTTCTTTGGTCAGTATGTATTTTTTGATGATGATGATATGCATCAGCCCACTAAATGGATGGGACTTTGAGAATGAGGGGCAAACCCAAAAGAGACAGTTTAAGGAGCAATGGAAGGCCCTGTATAAGGATGGCAGAAGCAGGTGGAAGAGGGGGACTCTGAAAGAGACAGTGTTGGCGGTGAACATAAATCTCTACGCTCCAGAATACTATTTCTCTATCAGCAAATTCCAGTGAGTCACAACGTGATGAGGTGTGGAAACAGAGAAATTGGGTTGTAGACTGAGTGTGATGTCATGTATTTCCGTGTAGAGTTAGCAAAGGAGTATGGGGTCCCTTTAAGTGTTCAGATTTCAGTATGTGTCAACCAGTGGGTGACATATGGCAGTAAGAGTTGGAAAAGAGAAGTGAGAGTTGGAGAAAATAGACCTTTGGGTCATTGACCCATGCAAAGAAGTCTTGTTATGCTGTGAAACTAAGAGCCCCCAACACTGTAACCCAGGTTCTTTGCAGGAACTCAGGAGCACGGAATTTTTCCATAGAGAATACTTTGTAGCTCTGAATACAGTAAGAAAGGACCCATTCCTTTAAAGGGATCTGGTAATAGTTGTAAGGTTGTGTCACAGTAACAGCGATGACATTCCTATATGACAGTGGTAGCAGGTGATGAGAACTGGGGGCAGTAGGGATGGAAGGAAGAGAAGAGCAGGCGCTGCTACATATGCCACTTCTGTTTCTAATGAATTAATGTTTTCAGTTAGTCCATATTATTGGCCCTTTATTGAAGTTAGAGGGAGTGTCTTTCTGAGAAACAAATCTGAATCATGTTTGCACAGTAATGGTTATTTAAACAATAGGGTAATAATAATAAAGCTAGATGCTTTTGGGAGGGAAAACAGTAGAGGCTTCATTAGATATTGGGTCACAGAGACAATAAAAGCAACCATAATTTATTCTACCTTACATTTAAGCAGCACTATACAGTTTACAAGGTATGTACACATTGACCAACTCATTTGTCAGTATTTTCTAGGTGGTAGTTGTTTCCATCTTCAAAGTTTACAATATCTGTAAGGCTCACAACAGCAAGTAGATAGGTGTAGGCATTATTAGTATCAAATAATAGGGGCAATGTAGCCTCAGAGGAGGGAGATTCAGCCTTCCCAAGGTTAGTGACCCATTTCTTTTAAATCTTGGAAGTGATTGCCAGTTATCTTTATTTCCAACAAAGTCAAGTGGAGGTGTTGATCAAAGACAAAGACCTCAATTTGCAGTCAGAAATCCTGGGTAGGATTATGTAGGTTTTGCCCTGTGCCTGGGAACCTAACTGAGTGGCTAAGGGGGCCAAAATTCCACCCCCCTCATTGCTCCTCCACCCATGAGCCCTGCTGGAGGTTTTTGTCCCTTGATACAAAGGAGCATTCACTCCCCAAAGCAAAGCACCTGAGGGATTGCATCCACCCAGGAGGGGTTCCTTTTCCCATTCCTACAAAGGCCAGCAGGAGGCCTTACCTCGAGCTCTTCAGAGGTCTTTTCACAGGGCCATTTCAATTCCTCCTGTCTTCTTATTTTGAAATCCTTTCAACTTGAGCTTACCTGGTTGACCATCAATTGGAGTTTCCTTTAAGTCCTTCCAAATTGGAATTGCTTTGTTGTGCCAGTCAAAATGCCCTTCTCTTGTTCTCCCCAAATTAGATACAGTTTTCTTTCTTTATAGCCACATCCTGACTGGCTTCCTTCCATCAATTACATTCCCCCACACGAAAGAATAACTGATAAATACCTAATATTTATTGAGAGTTTATTATATCCTAGGCATTTGGAATGAACTTTTCATTCAGTTCTTTCAATGTCCTTTTAAAATAAGGCCAATTACTCTTTCCCAATTTGATGGGTAAGAGCTCTGAGGCAGCAATGTTAAATAACTTGCCTGACATCATACAGCTAGTGAATGGGAGAGCTAAGAAATGGGCCTTCAGATTTATCTGATGTAGTGGCTCTCAAATCTAAGTGAGCATCAGAATTTCCTGGAGGGTTTCTTCACTTTGCTGAGTTTCGTCTCCAAAGTGTCTGATTCAGAGAGGCTGGGGTGAGGTCCAGCGTATGCATTTCTAGTAAGTTCCTAAGTGATGCTGATCCTGTTCACCCACAGACTATCCCATGATAACTGGTCTATGAAAGGACTTTACTGCTTCATCTCTGCTTGAGATATGCTCCTAAAACACACACACACTGGAGAGTCTGTGTTCTCTGGATAATATATAATTCAGCCCTTCTGATTTTCTTTCTTAATTCAAAGACCCACTGATGAAATGATTTTAAGTGTCCTCAGGTGTGCAAGGTTTAAGCCCTGTTTCCAACACTAATTGGTTATTGTTGGTAATACGGTGGTGAATGGTGTTAGTCCTGATAGGGATTTTGATATCAAATTTGCTATAGATAAATGTAAATATGTACATAAATATAACTGGCAAGAAGACTGCCTGCATTTATGAACACTATATCTATGTCATCTGTATCTCTTTCCTCCTACAGTCTTCCCTCCCTTTAGTCAGTCTTAACAAATCATTAAACTGAAAGAGGCTAAGATGAATGTCCATGGAAGGAAATGGCACAAAAACAGTAAAAAATGCAGGTGGAGGACAAAAGAATAATTTTTTTTTTTTTTAGACAACGTATTCCTGTGTTTTGGGCTGTTCTAGTCCATGCTGGCTATGCACTGTAATAGTTCATCATGGTCATCCTGCCCACTTCTTTCTAGTGCTGGGATTACAGGAATGCAGAACAGTGTCTGACAAGTTTTGTCCTTTGAAGACTATAAATCATCTATGTCAAGGAAATAGTGGGTAGAGAATTTCAATGTAGGAAGAGAAAAGGAAGAGTAGAGGAACCCAGAAACTGGCTTTTTTTTCAGGCATTCATGAACATTCTTTCCTAGTAATACTGATGGTAAGAGAGGATCCTATAGAGCTTATCATGGGACGCCCCACAGTCTGAAGACATGGCTGCTGCTCAGCTCAAGTGGACTGTGCATATACCAGACACAGTGCTTGATTCATCCTTGTAAGATATGACCTCCAAAGGATGTATTTTCTGGTCCTTGTTTTGGCTATAAAATGTCTTGACTGTTAACAATCAAGATGGAAACTTACCAATTAATATTATTTGGTGACCACCTGTTAACCTAAACCTTGTCTAGGACTTAAGTTTCTGTATACTAATCCTTCCCTGACAACAACTTAGAGGTCAAATCCTATTTTAATGAATGTAATTTTGAGATAATAAAAGCTATTTAGTGAAAAACCATCTAGTAGAACAGATGCATCCATAAATCCCTGAGCATGAAGCACTCAGTCTATTAAATTAAGATGCTGTTGTTTGAATTCAGTATTTGTGCTTTCTACTTTAATTGTGTGCAATGGCAAGTTCTTGCCTTGCAAAAACAGAGGCCAGAGATCATCCAGTTTCAACGTTTCCGTTTCTTTTTAATCTCAAAATGAGAAGGAAGGCTTGGACTGGATACTTTTAACTTGTCTTTCCAGTTTTGGAAATTTGGAGCTTTTTAAAAAACAAACAAACAAACAAACAAAAAACAATGTCACTCATATGTGCCCACAAGGAAAAAAAATAGAGATTCAGATTGGTAAGATAATGGCAGTCAGTCAGGCTTGTTAGTATCTACTCACGTAAGAGTGTAGCTTCCAATTGTTCGGCTTTCCTAATAGTGCAAATGTGCCCATTTCTCTTATATACCTCATGGAACATTTAAAAATGCAGGGATGCGGAGTCTTTCTTCCTAGGAATTTGCTAGCATGCAGACATCCATCTAAACAATGTTTAGTGTGTGTGTATGTGTTGTGTGTGTGTGCTCATGTGTATCAAGATAAACAGTAAATAGGACACAGTCTCTGACCCTAAGAAGTCTGCAATTTCATAGAAGATGCTGTCACACACAAATTAGAGCAAGAAATACTGTGGATAACATGGTAGTGGCCAGTTTAGGGTAGAGTTATAATTTCAAACTAGTACTAGATGTAACTTAGAGTGCAGGGATTTTATTGGTGATTGTTTTCAAGTATAACACTCATGAGAGAGAGAAAGCCAGAGAATTAGGCAGCAAGAACACAACAAAAAAGGCCCTGTCCAATCCATAAGGGATACTCTGGTGCTGGGACAACTAGAATTGAGATGAAGAGTCTGCAGCTTTTTATCATTGTGTGTAGACTGCTCATTTTGTAGGCTGACCCAAAGAAAGGGTACAGTGTGCTAATAATTGTTTTAGCAAGCCCCTTCCCGGGAGTGAGAAAACCCTGATTTGTAGTTTGCTGATTCCCATAGAGTAAATCACCATCACCATGACCACTTTCAAGCTAATAACATGTTGTTTACTGGCTTACAGATGTCCTGAAAATGTAACCATAGATTCAGTGTAAATCTACCCCAGCCAGCTTCAGTTCACTGCTAAAGGCACATGACCCGATGAGAGACGGCTCTCTTCAGTTGAGGTTAATTATTGGTGAGGCATTAGCTCTCACATGCTAACATTCTCAGCAGCTAGGGGAAATGAGTGTCAGTCCTGAAGTGTGTGTCTGGATGGCACACCATAATAGCTCCCTCTGCATGCACTGAAATATTTGTATCTTAACAAACACAAAGTCCTTTGTTCTATTTGATGTTTTCCATGCACTGATTTCACTATCCCTTAAGAAAATTAAGTGGAACTATGTTTGGTAACCTTGAACAAGTCAGTTTATCACTGCCTTTGCAGGAGAAATGCCAACTGACTTTCTTGCCAAGAATACTAGACAACTAACTAAAGCACATGGTTTAGTCCATATCTTCCCCATTCCTAACCCTACCCAACAGACCTGTGACTTGAGTGATTAGGTCAAATGAATGTTTGATGGTCAAACAGAGAGGGTGATGCTAGTTTTAACTTCTCTTCCCAAGCTCAACTCTTGAATTGCCAAACATCTCTGGTACCACATTTTCCCTATTTCTACAGGGTGTGATTATCAACAACTGAAGCAGAATTCTTTGTGTGGCTCAAGACATTGCTCCAAAGATATATCTTTAGAGAATTCAAAGAAAGGTTTGAGTATCCAAATACCTGTAGATTCTCTTAAGGTATTTGTTTTGTAGGAACTAGGTCATTTAAGAACTCAAATTTGGCTGGGTTGTATGTGTATTGTGTGTGTGTGTCTTTAAAAATCCATCTTATAAGTTACTGGGTGCATTAAAAATTGAGAGGTAGTGGCTCTAGTTCCAAAGCAAAACTTTCCAGGAGTATTTAAAAACTGTCAAGAAAGCTTTTGAAAACACATGAAGCAATACGGTAATGCCAAAGACGAGTCATTGAATGTAGTTAAGCACACTTAGTTCCTGAGATTAAAGGTTCCATAGAAGCATGTATAATTAATATTTACCAGTGGTGATAGGACTTTTGCTTTTCTTCAAGGAGCTCAGAATGCTTGCCAGGCATTATCTAATTAAACTACTCAATGTACCTGTGAAATGCACTGGAATCTGCATTTTAAAGATGTGGGCACTGAAGCACAAGTGGGCTTAAACTAAACTCATTTAGCATGCCAGGGACAAAATTGGATATAAGACTTTCAGTCTCATGATCTAGCTGCCATTCTTCAACCGTGGCCTACTCTAATCCAGTCTATTCTAGCATAGCCTTGCCAAACAACATAGTTTCATAAGTCTAGGAAGAATTAAATTGAGTGCAAAGTAATTCCAATTACAGAGAAGTAAGACTGAAAAAGTTGAACATATCATCCACAATTTTAGTAGCATTTATAGATGGGTATATGTTAGGGCCATTCATTGTCTATAATGGCTTTGGTAAGAGTGGGGAACATTAGCCAAAACATGCTGGAGTGCACATTTGTAATGAGTGGACAGCAAGAAAGCAATAGTGGCTATGGGCCTCTCTCCCAATCTATCCTTCTTACACCAGAGTAGATACTATCCATCTAGTGCTATGTACTAGGTACATCTTATGAATTTTCTCTTTGAATTGTCACTGCTTCTTCATGAATTATTGACATCTGGAAGCACAGTGAGGACAAGTCATTCACTCAGAAGCACACAGCTAATACCTAGTGCTATCAGGATATAAACTTAATAGACCTTGCAGCCTCATGGCCTTTGTGTTTGCTGTCCCCAGTTTATACTATTATTCCTGTTTAGGATTAGGCTCTGCAGCCTGTAGATATGTCTTTCTTGCCTCTATACACAACTTAGAGAGTCCCCATATATAACTCAGACTTAACTTAGGACCTCGGTATCTTGCCCATCCTGTGGGAATAGGAAAGAAATAATGTCTAAATGTTTGGTTATAACACATTTCTTTTTCTTTCTCCTGTTTGGTTTCTGATTCTGTGTTTTACTACCATAACCCCTTGCCCTCCTCCCCCTCCACCCCGGTTTCAGTAATCATAATGTGTATGCATTCGGCGTTGATTGGGGGAGAGACACAAACACACTTCTTGGAATTGGCTCATGATCTGAAAATGACAGATGGGACTTACGTCTTTGTCCCCTATGATGTACTGCTCTACAGTTTACCTTATAAGCACAGCCCCTACCAGGTCCTGAGGAACAATCCAAAGCTCCGGGAAGCCTATGATGCTGTGTTGACTATTACAGTGGAGTCCCACGAAAAGACCTTCTATGAAGCCTATGCAGAAGCAGCAGCCAGTGGAGAAATTCCTGAGAAGCCTGACTCAAACCAAGTAAGTGCAAACACACAAGCTGTGTCCATAAGCTGAGACCATTAAAAAAAAAGGTAGTGGTGGGGAACAAAATGGCTTGTTACCTTTACCAAATATTCTGAGAATTAATTCCCTGTCAGATGAAAAGCTGCCAACATTTCCCCCAATTCTGCTGGCTTTCTAGTCTCTTTGGTAACCAGAAAGAAGGAAAGGAAAGCATATTTTAGCATATGCTGGGACTGTTCAAGGGGAGCTAATAAAATAGAGGTCTTTCTTGTGACCCAAGTTTGGAACTAATTCACCAACAAGACAAGACAGTGGGCTATAACTGTAGGCAATTGAGGAAAGCTGGGAGCAGGAGAGATGCTCTTCCCCAGTAAGTACAACAATCCATTGTCTAGGGCCAAATGGCCCTCCCTGTAAACATACATACAAACAACACTATACAAACTGAGCAGGATCTATTTAGAACAACCAACTAGACAAGTAAAAGCTCGAAGGGAAGCATGCCATTGGAGAATGTGATAGTTAGGCACAATCTCCCTTCTTCTTTGCTAGCTGAATTTCAGCCTACTTCTGACTCCACTGGCAACTATAAACTAAATCACAGTGGTTCCATTCTTCTCCAGATTACTGATCCAGGCATTGGTAAGAGACACAATGATGCCAAAGAAGGTATGGGGGAAAGTTTCCATGGGTAACTTCTGAGGCGATTTTCCCAATCTTGAACAGAGATACAAGACAGGAACATTCCCATTTTGCATTTCTGAATATCCATACCTAAGTACAATGTCTGGAAATGTGGCAGTCATTTGGGGACCATGAGGAGAGCCGGTTAATGAGTGAAAAAAACTAGCATGACATGACTTAAAAAGTGTAACAGTGAAAACAAGCTGGTTCATGAATGACATTACAGACTTTCCAGGGTGACCACCACCAGAGCTCTCTGTTTGACATTTTGCAAAAATAATAATTATTTAGTACAATGTATGTGGGTCCCTCTGTAATTTATAGTGAGAATCAATAGAACTAGTATTAGCAAATTCTCATACTTTGAAATATATCCACATGCTATTCTAGCTATTTTTAAAAACGCTTACTGTCTGCATATAACTTCTAATCTATAGAAACTACCACATGAGCTAGGAATAGGTACACACAGGCAGGAAGGAGAGTGGGGAGGAGAGAAGAGACACAGGGAATGTGGAATAGAGGGAAGAAGGGAGGAATGGCAGAAAGGAATGAGGAAGGAGGGAGGAAAGGAAGCTCTCCTGTTTATTCATCTAATGTAAGCAGCTTTTTGCCTTCCTGTCTTCCCCTCATTCTTCTATTATTGGTTTCTGTCTTTACTCTCCAACCAGTTCTCTGCTTTCTCCCCCTTCCACTCCTTTTTATTTTCCCAGTCCTTAAGTGACATGAATCTTCACACACACACACACACACACACACACACACACACACACACACACACACACACATCTAACTGAAAACTGTTCAGTGTAGTCAGGAATTACAGGACTATCTCAGATTAATAAGAATTGTTGGTCAGACCAGACATTTTGTGTTATAGTTATTCACAAATGATCAGGTTGTTAATTTTTGTGCCTTTTAAGCCAATGATACAGCATCATATAAATATAATCTGAAAATATCTTTTTCCCTATGATTATTAGATTGAGGGAAGAAGTGTGTGTGTGTGTGTGCGCGCGCGTGCCCCTGCATGTTATACATATGTATGAACACATATATTGATATAAATACTCAGACCTTGCACTCTAGATATTTGATTCAATCCCTTTGAGCTTGTACAAAACATAAGATAATTCAAGCAAAAAAAAAAAAGAGAGAGAGAGAGAGACACCATTAGCTTGGTTGCTAGGCAGCCTGAATTCTGCTTTAGACAAGGAAATAGAGAGCTACAACAAAGAATACAGAGCTTATTTTCAAAAAGGGCTTCTTGGATGCATTTCTACTCCCACTTTTCAGGTACCTAGGCTAAACAATATAACTAAAGAATGTAAAGAATGATAGGAGGTTAGATAATTAGCCCCATGTCTCTTATAAGCAAAACTCCCATTTAAAAAAATAACTCTTCTAAAAAGGTATTTTTGAAGGCAGCTGGTATAGCAGGAAGAGAATCTAATGAGAAGCTAAGCAAACTTCGGTCTAAATCGCAGCTCTCTGGGGAAGGTTGATCAATGAAGATTTAGTTACAGCTAGATAGAAGTAAGAAGTTGCTTAATAGATAAGATATTGTAGCATGTTTTTCAAAAGATAGAAGAAAAGACTTTTAAAAATATTTTCATTATTGAATGGCATCTTATTTGTGTGAGTTATCTGATAAATGTTGCAATGATTAAGACAGTATAGAACTAAACATGTATAAAAACATCACATGGTGTCCCATGTGCATGTATAATTTTGTGTTTTAATGTGTCAGCAAGCAAAACTAAGAACACCAAAGACAGATCTCATCCTTACTAACTCGGGAAAGTTGTTTGGAGTTGATGACTCTCAGTTTCCCCATTGTAAACTGGGGAGGCCTATCTCTTGGGACTCTTTTGATGATTAAACAAAGTAGCATGTAGAAACTTAATAGCTAAATGCTTGGCTCATTCTTAGCTTCTTTCCTAGTTTTCCCCTTTGAGGCCAGCATGACATTGTTGATTGATGGTGACTCAGTACCAACTTACGCTCTGACTTCAGCTATCCATAGTTTCTTTGTTTCAAATTTGAAAATTTTGTACCTTTTTAAAATTTAATGTAAAACATTTGTCTCATCAGGTTGCATACATCCAAGTATATAATTGCTTTGAGCTATCCCCTGTTTTGTTCTTTCTGACCCCTCCCATTCATAGTTTTTTTTAAATTTTTAATATTTTTATTACATATTTTCCTCAATTACATTTCCAATGCTATCCCAAAAGTCCCCCATAGCGCCCCCCACTTCCCTACCCACCCATTCTTTTGGCCCTGGCATTCCCCTATATTGGGGCATATAAAGTTTGCAAGTCCAATGGGCCTCTCTTTCCATTGATGGCCGACTAGGCCATCTTTCGATACATATGCAGCTAGAGACAAGAGCTCCAGGGTTCTGGTTAGTACATCATGTTGTTCCGACAATAGGGTTGCAGATCCCTTTAGCTCCTTGGGTACTTTCTCTAGCTTCTCCATTGGGAGCCCTGTGATACATCCAATAGCTGACTGTGAACATCCCCTCCTGTGTTTGCTGGGCCCCGGCATCGTCTCACAAGAGACAGCTATATTTGGGTCCTTTCAGCAAAATCTTGCTAGTGTATGCAATGGTGTCAGCGTTTAGAAGCTGCTTATGGGAAGGATCCCTGGATACGGCAGTCTCTAAATGGTCCATCCTTTCATCACAGCTACGAACTTTGTCTCTGTAACTCCTTCCATGGGTGTTTTGTTCCCAATTCTAAGAAGGGGCACAGTGTCCACACTTTGGTCTTCATTCTTCTTGAGTTTCATGCGTTTAGCAAATTGTATCTTATATCTTGGGTATCCTAAGTTTTGGGCTAATATCCACTTATCAGTGAATACATATTGTGTGAGTTCTTTTGTGATTGTGTTACTTCACTCAAGATGATGCCCTCCATGTCCATCCATTTGGCTAGGAATTTCATAAATTCATTCTTTTTAATAGCTGAGTAGTACTCCATTGTGTAAATGTACCATAATTTCTGTATCCATTCCTCTGTTGAGGGACATCTGGGTTCTTTCCAGCTTCTGGCTATTATAAATAGGGCTGCTATGAACATAGTGGAGCATGTGTCCTTTTTACCGGTTGGGACATCTTCTGGATATATGCCCAGGAGAGGTATTGCTGGATCCTCCGGTAGTACTATGTCCAATTTTCAATTTTTTTTGATTTTTAATATTTTTATTACATATTTTCCTCAATTACATTTCCAATGCTATCCCAAAAGTCCCCCATAGTGCCCCCCCACTTCCCTACCCACCCATACCCATTCTTTTGGCCCTGGCATTCCCCTATATTGGGGCATATAAAGTTTGCAAGTCCAATGGGCCTCTCTTTCCATTGATGGCCGACTAGGCCATCTTTCGATACATATGCAGCTAGAGACAAGAGCTCCTGGGTTCTGGTTAGTACATCATGTTGTTCCGACAATAGGGTTGCAGATCCCTTTAGCTCCTTGGGTACTTTCTCTAGCTTCTCCATTGGGAGCCCTGTGATACATCCAATAGCTGACTGTGAACATCCACTCCTGTGTTTGCTAGGCCCCAGCATCGTCTCACAAGAGACAGCTATATTTGGGTCCTTTCAGCAAAATCTTGCTAGTGTATGCAATGGTGTCAGCGTTTAGAAGCTGATTATGGGATGGATCCCTGGATATGGCAGTCTCTAAATGGTCCATCCTTTCATCACAGCTACGAACTTTGTCTCTGTAACTCCTTCCCTGGGTGTTTTGTTCCCAATTCTAAGAAGGTGCACAGTGTCCACACTTTGGTCTTCATTCTTCTTGAGTTTCATGCGTTTAGCAAATTGTATCTTATATCTTGGGTATCCTAAGTTTTGGGCTAATATCCACTTATCAGTGAATACATATTGTGTGAGTTCTTTTGTGATTGTGTTATTTCACTCAAGATGATGCCCTCCATGTCCATCCATTTGGCTAGGAATTTCATAAATTCATTCTTTTTAATAGCTGAGTAGTACTCCATTGTGTAAATGTACCATAATTTCTGTATCCATTCCTCTGTTGAGGGACATCTGGGTTCTTTCCAGCTTCTGGCTATTATAAATAGGGCTGCTATGAACATAGTGGAGCATGTGTCCTTTTTACCGGTTGGGACATCTTCTGGATATATGCCCAGGAGAGGTATTGCTGGATCCTCCGGTAGTACTATGTCCAATTTTCTGAGGAACCGCCAGACTGATTTCCAGAGTGGTTGTACAAGCTTGCAATCCCACCAACAATGGAGGAGTGTTCCTCTTTCTCCACATCCTCGCCAGCATCTGCTGTCACCTGAATTTTTGATCTTAGCCATTCTGACTGGTGTGAGGTGGAATCTCAGGGTTGTTTTGATTTGCATTTCCCTGATGATTAAGGATGTTGAACATTTTTTCAGGTGCTTCTCTGCCATTCGGTATTCCTCAGGTGAGAATTCTTTGTTCAGTTCTGAGCCCCATTTTTTAATGGGGTTATTTGACTTTCTGGAGTCCACCTTCTTGAGTTCTTTATATATATTGGATATTAGTCCCTTATCTGATTTAGGATAGGTGAAGATCCTTTCCCAATCTGTTGGTGGTTTTTTTGTCTTATTGATGGTGTCTTTAGCCTTGCAGAAGCTTTGTAGTTTCATGAGGTCCCACTTGTCAATTCTCGATCTTACAGCACAAGCCATTACTGTTCTATTCAGGAATTTTTCCCCTGTGCCCATATCTTCAAGGCTTTTCCCCACTTTCTCCACTATAAGTTTCAGTGTCTCTGGTTTTATGTGAAGTTCCTTGATCCACTTAGACTTGACCTTAGTACAAGGAGATAGGAATGGATCGATTCGCATTCTTCTACATGTTAACAACCAGTTGTGCCAGCACCATTTGTTGAAAATGCTGTCTTTCTTCCACTGGATGTTTTTAGCTCCCTTGTCGAAGATCAAGTGACCATAGGTGTGTGGGTTCATTTCTGGGTCTTCAATTCTATTCCATTGGTCTATTTGTCTGTCACTATACCAGTACCATGCAGTTTTTATCACAATTGCTCTGTAGTAGAGCTTTAGGTCCGGCATGGTGATTCCACCAGAGGTTCTTTTATCCTTGAGAAGAGTTTTTGCTATCCTAGGTTTTTTGTTATTCCAGATGAATTTGCAGATTGCACTTTCTAATTCGTTGAAGAATTGAGTTGGAATTTTGATGGGGATTGCATTGAATCTGTAGATTGCTTTTGGCAAGATAGCCATTTTTACAATGTTGATCCTGCCAATCCATGAGCATGGGAGATCTTTCCATCTTCTGAGATCTTCTATAATTTCTTTCTTCAGAGACTTGAAGTTTTTATTATACAGATCTTTCACTTCCTTAGTTAGAGTCACGCCAAGATATTTTATATTATTTGTGACTATTGAGAAGGGTGTTGTTTCCCTAATTTCTTTCTCAGCCTGTTTATTCTTTGTGTAGAGAAAGGCCATTGATTTGTTTGAGTTAATTTTATATCCAGCTACTTCACCGAAGCTGTTTATCAGGCTTAGGAGTTCTCTGGTGGAATTTTTAGGGTCACTTATATATACTATCATATCATCTGCAAAAAGTGATATTTTGACTTCATCTTTTCCAATTTGTATCCCTTTGATCTCCTTTTGTTGTCGAATTGCTCTGGCTAGGACTTCAAGTACAATGTTGAATAGGTATGGAGAAAGTGGACAGCCTTGTCTAGTCCCTGATTTTAGAGGGATTGCTTCAAGCTTCTGACCATTTACTTTGATGTTGGCTACTGGTTTGCTGTAGATTGCTTTTATCATGTTTAGGTATGGGCCTTGAATTCCTGATCTTTCCAAGACTTTTATCATGAATGGGTGTTGGATCTTGTCAAATGCTTTTTCCGCATCTAACGAGATGACCATGTGGTTTTTGTCTTTGAGTTTGTTTATATACTGGATTACGTTGATGGATTTCCGTATATTGAACCATCCATCCCTGCATCCCTGGGATGAAACCTACTTGGTCAGGATGGATGATTGTTTTGATGTGTTCTTGGATTCGGTTAGCAAGAACTTTATTGAGGATTTTTGCATCAATATTCATAAGGGATATTGGTCTGAAGTTTTCTATCTTTGTTGGGTCTTTTTGTGGTTTAGGTATCAGAGTAATTGTGGCTTCATAGAATGAGTTGGGTAGAGTACCTTCTGTTTCTATTTTGTGGAATAGTTTGTGAAGAACTGGGATTAGATCTTCTTTGAAGGTCTGATAGAACTCTGCACTAAACCCATCTGGTCCTGGGCTTTTTTTGGTTGGGAGACTATTAATGACTGCTTCTATTTCTTTGGGGGATATAGGGCTGTTTAGATCATTAACCTGATCTTGATTCAACTTTGGTACCTGGTATCTGTCTAGGAACTTCTCCATTTCATCCAGGTTCTCCAGTTTTGTTGAGTATAGCCTTTGGTAGAAGGATCTGATGGTGTTTTGGATGTCTTCAAGATCTGTTGTTATGTCTCCTTTTTCATTTCTGATTTTGTTAATTAGGATGCTTTCCCTGTGCCCTCTAGTGAGTCTGGCTAAGGGTTTATCTATCTTGTTGATTTTCTCAAAGAACCAGCTCCTTGATTGGTTGATTCTTTGAATAGTTTTTCTTGTTTCCACTTGGTTGATTTCACCCCTGAGTTTGATTATTTCCTGCCGTCTACTCCTCTTGGGTGAATTTGCTTCCTTTTGTTCTAGTGCTTTTAGGTGTGTTGTCAAGCTGCTAATGTGTGCTCTCTCTAGTTTCCTTTTGGAGGCACTCAGAGCTATGAGTTTTCCTCTTAAAAATGCTTTCATTGCGTCCCATAAGTTTGGGTATGTTGTGGCTTCATTTTCATTGAACTCTAAAAAGTCCTTAATTTCTTTCTTTATTCCTTCCTTGACCAAGGTATCATTGAGAAGAGTGTTGTTCAGTTTCCACGTGAAGGTTGGCTTTCTATTATTTATTTTGTTATTGAAGATCAGCCTTAGTCCATGGTGATCTGATAGGATGCATGGGACAATTTCCATATTTTTATATCTGTTGAGGCCTGTTTTGTGACCAATTATGTGGTCAATTTTGGAGAAGGTACCATGAGGTGCTGAGAAGAAGGTATATCCTTTTGTTTTAGGATAGAATGTTCTGTAGATATCTGCCAGATCCATTTGATTCATAATTTCTCTTAGTTTCACTGTGTCCCTGTTTAGTTTCTGTTTCCATGATCTATCCATTGGTGAAAGTGGTGTGTTGAAGTCTCCCACTATTATTGTATGAGGTGCAATGTGTGCTTTGAGCTTTACTAAAGTTTCTTTAATGAATGTGGCTGCCTTTGTATTTGGAGCATAGATATTCAGGATTGATAGTTCCTCTTGGAGGATTTTACCTTTGATGAGTATGAAGTGTCCCTCCCTGTCTTTTTTAATGACTTTGGGTTGGAAGTCAATCTTATCAGATATTAGAATGGCTACTCCAGCTTGTTTCTTCATGCCATTTGCTTGGAAAATTGTTTTCCAGCCTTTCATTCTGAGGTAGTGTCTATCCTTTTCTCTGAGATGAGTTTCCTGTAAGCAGCAAAATGTTGGGTCTTGTTTGTGTAGCCAGTTTGTTAGTCTATGTCTTTTTATCGGGGAGTTGAGTCCATTGATATTAAGAGATATTAAGGAAAAGTAATTGTTGTTTCCTGTTATTTTTGATGTTAAAGTTGGCATTTTGTTCTTGTGGCTGTCTTCTTTTAGGTTTGTTGAGGGATTACCTTCTTGTTGTTTCTAGGGCGTGGTTCCTGTCCTTGTATTGGTTTTTTTCTGTTATTATCCTTTGAAGGGCTGGATTCGTGGAGAGATAATGTGTGAATTTGGTTTTGTCGTGGAATACTTTGGTTTCTCCATCTATGTTAATTGAGAGTTTGGCTGGGTATAGTAGCCTGGGCTGGAATTTGTGTTCTTTTAGTGTCTGTATAACATCTGTCCAGGATCTTCTGGCTTTCATAGTCTCTGGTGAAAAGTCTGGTGTAATTCTGATAGGCTTGCCTTTATATGTTACTTGGCCTTTTTCTCTTACTGCTTTTAGTATTCTATCTTTATTTAGAGCATTTGTTGCTCTGATTATTATGTGTCGGGAGGTATTTCTTTTCTGGTCCAGCCTATTTGGAGTTCTGTAGGCTTCTTGTATGTTCATGGGCATCTCTTTCTTTAGATTTGGGAAGTTTTCTTCTATAATTTTGTTGAAGATGTTTGCTGGTCCTTTGAGTTGAAAATCTTCATTCTCATCCACTCCTATTATCCGTAGGTTTGGTCTTCTCGTTGCGTCCTGTATTTCTTGGATGTTTTGAGTCAGGATCTTTTTGCATTTTACATTTTCCTTGATTGTTGTGCCGATGTTCTCTATGGAATCTTCTGCACCTGAGATTCTCTCTTCCATCTCTTGTATTCTGTTGCTGATGCTCGTATCTATGGTTCCAGATTTCTTTCCTAGGGTTTCTATCTCCAGTGTTGCCTCATTTTGGGTTTTCTTTATTGTGTCTACTTCCCTTTTTAGGTCTAGTATGGTTTTGTTCATTTCCATCATCTGTTTGGATGTGTTTTCCTGTTTTTCTGTAAGGACTTCTACCTGTTTGATTATGGTATCATGTTTTTCTTTAAGGATTTGTAACTCTTTAGCAGTGTTCTCCTGCAATTCTTTAAGGGATTTTTGTGCTTCCTCTTTATTGTCTTCTGCCTTTTTATCAGTGTTCTCCTGCATTTCTTTAAGTGTGTTATTAAAGTCCTTCTTGAAGTCCTCTATCATCATCAGGAGATATGCTTTTAAATCCGTGTCTAGCTTTTCCGGTGTGTTGGGGTGCCCTGGACTGGGCGAAGTGGGGGTGCTGGGTTCTGATGATGGTGAGTGGTCTTGGTTTCTGTTAGTAAGATTATTACGTTTACCTTTCGCCATCTGGTAATCTCTGGGGTTAGTTGTTATCGTTGTCACTATTTAAAGATTGGAGCAGAAGCTGTGTTCCACTCACCAGCAGTCTCTAAATCCTGAGGCGGGGGTCGTGGGTAGCTGATGGTACCCCGGTGCTGGTCCAGCCAGAAGAGGCCTGTGGTCCTACTCAGGCCGTTTTTCTGCTTCCCTAACTAATGCAGTCTCTGGTCCCGCGTGCAATTGGATTGGAGCAGAAGCTGTGTTCCACTCTCCAGAAGTCTTAAGATCCTGTGGTGGGTGTTGTGGGTAGCTGGTGAGAGTCAGCCGACCCTGCGCCCCAGCTGCCCCGGTGCTTTTCTGACCGGAAGAGGGTTGTGGCCCAATGTAGGCCGGATTTCTCTCTCCCCAACCAGAGCAGTCTCAGGTCCTGCGTGATTGGACTGGAGCAGAAGCTGTGTTCCACTCACCAGCAGTCCCAAAATCCTGTGGCGGGGGTCGTGGGTAGCTGGCGGGTGTCAGGCAACCCTGTGCTCCCGCTACCCCGGCGCTGATCCAGCCGGATGAGGCCTGTGGCCCTACTCAGGCCGGTTTCTGCTTCCCTAACTAATGCAGTCTCAGGTCCCGCGCAATTGGATTGGAGCAGAAGCTGTGTTCCACTCACCAGCAGTCCCAAAATCCTGCGGCGGGGGTCGTGGGTAGCTGGCGGGTGTCAGGCAACCCTGCGCTCCCGCTACCCAGGCGCTGATCCAGCCGGATGAGGCCTGTGGTCCTACTCAGGCCGGTTTCTGCTTCCCTAACTAATGCAGTCTCAGGTCCCGCGCAATTGGATTGGAGCAGAAGCTGTGCTCCACTCACCAGAAGTCTTAAGATCCTGTGGCGGGTGTTGTGGGTAGCTGGCGAGTGTCAGCAGACCCTGCGCCCCAGCTGCCCAGGTGCTTTTCTGACCGGAAGAGGGTTGTGGCCCTATGTAGGCCGGATTTCTCTCTCCCCAACCAGAGCAGTCTCAGGTCCCGCGTGATTGGACTGGAGCAGAAGCTGTGTTCCACTCACCAGCAGTCCCAAAATCCTGCGGCGGAGGTCGTGGGTAGCTGGCGGGTGTCAGGCAACCCTGCGCTCCCGCTACCCTGGCGCTGATCCGGCCGGATGAGGCCTGTGGTCCTACTCAGGCCGGTTTCTGCTTCCCTAACTAATGCAGTCTCAGGTCCCGCGCAATTGGATTGGAGCAGAAGCTGTGTTCCACTCACCAGCAGTCCCAAAATCCTGCGGCGGGGGTCGTGGGTAGCTGGCGGGTGTCAGGCAACCCTGCGCTCCCGCTACCCTGGCGCTGATCCGGCCGGATGAGGCCTGTGGTCCTACTCAGCCTGAGCCCCATTTTTTAATGGGGTTATTTGACTTTCTGGAGTCCACCTTCTTGAGTTCTTTATATATATTGGATATTAGTCCCTTATCTGATTTAGGATAGGTGAAGATCCTTTCCCAATCTGTTGGTGGTTTTTTTGTCTTATTGATGGTGTCTTTAGCCTTGCAGAAGCTTTGTAGTTTCATGAGGTCCCACTTGTCAATTCTCGATCTTACAGCACAAGCCATTACTGTTCTATTCAGGAATTTTTCCCCTGTGCCCATATCTTCAAGGCTTTCCCCCACTTTCTCCTATATAAGTTTCAGTGTCTCTGGTTTTATGTGAAGTTCCTTGATCCACTTAGACTTGACCTTAGTACAAGGAGATAGGAATGGATCGATTCGCATTCTTCTACATGTTAACAACCAGTTGTGCCAGCACCATTTGTTGAAAATGCTGTCTTTCTTCCACTGGATGTTTTTAGCTCCCTTGTCGAAGATCAAGTGACCGTAGGTGTGTGGGTTCATTTCTGGGTCTTCAATTCTATTCCATTGGTCTATTTGTCTGTCACTATACCAGTACCATGCAGTTTTTATCACAATTGCTCTGTAGTAGAGCTTTAGGTCCGGCATGGTGATTCCACCAGAGGTTCTTTTATCCTTGAGAAGAGTTTTTGCTATCCTAGGTTTTTTGTTATTCCAGATGAATTTGCAGATTGCACTTTCTAATTCGTTGAAGAATTGAGTTGGAATTTTGATGGGGATTGCATTGAATCTGTAGATTGCTTTTGGCAAGATAGCCATTTTTACAATGTTGATCCTGCCAATCCATGAGCATGGGAGATCTTTCCATCTTCTGAGATCTTCTATGATTTCTTTCTTCAGAGACTTGAAGTTTTTATTATACAGATCTTTCACTTCCTTAGTTAGAGTCACGCCAAGATATTTTATATTATTGGTGACTATTGAGAAGGGTGTTGTTTCCCTAATTTCTTTCTCAGCCTGTTTATTCTTTGTGTAGAGAAAGGCCATTGATTTGTTTGAGTTAATTTTATATCCAGCTACTTCACCGAAGCTGTTTATCAGGCTTAGGAGTTCTCTGGTGGAATTTTTAGGGTCACTTATATATACTATCATATCATCTGCAAAAAGTGATATTTTGACTTCATCTTTTCCAATTTGTATCCCTTTGATCTCCTTTTGTTGTCGAATTGCTCTGGCTAGGACTTCAAGTACAATGTTGAATAGGTATGGAGAAAGTGGACAGCCTTGTCTAGTCCCTGATTTTAGAGGGATTGCTTCAAGCTTCTGACCATTTACTTTGATGTTGGCTACTGGTTTGCTGTAGATTGCTTTTATCATGTTTAGGTATGGGCCTTGAATTCCTGATCTTTCCAAGACTTTTATCATGAATGGGTGTTGGATCTTGTCAAATGCTTTTTCCGCATCTAACGAGATGACCATGTGGTTTTTGTCTTTGAGTTTGATTATATACTGGATTAAGTTGATGGATTTCCGTATATTGAACCATCCCTGCATCCCTGGGATGAAACCTACTTGGTCAGGATGGATGATTGTTTTGATGTGTTCTTGGATTCGGTTAGCAAGAACTTTATTGAGGATTTTTGCATCAATATTCATAAGGGATATTGGTCTGAAGTTTTCTATCTTTGTTGGGTCTTTTTGTGGTTTAGGTATCAGAGTAATTGTGGCTTCATAGAATGAGTTGGGTAGAGTACCTTCTGTTTCTATTTTGTGGAATAGTTTGTGAAGAACTGGGATTAGATCTTCTTTGAAGGTCTGATAGAACTCTGCACTAAACCCATCTGGTCCTGGGCTTTTTTTAGTTGGGAGACTATTAATGACTGCTTCTATTTCTTTGGGGGATATAGGGCTGTTTAGATCATTAACCTGATCTTGATTCAACTTTGGTACCTGGTATCTGTCTAGGAACTTCTCCATTTCATCCAGGTTCTCCAGTTTTGTTGAGTATAGCCTTTGGTAGAAGGATCTGATGGTGTTTTGGATGTCTTCAGGATCTGTTGTTATGTCTCCTTTTTCATTTCTGATTTTGTTAATTAGGATGCTTTCCCTGTGCCCTCTAGTGAGTCTGGCTAAAGGTTTATCTATCTTGTTGATTTTCTCAAAGAACCAGCTCCTTGATTGGTTGATTCTTTGAATAGTTTTTCTTGTTTCCACTTGGTTGATTTCACCCCTGAGTTTGATTATTTCCTGCCGTCTACTCCTCTTGGGTGAATTTGCTTCCTTTTGTTCTAGTGCTTTTAGGTATGTTGTCAAGCTGCTAATGTGTGCTCTCTCTAGTTTCCTTTTGGAGGCACTCAGAGCTATGAGTTTTCCTCTTAGAAATGCTTTCATTGCGTCCCATAAGTTTGGGTATGTTGTGGCTTCATTTTCATTGAACTCTAAAAAGTCCTTAATTTCTTTCTTTATTCCTTCCTTGACCAAGGTATCATTGAGAAGAGTGTTGTTCAGTTTCCACGTGAAGGTTGGCTTTCTATTATTTATTTTGTTATTGAAGATCAGCCTTAGTCCATGGTGATCTGATAGGATGCATGGGACAATTTCAATATTTTTGTATCTGTTGAGGCCTGTTTTGTGACCAATTATGTGGTCAATTTTGGAGAAGATACCATGAGGTGCTGAGAAGAAGGTATATCCTTTTGTTTTAGGATAGAATGTTCTGTAGATATCTGCCAGATCCATTTGATTCATAACTTCTGTTAGTTTCTCTGTGTCCCTGTTTAGTTTCTGTTTCCACAATCTGTCCATTGGTGAAAGTGGTGTGTTGAAGTCTCCCACTATTATTGTATGAGGTGCAATGTGTGCTTTGAGATTTACTAAAGTTTCTTTAATGAATGTGGCTGCCTTTGTATTTGGAGCATAGATATTCAGGATTGATAGTTCCTCTTGGAGGATTTTACCTTTGATGAGTATGAAGTGTCCCTCCCTGTCTTT
This sequence comes from Mus caroli, assembly GCF_978045245.1. NCBI lineage: Eukaryota > Metazoa > Chordata > Mammalia > Rodentia > Muridae > Mus > Mus caroli. Next base: position 28,028,614 of record NW_028227260.1, read on the forward strand.
TTTAATGACTTTGGGTTGGAAGTCAATCTTATCAGATATTAGAATGGCTACTCCAGCTTGTTTCTTCATGCCATTTGCTTGGAAAATTGTTTTCCAGCCTTTCATTCTGAGGTAGTGTCTATCTTTTTCTCTGAGATGAGTTTCCTGTAAGCAGCAAAATGTTGGGTCTTGTTTGTGTAGCCAGTTTGTTAGTCTATGTCTTTTTATCGGGGAGTTGAGTCCATTGATATTAAGAGATATTAAGGAAAAGTAATTGTTGTTTCCTGTTATTTTTGATGTTAAAGTTGGCATTCTGTTCTTGTGGCTGTCTTCTCTTAGGTTTGTTGAGGGATTACCTTCTTGTTGTTTCTAGGGCGTGGTTCTTGTCCTTGTATTGGTTTTTTTTCTGTTATTATCCTTTGAAGGGCTGGATTCGTGGAGAGATAATGTGTGAATTAGGTTTTGTCGTGGAATACTTTGGTTTCTCCATCTATGTTAATTGAGAGTTTGGCTGGGTATAGTAGCCTGGGCTGGAATTTGTGTTCTTTTAGTGTCTGTATAACATCCATCCAGGATCTTCTGGCTTTCATAGTCTCTGGTGAAAAATCTGGTGTAATTCTGATAGGCTTGCCTTTATATGTTACTTGGCCTTTTTCTCTTACTGCTTTTAGTATTCTATCTTTATTTAGAGCATTTGTTGTTCTGATTATTATGTGTCGGGAGGTATTTCTTTTCTGGTCCAGTCTATTTGGAGTTCTGTAGGCTTCTTGTATGTTCATGGGCATCTCTTTCTTTAGATTTGGGAAGTTTTCTTCTATAATTTTATTGAAGATGTTTGCTGGTCATTTGAGTTGAAAATCTTCATTCTCATCCACTCCTATTATCAGTAGGTTTGGTCTTCTCATTGTGTCCTGTATTTCTTGGATGTTTTGAGTTAGGATCTTTTTGCATTTTACATTTTCCTTGATTGTTGTGCTGATGTTCTCTATGGAGAACATCACCTGAGATTCTCTCTTCCATCTCTTGTATTCTGCACCTGAGATTCTCTCTTCCATCTCTTGTATTCTGTTGCTGATGCTGGTATCTATGGTTCCAGATTTCTTTCCTAGGGTTTCTATCTCCAGTGTTGCCTCATTTTGGGTTTTCTTTATTGTGTCTACTTCCCTTTTTAGGTCTAGTATGGTTTTGTTCATTTCCATCATCTGTTTGGATGTGTTTTCCTGTTTTTCATTAAGGACTTCTACCTGTTTTATTATGTTATCCTGTTTTTCTTTAAGGATTTGTAACTCTTTAGCAGTGTTCTCCTGCAATTCTTTAAGGGATTTTTGTGCTTCCTCTTTAATGTCTTCTACCTGTTTAGCAGTGTTCTCCTGTATTTCTTTAAGTGTGTTATTAAAGTCCTTCTTGAAGTCCTCTACCATCATCAGGAGATATGCTTTTAGATCTGTGTCTAGCTTTTCCGGTGTGTTGGGGTGCCCTGGACTGGGCGAAGTGGGAGTGCTGGGTTCTGATGATGGTGAGTGGTCTTGGTTTCTGTTAGTAAGATTATTACGTTTACCTTTCGCCATCTGGTAATCTCTGGGGTTAGTTGTTGTCGTTGTCACTGTTTAAAGATTAGAGCAGAAGCTGTGTTCCACTCACCAGCAGTCTCAAAATCCTGTGGCGGGGGTGGTGGGTAGCTGGCGGGTCTCAGCCGACCCTGCGCTCTAGCTACCCTGGTGCTGGTCCGGCTGGATAAGGCCTGTGGCCCTACTCAGGCCGGTTTCTGCTTTCCTAACTAATGCAGTCTCAGGTCCCGCGTGATTGGACTGGAGCAGAAGCTGTGTTCCACTCACCAGCAGTCTTAAGATCCTGTGGCGGGTGTTGTGAGTAGCTGGCGAGTGTCAGCCGACCCTGCGCCCTAGCTACCCCGGTGCTTTTCCCATTCATAGTTTTTGCTCCCCTACCCCTAGACAGTTTCATTTCTACTCTCACGAAATCTGTAAATACATGATTTTATATATCAGGTGTCCATCAACAGATGAATGCACAAAGAAATTGTGTTATAGTTGCACAATGAAACCTTTTTAGTCACAAAGAACAATGAGTTTATACAGCTTCTAATTCTCTTGAGATGTTCTGATTCCTGGAAGAAGATCTTTCAATAATTCTTGCCTTTGACATTATTTGGCTTTGGGAATTTTAAGTGATTTTTTTTTTCAGACTAAATCACTGTATTCATTCAATGTTGGTCTATCTCTGTGCTTATGTTTTTAAAAATTATTTTATTTATTTACATTCCAGTTGTTGCCCACCCCTCAGTCCCACCTCCCACAGTTCTTCATCCCATTCCTCCTCCCTCTTGCCTCCAAGAGGGTGCTCCCCCTCCAACAGGCTTCCCCCTTCCCTGGGGCCTCAAAGTCTCTCCAGGATTAAGCATATCTTCTTCCACTGAGGCCAGACCAGGCAGACCTCTGCTATATATGTCCCTGGGGCCTAGGACTGGCCAATGTATGCTCCTGGTTGGTGGCTCAGTCTCTGAGAGCTCTCTGGGGTCTAGTTTACTTGGGACTGCTGGTCTTCCTATGAGGTCACCCTCCTCCTCAGCTTTGTCAATCCTTCCCCTAATTCAACTATAGGGGCCCCTGACTTCAGTTCAATGGTTGTGAATCTACTTCTGTCATAGTCAGCTGCTGTTAGGGACTCTCAGAGGACAGCCATGCCAGGCTCCTGTCTATAAGCACATCATAGTATCAGTAATAGTGCCAGTCCTTGGTGTCCTTCCATGAGATGGTTCTTAGCCATTCGAGATTCTTCTGTTGTGAATTATCTGTTTAGGTCTATACCCCATTTTTAAAATTGGGTTATTTGGTTTTTTTTGGAAGTTAACTTCTTGAGTTGTTTATATATTTTGGATATTAGTCCTCGGTCAGATGTAGGGTTAGTGAAGATTTTTCCACAATTTGTAGGTTGCCAATTTGTCGTGGTTGTGTCTTTTGCCTTACAAAAACTGTTAGCATTCTGTCTAAGCTCCACCCCACACTTACCTGGCAACAGCCAATTAGGCCTGACCCACTATAAAAGGGGCTGCTTGCCCTCTCCCCTCTCTCTTGCTTCTCTCTCTTGCTTTCTTGCCTCTCCCTCTTGCTCCCCCTCTCTCTCCCCATTCCTTTCCCCCTCCTCTCCATGTGGCCATGGCTGGCCTCTACTTCTCTACTCTTTCCCTCTCTCTGCCTCTCTCTACCTCTACTACCCTCTTAACTTCCCTCCCCATGCCCTGAATAAACTCTATTCTATACTATACTGGTTCCTCATGGGGAAGGGATGCCTTGGCAAGGGCCCACTGAGGCAACTCCTTCCCCCAAACCTCACCACACCTCAATAGAACATATTCTCTATGTCTTCATCTTTTTATAAACACATCATCTGATGCTGTGACTCAGATGTTCACTCAGGGCAGCACAGGGGTAGCTCTGAGCTCAAGAACTCTCCCCTGGGACCATGGATGGTTACTCTGACCAGTGGGGTAAAGGAAAAACCCAAGAGGGCAAGAGAAAAACAAGAGGAAAGCAAGAGTAAGAGAGCAAAAGCGAGAGAGGAGGGGGAAAGTAGCCCCTTATATAGTGGGTCAGGCCTACCTGGCTATTGCCAGGTAACTGTGGGGTGGAGTTTAGACAGAATTCTAACAGAAGCCTTTCAGTTTCATGAGGTCCCAATTGTTGATTCTTGATCTTAGAACATAAGCCATTGGTGTTCTGTTCAGGAAAATTTCCCCAGTGCCCATGTGTTTGAGGCTCTTCCCTACTTTCTCTTCTATTAGATTCAGTGTATCTGGTTTCATGTGGAGGTCCTTGATCCACTTGGATTTGACCTTTGTACAAGGAAATAAGAATGGATCGATTTGCATTCTTCTCCATGATAACCACCAGTTGAGCCAGCACCATTTGTTGAAAAGGATGTCTTTTTTCCACGGGATGGTTTTAGCTCCTTTGTCAAATATCAAATGACCATAGGTGTGTGGGTTTATTTCTGGGTCTTCAATTCTGTTCCATTGGTCTTCCTGCCTGTCTATGTACCAGTACCATGCAGTTTTTATCACTATTTCTCTGTAGTATAGATTGAGGTCAGGGATGGTGATTTTACCAGAAGTTCTTTTATTGTTGAGAATTGTCTTGGCTCTCCTGGCCATAGGCTTTTTTGTTTGGGAGGTTTTTGATGACTATTTCCATTTCCTTAGTGGTTATAAGACTGTTGAGATAGTTCAACTGATCTTGATTTAACTTTGGTACATGGTATCTGTCTAGAAAACCATCCATTTCATCTAGATTTTCCAGTTTTGTAGAGTATAGGCTGTTGTAGTAATTTCTGATCATTTTCTGAATTATCTCAGGATTTATTGTTGTTTTCCTTTTCACTTCTGATTTTGTTAATTTGGATACTGACTCTGTGCCCTTTAGTTCGTTTGGCTAAGGATTTATTTATCTTGTTGATTTTCTCAAAGAACCAGCTCTTGGCTTTATTGATTCTTTGTATTGTTCTCTTTGGGCAGGTATCAGTCAGGCTCTGTGCTGTTGGCGTTTATTCCCTTTCAATCAACAGGTAAACTGCTGTTTATCGAGTCACCATGTGCTAAGCACTGTGATTAAGTGCAGAGAGAGGAAACATGGAACAAGACAGGAAAACTTTCTCTCAGTGTTATGGTTGAGCCAGTCACCAAAGCCAAATTGCTGCATCTGCTACCAATTCAATGTTTAGTGACATCATTGTAGTAGCTTGGAATTAGATATGGAAAAACCATTGAAAAAACTGCAGATGAAGCTTTTGTTGTGTCTGTAGAATCAATGTTAAACATTTATTCCTGCCCAAATGAGACTTACATTCTAGGAATAGAGAGAGAAAATAAATGAGTGACCAAGTGATTTCTGGGTTAGCAAATGTATTAGAGATAGATCATACTTAAAATAATGTGATTGATTAAAAAGCAGGGATACAGAGTCTGTAGCCAAGGTTCAGGAGATGAGAGCATTTTCCTTGGCAGCTCACAGCTATCTTTAACTCCAGTTCCATGGAATATTACACCTTCTTTCAGCCTCTGTGGGCTCCTGCACACATGTGACACACACATCTTCCCTTTCAGAAGTATTCACTATTGCGTGGCTTAGGTCTTGATGCTTGTATACCTCTCTCTCTCTCTCTCTCTCTCTCTCTCTCTCTCTCTCTCTCTCTCTCTCTCTCTCTCTCTCTCTTCTCTCTCTCTCTCTCTCTCTCTCTCTCTCTCTCTCTTCTCTCTCTCTCTCTCTCTCTCTCTCTCTCTCTCTCCCCTCTCTCTCTCCTCTCTCTCTCCCTCTCTCTCTTTCTCTCTCTCTGTCTTTATGTGTATATGTGTGTATCTGTTTGTCTGTGTCTGTGTGTTTGTTGGTGTGAACTTGTGAATATAGAGCTCAGAGTTCTGAAGGGGGAGTTGGACCCTCTGGGCAGGAGTTACTGGCTACCTGACATGTGTGCTTGAAACCAAATTCAGGTTGCCATAAACAGCAGTATAATCTCATAACCTCGGAGCTGTCTCCCATGCCCATTTTATTGTACCATACTGGTATTGGTCTATCTTGATTTCTCAGTGTGAGCCACTCCTTGCATTCCTATTAGAATGGAGGAGGACATCTAGCCTTTTTTACACTCTTATTCTTCTTCCAATCCTTAATATGATGCCACATTTTTTTAGTTAAATACAAGTACGTTTTACTCTTAGCCTCTCCCTTTTTGAAGACAGTCTCATAAATTCCAGGCATACCTTATATTTATCTTGTGGCCAAGGAGGATGGCTGTGGACTCTTGATTTACTTAGTTCTATTAGTGGTCACAGCACCCATCAGTGTTTTTTTTTCTTTTGTCATTTTTAAAAATTATTTCTCATATATTACATCAGGATAGCAGTTTCCTCCCCACCCTCTAGTCTTTCCCCTTCATCTTCCCTATCCCCCAGATCCACCCCTCTCCCCCACCCCTCAGAAAAGAGTAGATCTCCTAGAGATATCAACTAACCACAGCACAACAAGGTACAATATGAACAGGCACATACCATGGCATCAAAGGCAAGGCATGGCATCCCAGTAAGAGGAAAAGGTCCCCACAAACAGGCAAAAGAATCGGAGACAGCCCCCACTCCCACTGTTAGGATTCCTACAAGAACACCAAGCTACTCAGCAGTAATACATACACGGGGGACCTAGGTCAGACCTTTAAAAGCTCCCTAATCTCTGCCCAGCACCTGTGAGTCCTGGTTAGTTGATTCTGTGGACCATGTTCTCGTGCTGTCCCTGACCCCTCTGCTCCTCCACAATCCCTCCTGCCTTCCTCTGCAGGACTCCCTGAGATCCACCTAATGTTTGGCTGTGGGACTCTGCATCTGCTCCCATCAGTTGCAGGAGGGAGCCTCTCTGGTCTCTTTGATGACGATTCTGCTAGGCTCTGGTCTCAGCACACAGTGTAGGCTGTATTTTTTAATATGGTATCCATTTCAGTGTCATTCAGTGATGATTGCAAAAAGCAAAAGTTTATGTGGGGCATATGTTACAATACCAGCAAAATTTACCTTGCACACAAAATAAACTTACTTTAATTTGCATTTCTCAGTCATTCCACGCTTTCTGATAAGACTGTAAAATCCTCTCAAACAATTTTATACATGGCAAAGCCCATAAAATCCCTTCTAAACTTTGTTTTTCTTGAGGCTCCTTGCCTTCCTAGTCCGATCTAAGCCTACGCTTTTTTTTTTGACAGTGTCACACACTATGTCATCTGAAATCTCCATTTTTAACATTTAAAAGACTGTCCATTTTGACTCCTCTGTTCTGGATGTACTACATTTCATAACTCTCATGACTCATTTTTCTTGATTTGTTTTCTCATTTATTTGGTCGTGCACATCTTCCAGTAGTAAGCTCTGAAAAAGGCATGTTGGGGAAACACTTAAAGTCTTGTGTGTCCAGAAAGTCTTTAGTCCATCTTCGCTATTATCAATCTTGGTGAAAAGTCATTTCTTTCAGTCCTTTGAAGTTTCCTTGTTTGTTGTTGTTGTTTTTGCTTCTGTTTTGCTGGGATAGGGGTTTACTGGGGATGGAATTTAGGACCTTACCGTTGCCAGGCTACCATTCTACCACAGTGCTACTCTTCAGCTTTGTCTTTGGTTTTGATGCTATGAACCACAATGGTGTATGAGTCTTTAACACATCTCATACTATTCCTTTGGTAGCCCCTTTTGGTCTAGAAACCCATTCTTCCTGGGTGATTTTGTTTTATTATTTATTTGATATTATTTTCAATAATTTTGTCATAGTTATCTTTAGGAAGGCAAGTAGGGAGTTCAGATTGTCTAGATTGATCTGTTATATTAATGATTTTGGAATATTTTATCTAAATACATGATAAGGAACTAGGGAATGTAGTTCAGTTGGTAGAGTCCTTATCCAGTGTACAGAAAGCTCTGGGTTTAACCTACAGCACTGCATTCCACTAATCTCAGCACTCAAGGGAGTAGAAGCAGGAGGATTAGAAGTTTAAAATTATTTGTGGTTACAAAGGGAGTTTGCGATCAGCCTGAGATACATGAGACCCTGTCTGAAACAAACAAAACCACAAAATAACGATGAACAAATAAACAAATAAATAAGATGATCAGCTTTTAGTTCTATTTTATTATAATTCTTACTGCATATTTTGAAAATTAATGTAATTCAAATTAATATTTCTATATGCATGTCCATGATGTGCTCACAGAGTCTATCCAGACTTCTACTCTCTCTCCTCTGAATACAGTTCCTATTATTATTATTATTTCGGTCCGCTCTCCCTTTTATCCTTCCTTTTCTGTAGAGACCCCTGTTCTGTTCTGTACGCTTACAAGTTGATTTACCATTTCTCTTAAATGAGTAAAAACATATGGTATTTGTATTTCTGGCTTGTCTTACCTAAGATAAGATTCTCCATTGCCATCCATATCACCGAAAAAGACAAAATTTTATCTCTAACAGATGAGTGTTCTATATACTTCCTTTTCTTTATCTGTTCATCTGCTGAGATGATGCATCTGGGTTGCTTTGCTATTCTGCCTATTCTGAATAATGCTGCAATAAACATGGAGGTGCAAGTATCTTTTGTGTAAACATTTCATCTGCTTTCTCTATATGCTGGGCTAATCTTTTAATTGTTTTATTGTTGTCTTGTATGTCCTAAACATTTGATTTAGTTTACCTTATTGAATTGTTCCACTTCGTGCTCTTAGCCTTTTACCAATTCTTTTTAAAAATGCATAGTTACAACATTTTTAATTTCTAAGAGTCCATTCTATTTTAGTGGTGTTATGTTTCATCAAGGACAAACTACATTTGTCCTTCAGTATTTATGAAACATTGGTTTCAGAATCTCCTCCAGATATCAAAGTTTATGCTTTCTCAAGTTCTTTACATAAAATGGTATAGCATTTGTATATAGCCTATGCTCATCCTCGCACATGCTTTGAGTCACCTTTAGATCATTTATGATATCTCGTACAAGTGCTATACATGTCTTATACTATATTATATGGAAAATGACAAAAAAGAAAAGCTTTAAATATACACACATTCTTTTCCAGTATATATTCATACAGATATATGCTTACAATTCTGTACGCATGCAAGTATGTGTGTGTATGCTGTAATTTTTGTGATTGGCATTTGGTTGAAGTTGTAGATATGGAACTCATGGACACGAAGAGCTGTTATTTCTTTTAAAACATCATAGTTTCTTTGGAGTTCGCTTCTATTTTTCCCCTAGTTCCTCATTTTTTAATGTTTCTTTGTTCTGATTTACTATTATGTTTCTATTTACTGTTAGAAGCTTTGCTTAGATATACAGCAATGGGAATGGCTGCCTGTAGTTAAGAATGAAGCTCTAAACAGCAAATCTGAAAGCAGGTTTGTTGTTTAGTGGGCTTCTGCAGAGAGCAGTTGGATAACCACCTGTTGTTCACTTTTATTTCATTGGTTTATTTTTGGTTAATATATGTTAAGATTTGACCTTTGGGTCCAAGACAGTCTTCAGAGAAGAGACTTGGGAATCTAAAACTGCCAGAATCTAGGCACAAATTTGGGTGAAAGAAACTGAGATTCTCATGAATATTTAGCTTCATCACTATTTTTTGAGCCCTGTCTCAAGTCCAAGTTTCTTTGTTTCCACCATTTTTGTTCTGGAGCTTCTGTGAACCAATGTGATGGAGTTCTGGGTTTTGTTGTTGTTGTTTCTGTTTCTTTGGTTTTGTTTTTGCACAGTCTATCTGTCTGTTCTCAGTGTGTGTCAGGACAGAGAGATGTCTATGTGTTCCTTCCTCAGATATTTACAGAGCTTTTTGTCTCACTGATGCTCAGCTTCAGCCCTACTAGCATAGTGCTGAATGATGCTCACACTCCTTTCTAGTATTCGAAGGAAACATCGCTGCTTGCTGCTTGTCAATGCTTCTCTCTGAAGATCCCTAAGTGAGATTGGCCTCCATACTGCCAAATCCGTTACTGCCCCTATAGCAGCCTTCTCTCCTCCATGTTGTCTGGCTCAAGTATGCAGGGGTCTTTGTCATTACTAATTATGAAACACTAATGTTCCCGTTTCCCCTCTACCTGTATTAGGAAGTCTATGGACAAATAATGTAGGACAAAAGAAGTTACAAAAGAGCACATGATATTCCTTTTTGTTGTTTGCCACAGCTTTGTAATTCATTCAACAAGTATTTATTAAGCTTAAACATAGCACATTGGGTTTAAGCTGCAAAGAGGCTACGTTAACTCTCTCTCTTCTCTTTATTTTAAATTGCACATAATATTGGTACCCTCTTACAGACTGTGAGAATCAATTGAGGGAAGACATTAATGAATTTGCCTGATACCTAGATACCCTTTAATCAATGTTAGTCATAATTATTAATAAAGTAGCCATTGTTAATATTACTGTGACTCAGGAACTCTGCAAGGGATGTAATGGATAGCAAAATGTAAATAGTTTTCTGTTCCAGTAAAAAGGAATGGTTTTACCATTTGTGGATATTGAGACTATAACTAGTCACAGTTGAAAGACTGGAACAAGGAGCAAAACCACCACATTTCAGGATGATGTTGCCAGTGACAGGAGTTCCTCCTCATAAATGCAGACAGTAGCAGGTATTGTATATTCAGTGTTTTCTCTGAACTAAGTAGTTTACATAAATGATCCCATTGAATCCTCAAGTCAACCCACAAATTACATACTAATATTTATATTTATGAGTAAGGAAATTAAAGCTCAAAGCAGTTTTCTCAAGGTCAAGACAAGTGATAGACTTGGGATTCCACCCAAGACTGCTACCAGAACCTGATCATGGGACCACACATCAGGCTCACGGTGCATTATTATACATAGTGAGTATCCAAAGGTAATTCTTTACTAAAGGAAAATAACAGAACTAAGTGACTGATATTTTGATCTGAACATGTTTCTTGGATTCTTTTCCTTGGCTGTAGGAGGCAGTAAGACTTTACAAGGATCCATGAAAAGAGATCAGTACATCAAAATAGAGGGAAGTAGAGGTAGGACACTACTGACAAACTTTTTCATTTGGTCTCAGGATGATTGAGCAAGAATTATTACTATGTACCTTTATACTTTGGCACAACATAGACTTCTGAAATTAGGTTTTGATGCCTGAATTCTTCCTTTATTTAAAATTGTACTCAGATGTTTGTTTTAAATGAAATTCTGTTGCCTACAAGCTCACATTGCTAGAACACTCATATTGGATATTTTCCTTAAGTGTGGCTTTATAAGGTTTCTTAGGATTCTAGATGTGGGAACTTTATGTTCCTGTCTTAGTCAGAGTTTCTATTCCTGCATAAACATCATGACTAAGAAGCAAGTTGGGGAGGAAAGGGTTTATTAAGCTTACACTTCCATACTGCTGTTCATCACCAAGGAAGTCAGGACTGGAACTCAAGCAGATCAAGAAGCAGGAGCTGATGCAGAGGCCATGGAGGGATGTTCTTTACTGGCTTGCTTCCCCTGGCTTGCTCAGCCTGCTCTCTTATAGAACCAAGACTACCAGCCCAGAGATGGCACCACCCACAAGGGGCCTTTTCCCCATTGATCACTAATTGAGAAAATGCCTTACAGTTGTATCTCATGGAGGCATTTCCTCAACTGAAGCTCCTTTCTCTGTGATAACTCCAGCTGTGTCAAGTTGACACACAAAACTAGCCAGTACAATTGACCCCTTGTCAACTTGACACACAAACACATCACTAGTAAGCCTCAACCCTTACATTCTTATTCATCCCCAAGGTCTAAATAACTTTAAACATCCCACAGTCTTTACATATTCTTAAATTTTCAATCTCTTTAAAATATCCATCTCTTTTAAAATCCAAAGTCTTTTTACAATTAAAAGTCTCTTAACTGTGGGCTCCACTAAAATAGTTTCTTCCTTCAAGAGGGAAAATATCAGGGCACAGTCACAATCAAAAGCAAAAATCAATCTCCAACCATCCAATGTCTGGGATCCAACTCAGGATCTTCTGGGCTCCTCCAAGGGCTTGGTTCACTTCTCCAGCCATGCCCTTTGTAGCACACGTGTCGTCCTCTAGGCTCCAGATGCCTGTACTTCACTGCTGCTGCTCTTGGTGGTCATCTCATGGTACTGGCATCTCCAAAACACTGCATGACCCCTTCAGTCCTGGGCCGTCAATTGCAACTGAGGCTGCACCTTCACCAATGGCCTTCCATGGCCTCTCACAGTGCTGAGCCTCAGCTGCTCTGCGTGACCCCTTCATGCCTTCAAAACCAGTACCACCTGGGTGACTCTTACACATTACCAAGTCCAGCTGCAGTAGGAGTACAACCTTGGCTATCTCTGGAATACAGCTTCTTTGTGCTTTCAGAAAACACTTCCCAGAAGATGTCACTTCAACGATGCTGGTCTCTTCTTAATCACCGCTAATTTCTTAGCTCCAGCTAACCAACATCAATAGTCCCAGTAATGCAAAGTTTTTGCTTTAGTAGTTCTGGTATCTTGTTAATCACAGATTATTCTTCATCCCCAGCTAACCAGAACCACAGAATCTCCACAATCAAAACAGCAATGACCCTGAAAAGAATCTTTAATTTTCCCTCTGAAATTTCACAAGCCAGACTTCCATCTTCTGCACTGTTCTCAACATTATCTTCCAAGCTCCTATACAACATCTGACAGAGCTCTTAACAATGAATGGATCTTCAAACCCAAAACTCCAAAGTCTTTCCACAGTCCTCCCCAAAACATGGTCAGGTTGTCACAGGAATTCCCCACTATGCTGGTACCAATTTGTCTTAGTCAGGGTTTCTATTCCTGCACAAACATCATGACCAAGAAGCAAGTTGGGGAGGAAAGGGTTTATTAAGCTTACACTTCCATACTGCTGTTCATCACCAAGGAAGTCAGGACTGGAACTCAAGCAGGTCAAGAAGCAGGAGCTGATGCAGAGGCCATGGAGGGATGTTCTTTACTGGCTTGCTTCCCCTGGTTTGTTCAGCCTGCTCTCTTATAGAACCAAGACTACCAGCCCAGTTGACACAAAACTAGCCAGTACAGTTCCTAAGGCTACTGTCTTCCTTCCTTCCTTCCTTCCTTCCTTCCTTCCTTCCTTCCTTCCTTCCTTCCTTCTTTCCTTCCTTCCTTCCCTCCCTCCCTCCCTCCCTCCCTCCTTTCTTTCTTTCTTTCTTTCTTTCTTTCTTTCTTTCTTTCTTTCTTTCTTCCTTCCTTCCTTCCTTCCTTCCTTCCTTTCTTTCTTTCTTTCTTTCTTTCTTTCTTTCTTTCTTTCAAAAGAATTACTTATTTAATTTATATGAGTACACAGTTGATGTCTTCAGACACCCCAGAACGGTGCAATGGATTCCATTACATGTGAGCCATCATGTGGTTGCTGGGAATTGAACTCAGGACCTCTGGAAGAGCAGTCAGTGCTCTTATCACTGATCCATCTCTCCAGCCCCACTACTGTCTTTAATTACCCTAAATATGGATTCTTGGCAGGGGTGTGTGTGGGGGATGCTAAGCTGAAGGGCAGGCAGCAGCTTGGACATTTCAGAAAGAAGCCCAGGAGATGTTTTAAAAGTCTGTAAAGAAAGATTTACCAAATTTCAGTGACCACAGTTGTCTATCTACCTTACTATATATAAATTAGATTATTGTGTTCATGACTGTCATGCCAAACATTGTTTTTTTTTCTTCTAGGTTTTGACCAAGTCAAAGGATTCTGATTATGAATTACTTTATAATTTTAACAACAGAAATTCAATTAACTTAAAGTTTTTAAGTCTCTGCATGTGCCTAGCTTGTTTGAAAGTGATGCTGCAATTTTTGTTATTCAAATAATGACTGTTTGAAGTAGGTTTTAGCGTACACTTCTGAGGACCAAGTGATGACAACCAACTTTATACCAGCATAAACTGCTGAGAAAATTCAGATAGTCCTGCTTCTTACTGTGACCTTATTCTTATTTTTAATGGTTCTTAAAAGCTTAGAATAGAGTTATCTAAAGTCATGAAATAAAAAATAGTGACATATTTCAATTACCATTATTCAGGTTCAGATCTACACAGTAGGCAAAAACAATAGCATGGATCATTAATGGTTTTTCTCTTCTGGACTGTGAGGTCAACAAAGTCATCTGTCTGGCAAGTGTTCCTGCCCAGTCTGCTTTGCTTCTTGTCTTAGTCAATTTTCTGTCCCTATGTCAAAACACCATGATAAATGGAGCTTATTGAAGAAAATCTTCAATGCCTCTTACAGTTCATGACGATCATGGCAGGGAGCATGGCAGCAGGCAGGTGGGCATGGTCCTAGAAGAGTAGCTTACATCTGATCCCCAACACGGAGAGACAGATAGATAGATAGATAGCCCATCCCCAGTGAACCATCTTCTCCAACAAGTCCACACCTACTCCAACAAGGTCACACCTCTTAATTCTTCCCAAACACTTCCACCAACTCAGGAACAAATATTTAGCATTTGAGCCTATGGGGGGCATTCTCATTCAAACCACTGAAATTTTTTAAAAAACTGTTTTAGTGAGAAGCCAGGATAGGGACAGCGAGCATGTTCGGGTTATCCATTGTTTCATTTTTTACTTCTAATTCTCATTATTTGCTACAAATACAACCAGAGAAGTTGTGTGATTGATACTAACAGAGCATGCTTCGGACTTTGGACTTATGTGAAGGGGGAAATTTCCATTGCTAAGGAGCTGAATGGGTGAAATAGACCCAAGTTTTCCCATGTATAGTGGGCCCGGGTGACAGCTCCTTCTTTGTAATTGAACAGCAGCTTAGCTGCTGCTAAGCTTTTCTATTAATGTCAAGCCCCTTCTCCATTATACCTTTGTGGCTATGAGGGCACTTACAGCAGCCCCACTCTGTGTGAGTGTGTGTCTGACTGTCTGTCTGTCAAATATGGAAGAGTTGAGAAAATCCTGAAGAAAAAACTTCAAGTTTCAGTAATCACAGGGAGTTGCTGTCCAGCCAGTTCTACCAGGGGGCTACCTGAGAATACAGAGGGCAGGATAGACTAGCCAACAGAAAACACTGTGTAGTGTGTCAACTCAGAGGCAGACATATTTTTTTAATGGTTTCAATGCTTTTTTTTTGTCATAGATAGATAGATAGATAGATAGATAGATAGATAGATAGATGTGGTCTCTTTCCCAGAAGGCTCTGTGCCTTTCAAAACAGAACACTAGTGTTCTTTTCTGCTTTCAGGGGCAGGCTGCCCTGTGGGTGTTTAAAAAACAGTTTTTATTTTACTAGTATTGATTTTGTACTCTGCCTTCTTTCCTTCACCTTTTCTCATAACCTACCAATATCTCTGAAAGTAGATGGGCTCTTGCAGGAATCCTAAAGGCAAGCACTGTCCACAAAAATCAGGACAAGGGATTATTGAAAACTTCCTAAGTGACTTCCGCGTATGGTCGTTCATTAAAGGTGGATACTCTGTTTTGATATATTTCTAATCTGTTTCTGAAGAGTGTGTGTTCCGGTTGGGTAGTGGAGAGAGTTCATTGAAAATAGAATTCAGGAGACTGAGACTCAGTAGTCTAAAAAATGGAAGTATATACTAACTATTTAGAAAAAGGAGGCATATTTATTGTATATGCAATGGGGGGTTGGGGTAGAGATCAATTCAGGGTATGTTAAAATATAATATTCAAGTAATGTTATTGACATAAGCAATTGGCTATTTGAGTCTGGATACACGAGAGATGTCTGAACTGGAATCTTAAGTCTGAGAGTTATGGGGATAGATATGCTATTTCATTTCATAAAATTAGAGTGGTCATCAAAGGAGAGAGTGTAAAGACTTGAGTTTGGGGCTCTCTAATATGGAGAGAAGAGAAAGCTAAACAAGAACCCATATATAGCCCTCCCCCCAAAAAAAAAGTTTGCTTGCTAATTTTAGTCTCTTGACTTGGCCAAAAGTCAGAAACTTTTAGCAGAGATCAGAACCAGAAGGGACTGTAGCCAATGTTTTTTTTTTTTTTTTTTTTTTTTTTCCTAATCGGGAAGACTAATCCAAGATATAGGAGCCCTGTAATGGAGTCCTGATTTATGCTTGAATGAGTAAACTTGTCAGATCACCTAGCTTCCCTGGATCCCCCTTTTCCAACTATAAAAATACCTAATCAAATGATATAAAAAAGGTTAGGGTAATTCTGTATTATCATTTATGTAAGGTAATGTGTGACTCACCTATTCTTTCCTTAAGAATAGTCTATTGCTTTTACAATTCATAGATATATTAGAATCTCTCTGAGGCTTTTCATAACCCCCAAATTAGCATCTAAATTTGTTACTATGAGTTTGGTTTTGATATATCTTGGTGATGCTAATATGAAGTCATGGTTGACCCATCATAGTCTATGTACACAAAGCATGGCACTATCTTGTGAGCTACTGCACCCCTCTGAGTATGGACTTGCATTTCCAATACAAACACAATTCAGTTCATTGTAAGTGAGTTTTTTTTCTCACACTTGAAGCTTGTCACAGGAGGTTAGCTCTGTCGACCTTAGGATAAAACTTGTAAGTAATCAGCTTTTCTCAAAACTTGGTAAAAATGACATGATCCTAAACTTCTGGGGCTGCAGAGTAGGGCGGCTGTTTGATCTTTCTCTTCACCTTTTATAATAAAAAATACAAGAGTTATTCCAGAAATAACTTACAAGGTCAATGAATGGTACATCAGGCATGATATATAAATATCAATGCTGTTGGAACAATTGTGTAGTAGGCGTATTCATGCAATTTTCTTTAGCCTACCTATTGATTTATGGTGGTTTCTCCTCAGCATTTTGCAACTTAGCTAGCCAATTGGATGTAGGATTTGTTGACTTAAACTCAAGTTGTTTAGTGTGTGAATATGCATTTAAAACTGAATCCCAGTGGCTATTTTCTCTGAGGAGTATGTGTCTAATAGACTAGGCATTTTGGACAAAACCAGGAAGACACAAGCATGGATTGTGGTGACCAGTTTTTTGCAATCTTGTCATATATATACTAGGAGTGCAAGGAAGTGATTTTATCATGCACAGCACACCAATAATTTTCCTGGAACTCCCCTTGTATAGTTTCATGCTTGGTTTTTAGTGCTCTTTTTAAGTCCTAAATCACATTTTTAGTTGAGTAGCATAAACATATACTGTGTTTGACTTGCTTTGCTCATAAAATTGTCATATTTGATATATTTAAAGATCTTAAGGCCTAGGGGGGAAAACAGAAAAATTCAGGGGAGAAACCAAGCAAGTCCTCAGAAATATTTTCCCCCTCTGGGTCTTCAGAGCTCTGCTCCATTCAGACGTGTGGCACATAATAATGAAGAGAAGGTTGGAATATACTCTAAAATCGCTCTAGGGTGAGTAGGGCTCAAGATAATTGTAATTTTTAAAACTAGGTTTCACCGTTGTTTGGAACCATCTACAATTCGATTTATTTTATCGCACAAGCCATGAATAATGCTATGAAAGAAAATGGACGGGCTAGTGCTGCCAGCCTGGTTCAGCATTCCAGAAACATGCAGTTCTATGGATTCAACCAGTTGATAAAGACAGACTCAAATGGAAATGGGATTTCTGATTATGTAATCCTGGACACCAATGGGAAAGAATGGGAACTCCGTGGCACCTACACTGTGGACATGGAAACTGAATTGCTAAGGTTCAGAGGGACCCCAATTCATTTTCCTGGTGGCAGGCCTACTAGTGCAGATGCAAAATGCTGGTTTGCAGAAAGGAAGATCTGCCAAGGAGGTAAGTAATGGGAAATCGCTGGTCATCAATTTAGTTCAGTGTGGGCTATAGGAATGCTTCTTTAAGACAAGGTGTATTTTAATATTGAAGCACTCATAAGAGCAGACATTTGTATTTCAGGTTGCACAAACATCTTCTTAACTTCAAAATAATCAGAACCACAAGAGGCACTTTCCAGTCTTAGAGACTCACAGTTTAAAAGCTAACTCATCACTGGTTCTGAAAGAGGTCTCAGTCTTTCTCAAAGACATTACTCTAGTAAAGGGAAAACATTTTCCTCCCCTAACTTTAATTGCCTGTGGCCTGGGGTTGCTTTCCCCTACCAGAAAGATCACCTGCGTATCCTACTCTTACCGGTCAGATCCTATCACAAGATCTTTACACAAGATCTTTACACCATCTCCTCACTGAACTACCATTTCATTAACCATCTCTGCCTTACAACTTACCACAAAATCACCTTTTAGTTGTTGCTCACGTAGTGGTCGCATCTCCTCACTCTCCTAATATACCTCTCCTTGGTGGTAGGCACCACAGCTAGTAATTTTGATGTTCCTCACCAGTCCAGCAGTTTGATTGGCTAGTGGGTCCCTCCTAGCTTTTGGAAGAGAGAAACTTCATCAAATCTCTGACAGCCAGAGCTGTAATATGGAAGAACCCATATTATCCTGACTTAAGTGTCTGTCTACACCTTTCCAAAAACATGTCCACCTATTTGATCTAAGGATTGACTCTGATTTGACTTTAGCATCACACATCCAACTGTCTCTTCATCAAGTATTTTCTCTTGAAAGACTTGTAATCTATTTAAACACTTAGATTCATAGAGAGTAACTTATATGCTTTTGAAAACACTAATTGTCATAAGTTGGCTCTACCTCACCCTCGAAGGACAAATGTTATGTAATTCATGAGGTCAGTGGATGCAGGTGGATTAAGAAGGGCTTTTATTTTAGACAACATAGTACTTACCGTTCACAGGTAAGCTACTGCACTTATTCTCAAGAATGTTATTGCTATCCTACATAAATGAATGCACTCAGAGTTCTCCATTCGTAGACTTTTTTCCTCCAATGAAAACACCCTGATCAGCCTTAATTCATGTGATTCATTATTGTCAGAGTGGTGAGTGGGTTTGCTTCAGAACAGTGAAATTGCTTTCTTGTCCATAAAGTCAACAGGACAGGCTATGCTGTAGAAAAAAAAAAAAAACAGAATTAGGTTAGGTACATCTGGCTTGATTTTTGAGTCACCAGAAAGCACGAGGAGTCACTCTGTGGTGTGCCTTATTTACTGCTTTTTCTGTTTTAATGCTGTTCTTTTTCTTCTCTCTCTCTCTCTCTCTGAGCAGGTATTGACCCTGCCTTGGCCATGATGGTCTGCTTTGCTTTACTTATAGCCTTGCTGTCTATCAATGGATTTGCTTACTTTATAAGGTACATTTTTTTGTTCTTTTTGTATACACAAAATAGAAGTCCACAACAGCCTTGTTAATATTGATTTCCAGGAAGTCATGGCTCAGTACAATTGCCTCATTACATGAACCACTGGTTTTCTTTCCCATAGTGTTTTACCATCCCTACTGGCCCCATTTAAGACTGAAATGTTTTCATGATGCTGAGAAAAACTTCCACAGCTGTATTGTCAGTGGTGATGTTGCCTATGAGTACATCGATATGATGGTGAGATAAGAGAACTAGGATTTTAGGCCTTTTGATTATTGCTTACCTATGCCCTACATTCTCCATGAAATGGTATGGTAGCAGATGGAGTTGGAATATTTTAGGTAGGCTTTATCTAGACTTTAAGCTCTATGCATAGTGGTGCTAAGTCATATGTATAGAATAGCAGGCTCTGCTTGATCATTCAGTGTGTAAAGGCAATTGCTACTGAGTCTAAAGATTTGAGTTTGACCTACAATGGTGAAACAAGAGAATTGACTTCCACAAATTGTCCTCTGGCCAACAAATGCATGCTATGGCACATGTGAGCCCATCTTCTCTCCCTACCATGTGCATGCATAGGATACATACAAATATTTTAGGAGGTGAAGAGTAGCTTAGTGGCTAAGATTGAGCCCTGAGTGGCACTTAGCACCCATGTCAGGTAGCTCACCACTGCCTGGAATTCCAGTTCCAGGGAATCTGATGCCTTCTTCTGGCTTCTGCAGACACTGCACTCATGCAAGTACCCATACACACACACACACACACACACACACACACACACACATGTATAATTAAAAATAAATAAGTAAAAGTGAATAATGCACTTACCTTAGTATGTGATTTATAGTAGTCATTCAATAAATGGATAAACTTGAGCCCTTTGAAGACTTCTGGTAGTTGTTGAGAACCCAGGCTCTTCATTTGGACATCTACGCTTCTTGTCTAGCGTATTACAATCTGGATTGCTACTGTTCTTCCTTGGATAAAAACTACCCTCTTCATTCATCAACATCATAGTTGTTATCAAGTCTGTCTTCCTCCCTCAAATCCCTTAACAGTTGGTCCACTAATTTGATGACCTGTTTTCAAGACTGGTCTGAATGTGACAAGCTGCCAAGTAATTTAATATTCATTCAACATCCTTAGATAATCAGCAAAAATAAATGGCAGATAATACCCACTCCCGGGAGATTTTAGGAGTCACAGGCTCTTGCTACCCAGTATTTAACCATTTCATGTCAAGGTAAAAAATGAACTCACAGTCAGCTGCTTATATTCTTAATCAAATAATAATTCTTGCTTGTCTTTTAAACAGAATGGATTGGTACTCTGGGTTTTGAGTGAGTTCAACCCATTAATCATTGCATTGGGAAGAGAAGGGAAAAAAAAAAGGAAAAAGCAGACCCACAAAGGTGGGGGGATTGTTTGGAGCTTGTGAGCTGAAGGGCAAAGAAGACTGAAGAGGGACATGATTGGAGAGGGACATGATTAGAGAGGAAAATGATTGGAGAGGAAAATGAGTTTGAGACAATTGGTACTTCAAGTGGTCACAGAAAACTCAGAGATGAGAGAGAGGCACATCATTTCCCAGAGTCACTTGGTCCTTGGTTCCTCGGCTAACAAAGCAGAAAAGCTGTGCCCTCTTTGCTGCCTTCCTCCCTCTCTCTGCCCACCACGGCTGCAATCAGAAGAGCCCAGCAACTGATGAGTTTCTGTAATAGATGGTTACTTGCAGCAGAGTCACTCCGTTCCTTCCTTTTTCTGTGTGTTTTGATTGTTTAAGGTTTTTTTTTTCCCCAGAAAGAAAGATGTGCAAAGAACCTAACTACCCCAAAACAAAGGATTCTTTGAACTTCTCTTTTCTCCCTACTCCTCCAACCAGATTACACTGCCTTTCTGTAAAGCTCTCCTGAGCTTTGTGATACTAATGATGATAATGATGATAATGAGCCCTGATACTTCCCTAGTGCTTCCTGCTTTTCAGAGCACTTTCACATACATTAGCTCATTTGATTTTCAAAACAATTCTCTACAGCAGGGACTGTAAGGAGTGTTATTTGGCTAGACAAGGAGACACTGAGGCAGGAAGGGGTTAAATGATTTACCCAAGGTCACCTGCACCTGACTAATTAATGGCAGAGTCAGTATTGCACCCCTCCCTCCCAAACTGGGAGTCCAATTTGCTTTCTACTAGATTGTCTTGTGAAGTACAATTATTTTCACAGGTGTGCCTGCTTTAATGTGTAGACAATTTTCTACACATATGAAACCGATAAGTTTTAGGGAGTGATGTTTTTCTTTGCCAAAAGATTCATGTGCTCTACCCAAGAAGTCACTCCAGGCTCTTTTAATTTTCTCTGCTGGGTAGTAGCTCCCACCGTGATAAGGGACATATTTGTTGGTATAGACAATTAGAAACACATTGTTTGTTTCCAAACCAGTGAAGTCACGGAGAACAATTGACTGGGTTGCTGGTACTTAAAGCTACAGTGATGTTATTATAGAAGGCACCTGAGAGCATGGTGATTCTCTGGGTGTTCCTTTCACCCTGGCTCTTGCAGTGAACATACTGCAGGTTTGAATCATGGAAAAAAGAAAGTCAGAGTGTAGCCTTTGAGCAGACCAAGAAAGAGATGGGGGAGAGGGAGAGGGTGCAAGGGAGAGAGGAGAGAAAGAAACAGAGGGAGGGAGAAAGAGAGAGGGAGAAATAGACAGAAGGAGGGAGGGAGGGAGAGGGGAGAGAGAGAGAGAGAGAGAGATTCCTTCCTGATCTTAAGTTGCCTAAGTTGCCTGGTAGGCTTACCTGCTTGTGTGAGGTGAACATCATATGCTCCTATATCTCCATTGATTTGTATAAAATCAATAGAGAAACAATCGTCTGCAAATTATTAAACATTTTGGAGTGAGTTGTGTTTAAACTGTGTCTGTGTAATGCTCAGACAACAGACTAATTCAGTAAAAAGGAAAAAAAAAAACCAGTCAGCCCACTTGATTGGAATCATGTAGACAAAGCAAACAACTGACTGATTTTTTTCCACTTTTCAACCTGTTGCTTTGGCAACGCATGCATGCAACTTTGTGAGACAAGTGGTCTTATGGGCAGAAATCTAGGCCTACAGCCAGGGACTAAGGATTCCAGTTCAGCTCTGCCTAAGGCTAGGGAATCTCACACAATTTTCATTATTTTGCTTTGTTTCCTATTAAGTGGTTTTGTTTGTAAACTGAGGATCAAATGACTTTTGGCTCTAATTTTATTAGGATGCGTACTTACTGTGAGGAAGAAGTATGCAGAGCACCTTAAAATGATTTGGAGGAGTTCGGAATGTGTGCCTGATGTGAGATCCCCATTTTATTAGTCTGAGATACTATCCCTCTACATTACCCTTGCTTCATTTTTGGACACCTTTTCAATAATATTTTCCTGTTTGTGTTTTTGTCTTTGTAAGTTGTGATAACCAGGTTTATTGTTGCATTTCTTTGCTATAAATGTTATGGTAATGATCCATGTATGTGATGCATATATTTTATTCATAATGTATGCCTATTATATTCATAATATATATCTATTAGAGACAACCATCAGCACCCTCTCCCCGACCATCTTATTTCATATTTGTTTCAGGCGACGTATAAATAAAATCCAGTTGATTAAAGGACCCAACAGAATCCTACTGACTTTGGAAGATGTGACATTTATTAATCCCCACTTTGGCAGTAAGGTAAGTAGCCCCCTTTCTGACTTTCTTGCCTGATATCATAGGGAGAAGCTACAAGTTAGTGTTGAGTGCATGCCATTGATTAGTTTCAATTATGCTATGCTATAAGAGTAAGATACATGAGCCAGAGAGAGTAAAGGCTAGACTAACAACCAAAAATATAAGAGTAAAATACATACTGTATTTAGAACACTTGCCAGATACAGGGAGCCAATCTCACAGCATCCTGCTTACATGCAGAATTAGGAAAATGGACTAACAGTCACCAGAAGGTAGGGAGGGTAGAAGACTGGGAAATAGTAAGATATTAGATAAATGGTATCAAAATACAGTTAGGCAGGAGGAATAAATTCCAGTGTTCTATAGAACACTCGAGTGACTGTAATTTACAACTTCTTGCATAAGTAACAAAAAAAAAGAGAAAGAAAATGAAAAAAAGAGGCTAAAGTTTATTAACATAAAATACAGAGGACTAAAACTATAGCTGAGCAGGTAAAAGCTGCCTTGCTCTTGCAGAGGAGCTTAATTTCTTTCCCAGCCCCAAGTCCAGCAGCTCACCTATAATTCTAGCTCCAGTGGATCCAACACCATCTTTGAGCCTCCTCGGGCACCTACAGGCATGTGGCATGTACACACACACATATACACAGACAAATTCACAAAATAAAAATACATTTTTAAAACTAAATGTTTTAAATATATATATATATAATTTAAGAATATCAAAATATTAATTACTCTTATTTATTCAGGGTGTATTATGTACATATATCAATTATTCAGTTTAATCCCCTGATATATGTATGAATGCTAATTCAAATTACATCTATAGTTCACGCTATATCTCGGTTAGATAATGATGACTTAGAACCATGCTTTGAAAGTGAATACAGTCCACTCTGGGCAATAGTTTAGCTTTGACTTCATATAACCCCTTTTATCTAAACTTTATATTAGCCTCTAACACCCAACATGGTGCTTATAATATAAAATGTACTAATAAAAGTTTGGAGAAAGATGGTTCAACTCGTAAAAGAGGGTTGAGTTTCATGAAAGTCCAGGTTGTATCTGTGTTATAATAGGTGATCTTCTTAAAAACCTGCTACTGTCCCTGGGATGCATTTTGTGAGATTATGCATATTCCTTGCCTCCTAGGGCATTACAGTCAAGTTGAAGACAATGAGATCTTTCAAGGAAACCAATACATGCCAACTTGTACAAATGAACCGGAAATAGAATAGGACTTTAGAGAAGTCAGATCAATAGAAGGAGCCTTTCAGAGACCCAGATCCAAAGCTGAGTCTTAAAAGAAGGGAAGGTAGAATTTGTCTATGTCACAGATTATAGCCTACTTATCAATCACTTTTCTTCGACCCTCCCAGGAGAAATTAGTAGTAAACTTCGGAATTGCAAATAAAAAATCTGGACTTACGAGCTTTTTAAAAAATTGGCTTGTCAGTGTTGCTACTTATTATAGAAAGGTGACACTGTTGTGTCATATACTCCAAAATAATTAGAATAGAGGGTTTTGAATGTTCTTATCAGGAAGAAATGATAAATGTTTGACATGATTAGGTAACTTAAGTACCCTGATTTGAGCTATACACACTGTATGTATCTTAGCATCATTTGTATCCCACATACCTGTATAAATATTATCTTTCAATATATATTTTTTTAAAAGTTGGAATTTGCAAAAATTTTTGGTATTGGTTATTGATAAATGGTTAATAATAATAAAGATGATGATAATGGTGATAATAATAATAGTAATAGACCAACTTTCTGTGGTTTGAAACAGTTTTCATCCTGTTTTGCTACTGTCTTCCCAGCCCTGAGAGATGCTCTAGGTAGAGGAAACAACACAAACAGAAGCTTAGAAAAGAAAGCATGTGGGGGACAGCTTTGTGAAGGGAGCTGGTGTGTTTCCTTATGCTAGTCTATGTGGTTGCAATGACACTGATCTTTGCATACTTTGTAGAGGTGGCAAGATATAGAAAGAAAAAGCATCCTATTGTTTCCATGTGCCATTTACTGTTGTTACTTTACTACACCAGATTTGACTTATTTCCATGTCTCCGTGGCAGACTGGTCAGTTGCTCAAAAATGACACTGAAACTTACACGGAATGAGTTGGCTCTGTGAGGAATGGAATTGTGTGGTAATGTCCTGGGTGGTCAGGCAAATGAACTGATGAGCTATTTAATTCATTTCTCACTTATAATAATCTGGGTTAAATCTTCAGATGATTTTGTAAAGTGGATATCACCTTCCTAGAAATGTACTGATGAAAGACAAAACTATCATTTTTGCTGAACTCTACCCCCACATCCCAGAAATACACTAAACAATTGATTTTTATTTTTGAAACTATCAAGAGGAGACTAACAGTTGTGGTGGGGAGTCTCTCTGGGGTTTTCACTCAGGATTCTTTGTATGAAATTCCCCAACTGAAGCAGACACTGAAACCAAAGCTCTGAGGCAATCCCATTCTATAACTTGAAACCAAGATAAGATAATGGTCAAAAATATTTTATCTAGAAATGTGATCACCGATAAAGTCTCATGAAAATATAGATAATTGTACTAAAGCCTTGATCATAAGATACAAACCTGTTTTCAAACCCCCTATTAATTTGGTATTATCCACATCAACCTGACAGTTCTTGACAGCTGCCTGGACATTGGGCTCTAAAGTAGCAAAAACAGTAACTATACTCAATTTTGGACTAAATTGGTCTTTTCAATGCATAGACCTTCAATGAGTAGGCCTAGTGAAGTCTACTAATGTATAAACTGCACCCATGTTGCAAAATTATGCCAGCACTTGCAAAATGCCACAAAGAGCACACTAGAGCTACTGTCAGACAGCCAGACAGCCTAGGCTTTAAGATGGTGCTCGTGATGATAGATTATTTCATTTATGCGTACCTTTTCATCTGAAGAGAATAAAAACACCATTATAACTCTTTAGTATAAAAGTGAAAAAACATCAAATATCAATAGCCCTTTAGGGGATGTTGATGCTTGTTTACTTGTTTAAGTGTTTTGGTCTAAGTGGAAAAGAATGGTATTACCCAAGTAGAAGAACATAGCTCTCTGTCCCTTTTTGGCATTTGGCTTCTCTCAAAGATTCTGAGTGGAACAGATAGGGGAAGCATATATTTTGCTTAATTGCTGTGCAGTCACAAACTTGCAGCTGGCTGTGTTTAATCAGTCAAGAAACCAAGCCAAGAATTCCATCCAAAAGGAACGTCTGAAAGGGTAAACTCTTTGAGAATACAGAATTAATTCAGTCTAGAAAAATTGGCAGGTCAGGAGAAGCCAAGTCAGAAAAGGAAGATTTTAGAAGGAAGTGAAGCCCAAATCCAAGTGTATGTGGATTTTGGCAGATTTTAGCACTTTCTCCCTTGCCCTTTACAGAGAGGGCTGTGTCTCAATATACAGCTACGTGCTCTTGCTGAGATGTGGAAATAAAGAAGAGAAGAGAAGTAGATGGCTCCCTTGCCTTGCTCTCTTTGAGGGAGTGCAGGTTGATGGAGGGGTTATGTGAGGAGTCAGGTCTTCATGTTGCCTAAGTCTTGAGCTGTTAAAATTTCCGAACATTTTCTTCAGACTTGGTGTTGAAAAGAACTTAACTGAAGACTAAAGCAACCTGTTGATCAGAGACCACTGTTATTGCAGCATCAGAAATTATTTAAGATTAATTCTTGTTGGCAAGCAATTCTGATAAAAAGCATGATGTGGTAAGAAAGAGCACAGGACAGGGATCTAAAGCATCAACATCTTTGCCCAAGCCCTTGTATTCTTTAGCTGTCTGTGTCCTCCTTATAAAAAGGAGAGTATTGGTGGTATGTGATATAACCTTGGTCCTGTGAAGGCAGAGGAAAGAGGACTGTTTTCTTAAGGTCAGTTGGTCATACTTGATAGTGTCTTTGTGAGACTTTGTCTGAAAGTAACAAAAACACTACCATGACTACCATTAATAAAAATAATTAATAATAAGTAAGTGAATGGTGGTATTGGTGTTAGAAGAGGGCCCTTGTCTAGATAAATAACAAGAGTACCTATTTATAGTCATTACAATTCTTTTTAAAGACATTTAAAGAAATATAGAGAAGAATATTGATGTAACTGTTGACTTATTCCATCTTCACATAAAATAACTCTACTGGCTTCCTTGAGGGTATGGGCGCTTTTCTGGCCCACTTCAAGCTCACACTTATCGTGGGCCTATGACCCATTTACTATATTTCTTAAGTGCTCTGTGGGAGGTCTTCTGTCAGAAAGAGCATTGCCATTTGGCAGAGTAGAATCAAAAGGAGCCAGTATTGGGTGTTAGGATCTGAAATTGTTCCCTAGTTCTATTTTTTAAGGTTTTGATTTCTCTACACCCACAGTTTCTTAACTAAATTATTGAGTAGATAATTTTGGGAAATTAATTTCACCTTTTGAGTCTAGATGTCAAGTCTAGAAATTGAGGATTCCATGCTAACAGTTATCATCTTCCTTCCTTCGAATTTTTTCTGAGAACCAGGGATGGTTACTATAACCCCAGCACTTGAGAAGCTGAGGCAGGAAGATTATGAATTCTAAACCAGCTAGGAACACACAGAGAGACACTGTCTCAAAGCAAAACGAACAACAACAAAACAAACAAACAAACAAACAAACAAAACCCAACCAACCAGTCAGTCAATCAACCAATCAAAAGTAACATTCCTGGGACTGGGACTGAGAGAAGGTTGTATTTATACATTGAGGAATATATAGCTGCATGCATATGTGTAATAGCAACTAAAGAAATAGGGGCCAAGAATTTGAAAAGAGCAATTGGGGATGCAAGGAAATGGCTGGAGGGAGAAAAAGGAAGGAGAGAAATGATGGAATTATATTCATTTTCAAATGATAAAGACAATATGCAACTTATCTGGCAGTTAAAAATATGTGGGAATGTTAACCTTTCCTTGATGCTATTTAGGATTTAAGTAAGCTACCAACTACAGCCTTAGAAGAGTTTCTGAATGATTATTATGAATTAGGTTCAAATAATGACAATTTTGTTCAACCTTTCCCCCCTAATCCTTTCACAGAGAGGAAGCCGTGCCAGTGTAAGCTTCCAGATCATCTCAGAAGTTCAAAGTGGGAGGTCCCCAAGGCTGTCCTTTTCTTCAGGGAGTCTAACTCCAGCTACATATGAGAACTCCAACATAGCAATCTATGAGGTAAGACATCTGGAGTTCTTTAATCTGAAGCCTTCCTGGGTTTTAAAAGGAGGCTGTCATTGAAGAGTCTTTGGGTAAAGCTAGTGAGACTTTTTTTCTTTTCAAGTTTTTCTGTCTGTGTCCATATTTTTGGCAGTGATTTTCCTCCAAAAGTCATCTTCTTACTTGAAACTTCATTCATACTTGAACTTGATGCATTTACTAGGTTTGTGGGTATAAGATCTGAAATGCAAATAGCTAAAATGTGCCAGTAATCTCACAACACTATATGTAACAGAAGAAATGACACTCTGAGTTACTGTTTTGCTGTGAGATGTCAAGAGACACAGATACGGTGGGGTAGTGTTTGGAGGTAATTTTCAAAGTCTGGTTGCCTTTTCTATTCTTTTGTCTGGTGACATTGAAACATTAAAAACCCTTTCTTTTTAGTCACCTGTACTATCTTTGGGAGTAACAGGTTACTTTATGCTTTACAAAATAGAAATCCCCTTTGAAGTTTCTGTCTTTCAAGATTGAGGAGGTCACCTCCTCCCCTATTGTTCTTAGAAATTGGAATTTGACAACCAGAACAAATCTTGCATCAGTTGTAAAGATGAGCTGTTTCTTCTCAGCAGGCAAGAGTTAAGCAGGCAGGAAGGAGGAAACTCCACCATCCTCCTGTTCCTCCTACGTGAGGCCTTCCCAGTGTGGTTTCCTTGTGTTTGGAGACACTCCGGAGAAACAACAGATAGTCTCACCATGAATAGGACATGGAAAGAAAATCTAAAACAGGGAAGAATTTAGAGTGTTGACTGCATTGGATTTTTCCAAGGGAATATACTCCTCTATCAAATAAATAATTCACAGGGGGTTTGCTAGGAATTGAACATATTACCCTGCAAACTTCAGGTGTTAAATTTTAATGACCAACATGATGACATTTAGACCAGCTTGAGATTTTCAGTGAAAAAGTGAGACTCAGACAAATATGTGTTTTTCTTTCCTTTATGGATCCTAGATTTTTATAAATATATAAACCATATATAGAGATATTTGACATGAATGTAGAAGAAAGACTCAGGGGAAGGGAGAAGACTACTGAGAGGGATGGGGACATGAATGTGTACAGGATATTCTTGAAAGAACTTGTCTTTATGAAACCCTTCACTGTGCACAATAAATATGGGTCAATAAAGTAAGATGAGTTTCTTTGAAAGGGATTAAATCAGTGTGAGTAGAGCCCTTACAAATGAAACTTCATACAGCTTTTGGCCCATTAGTCCTCCTGCCTCCCACCATATGACAACACAATGCTTTTCCACTTCAAAGGATATGACAATACCATCTTGGACATAGACAACAGTTCTCACTCAACAACCGAATCTACTATTCCTTGATCTTGAACTTTTCACTCTTTAGAACTGTGATAATAAATTCTTGTTGTTTTGTTTTTAATAAATTACCCAGTTTCACAAGTGGACTACCCAGGCCTACACACCAAATTAGCATAGCACACAGTCTTTCAGTATACCTGAGGGTTTTATCTTAATTTGGATCAGGGAATCCCTGGATTTTACCATGATTTAATGAAATGAAAAGGGGGATTTGTTTCCAAAGTGAGCTTGAGTTTCTAACAAATCTTCTCTCGGAAAACTTAATGGTGAAAGCTTTAGAATGTCAAAGGGAATGAATTTAGACCTTTACAGTTGCAATACACCATTACGATTCTGAAATAAATATCAATAACTTTTGTTTTTCATTTACCAAATTAGAAGTTGAAGTGAGTTCTTAATTCTGACGGCTCATTTAAAAGAAAAATTATGTCCTGGCTCTCACTTTTCCAATTGATTCTTGTTGGTATTCAGCTGGTAGGGACCTGCAAGGAGGCATTGATATATTTTTAAGTCCAGTGATGTGCTTTTGATATGTTCACCCAGGTGTGATAATTGCTAGACAGAGATGCCTCTAAGGCCACATCTGGCATGGCTCTGCTATGATTCTCTGACTCAGTGGACAAATTTATGTGTTGAATCATAGTGTGTTTTATTTCGTTGGATTGCAAGGTTACAGTATAGAATTGAGAAAGGTTAAAAAAAAAAGAAAAAAAACTTGTTACTGACCTTGAAGATCTTGTCAGATACTTCCGTGTTTTGGAAGTTGAAAAGGGAGCTGGTTATATTGCTTTTCATGACTGGTTGCTGTTCAGTCAATTCATGAGTCAGAATCCTTAAAAAACATTTTATTTATTTATTTATTTATTTATTTATTTATTTTAATGTGTGTGGGGTGTATACCTGCATGTATATTTGCACCACCAGTGTGCATGTCCTTAGAGTATAGAAGTGAATGTTGGATTCACTGGTGCTGGAGTTACAAATAGTTGTGAGCTGCCATGTGGATGCTGGGATTTGAACCTTGGTCCTCTGGAAGAGTAGCTAGTGCTCTTAACCTCTGAGCTAACTCTCTAGCCCCAGAACGGTGTTAATAACAAAAACACCACATAGTGAAGTCAATATTAGGCTGAGAGTAAGGTGTAAAGGAAGAAAGACAAATCTATAAAACTGCCTGGCTTGGGTTCAAGAGGTTTCTAAGATGGAGTATAAGTCGATTCAATCAGAAGAGGAAGGAGGAGGAGGAAAATGAGGAGGAGCAGGAGGAGGAAAAGGAGAAAGAGGAGGAGGAAGAGAAGGAGGATGAAGAAGAAGAAGAAGAAGAAGAAGAAGAAGAAGAAGAAGAAGAAGAAGAAGAAGAAGAAGAAGTCATGCAACAGCTTTCTCAAATGGTTCTCTATTAGAAGTTGTTTGAGAAAAAGCTAGAGAAAGTACCCAAGGAGCTGAAGGGGTCTGCAACCCTATAGGTGGAACAACAATATGAACGAACCAGTACTCCCCCCCCCCCGAGCTTGTGTCTCTATCTGCATATGTAGCAGAAGATGGCCTAGACGGCAATCATTGGGAAGAGAGGCCCCTTGGTCTCGCAAACTTTATATGCCCCAGTACAGGGGAACACCAGGGCCAAGATGTGGGAGTGGGTGGGTAGGGGAGCAGGGTGAGGGGAGGGTATAGGGGACTTTGGGGATAACATTTGAAATGTAAATGAAGGAAATATCTAATAAAAAAGAAGATAAAAAGAAGTTGTTTGAAGTGTCACCATCAGTAGATTCAGTTTCCCATAAGACTTGATACTATAGACAAGCATGGTGATACATACTTGTAATCCCACCACTTGTGAGACTAGGGCAGGAGGATTGTTACAAGGATAGGCCGAAATACATGCTCATTACTAAACAAGCTAGAGCTGCATGATGATACCCTCTTCCGGGGAGATGGCTCAGTCAGTAAATTGCTTCCCACAAAAGCAACAAGACCTTTGTTTAATTCTCCAGAACCATTAAAAATCAAAGTATAACAGTGTGTATTTATAATCTCAGCACTAAGGAGGTGGAGTCAGGTAGCTATCTCTGGGGCTTTCCTGGCCAGCCAGTTGAGTCTGTAAACTCTAGATTCAGTGAGGGTCCCTGTCACAAAATGTAAAGCAGAGAACAATTGGCAAAGAGATACAACTTCAACTTCTGGCATCTATGTGCACACAAACTTCCCTTTCATAAACACACACACACACACACACACACACACACACACACACACACACACACACTTAAAGCCAAAGAAAGAAAGAATCCCAACGAACCGATCAAATGAGAGAGAGAATTATTCCTGGGAGTCCTGGAATTTCCAGATAATACACGTGTAGATGCTAAATAGCCAAAGAAGGACTTTTCTTGGTGGTTCCACACATTGTACCACACTGACACATATTTATACTCTAATTCTTGTACAGATCTGTAGCCTCCCACAGATACTCTTTGAATATAGACAGGAGAGCCAGGTGAGCAGACCAATGGGAAGAAAGCAGCAACAGTGATGCTCTGCTCTGATAACCATAGTCTGGTTGACTGGCGAGATGAAATAGGGAGTGATGTGACCCTGCCTGAATTCAATCCATCATCTGCTTCATTTTTGACACCTTTCAACTCTCAGCCTCCCCCTCTGTGCTCCTCCTTGGCTCTCCTTTCTCTATGCACCTGTTTATCCTTCTCAGAGCTTTTCCTTTTTCCTCCTTCCTATGACACTTAACCTCTTTCCCTCCCACCAGCCAAGGTCTGTCATCACAGCGGTATAGATCAGTAAAGTTAAAGAGCCTTGATAAACTATCCGGTAAATTTTATTCCAAAGGAAGCTGAAGACAAGGCCGATTAAATGGATATGCTAAGACTACCACTGAGCTTGAAGCAGAGTCATGCCTAAGAACTTGCTCTCATGTTTAAGTTAATTCACAAAGGCCTTACTGAAAGGCAGATAGACTTTAAATTACTTCAGAAAACTTCCCCAAATAGAAGTTGATGTTTCTTTCTCTTAATTAAAAAGTAAATGATAAGTGAAATATTTTATCATTCTTTTTTAAGAGACCACAAGGAAAGCTATTTAGCCTGCGCGTGGTGAAGATAAACCCTGCCCATTTCCTCCTTTCCCCTCATTTTTCATGAATGAGGATGCACGCGGACTCAGTAAAAATCTCCTCATGGAGTGTGTGTGAGAACTAAAATGTGAACAATCAAATCCTCCCAACACAGGAAGCCTGACAGAGAAAAGAGGAATGGAGTGGGCTTGGAAAGATATTGGTGTAATTTTAGCTCTTAGGTTCTTTATGAATGTATCAGAGTGGGTTAGGTGTGCATAGGACCTTTTTCCAGCTCACACACTTAGTAATTTGACAGGAAAAGCTATTGTTAGCTACTATGGCATGAGTAAACCAAATAGAAGGCCAACTTATGCCTCTGATTAAACTCCATTAAGAAGGTATCATGTATATCATATATATCATATATATGTATATATGCACACACACACATATATATATATATATATATATATATATATATATATATATATATACACACACATAGATATAGCAGTCAGAGCTACTAGTAACTGATGTCCAGATGGTACACCATAAGGCAGTCAGAGTTGCTGCTAACTGATGTCCAGACTGTACACCATATGAGGACATCACATCTATAAGGGCTCTATTCACAGTGACAGTATGTTCTAACTTAAGTGTGAGTTGTACAAAAGGAGATGCAGGTATTCTGCTTTCCCAGACTAGTCCTAATGGGTGTGTGTGGGGGTGGGTGTCAAGCCTCACATTTATGTCTATAGCATCTCTACCACAATGACCTATTACTCAGTTATTATTCAATACTCAGCTATTATTTTGACTATACTTCAGAAATTCCTTAAGAATGTGTTTTTCTTGTATTTAGTATTCATGGAACTCAGGGTGTAGTTTCTTCCCTTCCACCCTGATAGCTTCACTCTATCCCTCCTAAAGAAGATTCCTGACCTTGGGCGTGGAGTCGGCAGACACCCCCAAGGTCCCCTAGAGGACTCTCCATGAGATCTTAGGACCACCTGTGAGTGGAACACAACTTCTGTTCCAATCCAATTGTGCAGGACCTGAGACAG
Organism: Mus caroli; assembly: GCF_978045245.1. Classification (NCBI taxonomy): domain Eukaryota; kingdom Metazoa; phylum Chordata; class Mammalia; order Rodentia; family Muridae; genus Mus; species Mus caroli. The sequence continues at coordinate 28,061,799 of NW_028227260.1, forward strand.
CATTAGAAAAGCAGGAGACTCAGACTGACCAGGGTCACAAGTCCTTTCCAGTCAGCACCAGCACTTGGTCACCTGGGTGCAGAGTCGGCGGACATTCCCAAGGTCCCTAGAGAACAGCTTCTGAGACAGACCCTGTTTTGGGCTCCAGACATTGGGGCACCTTCCCTGCCAGAGGAGAGGTGTCCGCCCTCCCCAGGAGGGCTTTGCCGGAGCACCTGTGGGAGCCATCTTGGTTCCCGGATCCCTCTGAGACTAGTCTGTGCAGGTGAGAGTGTGGACTACAGAAGCTAACAGCTTCTGTGACAGGACAACGCAACACAGCTTCTGGGACAGGTCCTGTTTCGGGCCTTCATCTTCTGTGAGGATGGAGGTCCAAACGCCAGATATCTGTGCACCTTTCCTGTAAGAGGAGAGCTTGCCTGCAGAGAGTGCTCTGACCACTGAAATTAAAGAAGATCTTAGAAGATGGAAAGATCTCCCATGCTCATGGATTGGCAAGATCAATATAGTAAAAATTGCTATCTTGCCAAAAGCAATCTACAGATTCAATGCAATCCCCATCAAAATTCCAACTCAATTCTTCAAAGAATTAGAAAGGGCAATCTTCAAATTCATCTGGAATAACAAAAAACCTAGGATAGCAAAAACTCTTCTCAAGGATAAAAGAACCTCTGGTGGAATCACCACGCCTGACCAAAACCTGTACTACAGACCAATTGTGATAAAAACTGCATGGTACTGGTATAGTGACAGACAAGTAGACCAATGGAATAGAATTGAAGACCCAGAAATGAACCCACACACCTATGGTCACTTGATCTTTGACAAGGGAGCTAAAACCATCCAGTGGAAAAAGGACAGCATTTTCAACAAATGGTGCTGGCACAACTGGCGGTTAACATGTAGAAGAATGCGAATTGATCCATTCCTATCTCCTTGTACTAAGGTCAAATCTAAGTGGATCAAGGAATTCCACATAAAACCAGAGAAAGAGAAACTTATAGAGGAGAAAGTGGAGAAAAGCCCCAAAGATATGGGCACAGGGGAAAAATTCCTGAATAGAGCAGCAATGGCTTGTGCTGTCAGATCGAGAATCAACAAATGGGACCTCGGAAAATTGCAAAGCTTTTGTAATCAAAAGACACCTTCAATAAGACAAAAAGGTCACCAACAGATTAGGAAAGGATCTTTACCTATCCTAAATCAGATAGGGGACTAATATCTAATATATATAAAGAACTCAAGAAGGTGGACTCCAAAATTTCAAATAACCCCATTAAAAATAGGGCTCAGAGCTAAAAAACGAATTCTCACCTGAGGAATACTGAATGGCTGAGAAGCACCTGAAAAAATGTTCAGGATCCTTAGTCATCAGGGAAATGCAAATCAAAGGAACCCTGAGATCCCACCTCACACCATTCAGAATGGTTAAGATCAAAAATTCAGGTGACAGCAGATGCTGGCGAGGATGTGGAGAAAGAGGAACACTGCTCCATTGTTGGTGGGATTGCAAGCTTGTCCAATCACTTGGAAATCAGTCTGGCGGTTCCTCAAAAAACTGGACATAGTACTACCAGAGGATCCTGCAATACCTCTCCTGGGCATATATCCAGAAGATGTTCCAACTGGTAAGAAGGACACATGCTCCACTATGTTCATAGCAGCCTTATTTATAATAGCCAGAAGCTGGAAAGAACCCAGATGCCCCTCAACAGATGAATGGATACAGAAAATGTGGTACATTTACACAATGGAGTACTACTCAGCTATTAAAAAGAATGAATATATGTAATTTCTAGGCAAATGGATGGACATGGAGGGCATCATCCTGAGTGAGGTAACCCAATCACAAAAGAACTCACACAATATGTACTCACTGATAAGTGGTTATTAGCCCAGATACTTAGAATACCCAAGATATAAGATACAATTTGCTAAACTCATGAAACTCAAGAAGAACGAAGACCAAAGTGTGGACACTGCGCTCCTTCTTAGAATTGGCAACAAAACACCCATGGAAGGAGTTACAGAGACAAAATTTGGAGCTTAGATGAAAGGACGAACCATCTAGAGGCTGCCATATCCATGGATCCATCCAATAATCTGCTTCCAAATGCTGACACCATTGCATACACTAGCAAGATTTTGCTGAAAGGACCCAGATATAGCTGTCTCTTGTGAGACTATGCCAGGGCCTAGCAAACACAGAAGTGGATGCTCACAGTCAGCTATTGGATGGATTACAGGGCCCCCAATGGAGGAGCTAGAGAAAGTACCCAAGGAGCTAAAGGGCTCTGCAACCCTGTAGGTGGAACAACAGTATGAACTAACCAGTACCCCGGAGCTCGTGTCTCTTGCTGCATATGTATCAAAAGAGGGCCTAGTTGGCCATCATTGGAAAGAGAGGCCAATTGGTCTTGCAAACTTTATACGCCTCAGTATAGGGGAACGCCAGGGCCAAGAAGTGGGAGTAGGTGGGTAAGGGAGTGGGGGGGTATTGGGGACTTTTGGGATAGAATTGGAAATGTAAATGAAGAAAATACGTAATAAAAATAAAAAGAGGATTCCCATGGCAGGGAGAGCCTAGTGATGCGCAGAGTGCTTTCCCTTGTGACCAGTGAGTTGTGTGATTAAATGTGAGCATGGGACATGCATGCTTGCAAAAAGCACATGCATTTAGGCTGCCACCCAAAACCAGAGTGCACAATTATATACTCAAAAAAATTACAACAGTCTTTTTTTCACCCCAGGGAAAACATCATTATCTAATTAGCACTAAGGTGCCATAGCAGCTGGTAGTTGCTAAGGGCCAAGTGACAGTTGCCAAAAAGCTGAGAAAGCTTTGTTTTCTTTCACCCATCAGTGTGCATTATACATTATCTCATTTTGTAGAATTCCAGTTAGATGTTTGTTCTATCAGCTTAAGCCTTAAACTTTGATGGCTGTAAAGGATAAAGTCCTTTGAAAACTAAAACTGTTAAGCTCGTGGCAGGTCCTCTTGACTTCTATGAATGAGTTTTAGATCTCTGCCTGGGAGCAGATTTTGATAAGAGAAGCTTAGTGTGAGGTAAATGGAGCCGCTGTGAATGAAGGGAGCATCTCAGAGATAAGGCGAAGGGGAAAGGCTGGATAGTAGGCTGCAAGCTTGAAAATATAAAGAGGACTTGATAACATCCATACAGCAGGTCCCATTCCTACACCTTCCAATTACTTAGGTCTTCTGTGGAACTCAATTTTTGGTGCCTCTAAACAGTTCCCAGCTGACCCTGATACCAGCTGGTCCAGGGTCACACTCTGACCATTCTGGTGCAGCCAACCACTAATATGGTACCTTGCTGGGCTTCATGGGCAAGAAGTTTGCCTCTCATAGATTTGTCCAGCTCTGCAAGGTCTCCTAGAGTCATTTCCCAGTTGAGAGGCTTTGAACTCCTTGCCTGGGAGAGGCTTTGTAACAGAGTACTGGGGAGTTACTGAGACACCTGCAGCTACCATTAGCCTTTGCTTCTGGCAGCTTTCCGGCTGCTAGAGCTGGGTATATTCCTTAATAAGAGGGTGGTTACACACTCCTATTTTCTTATGATTGCACGGGGCTCTCGGCTCTATTATCTCTACTTTATTGTCTCTACTTGGTGATAAGTAGGTGCAGCCTGAAATGAAATCTCTAGGCTATAGATAATAGACATGCAGGCACTTTGAAGACCAGGGAGCACGATGTAAGACATTATCATTATCACAGGGAAAAAGGAATCTCTATTTATATTGCTTTAAAATTTTTTTGGTTGGACAGAACTAAGTAGGGCTTGATGACTGATGACTCCTTGAGGCTATGCATGTGGCAGAAAAGTATCATGTACCCTAGGTGAAGTGAAGAAAGACAATAAAATAATTGAGTTTGAATTGACAGTGACCGTAGAAATTGTAGTTTTGTGTTTCAAAAGTTAAGAATCAATGCTAATTACTTAGATTTGATCTTTACACATGTATCAAATTATCACACTGTACCTACAAACATTTAAACTCAAAAAGATAAAATGATTATGAATGGAAAAGAGTTGGGAATAGACTTTCTAAAGGATGTACATGACCTCTTACTATGGTGGTACATGTATAAATCAAAACAAAAATTATTTAATCTACATTTAAATGAGTCAGTTCAAAATGAACATATGAGAGAGGCCCCACCTCCACCGCATGGTCTGTCACAGCAAAGCAAAATGAATCAAGGTAAATGCTGCAAGCATTTGTGGCGCTCCATCTCCTGCCTTGCATCTCCCACTACAGGCGCCTCAAGGCAGTGGAAATTGCAATCACAGACTATCGCCATTAATCGAAGCAAGCCCTGTGGTACATCATTTAGCTATGAATAACTGAAATGACCTGACACTTTCTGCAGGTAGTTAAGGAAGACGTTTTGGAGTGGTAGCCATGCATTTCCTGGGATCTGCATTCCTGTGGGTTGTTTCCCTGCCTGCAGTGCTTTGACACTTTTAACTTTAACTTCTTTGTGTGAGTCCATTTTAACCCAGAATACAGTTTCCATGAGGTAGAGGGTGGGGAAGGAGAAAAAAAAAAACATCTGTTCGTATTGTTATTTTTACTCTTAGCCTTTGATGTGGGAGAGACATTGCTCTGGCTGCTGACAACTGTATCTCATCAGCTTTCTTTCCGTTTCCTTTCCAGGGTGACTGGGTATGGCTGAAAAAGTTCCCTCCTGGAGATTTTGGAGACATTAAGTCTATCAAATCGAGTGCAAGTGATGTGTTTGAAATGGTATGAGAAACCCTCATTTATATGCATTCCTATTTGAATACATTCTTTCTTCCAAGTACTGCCAGTAGGTATGAGGCAGTCTTAGAAACCCAGTGCAACTACAAAGTTGTTATTACGAAATTGGTACAATCCTGGGACACAGTGGCAAAGTCATGAAAATGAAAGACACTGAATCTGAATCAAAGAAGGCACTTCATTAACTTGAGCCCTGATCCTTCATGCCCCTGTTTGTGAAATGTCTGTTTACTACCCTCCCTTCTATGTTGGGGAAAGAGTTAAGAGGCAATACATACAACACTTCTTGAATATTCCTGGCTCATAACTTCTCTATAAAATGATGCCCATTAAGATAATTATCAACTAAGCATGCCATAATCATCCACGTGCCCATTTTTCAGACCTTGAAGACTCACCTGCTAATTATTGTTTGGAATATGATTACTTTTCTAACTCCACTAGTTATGTTCAAAGTGCCCTTGGATGGTTTACTTAAAGAAGCAGCCTATAAATAAGTCAGGCATTATCTCCTTTAAGCCATTTAAATTCTTGTCTCCTCCTTGAACTTGGATAGGAGTCCATTAAAGATTTGTGGATATTGTCTTTGCTTCTTTCAAACACTAGTAATAGTACATTTCTCCACATTTGCAAAGCAGGCAAATCATTCCAACAAATCTGAATGAGGACCAGCTACATGCAGACCACAGTGCAACTGAGAACAGAAAGGAAACAAGGAGTATGACCTGTGGGGAACAAGGTGTGCCCTAAGGGTTTGGATGAAATATGATATGGTATTTCCCTGACATAGGATTTTGGTGCCCGGAGCTGAAGGGAAAATAATTGGAAATAAATCCAAGAGGACTAAAGGCAGCTGAAACAGTCCATTTCGCAGTGAATTTTATAACCTGAGAAGCTAACCCCCCTTCAAAAGAACTATATTCAAAATAAAAAAGACAAAATGACTCAAAACTGGGGGGAAGCTGAGAAAATAGAAGTGTGAAAATAAACAGATAAGCCAAAGTAGGGGCTGTGCATTACATCTTTTTCCCAGTGTGTGTGTGTGTGTGTGTGTGTGTGTGTGTGTGTGTTGACTTTTAATCTTGGCATTAATTCAGTTTTATGTAAGAACCCTCAAGAATATTTCAGGGGACTTTTATGTACTCTGCTCAGATTTGGCAATTGCTTACAGTTTGCTCAGTTGTTCACTTGGCCTACAACGATAGATAGAATACCATTATAATGCAATTGTTCTGATGTCTGTTTATACCATACGTTCCCACACCGTAGTTGGCTGTATGTCTCTTTTCGTTCTGTAAATATGACGGCTTCTCAGACTTCTCTTTTTTTTCACCTTAATATTTTTTAAGAATTCTGGTCAATTATTGGTAGATCAAACCTCCACCTGGGTTTGCCTAATATTTTTATCGTTTGTTTTACGCATCTTTAGTCAGATAACTTAGGGATTGATGTGTGTTTTCTTTTCCACACTTTATTCAAAGGCACCCAATGTTGGCCATCCTATTGCTGATGGTGTTAACTTTGAGGACTTTGCTCGGATACATTGTTTCCTCAGCAATGAGATACGTTTTCTCGCAGTAACTAACACATTTTTTTTTACACAGTTTGAATCTAGAAAAATAGTTTGCTCCTTAGTTTTTTTGATAGAGGATATCACTCTGTAACAAAGGTTGGCCTGTAACTCACTTTGTAGTACATGGTAGCCCTCAAATCACAACAATCATTCTGCTTTAGCCTTCAAAGAGCTGAGATTAGGGATATGAGACACCATGAGTGGGGCATTTTGATTTTTTTATAGCCCAGTGTTATTCACCATTTTACTTATCAGTTGATAATTTTATAATACTGAAATTTTCTTGACATTCATTATAAGAAAGATCCTTCCTTTCTCTCCCATTATTTACATTATTTAAATTTTCAATCATCATGTTTGGGACACCAACGGGAATTGTTCAAAATTGGATCATCTAGCTATCCGCTATCTCATCTATTTCTCTGATTTATTTGTTTTGTTTTTTCTTGCCTTTGGACTAAAATTATGTGGAGGGACTTTGGTTTGCTTCTTATATTTGCATCTTAGGTATATTCTACTGGATTTTTAAATTAATTGTTCTAGAAGGTCTTGAACACATTTTTAATTGGTCACAATATACTTACAGTTAATATTATAGTACTTTTCCTAAAATATGGGAAATTTGTGAGCTCATTGCTCTTTTTACCTTGTCTACACTCTTTGCTTTACTGTTTGAATGTATATTAACTTTGTGTATATCATGAACCATATAATACAGTGTCAATTTTTACTTTAAATGCTCATTTGAGAGAAATTATTTCAATTAAATGAAATATATTCTTTTATATTTATCAACACATTTACTATTTGTAATAATTTATGTATTTCCTAATAGTTGATATATTCCTAACACTGTTAGAAAGATGAGGGAACAAAAAGTGGTATAAAAATTTAAAAATCAGGGGTGAGAAGATGACTTGGCAGATCACAGTAATGGCTTTTCTTCAAGAGGACCATAATTCAGTTCCTAGCCCTATATTGGGTGGCTCACAATCCTGTAACTCCAGTTCTGGGAGAATCTGCCACTTTATCATGGCTTTTATGTGAACACACATAAGTCAAACATTATTTTTTTAATTTCATTTTTTATTAAGTATTTTCTTCATTTACATTTCCAATGCTATCCCAAAAGTCCCCCATACCCTTCCCCCAACTCCCCTAACCACCCACTCCCACTTCTTGGCCCTGGCATTCCCCTGTACTGAGACATATAAAGTTTGCAAGACCAATGGGCCTCTCTTTCCAATGATGGCCAACTAGGCCCTCTTCTGATATGTATTCAGCTAGAGACACAAGCTCTGGGGAGTACTGGTTAGTTCATATTGTTGTTCCACCTATAGGGTTGCAGAGCCCTTTAGCTTCTTGGGAACTTTCTCTAGCTCCTCCATTGGGGGCTCTGTGATCCATCCAATAGCTGACTGTGAGCATCCACTTCTGTGTTTGCTAGGCCCTGGCATAGCCTCACAAGAGACAGCTATATCTGGGTCCTTTCAGCAAAATCTTGCTAGTGTATGCAGTAGTGTCAGCTTTTGGTGGCTAATTATAGGATGGATCCCTGGATATGGCAGTCTCTAGATGGTCTGTCCTTTCATCTAAGCTCCAAACTTTGTCTCTGTAACTCCTTCCAAAGGTGTTTTGTTCCCAATTCTAAGAAGAGGCAAAGTGTCCACACTTTGGTCTTCGTTCTTCTTGAGTTTCATGTGTTTTGCAAATTGTATCATATATCTTGGGTATTCTAAGTTTCTGGGCTAATATCCACTTATCAGTGAGTACATATTGTGTGAGTTCTTCTGTGATTGGGTTCCCTCACTCAGGATGATGCCCTCCAGGTCCATCCATTTGTCTAGAAATTTCATAAATTCATTCTTTTTAATAGCTGAGTAGTACTCCATTGTGTAAATGTACCACATTTTCTGTATCTATTCCTCTGTTGAGGGACATCTGGGTTCTTTCCAGCTTCTGGCTATTATAAATAAGGCTGCTATGAACATAGTGGAACATGTGTCCTTCTTACCAGTCGGAACATCTTCTGGATATATGCCCAGGAGAGGTATTGCAGGATCCTCTGGTATTACTATATCCAGTTTTCTGAGGAACCACCAGACTGATTTCCAGAGTGGTTGTACAAGCTTGCAATCCCACCAACAATGGAGGAGTGTTCCTCTTTCTCCACATCCTTGCCAGCATCTGCTGTCACCTGAATTTTTGATCTTAGCCATTCTGACTGGTGTGAGGTGGGATCTCAGGTTTGTTTTGATTTGCATTTCACTGATGATTAAGGATGCTGAACATTTTTTCAGGTGCTTCTCAGCCATTCAGTATTCCTCAGGTGAGAATTCTTTGTTTAGCTCTGAGCCCCATTTTTTAATGGGGTTATTTGATTTTCTGGAGTCCACCTTCTTGAGTTCTTTATATATATTGGATATTAGTCCCCCATCTGATTTAGGATAGGTAAAGATCCTTTCCCAATCTTTTGGTGGCCTTTTTGTCTTATTGACAGTGTCTTTTGCCTTACAGAAGCTTTGCAATTTTATGAGGTCCGATTTGTCAATTTTCAATCTTACAGCACAAGCCATTTCTGTTCTATTCAGGAATTTTTCCCCTGTGCTCATATCTTCGAGGCTTTTCCCCACTTTCTCCTGTATAAGTTTCACTGTCTCTGGTTTTATGTGGAGTTCCTCGATCCACTTAGATTTGACCTTAGTACAAGGAGATAGGAATGGATCAATTTGCATTTTTCTACATGATAACCACCACTTGTCCCAGCACCATTTGTTGAAAATGCTGTCTTTTTTTCTACTGGATGGTTTTACCTCCCTTGTCAATGATCAAGTGACCATAGGTGTGTGGGTTCATTTCTGGGTCTTCGATTCTATTCCATTGGTCAACTTGTCTGTTGCTATACCAGTACCATGCAGGTTTTTTTTTTTGTTTTGTTTTGTTTTTTTTTTTTGTTTTTATCACAATCGCTCTGTAGTACAGGTTTTGGTCAGGCCTGGTGATTCCACCAGAGGTTCTTTTATCCTTGAGAAGAGTTTTTCCTATCCTAGGTTTTTTTTTTCATTCCAGATGAATTTGCAGATTGCCCTTTCTAATTCGTTGAAGAATTGAGTTGGAATTTTGATGGGGATTGCATTGAATCTGTAGATTGCTTTTGGCAAGACAGTCATTTTTACTATATTGCCTGCCAATCCATGAGCATGGGAGATCTTTCCATGTTCTGAGATCTTCTTTAATTTCTTTCTTCAGAGACTTGAAGTTTTTATCATATAGATCTTTCACTCCCTTAGATAGAGTCATGCCAAGGTATTTTATATTATTTGTGACTATTGTGATGGGTGTTGTTTCCCTAATTTCTTTCTCAGCCTGTTTATCCTTTGTGTAGAGAAAGGCCATTGACTTGTTTGAGTTAATTTCATATCCAGCTACTTTACTGAAGCTGTTTATCATGTTTAGGAGTTCTCTGGTGGAATTTTTAGGGTCACTTATATATACTATCATATCATCTGCAAAAAGTGATATTTTGACTTCTTCCTTTCCAATTTGTATCCCTTGATCTCCTTTTGTTGTCGAATTGCTCTAACTAGGACTTCAAATACTATGTTGAATAGGTATGGAGAAAGTGAGCAGCCTTGTCTAGTCCCTGATTTTAGTGGGATTGCTTCCAGATTTTTGCCATTTACATTGATGTTGGCTACTGGTTTGCTGTAGATTGCTTTTATCATGTTCAGGTATGAGCCTTGAATTCCTGATCTTTCCAAGACTCTTATCATGAATGGATGTTAGATTTTGTCAAATGCTTTCTAAGATCTAACGGGATGATATGTGGTTTTTGTCTTTCAGTTTGTTTATATAGTGGACTACGTTAATGGATTTCCGTATATTAAACCATATCTGCATCCCTGGAATGAAACCTACTTGGTCAGGATGGATGGTTATTTTCATGTGTTCTTGGATTCGGTTAGCAAGAACTTTATTGAGGATTTTTACATCAATATTCATAAAGGAAATTGGTCTGAAGTTCTCTATCTTTGTTGGATCTTTCTGTGGTTTAGGTATCAGAGTAATTGTCGTTTCATAGAATGAATTGGGTAGAGTACCTTCTGCTTCTATTTTGTGGAAAAGTTTGTGAAGAACTGGGATTAGATCTTCTTTGAAGGTCTTATAGAACTCTGCACTAAACCCATCTGGTCCTGGACTTTTTTTGGTTGGGAGACTATTAATGACTGCTTCTATTTCTTTAGGGGATATAGGACTGTCTAGATCATTAACCTAATCTTGATTTAACTTTGGTACCTGGTATCTGTCTAGAAACTTGTCCATTTCATCCAGGTTCTCTAGTTTTTTTGAGTATAGCCTTTTGTAGAAGAATCTGATGGTGTTTTGGATTTCTTCAGGATCTGTTGTTATGTCTCCCTTTTAATTTCTGATTTTGTTAATTAGGATGCTTTCCCTGTGCCCTCTAGTGAGTCTGGCTAAGGGTTTATCTATCTTGTTGATTTTCTCAAAGAACCAGTTCCTCCTTTGGCTGATTCTTTGAATAGTTCTTCTTGTTTCCACTTGGTTGATTTTGCCCCTGAGTTTGATTATTTCCTGCTGTCTACTCCTCTTGGGTGAATTCCTTCCTTTTGTTCCAGAGCTTTTAGGTGTGTTGTCAAGCTGCTAGTGTGTGCTCTCTCTAGTTTTTTTTTTTTTTTTTTTTTTTGGATGCACTCAGAGCTATGAGTTTTCCTCTTAGAAATGCTTTCATTGTGTCCCACAAGTTTGGGTATATTGTGCCTTCATTTTCATTAAACTCTAAAAAGTCTTTAATTTCTTTCTTTATTCCTTCCTTGACCAAGGTATCATTGAGTAGAGTGTTGTTCAGTTTTCACCTGAATATTGGCTTTCTATTATTTATGTTGTTATTGAAGATCAGCCTTAGTCTATGATGATCTGATAGGATGCATGGGACAATTTCAATTTTTTTGTATCTGTTGAGGCCTGTTTTGTGACCAATTATATGGTCAATTTTGCAGAAGGTACCATGAGGTGCTGAGAAGAAGGTATATCCTTTTGTTTTAGGATAAAATGTTCTGTAGATATCTGCCAGATCCATTTGTTTCATAACTTCTGTTAGTTTCACTGTGTCCCTGTTTAGTTTCTGTTTCCAGGATCTGTCCATTGGTGAATGTGGTATGTTGAAGTCTCCCACTATTACTGTGTGAGGTGCAATGTGTGCTTTGAGCTTTATTAAAGTGTTTTTAATGAATGTGGCTGCCCTTGTATTTGGAGCATAGATATTCAGAATTGAGAGTTCCTCTTGGAAGATTTTACCTTTGATGAGTATGAGGTGTCCCTCCTTGTCTTTTTTGATAACTTTGGGTTGGAAGTCGATTTTTTTCGATATTAGAATGGCTACTCAAGCTTGTTTCTTCAGACCATTTGCTTGGAAAATTGTTTTCCAGCCTTTCATTCTGAGGTAGTGTCTGTCTTTTCCCCTGAGATGGGTTTCCTGTAAGCAGCAAAATGTTGGGTCCTGTTTGTGTATCCAGTCTGTTATTCTTTGTCTTTTTATTGGGGAATTGAGTCCATTGGTATTAAGAGATATTAAGGAAAAGTAATTGTTGCTTCCTATTATTTTTGTTGTTGGAGTTGGCCTTCTGTTCTTGAGTCAAACATTCTTACACACACACACACACACACACACACACACACACACACACACACTCACACACACTCACACAAAGATATACCTTTTAAAAAGTTCAAAAAGTCCTTTGGTTGGCAATATCACATCATAATATTTTTAGTATGGGGGCTGGGGAGATGGCTAAGAGGTTAAGAGCACATTGTGTTTTTGCAGAGAATCCACATTCAGTTCTTACAACCACCTGAAACTGAAGCTCCATTGGACCTAATGTGTCTGAGGTGACCTGCATTCACATATACATGTGTGTACATGCATGCATGTATGCATGCATGAGCACACACACAAACATGCACACATACAGAGGATTTAAAAGAAATAAAATAAAGGAGAAAATAGTCCTGAAAAATTCAATTTCCTGTACCACTGTATGATTATTCACTCCTGGGTGGTAGGCAGTAGATAGATTGGTATAGTAATATTAGCAATACTTTATACAACTGCCAAAACAAAATGTGCTAGAAACAGATAGACAAGTGTAGTCAATTAGGCAATTGTGGTAGAAAAATCTTCCTGCTGCAATATGTATCAATGGATAATTTAATAATACCTAGTATGGGAAAAGATGTGTGGGATTAATCCTGATGTTGCTATATTTCAGTATGCTTTTTAATTGGCCAAACAAGGATTTAAGGCTATGTAGGTTAGTATTCGACTCAGAAGCAGGAATTTCTGGTAGTTGAATGCTTAAAGTTTTTATGTCAGAGAGGTGAATATCAAATATCCTGATATAACACATTCAACCCTTGAAATTTTGATATTAAAAAGCTAATTAAGCATTGTGGTAGAGGTGAAATATATGTCTACCTAGTAAATATTCTCAGTGTTCCAGACTTTGTCTCCATTTTATTCCTAATCTCTATAAGATATGCCTGCATGTAGGTATTTATAATTTCAAAACAGGAATTCTCTTATGTTTATGGTTGTAAAGTCTGGTCAGAGATGTACATCTGAAGTATGTTGTTATTCTCCCAAATATTTAATGTCATTTGGTCATGGAGATTGAGAATCCAGGCTATCATCATCTTATGACTCTGATATGTCTTATAAATGTGTATATTTAACCACAGAATTGGAAAAATAATATGCAATGGAGTATAATTGCTTCTTAAAAGCCTTAACCTAGAAATGGGACATATCCCTTCTCTTCTATTCCATTGCCTAGACTTCAATCATACTGCTATGCTTCAGTAAAGACAAGAGAATGTGAGTTAAGCTATGTTCCTAATCAGTTTTTATTATTTCTGGAACACAGTTCCAGGGACCAGTAGTTTTGGTTGTTTGGTTTATAAGAGAATGAAATCTTAGAAGAAGTGGCTGCTTAAGTTGTTATAGGTAAGCTGAGATTTCATGTCTTCCTTAACTGGTTTAGGTTGAAGTGGACTAATAATTGTGATGGGAGTCAGGCTTTTATGCTTAGTAGGAAAATGAGATAGCCAGTAGTTCTCACTCCTATAAGCATTAACATAACTTTAGCTTAGAATATTTTGTTGAAGGTCTTATAGTATTATCAATACCAGTAAATGGATTGGCAGTTTCTCCATACTCCATATGATAATCTTTGAATTTTTTATTTTATTTCCCACATTATGACATGTGATTTGTAGCTCCAATATACATCTAAAATCTAACCTGTTTCTAGCACTTCAGTGTTGCTACCATTCTAAGCCTTTGAGCACATGAAAGTGTCATACTCACTATATATGGTCAGAATATTATATTTATTATATCCCAGGAACTGGTTTCAGGAACCCTTCAGATACCAAATTCTACATATACTCATTTTTTTTTAACATAAAATAGAAAAATACTTTGTATTCAACCTGGGTATATCCTACCATATACTTTACATTATGTCTTGTTTATTTTGGATGGCTATTACAATTTAAATTCTGTGTGCATAATTGTATTGTCTTGGGAGTGACAAGAAAAAAAAATCCTCTATAAATGTTCAGTATATGTAGTGGGTTTAATATGCTTGTCCCAGGGAGTGGCATTATTAGGAGATGGGGCCTTGTTTGAGGAAGTATTACTATGGGAGTGGGCTTTGAGAGTCTTCTAGCAGCCTTCAGATGAAGATGTAGAACTCTCAGCTCCTCCTGCACCATGCCTGCCTGGATGCTGCCATGTTCCCACCTTGATGATAATAGACTGAACCTCTGAACCTGTAAGCCAGCTCCAAATAAATGTTGTCCTTTATAAGGGTTGCCTTGGTCATGATTGAAATATTAATAGAGTATAGTTACTTAAATTTCATACCAGGGCTCTCTATGAAATTATGTGACACATATGATAATGAAATTATGATATTCAGTCCATGGCTTTTGGCTCCTGCCTATTTCTATAGCTTGATCTTTTATATTCTCCCCATTGCACTGTAGTCTAGGAAGACTAAACCTGTTTACTTTCCTCAACTCAGAAATATTCCTCTATCAGGTACATTGGTCAGCTCTTTTATATTCTTCCATGTTGTCTAGTTGTCAGTTCTTTGGAAAGTTTCCTTTGATACCCGCCTCCCTTACTGCCTGTCTAGATGAGATATTTAACCTCTGAGCTCACTCAGCATCTCAGTCTCATTTAAAACGCATTTCATGATGAAATATAATTTTCAGATCACTTACCACTTTCCATTGAGTATAAGATCTTCTGAGACAAGTGACTGCATTGTATTTATTTTTTCTCATATATTTTATTTATGATTTTTTTACAGTTTGTGTAAAAAAAGAGTTGTTTTAATCATGACGTTTTGCATATCCTTATTTTTGTACCTTTTGTGTATACAGTAAATGCTGAGCAGCAACTGAAACAAGACAGCTGCCATTGGTCTCTGTTTGTCTTCTTTCCAGATGAAGGACCTGCGGCATGAAAATGTCAACCCTTTATTGGGCTTCTTTTATGATTCGGGGATGTTTGCCATCGTGTCAGAATTTTGTTCTCGAAGGAGCCTAGAAGATATACTTACAAATGATGATGTGAAACTTGATTGGATGTTCAAATCATCACTACTGCTTGACCTCATCAAGGTTAATGGCAAACTTAGAAAAGTCCTGGATTTCCCTTGTAGATTTGAAACTTACAAAGATTTTGGTTGTTGTCTTTATTCTACTGTTTTTGGGGGTTAGGAATTTAAGATATTGAGGTGCTTTTTTCCTGTGAGTTCTTGTGATCATTTCACCTCTCCTCCTTGTCTCCCAAGTCCTGAGTCCCCACTCTTTTGTCCCCATGTGTGTTAGAGTATTGACATAAAAACTATCTGCTGTGTTCCCTCTTAACTTGGGGGGGGCATATTTCCCTCTTGTGTTTAATCACATTCCAGTTCTCTGCTTTGTGGATTTAGGGACGTAATCATTTCTAGAATCTTTTGTACTATGTAAAACCAGGTGCCTGCTTTCATTTTCTAAAAGGTTTCACAGTCTAAAAGTAGACGATGAGACTTTGCATGTCTGTATGGATGTGGAACTCTGCCCCTGGAAAACACAAATGTCCACTGATCATATAAGGTAGTGCCTCCACTGTATGTGCCATGGATGACTTCAATGGGAATTTATGGAAACGTCCATGGACAGGCTTCTGTAGAGCCAATGAACTCTATAAGATGACATAATGCTCTGTGTATGTGTATTTTAATGGAATTGGTCTGAATTATTGATTACTTGTTGAGCTGTGTACACATTAATCACAGCCTTCAGTTTTGAATCGCGACTTAAACATTATCAAGGAGGTATGGAAGGGGAAGACATTATCTCATTCTCACTTTGTAAGATGGCAACGATTAAATACCCAACACACACAGAGGCCCAGAGAGGCTTCCTGAGGCAGTCTTTATCTTACAGCATCTAGCACAGGCCTGTGATGAGTAATAGTTAAGTACTAGCTAACCTGGGAGAAATCCTGCCCATTATAGACTTGGCTTGCAAGTAATGGAGACCATAGCGGTTCTGAGAGCACAAAATGGAAATCATGGGAATACAAAGGAGTATCAGGTTTCTAAGCAGAAATAGCTCACTAAAAGGACACTTGCTATCAACAATTCGGAGATGACTTCACTAAAATACAGATGTGCAGAAGACTCAAACCCATCTGATGGAGAGTTCTTGTACATCACATTTAAATTCATGTAAAGGCTCTTAAGCAACCCTAGAGAGCAGAAATCCCTAGCTTTCTTCTTCATTTATATATTCTTTTATTTAAAAGTAGTATATTGAATTAATATTTAAAATAAAGTGCTATAAATTTATGTGGGAAAATATTGACATTTATCCAACCCTCATCTTTCATCACCTGGACACTAAGTTAAGCTACTGCTAAAAACTTGGAAACTAAACTTGAAATTCATTCCAAACTTATTTACATTATATGATATCAATTTTGTTTGTTTTTAAAATACATGCCATCACATAACTTGAAAACTCACTATTTGGTACTTACTATCTGGTTTGTAGTTATATCAATATCATCACACATGGATTGCCCTTATTCTTTGTAAGTATTGCAGAATATTACCCACAGATAAGAATGTATAATAAATCTATCTACTCCCTTACTGATATTTAGTTTATTTTCAATTGTACACCATATCAAATCAAAGCGTGTTTGCATTCTTCTTGCTCTGTTTGTGTACATTTGTGCATAAGCAAACATGCATGCTTTTTCTGAAGAATTAGAAGCCTTATAGTATACATATTTAAAATTTTTTGCAGCTCCTGTTGAATTGCCAACCTGCAAAGTCACACCAAGTTTCCACTTCTGCTGATAATGGATGAAAGATGCATTATATATGTTCAGGAAAAATAGGAATCTCCCTGTTCCTGGCAATTACATGGGGATATATCCATTTTGTGTTTGAAATGTCAGTAGATCTCCTAGTAGCACATAATTTTCAATAAACACAAGCTATGATTCTTTATCAAAGCCAAACATTTTAGAGCTAGAATGGACCTAAACATTTGTCAAAGGTTTACTTTACCTACAAATAAGAGGAAAAAGCTTGAATTCTGGGTCATAATTGCCAATGCCATTTACAACCTCAGAAATTGGCTCTAAAAGCATCAAATAGTTAAACGAGTGCCTAAATAAGTTTTGTTTTATCATCTGCAGGGGATGAAATATTTACACCACAGAGAATTTATTCACGGGAGGCTAAAGTCTCGAAACTGTGTGGTAGATGGGCGTTTTGTCCTAAAAGTGACAGATTATGGCTTTAATGACATTTTAGAAATGCTGAGACTCTCTGAAGAGGAACCTTCTGAAGAAGGTAAGCAATGAATTGTACCCTTGGATGTACACAAGGTAACTTCAAGGTTCTAATGAAACTATGCATAGAATTAAAGCCTTAGAGTAATTTCAACTCCTCACTTTTGTTGAAAAATCCAGCCTCATTTCCAAGCCAAGGAACTTGAATGAAGTCTGCATGCTGTAACCTCAGCCCAGCCTTTCTTCCCAAACAAAGCCATTGCAATAATGTTCAGTCCCTGCTGAGGCAGGATTAGGCTGTATTGTTTAGACACCCCAGCAGTCCCTGGAGAATCTTGCTGAGTGCTAGGCACACAGTAGGCACTCAATAAATACTTGTCAGATTGAATGGAGAGTAATTTAGAAGCTGGACCCCCATGAAGTATATTCTCCAATGGGATGTCACTAGAGCATATCAGTACCATGTCTTTCAGAGAGAAAGAAGCAAGGTGGCAGCCCCCTGAAAATGATGGGTAGTGTGTATGGCTTCAGAGAGAGCGACAGACTTTAAGTAAGCAGGCATGCTTGTGGCATCCATTTTGTGGTTTTGTCTTCTGTCTAGCACACCAATAGTAGCACTAAGAAATGCCTGGCAGACTCCTAAACTCATCAAAGCTAAAAGCAAAATCTGAGGTGTGGGAGAACAACAGATAACCCCCCAAAGACAGGAGGGTAGAAAATGGTGGCCTTACATGTTTTAAAACTGCCTACTTCCCTACAAGAACAATAAAAGACAGAGAGCCACATGGCCAGATAGAGAGCTGGTCTTTGAGGGCATCATATCTGCACTTCCCCAAATGTGTGCAACACTAAACTGCAGGAGTCCATTTAACTCTCCCATTCACAGATGAGAGAGCAGAGGTTCCTGAGTTACTCAAACCATACAGCAACTTCACAGCAATTCAGTTCAGGTCTTCATCCAGTCAACAAACCCCAATTTTCTCTTTCTCTGTCCATTCATGTTCTGGAGGAGTTGAAAGTCTTGAAAATCATAGTGACAACTGTGATATTTCCCCTCTCCTGCTCCCTCTTCCCCCACCCCATCCCTGACATAGCTGTGTGGTAATTACTTGTCTAATTCTAGTTTGAATGCCTACTTTGCCATTTGCTTTGCTTTACAATAGGGTGTTGGGATAAGAGCTGCAGAAATGACAGGTACTTAGCATTCTATAAAAATTAGACATCTAGAAAAGGTAAAATGTAATGCTTTCCCAGATTTCCATTTCACATTTATTTCACAGACTGGCAAAACTTTCAACCTCAGGGACATCTGATTTTAACCTGGGGAAAGGATATCTTTGTCTGTGTGGCTGTGCCTAGGTTGGTACGTATGCCTCCGTGTATGTGTGTGAGTGGCTGTGTACTGTCTACTGTCTCTGTATCTTGGTTTCTCACTCTTATTTTACTTCACTCTCCAGACTTCAGCCTATTCTTCACATACTGTACCCAGAGCGAACTTTCTAGACTGCAAATCTGATTTTGTTATAGGTGTCCCTCACTGAATGGCTTTTTATTGCCTTTAGGGTAAAGTTCAAATGTAAAGGTACATGACATATGAGTCTTCTTCGGTATGAGCTTAATAGCAACATCCTCTAGCTCTCTGATCCAGCCCTGCTGAACTCCTTCAGGTTGTTTATGTATGTCCAGCTCCCTCTGCCTTCCAGCCCTTTTACATTTGCTGTGCTTTCTGCCTGGGGTACTCATCAGCCTTTCTCTCAGCATAAGCATTTATGTGAACATAGCTAAGTTCTTCTCCTTTAGCGCTGCCGCATCCAGTGGTTTCTTATGACTCCTCATGCTCAGCTAAGCTGTTCTCTTCAAGATCTTTAAGGTCAATAAAATTCACTGTGGATTTGTACTTTGTTTGTAATACTTCATTCAGCTGTCTTTTCCCTACACCCAAACTATAATCTCTGTGGAGGTAAGAAGCAGGTTTGAGTTCATAGATTCTGGTAGAATAAATATTCATGAGGTTAGCAAATGAATGAGATGAAGTAAAATGCTGGGACTGATCTCCTTCCTTAAATGATGAGGCTTATAGGACCTTACAATTGGACAATCTTTGAAGGTCATCTGGCTCAATTTCTGCTTTGAGATTTTGGGAAAATTGAGTAAAGACAACTGACTAGGGTCAAGCTGGGATTTAAAAACCCAGGTCTCTTGACTTCCAGTTCTGTATTTGCTTTAAATGCTATATTATCATGGTTCTTCAAAATTGACTTTACTCATACAATAAAGCTCAGCATTAGTCGTGGTTGCAGCTGACACAAAAGAGACCAAAATAATTTCTTCTAGCCTTGCTGACACCCAATGTCTAATGGTAGCTAGTGGATATTTGAAAGTAAAAACAAAACATAGTCCTTGTTGCTGGCGTGCTCTCCCTGCACATTTCAAAGCATCAGAAAGGGAAACAAACAAACTGTCTGGTAAAAAACTAGGTGATTAAACAGAGTCATTATCAAATAGTACTTTCAGAAAGCACCAGTGCCTATGTCGTCAATGGCTTGTGTCTGTACTACAGTCATACAGTTGAAACTGGACAGTAATACACACACATCCCCATCTTCCAACCCATCCCCCCCTTCCTCATGTCCATTCAGTCTCTCCTTCCTCAACCCCCTCTACTTGAAATCTCACCTTCAGAGAAGGCATTCCTTTGACAAAAGGATCATTCTGTCATTTTTTGTATTTTCGTGAATTTCAGTCTTTCTAGGGAGGGAGGTACAAGAGCAAAACCACTGCCATGATTGTACTGGAGACATTCATAGAAGTACGTATTGGCTGGGAAGTCAGAAGTGTTTACTTGAAAGCCAAAGTGAGATGACAGGTACGACAGGTACAGGCAGACTGAGTCTAGAAGTTCTTGTTCTAGCCTTTTCATCATAGTTGTCCAAAATTAAGGCTGCCTTCTCTTACCTGGATTTTTACTAGCAAAACAAATAATCTCATGTTTTCTATTCACCTTCTTGCTTCATAGGAACCTGTCTTCTAGGCTCCCATCCTCATATCCTTACATTAAACATGATGCAAAGATAGCTGTCACCAGCCCTAATCCTGGCTCTAGCTTCTGTACTCCTTAGCAGCCATTCTCCAGCCTTCCTGGATGAATTCAGCTAGCTCAGATGTTTGTTAGTTTAAATCTGAAGAAATTACCCAGATTCAACTATTCTTCAACTCACAGAAATGGTGATTTTTATACAGCTCAACAACAACAGCAATAGCAACAGCAAAACCCCCAACTACTCTTTTGGCTTTCCTCTTTATATTATCAAGGCATTTACTCCAACTCCATCCTTCACAGATCCTCAGGAAGGAGGTGCCTGACCTTGTCATTTTCATTTCTATTGTAACCCCAACTCCAGTATATCTGTTTTCTGGCTCTGCTGCCATGATATACCCCCAATCAGGTCCCTTTCACATATGTGCAAGCTCTCACTGCACTTCCTAGCTGATAACCCTGACTTCAGCCCTTCTTCTTGCATCCAGCTTGTGCACATTGCCAGATTAATCTTCCCAAACAGAGTTTTCATCAAATCCCTCTTCAGCTCCAGCACCCCTACTGCCTTCTGTATTCACTCCAAAAGCCTTCATTTGGCTCTCAGGGCCTCTCACCCTCTGCCCCCATTCTTCTAGCCACCCTCCCTATCCCCACCTCATCAAGCCTTTCTCCCTTCTCATTATTCCTTACCAGAGCCCTTCTCTTCAGTCCTTCACTAATCTGCTTACCACCTTCTCACCACCCGCAATTTTCTCCTTTCTGCCTCTTGTTCTTCTGCACATACTGTTCGTGCTTCCTGCAAAGCCCTCACCTCTCAGCTCCAGAAGGTGCACCCTTGACCTTCTTAATGAGCACATTTGAGATTTAACTTTTCCAGGAAGCCTTCCTGGATTAATTAAGCTAGTTCAGATGATTGTTAGTGTAAATCTGATGAAACAATCCATATTCAAGCCTTCTTCAACTCACAGAAATTGTGATTTTTATATAGCTCAACAACAACAACAACTCCAGTTCTGCCTTTGATTTTCCCCTTTATATTATAAAAGTTGATTTCTTTATATATTAAGGTGCCTGTGATGAAATGTTCCAATGTTCTGACTGCTAAAATCTATGAAAGGGAAGATATATATATATATATATATATATATATATATTTTTTTTTTACCATGCATAGGGCCTGAAGTCAGCAGAACATAGCCATTATTCAAATTTGGTTTTTAATCAATTCATTTTCTTATACTATACAGTAGTTCTCATCACTCGCTCTCTTGTATTGATTGCAACAAGGGATGTCCATGGCTTTCTTGTCCTCTGGTCTGTGAACTCTTCTTCTGTAGAGGAAAGGTTTGATTCATACTTGGAACCATTTTTCTACATAGGGCAGTGCCTGGTACATATTATACACTCGATACATATTTGCAGAACCAGGTAAGTAGCTGTGGTACCATTTTGCTCTTCAAGGAACACAGAAGGCCTGAGCATGTTCTAATCCTTTCAGAGAAGACCCGAAGAAAGCAAATTGTAAATCCCTGAGCTCTGGCACAATCAAATTACCAGATACATATAGATCTTAGCGAGCAGCAAATCCATGGCAACCCATCTGGCAGTGCCCTGGCCTTTTCATGGAAGCCTGCCAACTGCTACTTGCAGGCTCGAGAGAGCTAGAAAGCGAGTGTCTCTACTTCTGTCGTCCTGACCCTCCCCACACCTTTATACTGTGTCTTGCTTCATGGTTGTGGGAGGTAGAGAGAGTAGTATGTTTCCTCTCTTTGTGTATAATCCCTTAGATTAATAGATTCAGTCCCTGAGGGGCTGCTCGCATGCTAGTCTGTCTAATAAAAATATAAAGCAGTTAATAAAACAGCACCCTTAGAGCCCTCTAGGGTATTGCAGATGTCAGTTAATCCTCCTTCCATTTATTAGACAATTCTTCTTTTTCAGAGCTGCTGTGGACAGCCCCCGAACTGTTAAGAGCCCCTGGGGGCATCAGGTTAGGTTCATTTGCTGGAGACGTCTATAGCTTTGCCATCATCATGCAAGAAGTGATGGTCCGGGGTGCTCCTTTCTGCATGATGGATCTGCCTGCCAAAGGTAAGCAGGAAGTGAGAGAAGGGCACGAAGGGCCCACTGTGTTCCATATCAGGCAGGCCAACCTAGACTGTCATGATTTGCTAGAAGACTGTTAACAGTCTGCTGGTCTGCAAAGAGCGAGTCTGTTTTGTGAACATAGGACTTGGAGCTAGACAGCTTTAGGCATGTGGAAGAAATTCCCTCACCCAGGAAGCTGGTCATTTTGTAAACATGGATATAAATCAGGGGCTTTAGGACCTATGTCATTTTTCTAGTCTGCACTATCCCCACGACACAATACCTCTGCTCCTCTGAGTTACTTCTTAGCACGTACTTTGATACTGATCATGATACTCTGTGATGTCAATCTTTTCCTGTAGCATGTCATAGACGTTTTTGCCTGTCTCCCATTAGAATCTATGAATACTAGGTAATATCTGTCAATGGAGAATAAAATCATTGCATGTAAGTTGTAGCAGGATAGCTGCATATTCTCAAAGTGTGAGCTTACAAGATGCTTAGTAACTACAGATGGAAAAAATACTAAGTTTATAAGGTGAAGCTCCTGGTGACATCGTCTTAACCAGATGATCAAGGTTACCATCACCTTTAACAAGACATATCTATATCATATAGCCCTGATACTATGCACTAAGACAAGTATCCCACCTTTCTACTCTTTTGTACTAAGGAAAGTATATCACTTTTGTTGTGTGCTGTTCTTGACAAAAACAACAACAAAAACCAAAGAAAAATACAACCTTACTCTAATCACTAGAGAACTTTAGGTAAATCCTAGTTGAAGAATTCTACAAAATAACCAACCAGTACCTGGGCATAGTGGCACAATCCTGTAATCCTTGTATTTGAGAGACTGAGGCAGGGGGATGGCAAGTTCCATGCCTGTGTGGACTATACAAATAAATAAATAACTGGTCAGTTCGTATCAAGTGTATCTAAATCATGAAAGACAGGAAAAGAAGACAGTTTGGGAGAGACTAAGACACAACAATTGCCTTCAGAAAAAAAGATGTGGAACAGAAAAAAAATACATTAGAGAGAACACTGATGAAATCCAAGGAAGGGCTGTAGTAATAGTATTATGCAAATGCCAATGTCTCTGGGATGCCTGACTCGCCAGCAAGAAAGACACCACAATAGGATCCTTCTGCACAGGTTTATTGGGAGAGCATTGACTGTGTAGGCGAAAGACCCCGAGCCCTGGGCCTCTCACTCTTATATACTATCAGTTCTCATCCACTCACAGCAGGCCACATCACCTCACCAGGTACGCAGCTTCAGCTAATCAGGGCAGCAGGGGCATATCTCCACCAAAATGGCTTCGCCAGTAACCTGGTACACCTGCGCAGCTCTCACGATGTTTGTGGTTTATATGAGGAAGTCAGGTGCAAGTCATACGACTTAGCTGCAGTCCCTGGCGCCTTTGGAACTGCTGCCACACCCGCTCCCCACAAATCTCTTCAATTCTCATTTGTGTTAACATTACAGTAAGCCCAGTGGGAAGTATGCAGGCAATCACTGATGTACAATGATAACTTTTCTGCAAGCCTAAATTTATCTCAAAGTAAAAGGTTCTTAAGATGTAGGAAATGTTACTAAATTATATAGCTGTGTTTTGCCTCAGACAGCATTCCTTATCACACCTTTGTTTAAAGCCCTCCAACCTTTCTTCACCTCCCTCTAGATGAAGCTCCTCATGTGCCATGATGACCCTTCATATTCCATCTCCTTCCTGCCTCTCTGAGTTTATCTCTTGTCACTTCTAGTATTCTAGTTAGTGCCTTGAGAGTCCATGGTTCCCCCAGCACTGTGCTTTTTCCTGAGCCATTCATAATACCTAGAATTCCCTCATTTCCTCTCCAACTGACCTCGTCAAACTCTTGTCACCAACTCTGGAAATTCTCCTTTGACTTGTTCAGTGTGCATTAGGTATCCCCCATCTGTCATTATCTGTAGCTATTTGTTCCAGCTAAAGCATCTGTAATAGTTTTCCTTGCTTATCTCCTTGGACTGTGAAATCCTCAAGGAAATGTGCCATGCTGGGCCTTAGCAGAGAATGGGCCCAGTCAACTGCATGTGTTCTGACAAAAAGTGGACTTACTGGAAAAGTCTTTTTTCAAGAGGTTCATTGCTACAGAATCTATGGCACTGAAAGCCCCATTATGGGCTTCTCTGATTTAAAGGAACCAAAGCTGTGGTGTACAAGGAGCTGTTAAATGAAAAGACAGAGCAGAATGCCTTCCATCATGTGTTAGGATATGCAGCAGCACTATTGAAGTGGTACAGCCAATGCAGAGGTAGACAGAGCAGTCAAAGTTTGGTTGTCAATGTAGACGTTAAAAGTTGGGGGGACTGTTGAAAAGGAGATCAGGAATGAGCAGTAATTCCGAATGGAGGCCACAATAAATAGCTTGGATTTTATTCTCTTGGCAATAGAAGTCAAGAAGGGATATTGAATAAGAAAGTGACATGGCCAGATACATATTTTTAGAATGATTTGGAGAATCCAGAGTGCCTCCAGCTGATGAAATAGACAAATTAGTTTGAGGCCCAGTATGAGTTGATGGGAACATTGAGAACTAAGGATTTTCTTCTATTTATACAGAGTTTTCTGCTCTTGAAAGAACAAAACAAACAAAACAATTTAGTTTGTATAAACCAAGCCTTTGGCTAATAAAGACTTAGTCTATACAGGGTTCTATAATCTTGCACTTGAGACCTGAAGCATTTGAAAGCAGGGCAGTGGAATTAGTGGAGATTGCTTGAGTTCTGACCTAAACTCTGTTCACTACCCACAGGACTTTTGGTAAGTTCCATACTCTGTGTGTTCCAGTTTTACCATCTACAGAAAGAATCTGAATGTTTACCTCATCCATTTGTGCTGAGCATACAATAAAACAACACATGCCAAGTGCACATTCCATAGCTTGGCATATGATAAGTGGCATTTATTGATCAACACCCATGATTTTTCACTGTTATTCTCAATTCCCTTTGTTTAGTGATTATCCAGCACCCAATGCATAGATCTTGGCTGGATATAGCCTTACAGAGAAGGTTCAATGTCTTTGTTCTGGTAATTGTGAGGTTGAGGTGACTTGGGGACATTGAAGCTGCAGTATTGGAAGTGGCCTCAGATAAACTACATCTATAACTTAGCAGAAGCTGAATAACATGGTAATTCAATTATACTAAGATTCCAATTGATCTGTTTTTCAAGCCTTTCTCAAAAGTTTGACACAGCCTTTTCGGAGATGTAGTCAACATTAAAGCCACCTAAGGAGAAACCAAAGAGAAGGTCTCTTCATATTTTCTCCTGGCAAATCCCTCTCTAGGCCGAAACTCATGGTTCATAAACTTTTCTCTTTTGTGCCTTGTCAGAAATCATAGACAGACTTAAAATGCCTCCCCCTGTGTACAGACCTGTGGTTTCTCCTGAGTATGCCCCTGCAGAATGTCTCCAGCTCATGAAACAGTGCTGGGCTGAGGCGTCAGAACAGCGACCAACTTTTGATGAAATATTTAACCAGGTAAGTCTATTAGCATAATCACTGTTCAGTAGTTGGCCTCTCTGAGACTATACTCACTGAGTCCTTATATTGTGGAAGGGGCTTCCTTCCATAAGGGGTAAAGGACATCCCACTTTCAAAAGCAGCCCAGGACTGGCTTTGAGGTCTTTAAGCCTATAAGATCACCACTACATCCTCTATAAGCCCAATGTTGAGTTCTGGTGCTCTTCTGTGCCCGGCTGACTTTTCTGAGCCATCCAAAACTTGCCGTGATCAGCCTCTCAATGATGTAATCAAAGTGCCAGTCATTTGTAAGGACTAGCATTGGAACTGTTGCCCATGAGTATCATGGGCACATGCTGTTCTCACATAACTATATTTCTATAAAAGTCTTTAGAGAATGCTGATGTGGACACTATTTAAAATCTAAATTTTAGATGATTCCTGCTTGTTTTTGTAGACTCCGAGAAACAGTAGAAGATTTCTTAGGTTCCCTGAGAGCTACTGAAAAAAAAAATGGGTTCATAAAAAGTGATAACTCCTTTCCTTAAGATAGTGCATTTCTAAAGAGTCTGAGCTAGGAAGAGGGTGGAAGGAAAGACAGAGTTTCTCTGTTACTGCATACACTTTAAACTCTGTTCACTTGCCCACTACAGAAATTGTGGGTGTCCCCCATGAGTGCTATGTCAGCTCTGGAAGCCTGGCTAGAGTCCAGCACTGAGCTGTTTTATGACTGGCAGGTATCTGAGGCGGAAAAGAGAAAGACTTTGACTGAAAGCCTGAAAGGGTCCTGCTTTTGAAATCATCCATGTCCTCCAGCTAACAATACTTCCATTAGTCTGGCTGGAGTTCTTGAGGACACTCTAACAGGTGTTCAATGGTATGGAAAAAGCAAAGGACCGTGAAGGTCACATTTCTAAAAACTTATCATGAGGCAGGAGGAAAAACCATTTGTCCTTGTGTTGATGCTGAAGATGTTATTTCAGAAGGCAGCAGAGAAGTAGCTGATAGACAGGAGGAGTGCCCCTCATGCGACTTTCAAACAAAACATTACTGGGGCTCCCTTCACTAAAATGCTTTACTGGAAGTTTATTCTGTCTGATGACAAGAGTAAGCTCCTTCTTATTGCATCTAATATACCTTAATTGCACAGAGATGAATCAACTTCTCTAAGTGCGGCTATAGGGGGAGCTCAGGGGATTCAAACTGGCTGATGGATCTTGGTGGACGGCACAGAGTTCAGAAGGAGCCTCCTACTGTCCACTTTGGGACAAGGAGTTCTATGCAGAGCATTTGTGGCCATGTGGTATGAAGTTTGTTGGGCAGACCCTTTAATGTCTTCTCAATAAAGCCACTGCCAATCTTTACTGGTTATGACCATGATAACTAAAGTACCATGGAGGAAGCTACCCATTCATGAGTCAAATGCTTATGTTAATAAGCTCTTCATAAATGCACAAGGTCCCAAGAGGGTATATTGGACATTCACACCAAGCAGCTACCTATTAGGAATCAGAGAAACTGAATATCTACGTGACTCTGACTGATATGAAAGACAGGTACTAGATGGAACCATTTAGTGTTAGATCCCATGATATGAAGTAGAGGACCATCTCTCTATGTTATATTTTGAACACTCTAAGTAGTCAAGACCCTCTTTGAAGACACTGTATCATTTGAGGATAAGGGTGATTTCATGGGTTGAAAACTTGCATGATTCCCAGCATCCACAATAGAGTCTGGGTTTGGTGACTGTAGATGGGATGGATCCCCAGGTGGGGCAGTCTCTGGATGGCCTTTCCTTCAGTCTCTGCTTCACACTTTGTCTCCATATTTCCTCCTGTGAGTATTTTGTTCTCCCTTCTAAGAAGCACTGAAGCATCCTCTCTTTGGTCTTCCCTCTTCTTGGGCTTCCTATGGTTTGTGAATTGAATCTTGGGTATTCCAAGCGTCTGGGCTAATATCCACTTATCAGTGAGTGCATGCTGTGTGTGTTCTTTTGTGACTGGGTTACCTCAGTCATTTGCCTGCGAATTTCATGAAATTATTGTTTTTAATAGCTGAATAGTATTCCATTGTGTAAATGTACCACATTTTCTGTATTCATTCCTCTGTTGAGGGACTTCTAGGTTGTTTCGAGATTAATATAGCTGTCTCCTGGGAGGCTCTGCCAGAGCCTGACAAATAGAGAGGTAGATGCTCACAGCCAACCATGGACTGAGCATGGAGTCCCTGATGGAAGAGTTGGAGAAAGGACTGAAGGAGCTGAGGGAGTTTGCAGCCCTGTGGGGGGAAGCTTGTGCTGAGACTTGAAAGAACCAGAAAAATTGGGGGAGCTTCTTTGGGGCTAGGGGTGGAAAGTGCTCTGTAATTGCACCAGGGTGACAATAAGACTGGGTGTTGACCTCTCTTATTTATATCTTGGCTCATTTCTCCTGGTGTGACACTTCAGAGGAAAAAGATAGTTACTCTATCATTACTGAGTTTGGATCCCAAGCTCATAGGCTCATAGGCTCTTCTTTCTCCTTTACTTTCAGTTTAAAACTTTCAACAAAGGGAAAAAGACTAATATTATTGATTCTATGCTTCGGATGTTGGAGCAGTATTCTAGCAACTTGGAAGATTTGATCCGGGAACGGACTGAAGAACTGGAAATTGAAAAACAGAAAACGGAAAAGCTTCTAACACAGATGCTACCACTGTATGTGCGAACGCCCGAGGAGTGTGAATGCTTGTCACAGTGTGCTCCATTTTAAAACAGAAGAAAAAGTTACTCACCAACTAACTGCTCCCTCCCCCTGTCCTTCACCCTCTCTATTCCCACTGGCTTTGAGTCACACCTTCAAATCAAAGTAGAATTGGAAAGCCAGGAAGCAGAGCATGCATCCTAATTCCTTTCTTCCTGTGGAACATGATGGTCATTTCAGCTTTGGCATCGGACATGATTTTTCTATATGTCATTTTGTGACATAGCCAAGAAGGTGGCCAATTTAAAACAAAACAAAACAGACAGCTTTTTGAGTTCCTATAGGAAAGAAGCAGGACTGTTTTTTTTCCAGGGGACATTCTCTCTTATCTGTGGCTAGAATTTCCATTTCCTCCCCAAGTAGTAGCATGCTTGTTAATGAGATCATTGTTGAACTAGACTCATGGAAAACTTACCACCTGGGAACATTTCCCAAAGAAAGAGGGCAACATAGAAGTCCCAGGAACTGAAGGAATTCTATGGGGATAGAGACCAAATCATTCTTTTTTAGTACCCAACTCAGCACCTGAAGTGTGTGTGTGTATGTATGTATGTATATATATATATATATATGTGTGTGTGTGTGTGTAATTTGTTGAATAAGTGAGTTTTTTAATGCTCTATCTAGATGAGACTTTCTCCTTATGTAGCTGACAGTGATTTTTAGAGAATTTGTCTTTAGTGTGTGGCACATAAGGAGTCTAATCTCTTCTTAGGAGTACCTATTTCTCCTTTTCAGATCAGTTGCTGAATCCCTCAAGAAGGGCTGTACAGTTGAACCTGAGGGATTTGACTTAGTCACCTTGTACTTCAGTGACATTGTGGGCTTCACCACCATCTCAGCCATGAGTGAGCCCATTGAAGTGGTGGACCTTCTGAATGACCTGTACACACTCTTTGATGCCATCATTGGCAGTCATGATGTCTATAAAGTAGGTTAATTAGCAAACTAGTGCTTTCTAGCATGAAACTTTTTACATGGGATTTATCTATGTGGGTTCTAAAATTGAAGGTTGTGGTTTTATAGAATGTTGTCTTTTAGGAAAGATTTCTCTTGAAATGTTTTCTACAATTATGACTAAGAAGAGGTTAAGATGGGGAGACTTACTGCAGTTCATTGGATAAATCTGAACAACATAGCAAGTATTGTGCTGGTTAATGAAAAGTATAAAAATATTGGCAATTTTCTCATAGTTGATGGTTGCTACAGAGTACATCTTGGTAAAGTTTGTGTTGATATGATACATATTATGAAAATTTTTATCTTCTCCTTAGGTATTGTATTTAGACAAGAAGGAACATAGCATTATATCAGAGTACTCTTACAAATGTGACTTTTGGGAATTGATACAGGGTAACCCAAAGTACACCTATTGATCTGAAGTTTGAGGAAATATCCATTTACCATATCCCTTCCCTCCAGCCTAGTTATATTCTATTTTAAAAAATAACCAAAGTTTGCAGAATATGAGATGACAGCTGACTCCTTTCATCCTTTTTTGGTACTATGATTCTTTACTATTATTCTTTGTACATGGTGTATTTATTATCTCTAGGTACAAAATGACTAAAAATATCACAGTTCTGTAGAGACATTTCCGTGTTGTTAAAAACATGGATACTCATTATGTTGGAAGAAAAAGATGCCTCAGGTATCCCGTTAGATAACTCTTCTGTCCCAGGAACCACAGAAAAGCTTCATTTATTGGATCCTTCGCAGTAGTCTCAAATGGTTCACCTCTCAAATCACATTGGGCAATGTATTTATCTCAGATTAGACAGGTAGAGACACTTACAGCTAAACTATGCAATCTAAATAGGGTTCAGAAATAGACATCATACCTGTCAATCAGCAGGAGCTACAAACTAATCAAGAGTTGCACATGGAAACCACTGTGGAGGAAAAATCTATGGAATCAGGCTACCTGTCTTAACTTGTTGAACTCAAGAAGCCTGAAGAGAAAAACAAATCACTGAAAGCTAATTCAGTTGAAACTAAAATCAAAGATGATTCAGTATGGGCAGTAACACAGCCACTAGTTTAATCAATCCAGCTGATTCTGCTCAGGCAATCATTGGGGGTCCTGGGGATGAAGCCATTAGCTATTTTGGTACTTCTTGGCTGCAATACAGAGTTAGCCGGCTGCTTTTAAGATGGAACAGGGCTGTCTGAATCCAAAAATGGAATCTAAATTTTCATGCTTGTTTATTAACAACAACACAGGGCAAAGGAAATAAAACTTGAACCATCAGTGAGTCACCACACCCGTGTGTATTTTCATCTTTCTTTCCTATAAAATTGGAATCACCTCCCCTGGAACTTGATAATCTAAAATGGATGTGAGAAATCTACTGCAGAAGTCTGTGATTTGCTTGCACATTCGTTCCTTCAACAGCCCCATCTCAAACAGATCCTTTTCTGTGCTTTTGCTTCCCTTGAACCATTTTTTGACTGATGTGTCCCATAATTCCTCATGGCCATGCTCATTTAGGCCAGATTTTGGGTTCTTTGAATGTTCTCAGATCACTAGGGTCTCTGTGGTAAGAACTTATCAAAGCTAATTGATCAGCTACCATGCTCTGATAATGGCCAGCCACTAACATAGCATACCCCCATAGCATTTGCATTGTATCTGTTCCTTTTGTTCAGTCTGTCCGGTCTATTTGACAGCAGGAATCTTCCCTCCAAATCATACCAGAGCTGGGAGACTGAAAGCACACTGAAGTAAAAGTCCTTTGGGGCAAATGCCCCAAATTATTAGTTATTTAGAAAGTCATTATGTGAGCTCTGTTGCTGAATCCAAAACTCCATTTTCAGGAAATGGATAATAATCATAGTCCTAAGATTGGCGCTTCAAGACATACTTTTTGTTGGTGTTGGTGATGGTGATGATGACGGTAGTGATGATGATAATGGTGATGATGATGGTAGTGGTAGATTGATTGCACTTAATATGTGTTATCTCCTCTTGACCAGTTTTAAGTGCTTTGATGTACACTACATTATTTAGTTCTAAAAATCCTATGAGGTTAGGCATTGACATGATCTTATTTTAAAGATGAGCACACTAGATGGAGCAAAGACAAAATAAGTGACCTTTCCCATGATTTTAAGTGGTGAATTTGAGATTCTATCCAGGGTCTGCAGAATTTTATTGATTTTTTTTAGCTGTAACGAAACTCATAGTAAACCAGTCTGATTGGCACACTTCACAGAAGTCCTTTCAGTTTTATTTGAATTTATCTGAAAAGCTTCTATATATGAGCTATCTAGAAGAGTGAGCACACTCTGTGGGGGAAGATGAGGAGCAGGGACCTGTTTCCAGCAGAATAGTCGAAGGCCAGAATTATTGCCTATCTTAGCTAGGGTTTCATTGCTATGAAAAGACACGATGACCGTAGCAACTCTTATAAAGGACAACATTTCATTGGGACTGACTTAGAGTTTTAGAGTTTCAGTTCATCATCATCATGGTAGGAAACATGGCAGCCTGCAGGTAGAGAAGGAGTTGAGCATTCTACATCTTCATCCAAAGGAAGCCAGTAGCAGACTGCCTTCTGCAGGCAGCCAAGAGGAGGCTCTCTTCCTCATGAGGCAGACAGTGAGTGCTAGGAGACCTCAAAGGCCACCTCCACAATGACACACTTCCTCTCAAAAGGCCACATCTATTCCAACAAAACCACACCACCTAATAGTGCCCCTTCCCATGAGCCAATCATATTGAGTCCACTACATTGTTCCTCAAGTATATAGCAGTGGGAAAGGAAGAGGTAATTGGTGGAGAAAGCTCAGTTCTCCTAACTCAAAAGGCTTGTGAAATTGACTGTCATGTTAACTTGACTAATTAGAGGGCCTCGACTCTTCTTGTCCTTCCTTTTCCTTCTCTATACTTCCCCCCACACCAAGGCTGTCCATTTACCTAAAATTAGATGGAGAAAGGCTTTCTCTCTCTCTCTTGGGTAGATTTTCTGTGAATACTTTGCCAGGGGCATCTTAGGGGCAGTGGCACTTACCGTCATACAGGAATTTGTTGAACTTGATATTTTCCTAGAGTCATTCAATAGCCTTTGAAGTAGCTATATTTACTTCAGGAACCCTGGTTGTGAGTTCCATGCATCAGTATTTTAGTAGAGTTCCTGACATGATTCTGATGTACAACCAGGCCAATGAATTATTGACAGACCCACCCAGCTTTCCTCACTTTACATACGTGGCTTCTGTCACACCCCTGAAACCCCAATGGGGTGGGGGACGTAACATGAAGAGGTTGCCTGCTTGTTGATCCGACTTTTTTATAATTCCCAGGTAGAGACCATTGGAGATGCCTACATGGTGGCCTCAGGCCTTCCCAAGAGGAATGGCAGTAGGCATGCAGCTGAGATTGCAAACATGTCCCTGGATATTCTGAGTTCTGTGGGTACCTTTAAGATGCGACACATGCCAGAGGTGCCAGTCCGAATTCGAATAGGCCTGCACTCGGGTAAGAGAAAAAGCTAGTGAAAGCAAGAGAAACCATTTCTATACGCCTCAAGGAAGGCTTAGAAGAGGAAGCAGAAATATGTAGCTGTCCTCTGATAGTGGACAGCTGGATCATTCTGCTGTCCAGAAATGGTTCACTTCTTTCTGCCTAGCCAGATTTCCTTCTTTCCTCTCCCTATACCACTTCACTGGGCACTGCAGATGCTGCAGCCTAACATTCTCATTCGGCACCACTGTTTCTTTAACTATGCTACAAGATCACCAAGTATCTGTGGTGTTTAAGATAATGTAATCAATTAATCAGAAGCATTTTTCTCCTGTACTCATCCCCTCTTGAACAAATGTCTTTAAGTTCCTCCCCCACATCTTTTTTATTTAACTACTATATACCTGCTGGTGACTATAGACAATTTGTTTCTTTATTTTATAAACATATTTTTACAACTTAAAATATAATTATACCACTTTAAAAAAAAAACACTACAGT
The DNA here is from genome assembly GCF_978045245.1 of Mus caroli. NCBI lineage: Eukaryota > Metazoa > Chordata > Mammalia > Rodentia > Muridae > Mus > Mus caroli. Next base: position 28,095,389 of record NW_028227260.1, read on the forward strand.
TCCAGGGTAATTTTCCCCTTAAGTTTCACCTATGTCTGTCAACCTTTCTGATGACGTTTCCACAGGACTGTCTCATTTGGTCCTTAGACTCAACAACTCTAAAACGGAATTATTTTCTTTTCATATCATTGTCCTCTTATGTGTTTTATATTTCACTTAGTGTTACTGCCAATGAGATAATTATCATCTCAGAAGTCATTTTTGATTTCTTCCTTCCTCTCACCTTCAATTCTGAACCAACTACTAGTTCTTTCCTTTTCTTTTCTTTTCTTTTCTTTTCTTTTCTTTTCTTTTCTTTTCTTTTCTTTTCTTTTCTCTTCTATGTGTTTGTGCCACAGTGCTTGTGTCAAGGTCAGAGGACTATTTACAACACTTCTGTCCTTCTGTCATGTCAGGTTGTCAGACTTGGTGGCAAGTGCCTTTCCTTTGGAACTATCTTGCCAACCCCAACCTACTACTTTTTAAAACCTTTTGTCCTTTTAAACAACTCTTGAGACTGTTTTGTGTTACCTTGTCTAAGTCTCCTCAAGTTTAGGCCACCAGCATCTCCTTCCTAGATTGATCATTGTACTAGCATCATTTTGCTTCTACACCTGCCTCTATTTATCCTTTCCATAGCAACCAGCATAGTCCACGTTGTCTTACTTGTACTTCCACTAAATGTTATGCTCTTTGGCACCAGAACCATATCTTATTCCTTTATTTGCATTGAAAAGTTAGCATATAGCAGCTGATAACTCTTTTTCCTAAAAAATAAAAACAAAATAAAACCCCCTTTGTTTGGTATCCTAATTGTTTCAAATATAATATATTTAAATTGTCAAACTCTCTTTTCCAACAAATGAGCATAAACCTAGAGCACAAGGCCAACTTAGTCATGGTAATCAATCAGACTGCCAACAAGTCTGTTCGATCTCTTTTCATAATGTCTGTGTTTTAGGTTCCCACTTTGGCTGGCTATGTTACCCCATCACCTCCTTTTCAAGGCCTTGTGTTTGATTTTATGACAGCAGATGCCTATGACAGCACTCCCTTCAATGCATGCAATACACTGACTCAAGAGGGAAAAAGGCAAAGATATTCTTCATATAACGATTGCTTAAAATTTTCTAGTGGGCCAAGGATCTTATTTTGTAAGACCCATTTAACTCAACCTGTTCTATAGTCTTTTTCCCAGATGCCTGAACTGGTAGAATGTTTTCTCTACGAACTCCCCCAAAGTTTATGTATGCTGAAATTCCAATCACAAACCTTTGATGTATGTCTCTTTCCCCTGTAACTGAATCCTACTCACCTTACAAGAGTTGGGCAAGCTTTGCGTATAGGAAACTTCTTCATTGAGTCAGGTCCTAATAGCCAACTCCACATTTTCTAAAATACTCAAGTTCTTCTGTCTTTAAAATTTGCTTAGCCTCAGCCACATTGTCTTGCACTGTTGCTTACTTGCCTACTGCTTGGCAGTCTCTTCTCTTCATTCAGATGTGAATATCTGAGACCATACATTATTTATTTTTGACTCTCCATAGTGCCTGCCATTGTACCCTAGTAGATGCTACTGAATGAGAAAGACATGAATTAAAGTGAATATATATATATATATATATATATATATATATACACACACACACACGTGTGTGTGTGTGTGTGTGTGTGTGTGTGTGTGTGTGCGTGTGTGGTTTTAGTTTTAATTTGATCTTATTTGTAGTAGGAAAAAATTTGGAAGCAAAACAATGACCTTAATTCAGGAAACAGCATAGATGTAATGATGAAAAATTTAAACATAGAAAAAGCAAAACTCAGAAAGGCCATGATGGGGGACTTTCTGTCAACTGTGGAGTTTATTTTTCTGCCTACCTGCTGAAGTTGTCTCTTTTTTCAGCTATCTTGAACATGTAACACAGCTGTAATTGTGTGAGAACAAAAATTCCTGCAAGGACAAATGGGAAATAATTTTAGATTATCTCTGCACACTGTTCTTCCACACCCCTACCACAGATAATGGAAAGTCAGCTCTGTTTGTTTACACATTTTCTGATTGTCTGAGCAATAATTCTCTTCATTGACACAGTTGGGAGATGGACTTTCTTCTAACAAAGACGCACAAGAAATAGCCACATTTCCCCCTTGCAATAAACCTATTTGGATCCTGAGTCCTTGTTTGTTTTTTCTGGTTTGATTTTGATGTTTCTTTGTCCTGCTGATAGATGTCAACATTTTAAGTAGAACTCTTGCTAGAATAGAGGTGTAAATCAGAAATGTAGTCATGTCTGGAACACAGTAAATTCTCTTTCTTGTAGACCAGTATTCATTATTCAATCATCAGTCTTCCTTCAGATTTCTAGATTAATGGTTTGATTGGAGCTTTGGTTCTTCTCCTAAGCCACCCACAACCATCTTGCATGGCTCTTCTTTTAGCACTGAATATATACACCTGTTGACTCCAGTCCCACTTTTCTGGTGTTCAACAGGGCCTGTTGTTGCTGGAGTGGTGGGCCTCACCATGCCCAGATATTGCTTGTTTGGGGACACTGTGAACACGGCTTCTCGAATGGAATCAACAGGGCTACGTGAGTATTTGTAGATGGCCAAGGTGGGGCCATCTTTCAACTGGGATAGTGATTCTTCAAGAGAGGAGAAAGAAAATTGGGTACTTGGTGCTTTAATGTTCTTTTACGAAAAAGGAAAGATAATTCGAGACAATTAAGATCTATCACACATTTCCCTGGCCTCTAATAGCAAACCAGTAGGGGGTGATGTTGGACTGAACATGTCCCTATCTTGTTCTAGAAATAAAGCCGTAGCTAAGTGCCACTGAAACAACCAGTCAATTTGATCAAAACAACTTCAAAAAGTCTTTTTGGGCAAAAGAAAGAATTGGCCAGTCCAGTAGGTGTGAGGAAGTCATGTAGAGAAGAGAACTAGGTAACAGACTGACATTTTCAGTTTTCAACTAGTTTGTAAAGGCTCATGAGCCAGCTGCTTCCTAGGTGGCTGCTGCTGTTTGCTGCTGGAGTCCAATTTTTGAACTAGTTAGATCTCCAGGAGTTCCTGGCTTTATCAAATAAGCCCCTAAAACTTAGCTAGCAGTAATTCTACAGTCCAAGGAGCTTGGGATTCCAAAATAATTAATTTCAACCTGCCTGTACATAAAATCCTTAGCTTCTATCAAAAATGGTCATAGTAGGAAGGATTCTACTTCCTCTTCCTCCCATATTTGCAAACAAAACTGTACAAATTATTCTGCCACTTGTTTGCTATGGGCAAGATGCTTTATCAACCATTTCTTGACTACTCATTGCCTCTACTGAAATCTAGTCGGTATCACAATATGCCTTTTTATTCATATCATGGCTCAGCAAAGCAAATTCTCCACACTATTATAAGAAAAACAGAGAAAACAGAGTTAAACCCTATGTACAATTTTAATGGAGTTATTTTTAAGTGAATGAAAGAGATCATTTAATCAGCAGCAGCCCTGGCCTTTGCCATGACTAAGGCAAGACAAGCTCCTTCCTCAGCTCCAACTTCAGCAACATACTGACTAGTCCCTGATGGGATGGTGACCTGTAGCACAGCTGGTGGTGCCCTGTATGACCCCACTCTGCATCGTTCATGTACAGAAACAGGTTTATACAATGGGTCTAGTCTTAGCCGAGCTAGCTAGCCTGTGCACCCATGACTATGAGGCAGCACGGAACTTAGCAAATGTTTTCAGAATAAATTTTCTGGCATCTGGGAAAGTCTTTAAACCCCCTCCCCAGATATGGCAAAGGCCATGGAAGTGGTCATCCAGGGACCACTGTGTGTGTACAACTCTGCATATGACTTTACCTTGAAGTACAACCCAAGATATAGAGTGAACATAGTCATGGATCTGCAATGCAGATTTGGCACAGTGCTTAGGACTGATGTAAGCTTTGTAGAAGGCTGAAGTCATATTCTGGTCTGCACTCGGGCAAACTCCACACATTACACTTTGAAAATAGAGAGCTGAGAGCAGAAATTGAATTCTGAGAGTTAGGCAGCATCTTGCCTAGTGGTAAGGCAGGAAGAGAAAATGAATGCACTGAATCACCCACAGTAAGTGCTTAGTAAGCCCAGGCTTTGCAGTGACGCCATTGTGTGAGATACAAAGAAGCATGCTCGTGTGATCTCTGTGCGTCGGAACCTGGTTAGTGTGCTTTTCTAAAGGCTTATTACTTTGAATTAAATATGGCAGTAAGCTCCACCACTAGTGAAGGTCTGATAAGAGGTAGCCTCTGACCTCTTGGATGTTAACACTAGGGCATGTAACATACTTCTTAATTAAAAAAAAAAAAACAATTTTCTCAGTATCTCCCAGTATCTCCTTCATATCCAATTAAATAGACTGGGATTCCTGAATGCAAGTGATCCTCCTTATCATGTCGAATCAACCTTTTTTTTTTTTTTTTTTTTTTTTTTTTAGCTATGTGCTCCACCACATAGGTAGGATCAGCATACTTTGAGACTTCCTGAAGATCTGAGGCTAGTGGAACAACACATGGTGGAATTGATACACTTTTCAGGGATGTAGTTTTAAGGAACAGGACACCTGTTTCTGAGCAGAGGCTTTGGATGAATGTGCATCAATGAAAAAGAGAAGCAGTTGGTACTGAGCTGTTAAGGAAGGGCAAATCCTTGTGAATATACAGGATGAAGGTGTCCTGTTCTTTTCAGCTATGTCTTCCTATTCAAATTGTAACCAGATTCTGGATGGCCACCTTCTGTGAGTACAGATGAGAACAGATCTTGAACTTTTATGTAAGACTTCATCTCAACATGTCAGGTCACACAGTGATGGTTGTCAGGAAGCTCAGGGACCTTGTCTCAGAGAGCAAGTGGTTAGTTTTTCAGCAAAGAATTACAATTCAATCATAAATGAATTTTGAAAGCTCTAGTTACCCAAATGTAAGTCTCCTATCCCATGTTGGAATCCAAGTCTGGACGAAAAATACTCATGCATACTTATGTCTGGAAACACTCACTGCTCATTAAAAAAAAAAAGTTAGCATTGTCCAGTGCTCACAAAATACTGATTGATAGAAAGAAATTGGACTATTCTTCACTGATGTTTGAAATGCGATAATACTAAGAGATGGCTGTAACTGTACCTATTGTGGAAAAGACGCCTTTTTTATGTAAAGTAGGATTTTATAGGTCTGGAGAATTTAGCCTTCATAATAACCCATGTAACAAGCTGCTGAAGCCAAACTTCCCTCAGAAGAAGATACAGTGTAGCTGAGGGCACAGTGGAGGTTGGTGCTTTCTGCCTCTCAAGCTTTGAGTTAAATTAACACCTTACTATTGCATGATCTTTCATCTGAGATGGCGTCTAAGAGGCTGCTAATGCCTTCTTTGGGGCTGATGAGGTCATCACTCCTTCTTGTCCTCCTTTCATTCAACTAGGACTACAGCTCTTGCTACCTGCCCCCAAACTTTTCTGAGAGCTTCGTATGCTCTGAAGCAGGGACATTCATCCCATTGTTCCCATCTTGGAGGTGTTACCAGTGAGAAAGGAGCCAAAGCAATGCTTCCCCTTCTTTTACAGCATACCGAATTCATGTCAGTCTCAGCACAGTAACAATTCTTCGAGCTCTGAGTGAAGGCTATGAAGTAGAGCTTCGTGGAAGAACAGAGCTCAAGGTAAAACACCATTTGTTTGAGGAGCCAAACTTATTGGACACACCTGCATCTTAAGAGGTCATGGTCTGTTAAAAAAGCTCACAGGGAGTCTGAGACTTGGAGCTACATCTTGGAGAAATTGTGGAGTTTCATTTGAGTGAGGTTCCTTCCTTCTTTCCTTCCTTCTCTCCTCCTCCTCTTCCTCCCCCTCCTCTTCCTCCCCCTCCTGCTCTCCTCCACCCCTCCTCCTCCTTCTTCATATTAACCTCAAATCTAATGTAGAAGACTTGAAAAATCTTCTGCCTTTAAAAAAAAAAAGAATGTAAGTTCTATTAAGTTCTATTGTTCTATCCAGAAGAACTGTCCAGAATTTGGTTTAGTAATGCGCTATGCTATTATTTTGGTTGTCTAATTTCCATTTTATTTACTCTTTGGCATTGCTGAACATAGTTACAGTATTGGTAAATTTAGATCTTTCACGTTGCCCACTCAGTGGCTGCCTTTGCTGCACACCATTGGCCTACACACACATACACACACACACACACACACACACACACACATCTTTCTCCAAGACCAAGGGTTCTCAAAAGGTGGAGGATTGGGACAGAGTCTGTTTCTACGAAAGACAAATGTTTAATAAGATCTTTCCTCTCTGCCGAGGCTATTATTTGACCTGGAATTTGGAACAAGGATAATCCAACCTCCCTTTTGTAATTTCCACTGGATTTTCTTCATCTCCTTCTAGCTTTGTGGTCTTAGGTGTAAGAGACTCCAGGGGTCTGGTAATCTAACATGCTCATTTTAAGGAAAGAGTCAAGAACCTGAAAGGCAAGGCCTTTTCACAGGATAACATTGTTATTTGCTAGCAAAATTAGACCAGATCTCAAAAAGCCAGGTTTGCTTCCTTGACACCATTGTATATGAAGATAATTTTTAGTGATTATTCATGGGAAAAGGAAAGAGGAGCAGTTAGGGTGGTGCAGTTTGTTCCAGTCACTGGCATGCTTTCCCCTAATGGTGGTGACTGACATGTAAGTAGATTTTAGGAGTTAAAGATAGGAGGACTTAACTCTAGTCGATCACCTCTTTTTCTACCTCATGTTAGTTCAGCAGTTTGAATAGATTGTTAATATCTCCTGGCAGGTAGGATGATGCACTTAGAGAGGGACAGAGGCTTTCATCACCTCTACAGAGAACTCACACAACGACATGATGGGGTAGGGTTATTACATGGGCAGCAAATTAGATCGCTCAAGGCTTTTGTGATTCTACTGTACAGTCTGTCATTTCCCAGCAGTGAGGCACAAAGGCAGCCTGGTTTCCTGGAGCACTTTTCTCTGTATTGCTGGGTACAGAAATCTCACCTAAAAGCCCAAGAACTGAAGAGCTCTCAGTTTTGAAACTGAAAAAAAAAAGAAAGAAAAAAGAAAAACTGGTCATAGTTCATGATTTTTTTTTTATTTCCCTACAGATTCTAGACAGGAGCAGTCTCATCTTTAGGAGTCTCAAGTACACAAATGAGAAATGAGGCTTAGCTTCAAAAGAGACCTTTGCAACCTGAAGTTTTCCCTATCTCAGGGAATTTTGGAAGATGGTTATAGTAAGTGTGAGGAAGAATTGTTTTTAAATAACACACTGGTACCTGGTTTTTAGGGTGACCTGGTTTTAGGAGCCTCACGAGGAAGATATAGTAAGTGTGAGATGTTGAGAGTGAAGAGGAAAAAAAGACAGCAGAGGAAAGGAAGGTATTTTGAAAGAAAAGAAGAGGAGAAGACTCAAAGAGCAAGCATAGGAAAACCCCCACCCCTTTTGGTTTCTGTTCATTCCACCTTCCCACAAGAGTCAGAAATTACACACTGTATAGCAGGAGTTGGGCAAAGGAGGTTTCTACTGTATTGGAGACAGATAAAGTATACCCGATCTGACTATATCATATAGCCAATCCATATCAGAATGTTTTAACTCAATATTTCAACTCTTCATCCACTCCATTGTTGCTTGCTACATGTGATGACCATCCAGCTGTGATTTCAAAGTTGATGGCTACAAACAAGTTTTCCTTCCAGCTTGAAATCTCTCCAGTAAAGCCTCTTTTCTTGAACTCCACCTTTGGATCCAGTAGCAATGTTCTTTCCTTGCTATATTTCCTCCACTTAAGTAATGAATTTTTTTTCCTATATTGTCTTCCTTCGTGGAATACAGGCAGTGGCTTAGATTGGGCAAGAGAATAGAATATAATAATTACATGGGATACTCATAGCGATTTGGTGACTATAAAAAGAAAGACCAAGATGAGGAAACTAAGGTAGCTAAGACTAGAAGCTTGGCCTCTTTGGATAGCTGTCCCAATACCCACGTAAACTCTTGCTGGCACCATGTTTCCCTAATGCCTAACTAGCCAGTTCTGGTTTTTTCAGTATTCTCTTACTAATGGCTTTATAAAATTTTAGAACATTTTTATTAACCCTTTCCTCAGCTGAGCTTACTTAAGTTACTGTTGTTCTCTTGACAAGTTTGGAGCTTATTGCAGAGATTTTGTACATATTGTAGCATAACAGTTCCACTTCCCAGAGACTTTTTTTTAAAATATAAACTTGCATTAAAAAAGATTTCCCTAAGCTATTGTTCTCAGCAAATGTATGTTTTCATTGCTAGAGGTAGATGCTTTTAGACTTTGTCTCTGGTTTCTGGCATTACGTAGTATTTGGTTCTCTGGTCCATAAATTCTAGTATTGTTTTGTGATTTTTCTTCTTCTCCAATCTCTTTTACTCCTACTCTTAACCCAAACACACACACACACACACACACACACACACACACACACACACACTATCTGAAAAATGAAAAATGAAGAAACAATATTGTTAGGTTCATGAAGAACAAATGGTCTGTTCTCTAATTTTTGAGTAGCATCAGACAAGCAACTTCATTCTCTGCATGTTTCTATTTATCTACACAGGGTATGTTCTTACATAAAATTAACAGATAGCTCAATCGTCTCACAACCTTTAAGATCCTAAGAACTGTCTTTTGGCCTCTAGACATATGTGCTCTGTTACTCTAGTACACTGAAGAAGCCATGTTCCATGGAATGTGGAGGGAAAGGGCACTGATAATTTTCAGGCTGATAGCCTTGGGTTCAATTATGTTATACTTGATTATCAACAAACCATTTAATGCCATAAAATTCAGTGCCCCAAATTGTAGAATAAGACCAATAATAAGAATACCTTCAAGGAGTTCTGTAAAGGATAAATAAGACAGGAGACATCAATTATCTTAAAAGATGCTATTTTGGGGGGTGGAAGGGAGATCCTATGGGCAGAGGGTTTGCTTCTGGCTTTGGTTGTTGCTCTACTTGTTTTGCCTCTCTCCCTGTCTTCAGATTAGTGGAAGTGGGTGTTTAAGCAGGGAGCCAGGATTCCATAAAAATATTCTTGGATAAGCTCCAAAACCTCAGGGTACTCCTGGAGCTTCTTTGCATACTCTTTGATTTGGAAGCTTGCCTGAGCCTATAACACTTCGGTCTTCTTTTGTAAGCATTGGTTTGGGCATTGCAGAGAGACTTCAGATCCACCCAAATCTCTTCATAATCCTGGCATCCACGAAGTTTCTCTGGAAGTTAATGTGCTGTCCTAGTGGCCTGTAGATATCAAGAGAAACACTTAAATGGCTACAAGTTGAGTCCTCAAGTTTGAGTTCTAACAGTATGAACCTTAAGAATTCTAAGTGCGACAAGCCTCTTCCGGTCAGAAAAGCACCTGAGCAGCTGGGGCGCAGGGTCTGCTGACACTCGCCAACTGCCCACAACACCCGCCACAGGATCTTAAGACTTCTGGTGAGGGGAGCACAGCTTCTGCTCCAATCCAATTGCGCGGGACCTGAGACTGCATTAGTTAGGGAAGCAGAAACCGGCCTGAGTAGGACCACAGGCCTCATCCGGCTGGATCAGCGCCTGGGTAGCGGGAGCGCAGGGTTGCCTGACACCCGCCAGCTACACACGACCCCCGCCGCAGGATTTTGGGACTGCTGGTGAGTGGAACACAGCTTCTGCTCCAATCCAATTGCGCGGGACCTGAGACTGCATTAGTTAGGGAAGCAGAAACCGGCCTGAGTAGGGCCACAGGCCTCACCCGGCCGGATCAGCGCCAGGGTAGCGGGAGCGCAGGGTTGCCTGACACCTGCCAGCTACCCACGACCCCCGCCGCAGGATTTTGGGACTGCTGGTGAGTGGAACACAGCTTCTGCTCCAGTCCAATCACGCGGGACCTGAGACTGCTCTGGTTGGGGAGAGAGAAATCCGGCCCACACAGGGCCACAAGCCTCTTCCGGTCAGAAAAGCACCTGAGCAGCTGGGGCGCAGGGTCTGCTGACACTCGCCAACTGCCCACAACACCCGCCACAGGATCTTAAGACTTCTGGTGAGGGGAGCACAGCTTCTGCTCCAATCCAATTGCGCAGGACCTGAGACTGCATTAGTTAGGGAAGCAGAAACCAGCCTGAGTAGGGCCACAGGCCTCATCCGGCCGGATCAGCGCCAGGGTAGCGGGAGCGCAGGGTTGCCTGACACCCGCCAGCTACCCACGACCCCCGCCGCAGGATTTTGGGACTGCTGGTGAGTGGAACACAGCTTCTGCTCCAATCCAATTGCGCGGGACCTGAGACTGCATTAGTTAGGGAAGCAGAAACCGGCCTGAGTAGGGCCACAGGCCTCACCCGGCCGGATCAGCGCCAGGGTAGCGGGAGCGCAGGGTTGCCTGACACCCGCCAGCTACCCACGACCCCCGCCGCAGGATTTTGGGACTGCTGGTGAGTGGAACACAGCTTCTGCTCCAGTCCAATCACGCGGGACCTGAGACTGCTCTGGTTGGGGAGAGAGAAATCCGGCCCACACAGGGCCACAAGCCTCTTCCGGTCAGAAAAGCACCTGAGCAGCTGGGGCGCAGGGTCTGCTGACACTCGCCAACTGCCCACAACACCCGCCACAGGATCTTAAGACTTCTGGTGAGGGGAGCACAGCTTCTGCTCCAATCCAATTGCGCGGGACCTGAGACTGCATTAGTTAGGGAAGCAGAAACCAGCCTGAGTAGGGCCACAGGCCTCACCCGGCCGGATCAGCGCCAGGGTAGCGGGAGCGCAGGGTTGCCTGACACCCGCCAGCTACCCACGACCCCCGCCGCAGGATTTTGGGACTGCTGGTGAGTGGAACACAGCTTCTGCTCCAATCTTTAAATAGTGACAACGATAACAACTAACCCCAGAGATTACCAGATGGCGAAAGGTAAACGTAATAATCTTACTAACAGAAACCAAGACCACTCACCATCATCAGAACCCAGCACCCCCACTTCACCCAGTCCAGGGCACCCCAACACACCGGAAAAGCTAGACACGGATTTAAAAGCATATCTCCTGATGATGATAGAGGACTTCAAGAAGGACGTTAATAACACACTTAAAGAAATGCAGGAGAACACTGCTAAAAAGGAAGAAGACAATAAAGAGGAAGCACAAAAATCCCTTAAAGAATTGCAGGAGAACACTGCTAAAGAGTTACAAATCCTTAAAGAAAAACATGATAACATAATCAAACAGGTAGAAGTCCTTACAGAAAAACAGGAAAACACATCCAAACAGATGATGGAAATGAACAAAACCATACTAGACCTAAAAAGGGAAGTAGACACAATAAAGAAAACCCAAAATGAGGCAACACTGGAGATAGAAACCCTAGGAAAGAAATCTGGAACCATAGATGCAAGCATCAGCAACAGAATACAAGAGATGGAAGAGAGAATCTCAGGTGCAGAAGATTCCATAGAGAACATCGGCACAACAATCAAGGAAAATGTAAAATGCAAAAAGATCCTAACTCAAAACATCCAAGAAATCCAGGACGCAATGAGAAGACCAAACCTACGGATAATAGGAGTGGATGAGAATGAAGATTTTCAACTCAAAGGACCAGCGAACATCTTCAACAAAATTATAGAAGAAAACTTCCCAAATCTAAAGAAAGAGATGCCCATGAACATACAAGAAGCCTACAGAACTCCAAATAGACTGGATCAGAAAAGAAATACCTCCCGACACATAATAATCAGAGCAACAAATGCTCTAAATAAAGATAGAATACTAAAAGCAGTAAGAGAAAAAGGCCAAGTAACATATAAAGGCAAGCCTATCAGAATTACACCAGATTTTTCACCAGAGACTATGAAAGCCAGAAGATCCTGGACAGATGTTATACAGACACTAAAAGAACACAAATTCCAGCCCAGGCTACTATACCCAGCCAAACTCTCAATTAACATAGATGGAGAAACCAAAGTATTCCACGACAAAACCAAATTCACACATTATCTCTCCACGAATCCAGCCCTTCAAAGGATAATAACAGAAAAAAACCAATACAAGGACAGGAACCACGCCCTAGAAACAACAAGAAGGTAATCCCTCAACAAACCTAAAAGAAGACAGCCACAAGAACAAAATGCCAACTTTAACATCAAAAATAACAGGAAACACCAATTTCTTTTCCTTAATATCTCTTAATATCAATGGACTCAACTCCCCGATAAAAAGACATAGACTAACAAACTGGCTACACAAACAAGACCCAACATTTTGCTGCTTACAGGAAACTCATCTCAGAGAAAAGGATAGACACTACCTCAGAATGAAAGGCTGGAAAACAATTCTCCAAGCAAATGGCATGAAGAAACAAGCTGGAGTAGCCATTCTAATATCTGATAAGATTGACTTCCAACCCAAAGTCATTAAAAAAGACAGGGAGGGACACTTCATACTCATCAAAGGTAAAATCCTCCAAGAGGAACTATCAATCCTGAATATCTATGCTCCAAATACAAAGGCAGCCACATTCATTAAAGAAACTTTAGTAAAGCTCAAAGCACACATTGCACCTCATACAATAATAGTGGGAGACTTCAACACACCACTTTCACCAATGGACAGATCATGGAAACAGAAACTAAACAGGGACACAGTGAAACTAAGAGAAATTATGAATCAAATGGATCTGGCAGATATCTACAGAACATTCTATCCTAAAACAAAAGGATATACCTTCTTCTCAGCACCTCATGGTACCTTCTCCAAAATTGACCACATAATTGGTCACAAAACAGGCCTCAACAGATATAAAAATATTGAAATTGTCCCATGCATCCTATCAGATCACCATGGACTAAGGCTGATCTTCAATAACAAAATAAATAATAGAAAGCCCACCTTCACGTGGAAACTGAACAACACTCTTCTCAATGATACCTTGGTCAAGGAAGGAATAAGGAAAGAAATTAAGGACTTTTTAGAGTTCAATGAAAATGAAGCCACAACATACCCAAACTTATGGGACGCAATGAAAGCATTTTTAAGAGGAAAACTCATAGCTCTGAGTGCCTCCAAAAGGAAACTAGAGAGAGCACACATTAGCAGCTTGACAACACACCTAAAAGCACTAGAACAAAAGGAAGCAAATTCACCCAAGAGGAGTAGACGGCAGGAAATAATCAAACTCAGGGGTGAAATCAACCAAGTGGAAACAAGAAAAACTATTCAAAGAATCAACCAATCAAGGAGCTGGTTCTTTGAGAAAATCAACAAGATAGATAAACCCTTAGCCAGACTCACTAGAGGGCACAGGGAAAGCATCCTAATTAACAAAATCAGAAATGAAAAAGGAGACATAACAACAGATCCTGAAGACATCCAAAACACCATCAGATCCTTCTACCAAAGGCTATACTCAACAAAACTGGAGAACCTGGATGAAATGGACAAGTTCCTAGACAGATACCAGGTACCAAAGTTGAATCAAGATCAGGTTAATGATCTAAACAGCCCTATATCCCCCAAAGAAATAGAAGCAGTCATTAATAGTCTCCCAACTAAAAAAAGCCCAGGACCAGATGGGTTTAGTGCAGAGTTCTATCAGACCTTCAAAGAAGATCTAATCCCAGTTCTTCACAAACTATTCCACAAAATAGAAACAGAAGGTACTCTACCCAACTCATTCTATGAAGCCACAATTACTCTGATACCTAAACCACAAAAAGACCCAACAAAGATAGAAAACTTCAGACCAATATCCCTTATGAATATTGATGCAAAAATCCTCAATAAAGTTCTTGCTAACCGAATCCAAGAACACATCAAAACAATCATCCATCCTGACCAAGTAGGTTTCATCCCAGGGATGCAGGGATGGTTCAATATACGGAAATCCATCAACGTAATCCAGTATATAAACAAACTCAAAGATAAAAACCACATGGTCATCTCCTTAGATGCGGAAAAAGCATTTGACAAGATCCAACACCCATTCATGATAAAAGTCTTGGAAAGATCAGGAATTCAAGGCCCATACCTAAACATGATAAAAGCAATCTACAGCAAACCAGTAGCCAACATCAAAGTAAATGGTGAGAAGCTTGAAGCAATCCCTCTAAAATCAGGGACTAGACAAGGCTGTCCACTTTCTCCATACCTATTCAACATTGTACTTGAAGTCCTAGCCAGAGCAATTCGACAACAAAAGGAGATCAAAGGGATACAAATTGGAAAAGAGGAAGTCAAAATTTCACTTTTTGCAGATGATATGATAGTATATATAAGTGACCCTAAAAATTCCACCAGAGAACTCCTAAGCCTGATAAACAGCTTCGGTGAAGTAGCTGGATATAAAATTAACTCAAACAAATCAATGGCCTTTCTCTACACAAAGAATAAACAGGCTGAGAAAGAAATTAGGGAAACAACACCCTTCTCAATAGTCACAAATAATATAAAATATCTTGGTGTGACTCTAACTAAGGAAGTGAAAGATCTGTATAATAAAAACTTCAAGTCTCTGAAGAAAGAAATTATAGAAGATCTCAGAAGATGGAAAGATCTCCCATGCTCATGGATTGGCAGGATCAACATTGTAAAAATGGCTATCTTGCCAAAAGCAATCTACAGATTCAATGCAATCCCCATCAAAATTCCAAATCAATTCTTCAACGAATTAGAAAGTGCAATCTGCAAATTCATCTGGAATAACAAAAAACCTAGGATAGCAAAAACTCTTCTCAAGGATAAAAGAACCTCTGGTGGAATCACCATGCCGGACCTAAAGCTCTACTACAGAGCAATTGTGATAAAAACTGCATGGTACTGGTATAGTGACAGACAAATAGACCAATGGAATAGAATTGAAGACCCAGAAATGAACCCACACACCTATGGTCACTTGATCTTCGACAAGGGAGCTAAAAACATCCAGTGGAAGAAAGACAGCATTTTCAACAAATGGTGCTGGCACAACTGGTTGTTAACATGTAGAAGAATGCGAATAGATCCATTCCTATCTCCTTGTACTAAGGTCAAGTCTAAGTGGATCAAGGAACTTCACATAAAACCAGAGACACTGAAACTTATAGAGGAGAAAGTGGGGAAAAGCCTTGAAGATATGGGCACAGGGGAAAAATTCCTGAATAGAACAGTAATGGCTTGTGCTGTAAGATCGAGAATTGACAAGTGGGACCTCATGAAACTACAAAGCTTCTGCAAGGCTAAAGACACCATCAATAAGACAAAAAAACCACCAACAGATTGGGAAAGGATCTTCACCTATCCTAAATCAGATAAGGGACTAATATCCAATATATATAAAGAACTCAAGAAGGTGGACTCCAGAAAGTCAAATAACCCCATTAAAAAATGGGGCTCAGAACTGAACAAAGAATTCTCACCTGAGGAATACCGAATGGCAGAGAAGCACCTGAAAAAATGTTCAACATCCTTAATCATCAGGGAAATGCAAATCAAAACAACCCTGAGATTCCACCTCACACCAGTCAGAATGGCTAAGATCAAAAATTCAGGTGACAGCAGATGCTGGCGAGGATGTGGAGAAAGAGGAACACTCCTCCATTGTTGGTGGGATTGCAAGCTTGTACAACCACTCTGGAAATCAGTCTGGCGGTTCCTCAGAAAATTGGACATAGTACTACCGGAGGATCCAGCAATACCTCTCCTGGGCATATATCCAGAAGATGTCCCAACCGGTAAAAAGGACACATGCTCCACTATGTTCATAGCAGCCCTATTTATAATAGCCAGAAGCTGGAAAGAACCCAGATGTCCCTCAACAGAGGAATGGATACAGAAATTATGGTACATTTACACAATGGAGTACTACTCAGCTATTAAAAAGAATGAATTTATGAAATTCCTAGCCAAATGGATGGACCTGGAGGGCATCATCCTGAGTGAAGTAACACAATCACAAAAGAACTCACACAATATGTATTCATTGATAAGTGGATATTAGCCCAAAACTTAGGATACCCAAGATATAAGATACAATTTGCTAAACGCATGAAACTCAAGACGAATGAAGACCAAAGTGTGGACACTGTGCACCTTCTTAGAATTGGGAACAAAACACCCAGGGAAGGAGCTACAGAGACAAAGTTCGTAGCTGTGATGAAAGGATGGACCATTTAGAGACTGCTGTATCCAGGGATCCGTCCCATAATCAGCTTCTAAACGCTGACACCATTGCATACACTAGCAAGATCTTGCTGAAAGGACCCAAATATAGCTGTCTCTTGTGAGACGATGCCGGGGCCTAGCAAACACAGGAGTGGATGTTCACAGTCAGCTATTGGATGTATCACAGGGCTCCCAATGGAGAAGCTAGAGAAAGTACCCAAGGAGCTAAAGGGATCTGCAACCCTATTGTTGGAACAACATGATGTACTAACCGGAACCCTGGAGCTCTTGTCTCTAGCTGCATATGTATCGAAAAATGGCCTAGTCGGCCATCAATGGAAAGAGAGGCCCATTGGACTTGCAAACTTTATATGCCCCAATATAGGGGAATGCCAGGGCCAAAAGAATGGGAATGGGTGGGTAGGGAAGTGGGGGGCGCTATGGGGGACTTTTGGGATAGTATTGGAAATGTAATTGAGGAAATTATGTAATAAAAATATTAAAAAAAAAAAGAATAAAAATACATATATAAATTAAAAAAAAAAAAAAAAAAAAAAAAAAAAAAAAAAAAAAGAATTCTAAGTGCTCAAAGGTTGGGAGTTTCTGTTAATGATACCGTTTGATCATTTACTAAGCAACTATTCTACAAGACATTCCACAGCGAGAAGAAGGAACGAAGACAATTAGTGCCTAGTGTTTTAGAAAAGGTGACTTGGTTTTTGTTTTTGTTTAACTATTCTGTGATATACTTAAGGAGAAAACCATCTTTTTATTCAAAAAGGTGGTATAGGAAGGATATAGTAAATAAAAGAATGAGTGATAGGGTTTATTCTTGTCTTTTTTTTTCTCTCTCTCTTCAGAAATCAGAGGACCCACCAATCAGCCTTAGTATGTGAAAGTTTGGGTTAGTTGCTTGTCAATTAATGCAACTTGGGCTTTGCAGTATTTTTTTTTCCTACTCACTTCATTAAGGGTTTGCTTGAACCATATATGTACAACCTGCTTGGAGAATCTTAATTATATGTGCTTATTTTATATGGCATTTTTCATTATTTTTAAGGAATGTATATGATTCTTTGTCTAAATATTTTTTTCTAAATGAATTAGAGGAAATGAGAAGACAGGCCAAAAATTGAAGGGAAGAGAGAAAAACACAATAAAAAAAATAAAAGGTTTACTAGAAAAGTGGGGAGAAAAATAGAGGGAGATACAGAATCAGCAAAGAGATGGCCCTGTGGTGATTAGCATAGAGTTATGATCATTCTCTTCTAAGATTTGTGATCCTTGACAACCTACCAACTTGTCTATAAATGGGGACATCCTTTGGATGGTAGTCTACTTAGAAAAATACCTTGACAGAAAAAAAATTATGCTTCAGAAATATAGACTTCTTATAGCAACTGAGATGCCCCAGGTTTAAAATCAAAGTTGTAAAACTTCTGGGGTTTTTATACTAGTTGTTGGATGTGGAGCACAGGGAGAAGACTGTGAATGCATTTTCACTAGATGGAAAAGACAGTGGCTTGCCTAATGCCAAAAGATCAGGCTCAAAATAGTAACCAGCACCTTCACATGACCATGCAGATGTTTGCCTGCTTTGAAGTAAAAAATCCACATGTTGCCAAAGATGGAGCTGCCTAGTGGTGAGTATACAGAATGCCTGAATGACAGACAGCTCAGTATGCTGTTCACTTTGAATCTGGAGCTTACCTAGGGTCCATATGTAAGGAAGCCATATAGAAAAGTGGGTAAAAAAATGGTGACAATGGTGAGAACCGAGACTATTTCTGAGCTGAAATGACTGCTTATATCCTACTGACCAATGGATGTTTTTAGAAAAAAATGTCTATTATATGGTTAATAATTTTTTATATTTTCAATAAGGGCAAAGGCACAGAGGAGACCTTCTGGCTTGTTGGAAAAAAGGGTTTCACCAAACCTCTTCCTGTACCCCCACCAGTGGGCAAAGATGGGTAAGTGGAATTCATTCTTAATCACTGGATCCCTTTTCCTATGCTCCACTTTGGCATACTCCCTTTACACCTATTTTGGTGTCTCCTGCCCCTGCAGGCAAGTGGGCCATGGCTTGCAACCAGCAGAGATTGCAGCATTCCAAAGGAGAAAAGCAGAGAGGCAGTTGGTGCGAAACAAGCCATAAGGTAATGGCCAGTGGGGAAACAGATTTCCCAAGCTGGGACTCCCTTTGACATGTGTGCCAGTCTTAGACTTTACTTTTTTGGCAGAAGGTAGCATAGCTGATTAACTTCCAAGCTGCGCTGAGTTGGTTAAAAACCTTATTGTGGAGATGCCTGTTGCAGAGTGAATTAGGCTTGAGGAATATTGGCTTCCATGGCCTGAGAGAGCCCTTTGTTTTCTACATTGCTAACATGGTTGAACGCTAATGACTATGGCCCTTTTCATCCAGTTATCAAGCAGGTGCATTTGTCTCTCATTCTTAAGCACCCAGGCTATGTGGTTAGTCAGTGCAGGTCTCTAGAGATTTACATCTATCTAGGCAATACAGCAAATGCCTCCATTTCATGGAGCCATGCATTGCTATGGCTATATTAACTGGGATACTTACGTCATTTCCTCTGGAGGCACTGCTTGATCTTTTCCATGGGTGGAATTGCTAAGCAAAATATGACTATCTTTTCAATGGCTTGAATTCAGATTAAGTCTCATTCCTGCTAGGATGAGATGAGTTTATAGGAGCAACAGCAAAATAATTATGACCACAAAATTATATGTGATGGATCCACTGCTTTCTTATATTCTTTTCAATATGTTTTCTTTTTACTGTTTTTGTGTATGTGTTTATGCACACACATGTATACAGGTACACATACACACATATGCATGTGGAGGCCAGTGATTTATGGTTGATGTTGGCTGTCTTCTTCAGTTGTTCTTCACTTTCTATTTTCTGATAGGGTCTCTCTCTGAACCTCGAGCTTGCCAATTCCGCTAGACTGGCATCAGGAAGCACCAGAAAATTTCCTGTCTCTGTTTTCCTAGCATTGTGTTTAGAGGTGCAAATTACTGCACCCAGCTTCTTACCCAAGTAATGGAGACCTCAGATTCTCCCGCTTGAATGACAAGCACTTTATTGACGAAGCCATCTCCCTCACTCCTTCTTTTCTGTATATTGATTTCTTTTTTTTTTAAATATTTTTATTACATATTTTCCTCAATTACATTTCCAATGCTATCCCAAAAGTCCCCCATAGCGCCCCCCACTTCCCTACCCACCCATTCCCATTCTTTTGGCCCTGGCATTCCCCTATATTGGGGCATATAAAGTTTGCAAGTCCAATGGGCCTCTCTTTCCATTGATGGCCAACTAGGCCATCTTTCGATACATATGCAGCTAGAGACAAGAGCTCCGGGGTTCTGGTTAGAACATCATGTTGTTCCAACAATAGGGTTGCAGATCCCTTTAGCTCCTTGGGTACTTTCTCTAGCTTCTCCATTGGGAGCCCTGTGATACATCCAATAGCTGACTGTGAACATCCACTCCTGTGTTTGCTAGGCCCCAGCATCGTCTCACAAGAGACAGCTATATTTGGGTCCTTTCAGCAAAATCTTGCTAGTGTATGCAATGGTGTCAGCGTTTAGAAGTTGATTATGGGATGGATCCCTGGGTACGGCAGTCTCTAAATGGTCCATCCTTTCATCACCGCTACGAACTTTGTCTCTGTAACTCCTTCCCTGGGTGTTTTGTTCCCAATTCTGAGAAGGTGCACAGTGTCCACACTTTGGTCTTCATTCTTCTTGAGTTTCATGCATTTAGCAAATTGTATCTTAAATCTTGGGTATCCTAAGTTTTGGGCTAATATCCACTTATCAGTGAATACATATTGTGTGAGTTCTTTTGTGATTGTGTTACTTCACTCAAGATGATGCCCTCCAGGTCCATCCATTTGGCTAGGAATTTCATAAATTCATTCTTTTTAATAGCTGAGTAGTACTCCATTGTGTAAATGTACCATAATTTCTGTATCCATTCCTCTGTTGAGGGACATCTGGGTTCTTTCCAGCTTCTGGCTATTATAAATAGGGCTGCTATGAACATAGTGGAACATGTGTCCTTTTTACCGGTTGGGACATCTTCTGGATATATGCCCAGGAGAGGTATTGCTGGATCCTCCGGTAGTACTATGTCCAATTTTCTGAGGAACCGCCAGACTGATTTCCAGAGTGGTTGTACAAGCTTGCAATCCCACCAACAATGGAGGAGTGTTCCTCTTTCTCCACATCCTTGCCAGCAACTGCTGTCACCTGAATTTTTGATCTTAGCCATTCTGACTGGTGTGAGGTGGAATCTCAGGGTTGTTTTGATTTGCATTTCCCTGATGATTAAGGATGTTGAACATTTTTTCAGGTGTTTCTCTGCCATTCGGTATTCCTCAGGCGAGAATTCTTTGTTCAGTTCTGAGCCCCATTTTTTAATGGGGTTATTTGACTTTCTGGAGTCCACCTTCTTGAGTTCTTTATATATATTGGATATTAGTCCCTTATCTGATTTAGGATAGGTGAAGATCCTTTCCCAATCTGTTGGTGGTTTTTTTGTCTTATTGATGGTGTCTTTAGCCTTGCAGAAGCTTTGTAGTTTCATGAGGTCCCACTTGTCAATTCTCGATCTTACAGCACAAGCCATTACTGTTCTATTCAGGAATTTTTCCCCTGTGCCCATATCTTCAAGGCTTTTCCCCACTTTCTCCTCTATAAGTTTGATTTCTTATTCTCTTTATCTTATGGGAAGAAACTTCGCTCCTAAACCCACTGCCTTCTCCACATGTCTTTAGGAAGTCACAAAAATGTAAAGATATCCAAAGATTCTAAGGAAAACATTAGAGTATCTCTGTATGTTCCTGATCTCTTGCTTTCTAGCATGTACTAGAAGAATCACAATTATAGTAAAATCCACAAAAGGCACCCACATAACACCTATTCTCATGCTAGCATCTAGAGTATGTCAACTCTCTGGGTTTCTGTCAAAAGAAAACCACAGTATATCTTCATTTTTGCAACAATCACAAGTACTATGTACTAGTCAAAAGCGTTCTGTTTCACAAGCGTCTGCTCTTGGCCTTTCAGTAGCACCTCCTGATTCTCAACCACCTGGGGTCTGGCTTTGTTCTTTCCTGCTGACCAACATAAGCAGATAAGCAGCTGGGACACACAGTCATCCAACTTCTGTAACATTCTTTCCTATGGGTTGGGAAACAAGGATACCACCAGTCACCGATTTAGGCTCTCTCTTCTCCCTCTCTCTTTTCTGCTCCCTCACCTTCCCCTTTTCCCCCCTCACACTGCAGGAAAGAGTTTGGAAACTCTTGAACGACTTTACCCCTGAAAGAGTGCTGCAGACATTGAAGGCATCATAGAAGAACCTGTCTGTTCTTAAAAATGTGTTGGATTTTGCAGCAGGACATAGTGCAGCTGACACCCCCATTGGCTGTGTGTTAGGTAGTGCTGTCTGGCCTTAGATGTAGTTTAGGCTGTATACAAAGCTTGCTCATCTGGACCCTTGGCAGGTAGCCAGGACTGTGGCTATATGAAACATTGAAACAACAGGCCCAGGAGGGGATCCAGCCTCTAATCCAGGCTTGATTTGCATTTGTGCTTTAACTATAATGTTAATTGAACATTCTGACCTTGGTTGCCTGTGAAATTCACAAAAAGTCTCTAGAAAGGACAGTACCCTTTGACAAATTTTGGAAGGCTTCAAGTATTCCCAGGTATCACATTTATTTCTCATTAAATGCCTTATATTAACACCACCACATGAGATCACTTAGTCCCGGATGTTTGCACATTTCTGTGAATTTACAGGTTGATTCTTATCAAAAGAGACCCAATGTACAAAGGACCCACCATACCTATGAATCTTCTGACCTGCTGCCAACATCATCTGTACTATGGAAGGAAAACAAATTTTTATTAAGCCTTGTGTGATCAGTCACTAAAGAAGGAAAGAAGTTATGAAAGAGGTCACAGCTTTGGGAGACTGGTTCCAGCAGCTGCCTGGCAGGCAGGGCCATATTGTTGATTCAATAGCTTTCATCTTGCAGCCCTAAATAGTCATACCTTCCCAAACCAGCTTCTCATTTCACCTCCTTACTATTTCTGAGTTTCTCCAACTGTGGTGAATTTGAGACCAACAAGCCACTCCTTTTATTCCTGGATATGCCTTTTGCTGAGTAAAGAGAAATTAGTTGCCCATATTTATCATAATAGAGGTGAACTGAAGTCTATATTTAGGAGGACCTGCCAGCTTCATTTCCGTTGGGACAGGGAAATTGAGGAAGTTGGCAATTTTGAAGGACAGAGTCACAGAGGCAGGTTTGGGATAACAGGGCAAACATGAATCTTTGGGAGATGGGAGAAATGAGTATAGGGGTAAGAAAATCACTTTAGACTCCACCTTTTAAACCTTTTCCTTTGCTTTCCTTTCCGTTGGGAGAAAGTCTTCTTATCATTTGCTTTCAGTAGGAGAATTAGATTGGAGCTCCATGTGCATTAAATTAGCCTTTTCAGACTGGCTAGAAAGCTAAGCTGTGTGTGTGTGTGTGCCCGCGCGCGCGCGTGTGCTCATATCACAGTGTCTATAGAGGAAATCATTCAAATGATCCATTAGCAAGTTAAAAAACTACCTGTATATTTGTCTTCTTCCTTTGCCCAATATTTGTGAAAAGTAAATCCTGTATTCATGTAAATCTGACAAATATGATTATGTTTATTCATCCAAGGATTCAGGAAAGTTTAGTAATTGTCTACTTGTTCATAGGACAAAGGGTATGTGATGGATAGAATTGGTCATATTAAAATCCCATGGAAGGGACTAGATAGTATGCTTACTGTTTTCTCTTTCTCCTACCTAGATGGAAAGAACTCCAGCATTTGAATCTCCTCTTGACAAAGCAACATTGAAGCTCCTTACAGAAGCTCATTAAAGATCATGATATTCTTCTGCCTGAGCAAGATACTAGTGAATGTTTATTCCTCTGAGGTGGCCTAATCTCCAGGGAAAAGTCAAGCCCAATCCCAGTGTATGGAGTCTCCGGGGAAGGAACTTTGCCCATAGGTTTTGTTCATTACTAGGCTATCACCAAAACCAAACCAAACAAAAGCATAGGGAAAAATTCCCAAACTATTGGAATGCAAACTGAAATGAATGTAAACACCCAGGAAAGGGATACAACCAACTCTGAGTTTAGTCATTCCAAAGTAGCATGGTCAAATTGGATAAGGAAAAGAGGTCTCTCTTTTCATAAAAAGTAGGCACTACTTTGTTTTCCTTGTAATTTTATTTGAATTTCTAGAAAGATTTTAGTTCACATAACTGATAACTCAGATGCCATGAGATTAGCTGCAGGGAAAGGGACAGCTGACTTCTAGTCTATGTCTATAAAGCTATGACATTAGGTGACTGGAGAACAGAGACAATGGACGGGAGGTAAAGAGCCTAGGTAGCTGTGTTATCTGAATAACTGAAGGCTATGATCTTTCAAAATTGTTATCTTTTTTCTTATCTAAGTACAGACAATCTGGAGAATATAATTGAATTGTCCTTGCTAGGTGAGAATCTTCCTGGGCCTCAGGGACATACACTGAACATGCCAGAATAAATGTAAGAGACACTGTCAGGGTAAAAGACATAGAAGTCACAGAAGCAAGGGAGCAATTTCTTTGAAGTCTTATGTTTCCCCTTCCTTCTGACTGCTCTGCTTTCAGCCTTGTATTCATTTTCTAAGAGAGATTCCTTTCAATATGTATTATGATTTTACAATTTTAGTTTTCAAGGTTGTATTTTCAAGAGGCTATTGGCAGTGGCTTGCCATAGTCACACGGACTAAAGCAGTAAGGCTTAAGGCATAGGCATTTTCAAAATGGTTAAGCAAGCTTTTCTTCCCTTTTATTATAAAAATAATCTCTTTATTAAAACCTAACCCAAACATGTAAGCCAGTAAAGAAGTTAATTCTTTTAGAACAACCCCTTTAAAAGGAAGAAATGCCTAAGGTATAATTTGATACCTTTGTCAACTGTTTAATTTTTCCATAACCAACTTACCCCAAATCTGAGTTTGGAGTCTAGAGCCAACCCCAGCAGTTCTTTTTCTCTCCAGTGCTGAATCAAAGTGCCCTACATTGCTAGCTATCACAGCCTCAGGTGGTTCACTTACTATGCAGGAGGATGTAGAAAGACTGATGTTGACTTCACTTCCTTCTGATGAGTTTTTTGTTCTTTGTCTGGATGTTCTAGAGAAGAAGGAGACAGACATGTCATCACCTCTTTGTGTCAGTCAAGAGCTGAGCTTTAAAAACTTTCCTTCTAGAGTAAGAGATGATGTGAAGCAGTGTTTCTCTTTCAGAAGAGGTAACACAGTTCTTTACTAGGAAAATGGATGGAGCATTGGAGGCAAAGCATGGGCACTAGTGCTAAGTCATCCATAGAATGTTGGGTACAGCATTCTATGGATCAGGATCATCCCAGACATATCCCATTCTGTGCTTCCCCACGTGTAGACCTTCAAGTTAATTGCTGTCTAACAGGTTTTCAACATGTGGATCACAAACTCTTTGGCAGAGCCAGTGAACCTTTCACAGAAGTTGCCTAAGATGATTGGAAAACAGATATTTACATTATGACTGATAACGGTAGCAACATTACAGTTATGAAGTAGCAACAAAACTAGTTTTATGGTTGGAGTCACCACAACATAAGAAACTATATTAAAGGGTTGGAGGATTAAGAAGGTTGAGCATCACTGGTCTGGCCAAAATCTTTCATCAGATAACAAACCCTAATGAGAGTGCTTCCTTTGCTGTCTTCCTGACCTTACTCCCTACTTCCTTTCTTCCCCTTTAGCTGTTCAGTATGTCCACAAAATTTATCTTTCTAGCCTGTTTTCTTTCTCACATCTTGCTTAACTTGATTTAATCAAAAGTGAGTTCCGAGGTAAAGCTGTTATATTCATCTTGGTTTCTTTTGCATAAATGCCTTTACCATTAATCAAAACTAAGCTTTCTTCTATTTGCCTTGGTATTTATTAATTATATAAGAAGAAGGCACACATTCCCAATTCTCATTTGATTGACTTAGTGAGGTAGAGTCTGATTCCTATATACCATTGATTGCTTTCTAGCACAGTGGGTGGAGCTGGTAGGGACCTGAATGATTTCTTTCAAAGCACTGTTGTTATTTGTTTGGTTGGTTGGATTGGTTTGGGTTTTTTTTTTTTTTTTTTTTTTTGGTGGTGGGTTTTTCCTTTTAGATATTTTTCTTTGTATTTATTCCTCTCTCATATATTACACCGTGAGTGCAGTTTTCCCTTCTTCCTCTCCACCCAGTCTCTCCCTCCCCCACCTCTTGTTTCCCCTGGCCCTATCATTCCGACTTTGTCTCCCCTTAGAAAAGTACGGTTCTTCCAGAGACATCAACCAAATACAGCCTAACCATCTACAATAAGACCAGGCATGTATTCTCACACTAAAGCTAGCTGAGTCAACCCAGTAACATGAAAAGGGTCCCAAAAGCCAGCAAAAGAATCAGAGACAGCCCCCAACTCCACTACTAGGAATCCCACAAACTACTGTGCTACACAATCATAACATATATACAGAGGACCTAGGTCAGACTCATACAGGCTCCCTGATCTCTGTGAGCCCACTTGAGTCCCAGTCAGTTACACTGTTTTTTCTTCTTCTTCTTTTTTTAATGGCTTACATTTCCTGTATGAGACAAAATATTCAAAAAACTAAGGATTTCCCAATTGACATTTAAGTTAGTTTTATTCTAACTATTTTATCTCCTTGTTTTCTGGTGATTCATTTCTTTTCAAAATGGATTACTGCAAAAGGAGAGCAAAATGCTAAGGAAGAACAAGTTAACTTTTGTTTAGTTGAAGTTTTACTGTATATTGTAGACCATGGCTTATTGCAATGGTCATCCATTGAGGATTATATAGATTTTTTTCTTCTTTTCCTCTGTAGATCACAATAACAGTATATGGTCCTTGTATAGAATGTAGAAAACATAGAAAGCCACAAGTGAAGTTAGAATCGCTCAACATCGCTTTAGTTATTCTATTTTGTGATTCCCATTTGGGTTGGCATAATAGATTATCACATGTTATAATATCATCTATTCAGCCTAAATCAGCTGATTCTCAAACTCAACTGTTCTGCATTTATTTTCTTGTCCGTAATGTTTCTAATATTTTGATGGTACAAGCCGATTCTTGTATACTGTCAGCCAATTTCAGTGATCTATTTGTTCTTTATCTCACTTGGCATAGCAGAGTAGACTGAGATAACTGATGACTACCTCTTCTAAGCACTATAACTTGACTACACGAAGTTATTCCATCAAGATGTATTAGTCTAAGGACTCCCATAAATGCCTTGTCTTACACTTAGAATTATTATACAAACAACTTGATTAGCGTGAATCTTGTCTCATCACATCAATTGGATTGTCCTCAATCCAAATGGAATCAGCTTGCAAAGAGTAGGAAGTGGCACACAGCCAAGCAGCTAGGTGCTCACATCTATGTGATAATCCAGCAATAGGATATAACTTAAACATGCAGTTGAATCAAGCCAGTATTATTAAGCTGAAAGAGCACAGTGGTTGAACCATTTATGTTCACTTCTTCAGGCAACCATGGGTGGTCTAATCAAGAATATGTCCCACCTGGTTGATTGTTAGATCACTAAAATAATGGATTCTGGCATGGGGTGTAGCTTAGATGATAGAGTGCTCACCTAAGCACCAACACGACCCTAGCAAGGTCCAACCCCCAATATGCCAGTCAGATGTGGTGGTACATGACTGTAATCCTAACCCTAAGGAGGTAGAGGTAAGAATCAGAGGTTCAAGGCCATCATCATCTACTCAGTGAGTTTGAGATCAGCCTGTGTGTACATGAGAGCTTCATTTAAAAAAAAATTAAATGAAATAATAGAGTCTGCACAATAAAATTTGTTGTCTTCCTGTCTCATGTCTTTTTGCCAGGTCAAGATAGTTGATAGATATAGCACAGGCATAGACATAAACTAGCTTTTATAAAACATTTATGTCAGTTAGTTGTACTTTGTTTGGTTTTCTGCTTGAGTGGTTCGTAGAAACCCTGACATCTTCCTTATTTTTCCTTTTGGATTTGCTATAAGCTAAACAATAACGAATTGCATTCAAAAGAAAGACCCAGAGCAGAAGTAACCACTAATCTGTATGCTCACATTGGCTTCCTATAAATTAGACTAGTTAGAAATGTTCCTAAGTATTTTCAAAAGTGTTTAATCCCAATACAATTGCATATCTAAGCAGACTTGGTAGGGCCTTTGGAGGTGTCAAGTCCATCATACTACAGATGAAATCAATGGAGTTTAGGAAAGAGAAGCCGTCTCCCTGAATTCAACCATTTAGTTAGCAGAAAATCAGCCATTTTTACCAAAGCAAAGATATTATCTAGGACAACCATTGATATTCGAGACTACTTGATAGACATCCTAAGGACAGTATTTCTACCTTTATATATAGACATGAGTTTGACATGAGTTAGCCTGGGATGGTGTAACTGTTGACACCATCACAAGTCAGCAAGAAAGAAAAGATAGAGAAGTCCTGGAAAATAAATTGCCTTTTACCACACACATGGAATCCCATGCAGGGCCATACAATTGATAAGTTGATTTGACATAAATTGACACAAAATAAATCTCCAGTTCCACCTCATCCTATTGGTTCACTCACAGGTTATGGTACATGGTTCATGTCTGACCGAGTTAGAGTCTCAGAAATTCCTGAGTAATGGCTGGACATCTGCACATGTCAAGAACAGTTTCAATGTGTCTATTATCCAAAGGGAGGCTACAGTTTTGAATGAGGGAAGACGGAGGAAATCTAAGCCTTCATGCTTTAAAGTAAGATTAAAAACTGAGTGTGATAACTACTTGTAAACAACACTTTTATCCATAAGAGCCATGAAAGGGGCCGAGTTGCAGCTACAGCCGTGTGTTCCCAGTAAGGTCATGTTGCCAATAGAGAGGCTTTGCTCCCGTGCTCACTGACGCCAGCAGCTGCAGAGGTGATTGAGCCCAGAATGAGAACTAGCCTCAGATGAACTCTTCATGACCACGTTTCCCAGGATTATAAATCAAAGGAAAAGCAATTGTTCTAAGTCACATTGGCAATAAAAAGAAACAACTTAGAGCATTGCCTGTTGGAACTTGTTTCTTTATCAGTGACAGTATTTTAATTTAGTCTTTGGTGTGGTTTAGAATCAAGAGCGGCTTGTTCTTTTAGGCATCTCTTGATCTAGGAGCCATCTAGACACGGAGGAAGAATGTTTTCTAATATGTAGGACCTCTTCGATCAGATTTGGATTGGTTTAGTCACTTGTGTCGAGGACAAACATTCCTGTGAATCATCTCCATTTATGCCTATAATTTGAAAGTGCAGCACTACTTTAATGCTTTTTCAGGGATAGTACTCCAAAAGCCTGTTACAAGATGGTTGTGATCCTGCAGGGAATTTCCCTACACTGTGTGTAAATCTTTCTGTATTTCAGTGTATCTGGGAGAAGGGGCTAGAGTACTGATCTTAGAATTCTTCTACTTTAAAAACTTGAGGGTTTGTTTTAGTTGATTCCTTGGCTTTCACTTAGCTTTCCTTACCCTGCCTTCCAAGTTTTTGCTCTAGCCCAGACCTATTGCTTCCTCTAACCTGGTCCTGTATTTGAGTTTACTCCTTTGGTTGTGCTGTTCCTACAAGCCATTCTCTGTCTCCTTGCCTCCACATGTCCAAATTCCACCCATCCTTCAAAGAAAGTCTACTTAAATATCACTTCCTCTAGCAAGCTCTTTTTATTTCTTCTAAATATATATCCTTATTTCTGAACTCTTATAATAATTTTATCTGTAAATCTTTAGTGGTTATGACCTCTTAGCTTCTTGTATAAGTGTTTGGACAATTGCCATCTTGTATTATACTTTGATTTAGAGAAACAAATAAAAGTTACACACTTCTTGAGGGCTAGAACTATGTTTGATTCCCCTTTGCATTTCATACAATGCCTGATATATTTAAGAGGCACTCAGTATGTATTCGACTTATGAAATAAATGGATCCTTCTATGTGTCTCTACATATGTCTATTCTCTGTGAAGTTTTCCCTTTTGACTTAATATTTTCTTGTATTTCCATCCATGTGACTGTATTGCCTTCCTTTTACCATCATTATATTTGCATATAAAACTTCATGCTTATTATTTAAAAGCAAACTCTATTGTGTGTATTGCATTTATTGGAAGTTAAACTTGCAAAGCAGGGTACTGTTTTCATATTCTCCACATAAAATTCAAAGTAGCTAAATTAAGTTACATATTTATTATGTTGTAATTTGGTACCTATTTTTTCCCTGATGACTGCTTGATAGTGAAACATTTGCCATTCATGTCCTGGAAAGACTATGTTCATTGGTTAGCATAACTTTCAGTTTGTTTTGTGTGTTTGCAGAAGAATCTGTGTGAAATTATAAAATCTAGGGTTATAAACATAAGAACTTCCTAGTAGTCAAGAGCTGTCCAAAGCTGAGTGTTCCAGCTTTAGAGATAGAGCTTTCTCTTCTCTACCACGATAACAGAGGATAATCAAGGGGTGAGAAAGAGAATATTTCAGGTATTTTGTGAATATAGCTTTCTACTGAGAAACCTTGAATGTATAATTCCCTTGGATACCTTCCTAGAACACTGTAATCAGTGTTCACATATTAAGATCCCACCAGAACAGCTTAGTTCAGACACATAAACAGAGGAGGAAGCTGGGCGTGGTGGCGCGCACCTTTAATTCCAGCACTCAGGAGGCAGAGGCAGGCGGATTTCTGAGTTCGAGGCCAGCCTGGTCTACAAAGTGAGTTCCAGGACAGCCAGAGCTATACAGAGAAACCCTTTCTCGAAAAACTCAAAAATAAAAAAAAAACTCAAAACAAAAACAAAAACAACAAAAAAAAAAACAGAGGAGGAGGAGGAGAGAGGAAGAGAAGGAGGAGGAGGAGAAAAGACCTTAAGAAATCGTACTAGAAACCTCAAACAGTTCTGGTGACAAAATATTGTATTTGATCATTAAATTTCACCTTGAGTTTCTCATAAGCTAAAGAAATAAGTGAAAAACCAGAACTCCTTCCCCAGTGGGTTGCGTGTCTTCCTACTGAAACTACTGAACCAGAAGAGACCACCTCCAGTAGTTAGACAGGGGCCCTAGTGGAGGGATGGGGACACAAACCCACCTTCAAAATATTTTCACCTAAAATTGCTTATTTAAAAGAAATTCCAGGACAAAAAAATGGAGTAGAGACTGAAGGAATGGCTGGTCAGTGACCATTCATTGGGATCCATCCCATGGGTGGCCATCAGTCCCTGACACTACTACTGATGCAGTGTTGTGCTTGCAGACAGAAGCCTAACATGGCTGTCCTCTGAGAGGCTCTAATAGCAGTTGACTGAGACAAATACAGATACTCATAGCCAAGCATTTTATGGAGGAGAGTTTGGGGACCCCCTATAAAAGAATTAGGGGAAGGATTGAAGGAACTGAAGAGGGGTGCCAACCCTATAGGAAGTGTCAACTAACCTGAACACCTGGGAGCTCCCAGAGACTAAGCCACCAATCAAAGAGCACACATGGGCTGGTCCAAGGCCCTAGGAACATGTAGAAGAGGACTGCCTTGTTTGGTCTCCTGTGAGAGGATATGCTTAACCCTATAGAGACTTGATGCCCTAGGGACAGGGGAAGTACGAAGGGGGGAGCACCCTCTCAGAGGCAAAGGGGGAGGAGGATGGGACAAAGAACTCTGGGAGGGTACACTGGGAGGGATAACATTTGGGATGTAAATAAAGAAAATAAAAGAAGAAAATTATCAAATCAATGCAAACTCAAAATAACGAATAAATAAAATGAGAAGATGCAACTCCTTCCCCAGTGTGTTGCATACTTTCCTACTGAGTAAAATGAGGCATGTGTGCTTCTCTGTGGAGTCAGATCTTTTTCCTGCTGCTTAATTAAATGTGGAATTGGTCATGTGACTCTATATAATTGATATTTTTAATGAAGGTGTAGTTTTACAAAATGCATAGACATAATTATTTTATTCTTCAATCCATTTTTACAGTCCAGTCTTCATTCCCCTCCTGGTCTGCTTTCCCCAACCACTTTACATCCCATAAGCCCTCTCCCCCATTTCTGTCTCCAAGAGGATGCCCCTACCCTCCCACCCACACCCCACTAGACCTCCCCACACCCCCAGGCCTCAAGTTTCTCAAGGGTTAGGTGTATCTTCTCTCACTGAGACCAGACCAGGCAGTTTTCTCCTGTATATGTGTTGGGGGACTCACATCAGCTGGCGTATGCTGCCCGGTATAGAAATCACGTTAAGACAGTGTGAATGTTCTCTTCATCACCCTCCAAGAAAGCAAACATTTTTTTGAGTTTAGATAAGTCACTTCCCATTCATCTATAGTAGTATAATCTTATTTAAGGACATCTAGAATAGCCAGTTAACATGACCTCTATCTACTTGCAAGCATCTTCTGAATCAAGTTATCCTTTAGGTGACAAACTTGTAGTCAAATTCTGTGCAGGTTAATTCAAGGAGCTCTGAGATTAAGAGTCAAGTACTGGACTGGAGAGATGGCTCAGCTGTTAAAGGCTAGGCTCACAACCAAAAATATAAGAGTCAAGTATTTGTGATCTCTGTCAATTATTTGTTGGCAAAAGACAATAAAAATACATATGTTAATTTTACATCATAGGACCATAGAGCAATCCCACAGAGTTTCCACGAGGATGTTCGAAGGGAAAATTGATTCCAAAGCATTATGGGAGAAGTTACAATTTTTAACCAAATGTCAGAGATGAGGAATAGTGTTATTGCCACCAGACTGCTAAGGCCCCAGGGAGGGCTTTGGTGCTTAGCTACTGGGAAAAGCCAATTTGTCAGGTCTGTTATGAAATGTCATTGCATATCTACAGGGCCAAGGCACAAAACCTAAGAGAAAGATGATCTTATGAAATTATTGAAACTTTTATGAGTTGAGGACTTCCATGACTAGTGTAAGAGTGTCTAGTAAGTGAAAATAATTACAAAATAATTTAAAATAATGTATTAATCAAAAGCGACACTGTACTTAAGAATAGCTCACCAGAGCTACAATTCTTTTCATGCTTTGTTTTGTTTTGTTTTGTTTAAGACAGGGTTTCTCTGTGTAATAGCCATGGCTGTCCTGGAACATGTAAACCAGACTGGCCTGGAACTCACAGAAATCTGCTTGCCTCTGCTTCATGAGTGCTGGAATTAAAGTTGTGCTCCACCAATGCCTGGGATTTCTTGCTTTAAAAAAAAAGTCCAATTCCACAGGTTTCAGGTGTCTCTTCCTTTAATATAATAACACTCCATAGTCTATCTTAGATATCCACATAGATAATTCACTCTTCTGAATATTCTCCTTTTCCCGAAAACTTTGTCTTATGTCATTGTCATAGACTGTAATGTAATCCCTTCCTCCTTTCCTCTTCCCTCTCATGTATTCTTGCTGCTTCTTCTGGATTCTGTAGCACCACATACTACTACTACTCAGTATTGATGAAAATTCTGGCTAAGAGACAAACACGTATATTGAAAGCACTGAAAGGATGTGAGGATAACGCCTGCATTTTCTCATTTATGGTTCTAAAATGTGAGCTGTCGAGTAAAAGAAATGCAGCTTCTTTATATCCTAGAAAAGGGAAAGAAGTGTGTCTCCAAATTTGCTGGTGTCTTCACAGACTAACAATCACTTCAGTGCTTACCAGAACTGTATTATTTCATGGGGCACTGAAGCCAGATAAGGTACACTCTGATTCTAGGTATCATGCGTAGTAGTTGGCATAAACACAACAATGAAAACAACTCAGTGACTAATAGCAATATTGGGACAATGTATCAACTGCTTGGCAACGGCTCTGCAAGTATTAAGAAATCAGGTCAAGCACAGTAGCTGATGACAATGATAGACATCATTGTTATGTACCCAAATGCCCACTGACTGGCCTTCAAATATTTTGGTTTTGTTCCTTGTTCCTTTTTAAGGTTTCAATAAATACGTTTGTAAAATTTCAACACAGGGAGGGTCTTACATGTCTATGGCTTCATATTTTTAATTTCATAGACTAGGGAAATGATTATCAAGAAGAAAGTAACTTCTCTGATTTTGCTCAGCTGGTAATTGGCAGGGCTTGGACTGGAATTTCATTTTCTTCTGTTTCAGGTACATACTATCTATTAAATTCAAACTCTGTTAGCAGGGAAGTCACTATTGAAATATATTATGCCCTTAATTCTGTAATGTCTGCAATTTTATTCAATATAGTATAGCCCCTTTCCATTATGAGGCCAATAAATTATTGGTGATTAATTGCATCTTTTGTGTAGCACTGTCTTTTCTTTTTTATTGATTATTTTCTTTATTTACATTTCAAATGTCGTTTCTAACCTCTCCTGTGATGTTGCATATTCTTCTTTTGTCTTTAGTGTCATTTTTTGTACAAACTCAGTTGGCTAGTTATATCACATCAGTAGAAAAGAAGGACCACAAATTTTCATTTAGTCTATGGTTTAAGAATTTCCTTACATATACTTTCTAAATGGACTTAGTCTTTAGACTTTACAGTAATATATCACACTTAAGTGAATAACATATTTATTCATCTTTCTTCTCTTCCATAAGAGAGAATCTTGGAATTACTAATCTATAGATCTCATATTAAACAGATATTTTTTCAGGTACTTTAGTCCAAGTTTTACTGACTATAAAAATTTACAACTATGATGACTATCAATTGAAAAATTACCAGATCATCTATCTTGTCAGATTCATTTCTGACAAGATCAGATGAGATAAGATGTGTTGGGATGGTATAGCTGTAGACTCAGATGAACTTCATAAAATTCTATTTCTTCATATTAAGTAATCAAAATTCCATATGCTATTTATAGTAGTGAATGCTAATTTCACTGAATTGTGGTACTCCTTGCAGCAATGTCCCCTGTCTCTGGAAGAGGAAATTGAA
This sequence comes from Mus caroli, assembly GCF_978045245.1. Classification (NCBI taxonomy): domain Eukaryota; kingdom Metazoa; phylum Chordata; class Mammalia; order Rodentia; family Muridae; genus Mus; species Mus caroli. Next base: position 28,129,650 of record NW_028227260.1, read on the forward strand.
TGTATTCCAAGTGAACAATAGGCAATGGAAACACTGTTCAGTGAGTGGATCTGCGGTCCTGAGTGTTCTCAAATCACTCTGCTCAGTTACATAGACATGGGTGATAGGATGATTTGTTTATTTATTGACTTAAAAATTAGAAAATTTACCTTCTCAAAAAAATTAGAGCTTAAAGTTCAAAATCAAGGTGTTGGCTCCTTTAGATGATCCCAGGGAAAGATATTTTCCTATGTCTTAGCTTCCAGAGGGTCATGGAAACCTCTGGTGTTCAAAAGGATTAGTCAATGTATTGAATGCTAATCAGTGGAACAGTCAATCAACAGAAAACCAAAACACCATCCATCTAACTAACTGCAACAAAGTTTCCTCTCCATTCTGCTCAGAGTGTTACTCATCCGAGTACCTCCATTGGTAAGTCCTCCAGCTGGGAAACCAGAAGAGCCTCATGCTGCCTGAAAATCCTTGCTACGGATTTAGGAAAATTTCTAGTGTTTGATTTTAAATCACCATGTCAAAGAGGTAGTAACAAAAGGGCAAGTGTTGGAGCTCTTTTGTGACTCTCACTCTGGTCAATCACAAGAGAAACCAAACCAGATAAACTATTTGCCAAGTGCAGTTTATTTGCTGTAGGGGTGTTGAAATGATCTGGATTGTCTATGGGAAACCAAGCAACTGTGGAATTTCTAAATATTTATTTCGTTTTAGCTCATCATTTCAGGAAAAATATTAACCGTGGCTGTCAATTCCAAGCATCATTAATTTTCAGAAGAGTCAATAAATGTCAGTTTCAAACCAGAAAACTACTAAATCTGCTGCTTTTCACAGAAAATCATCAGCCTCATCACCATCGTTACCATTGTCATCGTGGTCCTCCTCCTTCTTATCATCATGATTGTATGATGCAATATCTAGAAGACAATTTGTTGCAAAATGTGTTCTTGCAGTTAGTTAGAAACTATATATGTGTGATATCTTCTGATTGACACATTGCTACAGGAGGTTGTGATCTCTTATGAATGCCAAATTGCAAACAAAGAAACTGAGGCTCATAGTAGCTAAGCAAATTGTTCAAGGCTATAAAGGTCATGTAGGGCAAGTAAAATCAAAGGCAGATTCATCTTTATCCTGAATCCCATCTCATTCAACTATACTTACATGATGTGACTATTGCCTAGGGGGACTAAAATAACCTGTTCACTGTAGATGCTGTAATGGTATGGGGATATTTATAATTCTGAAATCTAGAAATTTATTGCCCACCTGAGAGAACAGTTTCCTATCTCTGAAGCTTGGTCCAATAGATGCCTGATGACTGTGTCAGCTACTGAAAGAAAGAAAGGCCTGGGACAAGCATTTGCAGCAACCCGACTCAGAACGTGCATTCTCTGTGCTTTGTGTACCTGGTAAGCAGAAATGAGCTTTCTCATATTTTCAAATGAAATAAGTAAAAGGAAACTGCTTTACCTCGTTCATGTTTACCTTATGTTTCAACCTCTTAAAGTAGTTTTGTTTTTAAAATACTTGACAGAAGAAAAACTGTCTACCAAATCAAGGTTCGTTTGTTTTTTGTTTGTTTTTGTTTGTTTGTTTGTTTTTTGTGTTTTGTTTTTTGAGACAGGGTTTCTCTGTGTAGCCCTGGCTGTCCTGGAACTCACTCTGTAGACCAGGCTGGCTTCAAACTCAGAAATCCGCCTGCCTCTGCCTCCATAGTGCTGGGATTAAAGGCGTGTGCCACCACCACCAGGTGTTTGTGTTTTTTGTTTGTTTGTTTGTTTTGTTTTTGTTTTTAAGGTGTCATATTGCTGACACCATCTATGCTTCAAGAAGGGTTTACCTCTGCTTTAGATAGGGCTTCTAATGAACACTGGACACTGGAATTTGACTCAAACCAAACCAGGAACCAAACACTATGGTTTGCCACACTCATTTGCAGAAACTTCAGACCAATTGAAGCAAAATACTCTCACTGAATATTTTGTGAATATTTTTCATTGTGGCCTCAATGAATGTGCGCTGTTGTTGGGATTTCCCCGTAGTACAGCACATTGATTCAAACTGATGCCAGTGCCATCTATTTTTCTGGAGTTAGTGAATCCAAACTAACATAGGGCTTCTCAAAATTATCTCAATATTGAACATGAATTAAATTGAGATGCACGTAGTCTTTTCAAATTCAGTGCTTGACTGATGACTTTGCTGCGGTCACAAACTTAGAGCTTTCCTGTTTGGAAAGCCTGCCTCTGCCTTGGTGCAATGACTCAATCCCTCCCATGCTCTGAAAATCTCTGGATCATTCAAGCCATACGCCCACCTATGTTATGTGAGAGCATGAACATTAAACAAATATGAAATTACTATTTTTTCCTTTAAAATATATAGACTATATGTAGATATAGAAAATGGATTTTGGCTTCACTATTTTTCTCAAATATGTTATACACATCCCTGCCTCTGTATATATATATATATATATATATATATATATATATATATATATATATATATATGCAGTTCCTCTGGCTCCGTATTATTTTATAATTATTTTCTTGCAGGTCTTTGCTCAAATGTCATCTAAATGATGGATACTTTCTTTAATTACTTAGCAAGAAAAGCACTTCCCATGCATTTTGTTTCTTTTTATGGTACCCAAGTGACACTTGAACAATGATATCTTTATGTTTAGTAGTTTATTGATTGTCCCCTCACACCGGAACATAAGCTGTCTGGGAACAAATGTTATATTGCTTACTGTCCTATCTTCAGTTCTTACAATAATCTCTGTTATGTGGGACACACTCAATCAATATTTAGAAAAAAAAAAGACTGGAAACCCTCACATGAAACAAAATAGCATATGGTTGACAGAATGCAGCTTTGGGAGCCAGAGTATCTCAGTTTCACTGTAAGACCTGCCATTAACTTGCTGGGGTTTGGGATAAATTATCTTACTTCTCTGGGGTAAGCTTCTTCACTGGTCAAGTGAGAACATTTGCTCCTTCTTTACCTGACTCTGGGGAACTTTGTAAGGTTCAGAAGAAATAACATATGAGGAAATCTTCGGAAAAGAAGACAGCAGTAGGTTTGTGTTTCCCACCAGCTTGTTGAGATCAGTTGTTCTTCAAGAAACCTTTCTCCCTGGCTTAGACCATTTAAGCATCCTGTCTTCTCATCATCTTAAACTGAGATAAGTCCCAGCAGACTAGTAACAAATGAGCTTCTAGTTAAGACGCCTGGCCAGTCTCAATCTCTTGGTAGAAGGTACCCAAAGCTCAAGAGCAAATGTAGCTAAAGCCAAAATCTTAGCTGATTATTTCTTGCCAAATTTTTCACAATTCTTAAGATTAAACTGCACATTGGAGACAGGAAGGTAGACAAAAGACCCATTCAGATAACTCACAAACTACATTAGAAGCCTCATACCTCTTCAGTATCTCAAGTGACCCTGGATCATTATACCCAAGGAAACAAGGAAGTGACATCTTTCTTGGCATCCTACTGGAGCCTCTATGGGCTTATTACAGATACACATTGAACAAGTCATCAGAAATCATAAGATATTTCATTGTCCTGGCAGATGTCCACAAGCCCCAACCCCAAATTCAATACTGTGGAACAACAAACTATTGATTAGTAACTGAAGGAAATGTATGTGAATAACAGTTTGTACATACAAAAATTCTAATTCAAAGACTATCACTTGGGCATGCCTGTAGTGATTACAGGCTGGCATGGTTACTTTAAAATATATGAAAACCAATCTACTTTACCACTAGATTTCAAACCAATAGATTGCACAGCTAATGCCCCACGTATGACTGTCTACTCCATGCACCACTAGATTTCAAACCAATAGATTGCACAGCTAATGCCCCACGTATGACTGTCTACTCCATGCTGCACAAAGTAAACTGAGATTTAAAGGTGTTGAAGTAGTAGCAGAAGATGTAGCTACCTTGTGAATAAAGAGGAAATGAACCCATGGAATGCTATGTTACTTAGGGCCTATGGACCTAAGATCATTTGAGTAGGTTGTGTGAGTGAAATGGAAGCAAGAAATGGACTTCTTCATTGTCTCTACTCAGAACCCACTCCATTGAAACTGTACTGTAGTCACCCAGTACTTTAATTGGTTGTCACTAGGAGTGGTGTCTGTGAGGCAGTCATGGTAAAAGCAAGCATTTTAGTGACCCTGGAAGTCATCTGTAAATCCTAGCTCCTTTTCCACCTTGAAAACACCTGTTCCAACTTGCATCAGGCTAGTCACACCAGCGTTTAACTCAGGAGTTTAAGCACCTCAGATGCTTTTCTTTGCCTTAGTTCTTGCTCCCACTGCAATCAGTTCAAACAAGCACTAAATCTACATTCAGAAGGGAATTTATCTTAAATATTTGAAGTTATGAAAACCATGCATACTTATTGACAAATTTTAATAAATACATGTATGAACTAAAAAAAATAAATTAAAATAAAAATCTATGATCCCAGTACTGATTCCTGGTGTGCAGTTTGAATGAGGATGGCTATCTAGCCTCATATGTTTGACTACATATTCCCTCTTGATAGACTGTTGGGAGGGAGTAAGAGGTGTAGCCTTGTTGGAAGAGGTATGTAACTATGGGTGGAATTTGAGGTTTCAAAAGACTGGTGTGGTTTTTGTGTGCCCCTTTTCTACTTCCTGACTTTGAATCATGATATGCACTCTAGACTTTCCTTGCCACCATGCCTTTGTTCTTTCATCATAGACTCTAATTCTCTGAAAGGACAAGTCCATTTATATTATTTCATATGTTTCCTTAGTCATGGGGTTTTATTTACAACAATGGAAAGTAAGATACAAGGAATTACAGTGTTTTCTGTAGATTTGGTGTTCATAGTCAGAATTTTCCAGGTATTTCACATTCAGGGAATTAAACTGTATTGTTAAAAATTCCAAGAAATTTAAAGTTGGGAATGTAGCAGAGTTGGTAGAGTCCTTGCCTAGCATCTATGAAACCCTGGTTCCAATTTTATCGCTGCATAAATCACACTTGGGAGGTCAAGGCAGGGAGATTAAGAGTTCAAAAACCATCCTTAACTACATGATGATCTGAAGGCCAGCCTACGGAAGGCCCTGTCTCAAAGAAAAAGTCCAGTAAGGTTAATTTAGAATCCCAAGGATGGCAGATGTTTCAGATGATCAAACATTTACAAAGTATGAAAATCTCAGGTAACATGGCACTTTTTTGATTCATGCTGATGGGGTGCAATGCATTAGTTGATCAAATAGTTGGATGCTAATGAATAGAGTGCTGGGTAAAACATACATGGCACATCTGTACTTCACTTCTGAAGCATCTCTTATGTTAGGATGGACATTTTTGGCTCCACTGTTAATCTCTAGGTTGTGAGTAAAGGTAAAATACATGTTAGATGATATATAAGATGTCCTGTTGAGGGGCTGGAGAGATGGCTCAGTGCTTAAGAGCCCTGGATGATCTTCCAGAGGACCCAGGGACAATTCCCAGGACCTATGTGGTCACTTACTCAGCATAGTCTGTAACTGCAGTTCCAGGGGATCTGATGTCCTCTTCTTGCCTCTGCAGACACCAGGCATGTGTGTGATGCACAGACATTCATGCAGACAAAACACTTAAACACAAAAATAAATAAATGAAAAAAATTTAAAAGGTGTCCTGGTGAAAGTAAATGACCAGTGTCCCTAATTAAGTATTGATGTTTTCCAGACACCTTTCTATATGGCTGCTTGTTTTACTCTGGACTATCTCACTGAAAGAAGAGCCCCAATGTAACATGTCAGCTTAGTCAATAATAGCTCCTTAACAGAAGATCTGCAGATATAGCTAAGAAAGATTACACAAACATGATGGCTTAAAAAGGATAGAGCAAGACCATGTAAGTGAAGATGTAAAGCAAGGATAAATACAACAATTACTATTTTGCACTTACTCCTTCATCAGGCACACCCTCTAGCTTCATATCACTGAGCACTATTCTGGCAATTTCCTCATAGGTGCTCCCAAACTATAGTACTTCCTTAGTCACCAGTGAAGGAGGAACACAAAGATGGAGGCAAGGCTTTCCTATGAAAAGGAAAAGGAAACCCCTAGAAATTTGAGACAGAAAAGCAAAGCCAGTGGAAGCCAGAAATTTCACTTTCAAACATCTATTTCAAAGCACAGAGTGAGGAACATAGAAACAAGTCTGCATACCAGCAGTCAGTTGATTCCAGACAACGGTGCAAAAAGCATACCTTGGCCTAAGGAGAGCCTCTTTAATAATGAGCGGGGCTGGGGAAACTCCACATCCACGTGCAGATGATGAGCGGATTTTCTTTAATATTTCCTATCTTTTTGCTCTTTTTTTTTCAATCAAGAATTCACACATGCATATAATGTGTTTTGAAGAAATTCACCCCCACTTTCCTCCCTCATCCAATTTCTATCTTACCCTCCTACTTTTCCCTCAAAACTTCCTTTTTATTTTGCCCCTACTGCGACTCACTGAGTATATTTACTACTGAACGTGTGCTTAAGGGTACGGAAGCACCTGCTAAAGCATGGGTACCCTTACTGGAGTCATATCCCTGAAGAGAATTTATTTTCCTTCTTTCAGTAGCCATCAGTTGTCAATAGCTTCTTAGGTATGGTTTCTCTTATTTTGTATCCTTTACAGAAAAACAAAGCAAAACCAAACAAAAACCCAAATAAGCCAAAAGCAATTAGAGAAAAAACATAACGGAAACACTTCAAGGCACTGGCACAGGCAATGATTTCTAGACAGAACCCCTAAAGCACAAGGGATAAAAGCAAAAAGTGACAAATGGCATTGCATCAAGCTTAAATCTTCTGCACAACCAAGAAAATAACCAATAGAATGAAAAGGTAGCTCACAGAATGGGAAGAAATTTGCTAGCATTTACCAGACAGAAAGTTAACATCATGAATATGTTAAAACTCAGATAACTTAGCAATAAAACCAATCAAACTAAAAAAATGGCAAGGGATTTTAATAGACATTTCTCAAAAGAAATACAAATGGCTAGTAAATACATGAAAAATTGCTTGACACTGTTAGCCGTGAGGGAAATGCAAACCAGAATTGTAATGCTATATCCTATTGTCCTGGTTAGAATGACATTATTGAAAAACAAAATTATCAAATGTTGTAAGTATATGAAAAAAAGGAACTCTTAGACACTGTTCCTGCGAATGAACACAAGTTTATCCATTACGGATAGCACTGTGAAAATTACTGTAAATAAATGAGTCAATACATAGAACTACTATATATTTCATTATCCTAGCCTTAAGTATACATCCAAAGAAAATGAAGAGTACACAGCACATATACATGTGTGTTCATGCTTATTCTGGCACTACTGAAAATAGTGAAGATATGGAATCAATGTATGTGTCCATTAATAAATGAAAAATTAAAGAAAATAGACTATTATTCAGAGAGAAAGAAGAATGAAATGACCTTTGATTGATTGTACTAAGGTATCATATTCAGCAAAATTAGCCAGACGCTTAGAGACAAGTACTGCATGTTTCCTCTCATTTGTGGAAACTTGAAACAAGTATATTTGAAAGGAAAGTAGATTGGGGGCTGGGAAGGGCACTAGAGAGGTCACTAAAAAGAAAGCTGGTTGGATATGACCAATGAAGGAAGATGAGTCACAAAATCCCATTAATATGTACAAATAAAATACGTTAATGCAATAGTTATTTTACTGATTGTAAAATATTTTCAGGGGCTGGAGAAATGACCTAATGGCTAAGAGTATATTTTGCTCTTGCACTAAACACGAGTTTATTTCCCAGCACCCTTGTTAGGAGGCTTACAACCACTTTTAACTCCAGCTCCAGGAAATCCAAAGACCTATTCTGATCTCCACAGCCATTTTGCAAATTAACATGGAGGTTTCTCAAAATATCAAAATTATAATCTGCCATACCACTTTTGAGCATATAGTCAGAAGCACTAAAAACCGGCTTGCTAAGACATAGATGCAAACTAGGTAACTGTCAACTAAAGGATAAAGAAAATGTGGCATATACACAATGGAGTCTGAGTTGGGTGTATAATTTGCATGGGTATAGATGGAACTGGAAATCATTGTGTTAAGGGAAATGAGTCATATTGGGAGAGTACCATATATCTTCTCTCATATGTGGAATCACAATAAAACAAAGTACATATATGAAAATGTCACAATGAAACCCATTGCTTTGTATAGTCAACACATGTGAATATGAACAAAATAAGATGCCTTGTTCAATGAAGCCTTAGGTTAATCAGAAAACTTCAAGTGAAGTAGTTTAAGTAATGGTTGTATAAAAGATACAGATCCATAGAGTAGCAGAAATGGAAGAGCATAAAAGTCCCATGTTCAACTCCCAATTTTTACTCTAGCTCGTGGCATATACTATTGTCCCTACATCATCAGACCATTGGCATCTTATTGATGACTACTGCAGAGATCAGATGACTCTGTGACACAGGACAGGTCTTTTGTATCTTGCTACCTTCTTGTTTCTAGTTCAGGAGGGACTTCATATACTTTGTCCGAGTACTAGCATGAAAAGGCATTACATATACACAGATCATAACATTGCAGTAGCAATATCATAATGCTCAATAAACCCCAAAGAAACATTGCTTTTGTTAAAGATATTGAAATTGTATATATTTAAGGTACACAGTGTGGTGTTCTGATCTATGTGAACAACTTTATAACACCTTCTTTTACCATTGTCAAATTCCCTTGGAGTGCCCTTAATGGAACAAATTATTTCTTTTAATTTTGCCAATAGATAAGCAGGTGAGTTTGAGGATTGTGTGAGGTTCATAACAGGAGGCAATTCATTTATTAATGATACTAGAGCTACCCACAGTTTCATTAACAAGCAAGCACAATGTGTGTGTCTTACCCTAGGCACCTCATTAAGCACTCGATAGAGCAGTGATTAGCATTTAGCATCACTATTATCTGACACTGCTTCTGAAGATTTACCTTCCATGGCAGGAAACAGTTTGTTTGTTTGTTTGTTTGTTGTAAAGCAAGCAGCAAGTAGAGATAAAGCCAGAAGAGGGGACGATAAATTGTTGGAAACAGGGTAGATAGATGACTGCAGTATCCTTTAGTGTTTAAGGCTGCAGAGAAAAGAAAAGTCATTTAATCTGTGAATGATCTACGATTGTCAGCATCTATTTTATGAAACACTAAAAATCTCTACAAATAAAAATATCCATAATTTTATTTAACGGTTATTAGTTTAGTCCCCCCAGGTAGAAAGAATATATTCAGAGTGAATTTAACTTATTAAATGTTACTTAATTTTCCTAATTAATATACTTTCAACAATATCAGTGTAAACCTGGTTGCAGACAGAAACTGATACGTACATATATTGACTTTTTGAATACTCTGGGTTGCACGTGAGTTGTCATTATCATCGAAACCCTTATGGGCTGGCATAATATAACACTAGTCACTATTTTTTGGAAGAATAGCCCAATATGATGATATGGTATAGGAAGGGGCTGCATTAAAAAGGTAAGAAGATGGAAGGTGTGGACAATATGTTAAAATCTGTAGTGTCCTGTTAATAGGCAGGTATTTTTGTTTTTGTTTTTTAAAAACAAGATTGGCATAGCTTGTAGACAGAACAATGCAGCACTAGAAGACTTTCTATAATCTTGTCTCTGCAAATTTTCACACATTTTTTTTTCCTTTCCTAAGACTGCTCTAATTAAAGACTGATAGAATAAAAGCCTTTTCCTTTGAGTTCAAGTGCCCAAGTCCCAATCTTGGTTCATACTTTGTTACCAATATGGTTTCTTAGAATACCTTACCTATGTCTGAGGCTTGGTATAGATTTGAATATGTGGTAGCTCTATCTCCCCTGCCCCCAAGCTCATGTATTGAATGAAGGTTTGGTTCAAATGCAAGCAAGGATTGGAGATAGTACATTGGGGAAATGGATGGGTTATGGTTCTGAATTCATGAGTGTATTAATCCACTGATGGATGATGATGACCAAGGAAACTCTTATAAAGGAAAACATTTTACTGGGAGCTTGCTTATGGTTTCAGAGGCTTAGTCATTGTCATCATGGCAGGGAACCCAGTGGTACAATGGCAGGCATGGTGTCCTCAGGCATCAGGGAGGGAAAGAAAGACAGAGAGAGCAAGAGAGCAAGAGAGCACAAGCTAGCCTGGAGTGGGCTTTTGAAACCTCAAAACCCCACCAGTAGAGACACATTCTTTCCAACAATGCCACACCTAATCCTTCTCAAATGACTCATCAGTTGGGAACTAAGAATGGAAATATATGAGCCTATGGGGGTTGATTTTTGTTTGTTTGTTTGTTTTTTTTGTTTGTTTGTTTTTAGATATTTTCTTTATATACATTTCAAATGCTATCCTGAAAGTTCCCTATACCCTCCCTCTGCCCTGCTCCCCTACCCACCCACTCCCGCTTCTTGGCTCTGGCATTCTGTACTGGGGCATATAAAGTTTGCAAGTCCAAGGGGCCTCTCTTCCCAGTGATGGCCGACTAGGCCATCTTTCGATACATATGCAGCTAGAGACAAGAGCTCCGGGGTTCTGGTTAGTACATCATGTTGTTCCAACAATAGGGTTGCAGATCCCTTTAGCTCCTTGGGTACTTTCTCTAGCTCCTCCATTGGGGGGCCCTGTGTTCTATCCAATAGCTGACTGTGAGCATCAACTTCTGTGTTTGCCAGGCCCCGGCATAGCCTCACAAGAGACAGCTATAACAGGGTCCCTTCAGCAAAATCTTTCTGGCATATGCAATAGTGTCTGTGTTTGGTGGCTGATTATAGGATGGATCCCTGGGTGGGGTAGTCTCTGGATAGTCCATCCTTTCATCTTAGCTCCAAACTTTGTAACTCCTTTCATGGGTGTTTTGTTCCCTATTCTAAGGAGGAATGAAGCATCCACCCATTGGTTCAGTCGCCACACCTTTGCTTCATTTGAAGCTTCTGTGGTGGCCCATTCCTTGTTTAGTAGCATGTAAGTAGTTTTGCATATCATTTCAAGTCCTTTAAATCTTTCCTAGTAGAAAGGAATCCTGTTTTCTAGACTATGGGGAAATAAAAAGAAGTCTCTTCTAGCTGGGCATCTCTGCTCCACCAAGTTTCCTCTCTTGATCAGAAGTACCAAATGTTACATTGGAACATGATAGTCTTTGTTCTTTGCACAAGATATGGCTCACCTGCTTCCAATTTCCTGCAGATCCACCAAAGAGCAGCCATTCCTTCCTTCCTCTAAATCTTGGGCATTGCCTGCCAGGAAACTCAACTTTCCCTTAGAGTTTGCCCTAAATCCATAATAAGAAGTTCATGCTGTTATCCAGTTGAAATGGGAATGCCTATATACATTCTGGCGAACTGCCTCTGCCCAGTTTTGAGTCTTCTTTAAGCTGCTATGCTAACTGCTTTCCATCATTTAGTAACTATTCCCTTTTTGGAAACATCCTGTGGTGAGGATTCTAGGCCTGACAGTAGCTGTATTCTTTCCAATCTTGAAGGAAGTCATCGAGCATTTTACATCTTCATGATGAAGTCTTAAGAGGAAAATTAATTCTCAGCTAGGTTGGGCTGTCCACAGTCACCCAGGACATTGTACAGTGGGTTGAAGAAAACCTCATTCTGGCTTGTTGCAGCATCTCAGTGTTGCCAAACTAGACAGTGTGATCCACTGTGCTCTGCTGTGAACTGAGCAAGAGCAATGGAGAGCAGAGTAGAATAGCAGCAGGGGTTCCCTGACTTGATGTGTCAGGCCTGGCTGGGCCACAAGGCCAGTAAGCTCATGGTGGAGTCTTTGCAGCCAAGTTAGCATACTTGTCTCCACCCAACCATGCTGAATACAGCACAGATTTCCAGGAACTGTCTTACATGTCTCTCTGATCCTAAGAGGGATGTTGAAAAGAAATAAAGAGAGAAAAGAAGGATGAAAGAAATGCAAAGTGGAAAGGAAGAAAGGGAGGGACAAGAAAGGAAGCCAGAGAAAGAGGATGAGGAGTAAAAGAAGGATCAACTTTTGCCCTGAGTGTTCCTGGGCCATGGAAATAACCTGTGTTGCAATTGCATTTGCGTATGGCTAGACAACCAGAATGTGAGTGCCTGACCGATTCAGGGCATGAAGATGATGCCACAACCTTAAGAACCAGGGGTGCTCCCTGCCTCATGGTGTTATCAAAACTTACTCAAAAGGACTTGAAGAAGGTTCCTAAACAGCACAGCAGAAGTAATCACCACTACACATGGATTTATGAAAATGATTAGGTAATTTCCCTCATGCAACTTAATGTCCCAAAACAAAGACACTGGAGTTCCTAAATCTCACTGTGTTATCTACTGCTGCTATCTAAACCTGCTATCTTACTGAAGCTGACACAGAGCCTGCTGTGGCCTCCCTGTGACAGTGATTTTTGGGCATTCTGGTAATCCATTAGCATTTTAGGTAAGACTACAGACAGCAGTGCCTCCTAAAGTGCATACAAAAGGTATGTATGTTCAGTGGACAGAGAGAAAATAAACAGACTCCGACGATTTCAGGGGACAGTGCCAGAACACCTCCCCCTCTTGATTATTAAGAAATACAAGGTTATTTAATCAGTATTTATTTATTTATTTATTTATCTATCCATCTTTTGTCTGCTGATGTAGCCCGTATTGGTCTCAAACTCACGTTTTTTCAAGCTCCAGCCTCCCAAATTTTGGGATTCCAGACATATACTACTATGCTTGGCTTAATGTGGACTCTTAAAACTACTTTGCTTGGAAAATAATCTTGACTTTTTCCTGTCAATGATAAGGGTAGTTCAATAATTCAGCTTGTTTGTAGAACTAAGTTTGTTTGAGAAGACACTGTAGCTCTTATGTGTGTTTTCTGTTTCTTTCTAAAGGAGAAAAGATAATTACCTGGACATGCTGGGCATACTTATAATCCCATTACTAGGAGGCTAAAACAGAAGATGTTGAGTTTTCAGCCAGGCAAGCTGATTACAGAGGAAGACTGTTTAAGAGAAGAGAAAGGGCTAACTGGAGAAGGGAAAGGAGAGAAAAGAAAAAGGCAGATGTGACACATGGTGGAACATGGACAACGTACCTTATATACTAGTATGAAATTTCCTTATGAAACTCAGTACTATTCAATGAGTATGCGACACTCAAAACCACAACAGTAAAAGAGAAATAAAGAGGGCCCAGGCCCCTGTCATTGGCTTGATGTTAATTTTCTTCTGGGCCATTAAAGGGGAGGACTTTAAAATAGCAAATGCTAGGACATAAAAGGGGACTTTTTTTTTTTTTTTTTTTTTTGCCAGTGAGTCTTGCACTTTATTGTCGTTGTCGTCTCAGGCCTTGACTGCATACATACTTACACAGTGGGTACAGCTTCTCCTTCTGCTGCTTATTGATCTTCAGCTTCTCTTTGTGCTTGGTGTGTTGGCCACACATGGCTCTAGTCTTCTTGGGTCGCAGGTCCAGGGGCTTGCACTTTTTGCTCTTGTAGAATTTTCTGAGGTTTTCCTTTTAGGTCTGGTTAATGACAGTGAGGGCATGGGCAATGGATTTGGGGACTACTTGTATCTTGGAGAGCTTGGATGCGGCACCTATCACTTTGGTGACACTAAACTGGGACAGTTCTACCTTCAGATTGTCCAGTTGTTTCAACAGCTCCTCCTTCTTCTTGCTGAGCAGGTCCCAAGCTTTAATCTTGGCCATTGCTGAGTTCTTTATGGCTGAGGCCACTCAGCCGCCTGGTTAGAGAGAAAGAGGAAAGGGCAAGGCTGACTTCTGCAACTGTACTGTTAGCTGGCATAAACTACCCTAGAGAGATCCCAAAACACTCACATTGGAACAGTTTCTTGAGAAGCACATTGCTTATTATTTGTATATGATGTGTTTATAAAAAGATAAAGAGATATAAGGATATGTTCTATGGAGGTATGGTGAGGTGTGGGGGAAGGGGGTACCTCAGCGGGCCCATGCCAAGGCATCCCCTTCTTTTAAGGGACCAGCCACATATATATTGAGTAGAATAGAGTTTATTCAGGGCATGGGAAGGGAAGTTAAGAGTGTAGTAGAGGTGGAGAAAGGGAGAGAAGAGGGGGAGAGAGAGAGAGAGAGAGAGAGAGAGAGAGAGAGAGAGAGAGAAGAGAAGAGAAGAGAAGAGAAGAGAAGAGAAGAGAAGAGAAGAGAAGAGAAGAGAAGAGAAGAGAAGAGAAGAGAAGAGAGAAGTAGAGGCCTGTCATGGCTAGTAGAGAGAGGCGGGAAGCGAAGGGGGAAGGGAAGAGCCCAAGAGGGCAAGAGAGAAGCAAGAGTAAGAGAGTGGGTAAGCAGTCCCTTTTATAGTGGGCCAGGCCTATCTGGCTGTTGCCAGGCAACTGTGGGGTGGAGTTTAGACAGAATGCTAACATTACATTCTCTCTTTTGTCTGTTTTCTCTTTGAATATGCTGGTACAAGCTGATTGCTGTTTATAGAAGATGTAGGTCTTTAGTGGGCTGTCCTGGGGAGGCACCATGGGATATACAAAGGAGGAAAAGAGAGAGAGGCTTCTAGGAATGATCACCACTTCTAATAACGCTTGATAGAGAATCTGAATGGAGTTCGAACATCTTAGGGCACTGGCCTAACAGGACAGCATAGCACAGTTTGGTGGCCTTGACGAGCTTGCAAAGGGTGTTCCACTGAGGCATGTGACACTTGCCTAGGAGATATTCAGGACCACCTTTGTTCTAATTGCTTTTTAATAATACCTTAAAACTTCGAAAGACAACAATTTTAAATTTCTTTGATCATTCATAGATTCACAGCAAACCCTAAAGCAGAACAAAACAAAACAAAAAATACAAACCAGAAATCAGCTCTTGCCTGAGACATGGGGGAGTTATTGCCATTCATTGTCACGTATCTCAGGCTCTTTTTATTCAAGGAAAATATTATTTTACTTTGATTGATAGATTGTGTATTTCCACTTAGCATGTATGGCAGTCAGCCTATTATTCATATGCCATATAATTGGTGGCAGGAACTGTGTGGATTGAGACATGTTATTAACATGTCAGAGAAGAAGTGATAGAAATATTAATCTATGTAGTAGCATTTAAACTGGGACATAGTCTATAAGACTGTGTACACACACACACATACACACACACACACACACACACACACTTCTCTAAGGCTTTCTAAAGTCTTTTGCGGTTATACCCCACCACTGACACATAAATAGCTACAACATTAAAGTGTGGCCTTCTAGATAAACTCAAGTTAGAGTTATAGTTCTCAAAAATCTGGAATTAGCTTGTACCAGGATTAAGGAAGTTAGTTTTCTTAATTCCTTCCTCCTGTATAGATGTATATTTATTCCCAAAATGTATTTCTCTGTACCCTGTGCCCAACTAGCTTGGATATACCCTACTAAGCTACTCACATTCAACTTTCCTTCTTCTAGTGACTCCTTCACAGTCTGGTTGTTCCTGTACTTCTTCCTATACAGAACGACTATATAATCATAACCAGAAAGACTTGAAAATCCATCAGAGAACCCCATTTGTGGTTCTGTGACCTGTCTAAACGATTTTTTCTTGTATCTGATCACTTACAAATTCCTGAGTGAGCCATTACAAATTATACAAAGGAAGAGATAGGCTTCAATGTGGCCACCATTATGATGTAACTAAAAAAGAAAAAGCCAATGTAGTGCAGTCGCCTAGAAGGTATCCTGGCTTTAGTAAAGAGTCACCTACTCTCGGGTAAGAAGTTCTAATTAAATACACCCAACAATACAGAAACATGACAGCAGCATGTGCTGTTGCTTGAGTGTTTGATCATAGCCAATCTGACATGTGTAAGATAGAATCTTAGCATTGTTTTGATTTGCATTTCTCTGATGACTAAGGACTTTGTATAGTTCTTTAAGTGCTTCTTGGCCATTTTCGATTCCTCTGTTGAAAATTCTCTGTTTAGCCCTGTATACCACTTTTAAATTGGGTTATTTTGGTTTGTGTCTATCTTCTTGAGTTGGTGGTGTAAAAGACTGATACCCATTATGTAAAGGCATGAAATTGTTGAGCCAAAAAAGAAGATAAATAAATAAGAAAAAGCCAATGAGCACTAGAGACTAAAACATTGCATATAATAATGGAGAGATGTATGTATTGTAAGCTATCATATTCTTGCCTCCATTCCAAGAGGCTATGAAGGAATTCTGATGAGCTAGAGTTGTCTGAAAAGACTTTGTACAGAGACGGTAGGAACTGACCGAGTGTCTAATGAATCTTACCATGCAACTTCATAATGAGATGGGTTGACAATCAGCTGTGATTAGATATGTTGGGGTTTAGAATTGGGGCAGAAAGGAAGCTGGGGTAAGCTTTATCAACCTCCCCTTTAACTGTAGTCCTTCTGGGTTTCTCTTTCCCAGATTGGATTTCTGCACCTCTTACCTACTGACACCTGCAGGTGTCATCTCCTTGATCTTTGGATTTTAACCAGGCAGCAGCTGGAAGCCAGCCTTTGGCTGTTGGAACAAAATTGGCTAAATTTCAACTTGCTTTCAGACCTTCACATGGGGGAAATCTTTGCTTTGCTCTTGCTCATTCTAATCAAGTCCATGTGCTCTGGGCCCCATGGAAACATAGTTGGTGGAATACTTTCTCCAATAGTTTATCTTGAGCATTCAATAACAAATACAAACTTGAGTCTCTGTGGAAGAAGTGCTGGCTGCCTGGACTCAAAAGCAAAGCTCCCGGGTCTCCAAGGGGATTGTTTATCCTCAAGAGAGAAGCTGCTGTGACTCTGGAAATGGTGCAAGACTCTGCTATTTCTCTTATTCTCTCTCTCTTTTTTTCCCCAGAGAAACCCAAGAGTTTCTATCGGGAGCAAAAGGAAACTAGCGTGGGAACTGTGGCCCACTTCTGATAGCCCTTGAGCTGGGCATTTCTACAACTAACTGACAGCCTGGAGAAGAGAGACCAGTGAAATGACAAATCCAGGCCCTGGGCTAGCCCAGCAGGCTCATTCACTCTTTTTGTAATCTGGAAAGGGATTACTTCTTCCTCTGCTTGCCTGTCACATCCACTTGAAAACCAGATTTTAGAAAAAAGAGGATGCCCTCTTTTCTAAAAGTTTTGTCTACTCTGAAATACTATAGTCTGAAACCTGGCTCTTAAAGAATATGTCAGCATTTCAGGCAAACAGCTGATTCTGTGGATAACTATACAGAAATGGTGGTGTCACCTATTTTTGCCTAAGGTATCTCTTTATTGATACAATCAAAGTTCTCTGGAATCCTTTTTATTGGGGGTGGGGTGTAATTGTATCTTCAATGCCCCTTTTGTAAAATACAGATCATGTCTTAATTCCCTAATGTGAGGGTACTGGTGACTCACTCTTCTTAACAGGAAAATATAGAAGTAGGGACAAGGTGACAACTGAGGCTAAGAGTTCAGATCCAGAAAACTGCAATTGCCAGCAATGTGATTTTTGCTTAGGGGCAGCACCAACTCTGTTATGGTCTTATTTGGTTTCCAGAATGAACAAAGAGCAGAGTTCATATCTCTAACTTACAATTTAAAAAGTTACTTTTCAGATCTTTTTTGAGCAATGCTTTGTTGAGTACATTGCAAAGAAGTACCAAGCCACAGGGCATTTCTGCTGACATTAAGCATGCAGTACTGGCCACACAGGGCTGAGACTCAGATCAGTGCCTTGCTTAGCTATCATCAGAGAAGATTCTTCTGGTAGTAGATAGGAACTAACACAGAGACTCACAACTGGACAGCATGCAGAACGTGAGAAACTTTGGAGCACTCAATTCCTAAGTGGGGATGTCTCTATCAAGCCCTTTCCTCAAGAATGAGGGAGCTATGTGGAAGCAGAGGCAGACAGATTTGAAGAGGCATAGAGGATGAATGTCTCCTGGGAAACAGTGCCATCCAGACACAACATGACTGATACATGTTATGAATTCACAAAGGCTGTGGTAGCATGCACAGAGTCTGTACAGGTTCAAGCTGAATGAGGATCCAGAACTGAGAAGGTGAAGTGGACACAGGCTCCAAACCCTAACCAAGAAGCGATTTGCAATTGACACCCATATGCCAAGGAATTTTTTTCTTCAGTGGAGTTTCATGGTTTTATCAACCACACATCAGGGTAGGCCCCATGCTCAGCAGGAGATGACCAACACAAAACAAACTTGATGGTATTTTTGTAGAGTTGTCTCCAATTGCTTTGCTTGGGTTCAGTTTTTGGCCTATTGGTCCTTTATTTGTATATTTTGATTTCTGTTTTTATGAGTATGTGTGTGTATCTTAGTGTTTTTTTGTTTATTTTTTAAAGAGAGAATAAAGGGCATGGAGTTTGGTGGGTAGTGATCTGGGAAGAGTTGGGGGAGGGGCATAAGCATAATCAGAATGTCTTGAATAAATTTTTTTCAATAAAAAGATGTGTTAAATTATGACTTCTGTGAGGGATAAGGTAAGATCGCTGCAGGTTAAAAATGTCCATAGTGGTTTTGCTTTTCTGTTTCCTTTATTTAAGGTCCTTTAACATCCTTCTGTTATGTGGAGTTTCTTGTCCCTGTGCTTTACAGGAAACACTGTATAATCCTACTTATCTCTTGCCCAGTCTTGAACTTTAGACAATAGTGTCTACTCAACACAGGATTAATAACTACATAAGTAAATCAATCTCATTGGTTTATAGTCATACATAGAATAGGAGAGCAGGAGGAGGTAGGTAGGTAGAATAAAATAGGATGGAAAATAGAATGGATGGGAGCTTTATTTCTCTTAAAAAACTGAACTTGATCATCCACCTTATTCTTTAGACATGGTTTCGAAGGATTTTGGCTATTTGCTAAAATCAAATCCACTGACAAAGGTCAAAGATTTATCACCACTGAGGATATTAAAGAAAACATAAATACATAGGCTCTGAGGTCAATTACTAAGGAAGACAAGTTCCTAAATTGTTTTGAGCAATGGCAACATCATTGCAATAAGTATACAGGGCTTTAGTCTCCCAAGGTGCTATTCTGAAGGAGATGCCAGTCTTTTGGATGTGCATGTTGTACTTTGATTGTGCAAAAAGCAGCAGTCACGTTCCATTCTAGGAACACTTCAAATAATTGCCTGTTTCCTCTGTATTCATTCGCCATGGGAATTGGCAACATCTGATTGCCAAGTTTTGCAGGGAGCAGCTGAAAGCCATGTGCGCTTTTTACTCTAACTTGTTCTGTACCTATGGCTGGTAGTTTCCCTTCACTGTGCATGTAATAAAAGACTATCACAGGAAACAGGCACTTGTATAATGCTTCATGCTCTTTAATGTAGCTTCACAGATGGGGGGAGTTCAAGGCATATTGGCTACACTGAACTCTCCTTGAGGGAAGGAATTTGGTTTTTCCTATCTTTGCATACCTCAACTCTAGAACAATACCTCACCAATAAATGTTCTGTAAATGTTTGGGGGAATGGGATAGGTATCCTTCCATTTGAAAGAGATTAGACTTGGCAGTTTTCAAGGTAATTTTCTTATTTTACAAAGACTCGGGACACCATACATATAAAACTTATCACAAAGGCAGTTCACAGTCATGTTTCAGGCCATGGCTTTGAAGACAGCTTTAGATTCCAATATTGAACGTATCATTGACTAGACTTACTTTGACTCAAAGCACGATACCAGTAGAGGTTTCATGGTTATATCAACCACACATCAGGGTAGGCCCCATGCTCAGCAGGAGATGACCAACACAAAACAAACTTGATGGTATTTTTGTAGAGTTGTCTCCAATTGCTTTGCTTGGGTGCAGTTTTTGGCCTATTGGTCCTTTATTTGTATATTTTGATTTCTGTTTTTATGAGTGTGTGTGTGTGTTTCTTAGTGGGTTTTTGTTGTTGTTGTTGTTGTTTATTTTTTAAAGAGAGAATAAAGGGCATGAAGTTTGGTGGGTAGTGATCTGAGAGAAGTTGGGGGAGGGGCATAAGAATGATCAGACTGTCTTGAAGGTCAGAATGTTATGACTCTAGTAGATGTGCTAGCATAAAAGGGGGAAATCTTTTTTTTTTAAATTAGGTATTTACATTTCCAATGCTATCCCAAAAGTCCCTCATACCCTCCCCCCACTCCCTTACCCACCCACTCCCACTTCTTGGCCCTGGCATTCCCCTGTACTGAGGCATATAAAGTTTGCAAGACCGATGGGCCTCTCTTTCCAATGATGGCCAACTAGGCCATCTTCTGATACATATGCAGCTAGAAACACGACTCTGGAGGGTACTGGTTAGTTCATATTGTTGTTCCACAAAATTGGGAAATCTTAACCCAAGACAAAGAACTGTGTGCAACTAAGGAATGTCCAGAGCAGGAGAAACAGTCTTTCCCCAAGGAGATCTCCTAAACTGACTCTCCAATACCAAGTGGTCAGCCCTGAAGTCATATTCAAATAAGTAACTTCATGGGGACTGAGTAGGTTAGATTTATATATTTAGAAACATACACCTCAACAAGTAAAGTAATAGTGGCCATGGATCTGAGACAGAGCAAAAGAGGGTGCACAGAAATGATTGGATGGGAGAAAGGGAAGGAGGAAGATGATGTAATTATATTTAATATTTATAAAGGAAATGTAGGTGCTTCTCAACCAAGGAACAGTATTGTCTTCAATTGAGGATAATGGTAGTCTGTACATCCCTGGGTTGTATAAAATGAAATGTATAGGGGAGAAACAGTAAGGAAGGTCTCAAATCAATGTGTCCACTAAGGTTTGGTAAAGTGCTCCAGGACTCTCAAGTTCTCTGCAAAAGACATAACAGAATGGAGTATCCTAGTGACTGAGCATCCATGGGCCCAAGCCTGTGGATGTTCTGAATGAATTTTCTGAAATGAATTCGGGACCATTGTGCTGACAACTTGGCACAAGTTGGAGTCATCAGAGATTATGGAGTCTCAAATTGAAAAAAAAAAAGCCTCCATAAAATCATGCTGTAGGCAAGCCTATAGGATATTTTCTTAGTTATTAATTGATATTGAAGGGCCAAGTCATTGTGGGTGATGCCAACCCTGGGCTGTTTGTCCTGGGTTCTATAAGGAAGCAGGCAGAGCAAGCCACATTGAGAAAGTCAGTAAGCAGCATTTCTCCATGGCCCCTGCATCAGCTCCTACCTCCAGGATCTTTCCCTGATTTTGAATTCCTGTCCTGGCTTCCTTTGATGATGAATGGTGATATTGGACTATATGCTGAATAAATCCTTTTCTCTCTAAGTTGCTTTGGCCCCGGTGATTCACCCCAGCAACAGTAACTCTCACTAGGACAACAATATAATCCAAACCTTGAATCTAACAAGAATACTGTCCCAGGATTGAAGGAAATCCTTTTGTGACTCATTCCAACCATGGAAACCAGACACTCTTTTAGCTTTTAGTTTCTCTGAGTATGGAGACAGATTTTATATACATTTATGCACATACACATGCCCAAATAAGTGCTTATATTTATATACATATTGATGTTTATATATGCACAGCTTTTATCTTTATACATATAGATGTACATACATTGGCTTCTATTTCATCTACTACTACTACTTCTCTCTCTCTCTCTCTCTCTCTCTCTCTCTCTCTCTCTCACACACACACACACACACACACACACACATATGAAGTAGATGAAATAGAAGCCAATGTGTGGCCACTGACCACTGATTATAGGGTGAAATTTGAGGCAGCACCTCCTTGCATTCTAACTTCTAATCCCATGGAACAGAGCTAAACAGAGGTCCATGTTGCCTGCCTGTTTTCCTGATTTTAGGAACATAAATCCAATCAACCGAAATGCCTCCTGTTTATACTGGCTACCCAAGGCTCCTCAAAGACGTTGCACAGGAAATCATTAAAATTCCTTATGTTCTCTCTAGGCAAAGGCATAACCAACAAAACATCCCCATTTTCCTTCTAGCCAGAGGAGGCCTAGGTATCTATCTAGAAGGCACCTTCCCCTCATTTGAAGAATTACAAATTGTCCCATTTAGGATCCTCAAGTCATGGTTTCAGTGAAATATCCAATATCAGTGAAGGATCCAAAGATCCTTGTCCAACGAGGAAGTGGTACCGTCTCTACCATCGTCCCTGAGGAATCCCACATTCTTTCTTAACATCATTGATTGTTCTTTTGCTTTTCCCTCCTGTAGTCACACCTGAAAAAACAGGGCTCCTGCTCAGAGTGAGAAATACAGCCCCAGAGAGCCACAAACCCTTCAATCTTCATTGACTGAAAGACCAAAGGACCAGACCTCTATTTCTATTTGGCTCTTTGAAACTCAAAGCCTGAAACATCCTGTTCTTTTGCCACATCTGCTTCTTTACCATA
The DNA here is from genome assembly GCF_978045245.1 of Mus caroli. NCBI lineage: Eukaryota > Metazoa > Chordata > Mammalia > Rodentia > Muridae > Mus > Mus caroli. The sequence goes on from NW_028227260.1 coordinate 28,152,064, forward strand.
CACTGGAGCTGCTCAGAGGGATAGCGGGACGAGTTCAAAAATACGCATCTTAAACTTTACATGTGGCTTGTCATCAACCTAGAAAGAAAGTGTAAGCTATAGCTTAGCATTCTTCTCATTCCATCTTTCCTAATTGACAACACATGATCCTCACTCCCTTCCCTAGTCTCTTATGAGTTCCCCTCTGTTCACAGTGTAAAATTTCAATAATACTTAAAATGGCACAAGCCCATGCATCCATAGGTCTTGCCTTTTCCTTCAGTGATGTTCCATACCATTTCTTTCTATAGGTAAACTTGTTTTATGTTCAGATAACAGCTAAATTATTTCTAAAACAGCAAATGTAACAGAACATGTGGTTCCATGCCTTCCTGGGTCTGACACGTGTTCCCTGGCGCAAGCCCTCACACTGAATACAAAATGCAAGTAAGAAAGCCAGCTCTGAGGCAGCCCTTCCTGTACCAAGGAACTTCAATTTCATCAACCTAAACATACTTTTCAAGTGCCCAGGACCACACCCTTGTTATTCACTCCTTTACTTTTTCTAACTGTATGTTTTTTTAAACAGAAAATGCCCAAGCATGCTCTTATAGAATAAGAGAGTCTAACAATAAATAGAATGGACCTCAATGGCCCTGTTTAAAGGCAAGCATTTTGGGGATTTAAGGAGCTTTCTTAATATCTACAGAGTACATGGCCAGGGTGACAACTCCATAGCATCTAGGGGAAACCCACACTTTTCCAAGCTTCCATCTTATTCCCACAGAGTCCCCTAAACCTCATCATAGGAAACAGTTTCTGTGCCTCACTAGAGACCTCCCACAAAGCTGATGTCTATTGAATGCTGAGTTATTCTTAGGCCATATTAAGATCTGTTCTTAATGGATACACAAATAAAAAGCACAGGCAGAAATATAGCCTGAAGGGTCCCTGACTTAAAGACCACCATTGCAGTCCACAGGAATGCCCCTGCTACTAAACATGCATAAAACAAAAAAGGGTTGTATATCACATAGAGAAGTCCCATGGGAAATAGCCTGTTTTTGTCTGAGTGGACCAGTTGCTTCCATTACATGGGTTTAGAGCAACTGGGGTTTGTATTTTCTTTTTTGACATCTATTATGGTTGAAGGTTGAAAGATGACTTGGAGTGAACAACATCTGCAGAAATGCTAATGGCTTAAATGATATATACAGGCAGTCTCAACTCCTATGAGTTGGTTAGCAGAGGAAAAAGTAACAGCACAGAATGACACAAAGGAATAACCTTAATAGGAGGTGGGTTTTTTTTCTCATACTAAAATACTATGCTCCACTTTTTGTACTATGGTTTCTAACCCTTTCTTAAGTTCGAGCCACCATTTACCTCTAATAAAACTGTCTTCTCCCTAATATAATGATGCATATATAGTGGCCATGTGGACTATGTCATGTTTCCTAAATGAGTAAATGCAGTACTTAGCAATGAGTAGCATCTACAGATTAGTTATATATAAGTTTGCTCTAGTATGACAATTCCTGTATATTAGTGAGCCTTCATGTGGAAGTCACTATATTAAGAAAAAAACAGAAGCAAAAGCAGAGCTCAAAGTTGTTGTAAGAACAGGGCCATGAGCAGGAGTTCTTGCATTTAAAGGTATGGATCCCTAAAGCAGGATGAGCAATGGGTGGGTACCCTATATAAAGCAGGGACAACAAAGAGGAACTAAAGGACAAGGGAGGAAATTCTCACAACCTCATCAATATCAAGTACTTTGGGATGGGTTTTTATCATGTACTTCTATCCCTGAACATTCCAGTTGTCATGAGCTGCAGGGAATTCTTTGTATCTTCAGCATCACCCAAAGGTTCATGTGCTAAGGGCTAAAGGCTTGACCTCCATCTTGTTACCGTTAGGAGGTGCTAAGAATTTTAACAGAAGGACTTTAGGTCACTGAGAATGTGTGCTTGAGGGGATTGTGGAAACCTGGCTTTATGTATTACAGAGTACTTCTCTACTGTGACTTGAATACTTGTGTCCCCTCTGCATAAGAGGCATCAGTTTTGCTTCTGCTTTGCTTAAAACAACAAAGATGTGAACTCAAGTCTCTGCCTCATTAGCCACAAAGATAAGTACATAATCTCAGGAATTATTATAACAAGTGAGTTATACACTATAAACAATAAAAATACAAATTTTCATTTTAATAATCATAATCTACACCACCGATAAGCTACGAAGCAAGTATGAGGTGACATAAATTCTCATTCAACTATCAATTTTAAAGTCTACTTCACTAGATGTGGGCTGCTCTTAGGTATGTGTTTTCATATCTATCCCTGCTTTTCTTCTAATAAAAATTATACCCAGACTTGTTGGTATATTTTCTTAATCTCAATCTTTTAGGGGGTAGAATCAGGAAAAGCTTTTTGAGTTCAAGGTTAGCCACATGATAAGTTACACAGTGAGCTCTAAGTCAGCCAGGGCTACACAGAGAGACAATGTATCAGAAATTTTATATTATACAACACATGCTATAGTGGTTAATTTTATGTGTCAACCTGTCTGGGCTACTGGGTGCCAATATAGTTCATTAAAGATTATTCTCAGTGTCACTTTAATGGTCATAGGGAATGATTAAATTGATTGAAAGTGGAGAAATGATTCAGTGATTAGCTGCATGTACTGATCTTGCAGAGAACCTAAGTTTGGTTCCCAGCAGTAATGTCGGGCAGCTCACAACTACATGTGACTGTAGCTTTAGGAATCCCTACATTTCTGGACTCTTTAGATACCTATACTCATGTCCACATATCACACCCAAATGCACATAATTAACAATAAAACTTTAAACATTTGGTAGACTTCGTAAAGCCAACTGCATCCTGCTTTAGATGGTTTTTCAGCTCATTGTACGAATAGAACAAAATGACCACCTTTCTGCTTTGGATTGAATGTGTGTATCATTTCCAAAATTCATGTTAAACCGTAATGCCCAGTTCAACTCCAATAAGATTCTAGATCTTCAGTGATTATTTCATAAGGATTTCACCTTCCCAAGTTGATCATTTCCTTATAAAATGGCAGTAGTGCATTCAGTTGTACAAGTTTGCCTCCTTTGTCCCTTCTACCATGTCAAGGATGCAACCACAAAGATGCTTATTAGAAACAGCCCTCATTGGGTATTGCCTCTGTTAGGACCTTGATCTTGGATGTCCTAGCCTCAACAGCTATAAGACATAAGCTTTAGCTCATTATAGATAACCTAGTCATGTAACAATATAAGCATATACTTATGTAACAACACATTATACTTTTCCTGCCCTTTAACTCAAGCTTAAAGGTTGCATCTTCTTTGTTATTTTCTATTTAATATTTTGTTGTTTTAACTTTTGTCTTTAGTATTTTTTTAGGTGCTCTCAAAGTAGAACTCCATTTTCTTCTAATATCAAAAGTAATGTTCTTTTGGAATTCCTACTCACAACACATCCTAGCAAACCACAAGATAAATTGCAACATTAAAAGTGAAAAAAGTAAACAAGAATTTTAATAGTCTTTCAATACTAATAGAAAAGGCACAATTTGAGTGTCAGGTTATACCTTTGTAAAAAAAATAGCAGTTTCATTTTTTTTTTTTAGTATTTCATAAAGAGAAACCACATAAGAACAAACTATTAAGATTTACTATATATAAAATCAGTAAACCTATAAATACAACGAATAAATATTGTATCTTACTCATTTTCCAATCTATCTATATATTTAGCAGGTGATAATGCATATAGTTAAGGTTTACAGAATGGCAATTTTTTTTGCTGGCATATGCAGGCACACACACACACACACACACACACACACACACACACACACACACACTGAAGTGCTTACCATGATCAATTTACTTAACGTGCAAAACCTTGCAGAGTTAACCTTTTTTTCCATTTTTCCATTAATTTACTAGTTGTTCACTTTACAGTCTGATCACAGCCCCCTTCCCATCTCTCCTCCCATTCCCACCTTTACATGCTTCTCCCGTATAGCCCCTCCTCTTCTCTTCAAAGAATGGTAGGTCCCCTATGGGTACCAACCCACCTTGGCACATCAAGTTGCAGCAGAATTAAGTGTATCTCTCCTACTGAGTTCAAATAAGGCAGCTGAGATCTAAGAAAGGGATCCAAAGGCAAAAAAAGAGAGTCAGAGACAGCCCCTTCAATTGTTAGGGAACTCATGAAGAACAAGCTGCATATCTGCTACATATGTATGTAGAGCATAGGTCCAGCCTATGCATGCTCTTTGGTTGATGATTCAGTGTCTGGGAGCCCCTATGGGCCCAGGTGAGTTGATTCTGTAGGTCTTCTTGTATCCTTGACTGCCCTGAATCCCTTTATCCTTTCCACAACTATTCCAGAAGACACCCTGAGCTCCACCTATCATTTTGCTGTGGATCTCTGCATCTGTTTCTATCAGCTGCTGGACGAAGCCTCTCAGGAGACAGTTATGCTAGGCTTCTGTCTTCAAGCACAGCAGAGTATCATTAATAGTTTCAGGGGTTGGCTCTCCCCCTTGGGGTGGGTCTCAAGTCTGGACAGTCATTGGTTGGCTTTTCCCTCAATCTCTGCTTCATCTTTATTCCTGTACCTCTGGTAGGCAGGACAAGTTTTGGGTTGAAGGTTTTGTGGGTGGGTTGTTGTCCTCCAGTCTCCACTGGAAGTCCCATCTAGCTACAGAAGGTAGTCACTTCAGGCTCTATATTCCCCCTGCTAAAGTCGTATCTAGGGTCACCTTCCCACTCCCAGAGATGTCTCCCCAAAAATTTTTGTTCTTTCTCCTAGGCCTCTCTCCCTACATTTCTTAACCCCACCCCTAATCCCCTCCCTACCTCCTCTCCTACTCATCTATTTTATTTCCCATTTTGAGCTAGATTCAAGCATCTTCTTTTGTGCTTTCCTTCTTGTTTAGCTTCTTTGAGTCTGTGGATTGTAGCATGGTTAACCTGTGCTTTATGGCTACTATCCATTTATAAGTGAGTACATACTATGCATGTCCTTTTGGGTCTGAATTATCTCACACAGGACGACATTTTCTTTTTTTTTTTTTATATTGTGAATATATTTTTTTATTTATTTTTTTTATTTTTATATATTTTTATTACATATTTTCCTCAATTACATTTCCAATACTATCCCAAAAGTCCCCCATAGCGCCCCCCACTTCCCTACCCACCCATTCCCATTCTTTTGGCCCTGGCATTCCCCTATATTGGGGCATATAAAGTTTGCAAGTCCAATGGGCCTCTCTTTCCAGTGATGGCAGACTAGGCCATCTTTCGATACATATGCAGCTAGAGACAAGAGCTCCAGGGTTCTGGTTAGTACATCATGTTGTTCCAACAATAGGGTTGCAGATCCCTTTAGCTCCTTGGGTACTTTCTCTAGCTTCTCCATTGGGAGCCCTGTGATACATCCAATAGCTGACTGTGAACATCCACTCCTGTGTTTGCTAGGCCCCGGCATCGTCTCACAAGAGACAGCTATATTTGGGTCCTTTCAGCAAGATCTTGCTAGTGTATGCAATGGTGTCAGCATTTAGAAGCTGATTATGGGACGGATCCCTGGATACAGCAGTCTCTAAATGGTCCATCCTTTCATCACAGCTACGAACTTTGTCTCTGTAACTCCTTCCCTGGGTGTTTTGTTCCCAATTCTAAGAAGGTGCACAGTGTCCACACTTTGGTCTTCATTCTTCTTGAGTTTCATGCGTTTATCAAATTGTATCTTATATCTTGGGTATCCTAAGTTTTGGGCTAATATCCACTTATCAATGAATACATATTGTGTGAGTTCTTTTGTGATTGTGTTACTTCACTCAAGATGATGCCCTCCAGGTCCATCCATTTGGCTAGGAATTTCATAAATTCATTCTTTTTAATTGCTGAGTAGTACTCCATTGTGTAAATGTACCATAATTTCTGTATCCATTCCTCTGTTGAGGGACATCTGGGTTCTTTCCAGCTTCTGGCTATTATAAATAGGGCTGCTATGAACATAGTGGAGCATGTGTCCTTTTTACCGGTTGGGACATCTTCTGGATATATGCCCAGGAGAGGTATTGCTGGATCCTCCGGTAGTACTATGTCCAATTTTCTGAGGAACCGCCAGACTGATTTCCCAGAGTGGTTGTACAAGCTTGCAATCCCACCAACAATGGAGGAGTGTTCCTCTTTCTCCACATCCTCGCCAGCATCTGCTGTCACCTGAATTTTTGATCTTAGCCATTCTGACTGGTGTGAGGTGGAATCTCAGGGTTGTTTTGATTTGCATTTCCCTGATGATTAAGGATGTTGAACATTTTTTCAGGTGCTTCTCTGCCATTCGGTATTCCTCAGGTGAGAATTCTTTGTTCAGTTCTGAGCCCCATTTTTTAATGGGGTTATTTGACTTTCTGGAGTCCACCTTCTTGAGTTCTTTATATATATTGGATATTAGTCCCTTATCTGATTTAGGATAGGTAAAGATCCTTTCCCAATCTGTTGGTGTTTTTTTTGTCTTATTGATGGTGTCTTTAGCCTTGCAGAAGATTTGTAGTTTCATGAGGTCCCACTTGTCAATTCTCGATCTTACAGCACAAGCCATTACTGTTCTATTCAGGAATTTTTCCCCTGTGCCCATATCTTCAAGGCTTTTCCCCACTTTCTCCTCTATAAGTTTCAGTGTCTCTGGTTTTATGTGAAGTTCCTTGATCCACTTAGACTTGACCTTAGTACAAGGAGATAGGAATGGATCGATTCGCATTCTTCTACATGTTAACAACCAGTTGTGCCAGCACCATTTGTTGAAAATGCTGTCTTTCTTCCACTGGATGGTTTTAGCTCCCTTTTCGAAGATCAAGTGACCATAGGTGTGTGGGTTCATTTCTGGGTCTTCAATTCTATTCCATTGGTCTATTTGTCTGTCACTATACCAGTACCATGCAGTTTTTATCACAATTGCTCTGTAGTAGAGCTTTAGGTCCGGCATGGTGATTCCACCAGAGGTTCTTTTATCCTTGAGAAGAGTTTTTGCTATCCTAGGTTTTTTGTTGTTCCAGATGAATTTGCAGATTGCACTTTCTAATTCGTTGAAGAATTGATTTGGAATTTTGATGGGGATTGCATTGAATCTGTAGATTGCTTTTGGCAAGATAGCCATTTTTACAATGTTGATCCTGCCAATCCATGAGCATGGGAGATCTTTCCATCTTCTGAGATCTTCTATAATTTCTTTCTTCAGAGACTTGAAGTTTTTATTATACAGATCTTTCACTTCCTTAGTTAGAGTCACGCCAAGATATTTTATATTCTTTGTGACTATTGAGAAGGGTGTTGTTTCCCTAATTTCTTTCTCAGCCTGTTTATTCTTTGTGTAGAGAAAGGCCATTGATTTGTTTGAGTTAATTTTATAGCCAGCTACTTCACCGAAGCTGTTTATCAGGCTTAGGAGTTCTCTGGTGGAATTTTTAGGGTCACTTATATATACTATCATATCATCTGCAAAAAGTGATATTTTGACTTCATCTTTTCCAATTTGTATCCCTTTGATCTCCTTTTGTTGTCGAATTGCTCTGGCTAGGACTTCAAGTATAATGTTGAATAGGTATGGAGAAAGTGGACAGCCTTGTCTAGTCCCTGATTTTAGAGGGATTGCTTCAAGCTTCTCACCATTTACTTTGATGTTGGCTACTGGTTTGCTGTAGATTGCTTTTATCATGTTTAGGTATGGGCCTTGAATTCCTGATCTTTCCAAGACTTTTATCATGAATGGGTGTTGGATCTTGTCAAATGCTTTTTCCGCATCTAAGGAGATGACCATGTGGTTTTTGTCTTTGAGTTTGTTTATATACTGGATTACGTTGATGGATTTCCGTATATTGAACCATCCCTGCATCCCTGGGATGAAACCTACTTGGTCAGGATGGATGATTGTTTTGATGTGTTCTTGGATTCGGTTAGCAAGAACTTTATTGAGGATTTTTGCATCAATATTCATAAGGGATATTGGTCTGAAGTTTTCTATCTTTGTTGGGTCTTTTTGTGGTTTAGGTATCAGAGTAATTGTGGCTTCATAGAATGAGTTGGGTAGAGTACCTTCTGTTTCTATTTTGTGGAATAGTTTGTGAAGAACTGGGATTAGATCTTCTTTGAAGGTCTGATAGAACTCTGCACTAAACCCATCTGGTCCTGGGCTTTTTTTAGTTGGGAGACTATTAATGACTGCTTCTATTTCTTTGGGGGATATAGGGCTGTTTAGATCATTAACCTGATCTTGATTCAACTTTGGTACCTGGTATCTGTCTAGGAACTTCTCCATTTCATCCAGGTTCTCCAGTTTTGTTGAGTATAGCCTTTGGTAGAAGGATCTGATGGTGTTTTGGATGTCTTCAGGATCTGTTGTTATGTCTCCTTTTTCATTTCTGATTTTGTTAATTAGGATGCTTTCCCTGTGCCCTCTAGTGAGTCTGGCTAAGGGTTTATCTATCTTGTTGATTTTCTCAAAGAACCAGCTCCTTGATTGGTTGATTCTTTGAATAGTTTTTCTTGTTTCCACTTGGTTGATTTCACCCCTGAGTTTGATTATTTCCTGCCGTCTACTCCTCTTGGGTGAATTTGCTTCCTTTTGTTCTAGTGCTTTTAGGTGTGTTGTCAAGCTGCTAATGTGTGCTCTCTCTAGTTTCCTTTTGGAGGCACTCAGAGCTATGAGTTTTCCTCTTAGAAATGCTTTCATTGCGTCCCATAAGTTTGGGTATGTTGTGGCTTCATTTTCATTGAACTCTAAAAAGTCCTTAATTTCTTTCTTTATTCCTTCCTTGACCAAGGTATCATTGAGAAGAGTGTTGTTCAGTTTCCACGTGAAGGTTGGCTTTCTATTATTTATTTTGTTATTGAAGATCAGCCTTAGGCCATGGTGATCTGATAGGATGCATGGGACAATTTCAATATTTTTATATCTGTTGAGGCCTGCTTTGTGACCAATTATGTGGTCAATTTTGGAGAAGGTACCATGAGGTGCTGAGAAGAAGGTATATCCTTTTGTTTTAGGATAGAATGTTCTGTAGATATCTGCCAGATCCATTTGATTCATAATTTCTCTTAGTTTCACTGTGTCCCTGTTTAGTTTCTGTTTCCATGATCTGTCCATTGGTGAAAGTGGTGTGTTGAAGTCTCCCACTATTATTGTATGAGGTGCAATGTGTGCTTTGAGCTTTACTAAAGTTTCTTTAATGAATGTGGCTGCCTTTGTATTTGGAGCATAGATATTCAGGATTGATAGTTCCTCTTGGAGGATTTTACCTTTGATGAGTATGAAGTGTCCCTCCCTGTCTTTTTTAATGACTTTGGGTTGGAAGTCAATCTTATCAGATATTAGAATGGCTACTCCAGCTTGTTTCTTCATGCCATTTGCTTGGAAAATTGTTTTCCAGCCTTTCATTCTGAGGTAGTGTCTATCCTTTTCTCTGAGATGAGTTTCCTGTAAGCAGCAAAATGTTGGGTCTTGTTTGTGTAGCCAGTTTGTTAGTCTATGTCTTTTTATCGGGGAGTTGAGTCCATTGATATTAAGAGATATTAAGGAAAAGTAATTGTTGTTTCCTGTTATTTTTGTTGTTAAAGTTGGCATTCTGTTCTTATGGCTGTCTTCTTTTAGGTTTGTTGAGGGATTACCTTCTTGTTGTTTCTAGGGCGTGGTTCCTGTCCTTGTATTGGTTTTTTTCTGTTATTATCCTTTTTAGGGCTGGATTCGTGGAGAGATAATGTGTGAATTTGGTTTTGTCGTGGAATACTTTGGTTTCTCCATCTATGTTAATTGAGAGTTTGGCTGGGTATAGTAGCCTGGGCTGGAATTTGTGTTCTTTTAGTGTCTGTATAACATCCGTCCAGGATCTTCTGGCTTTCATAGTCTCTGGTGAAAAATCTGGTGTAATTCTGATAGGCTTGCCTTTATATGTTACTTGGCCTTTTTCTCTTACTGCTTTTAGTATTCTATCTTTATTTAGTGCATTTGTTGCTCTGATTATTATGTGTCTGGAGGTATTTCTTTTCTGGTCCAGTCTATTTGGAGTTCTGTAGGCTTCTTGTATGTTCATGGGCATCTCTTTCTTTAGATTTGGGAAGTTTTCTTCTATAATTTTGTTGAAGATGTTTGCTGGTCCTTTGAGTTGAAAATCTTCATTCTCATCCACTCCTATTATCCGTAGGTTTGGTCTTCTCATTGTGTCCTGTATTTCTTGGATGTTTTGAGTTAGGATCTTTTTGCATTTTACATTTTCCTTGATTGTTGTGCCGATGTTCTCTATGGAATCTTCTGCACCTGAGATTCTCTCTTCCATCTCTTGTATTCTGTTGCTGATGCTGGTATCTATGGTTCCAGATTTCTTTCCTAGGGTTTCTATCTCCAGTGTTGCCTCATTTTGGGTTTTCTTTATTGTGTCTACTTCCCTTTTTAGGTCTAGTATGGTTTTGTTCATTTCCATCATCTGTTTGGATGTGTTTTCCTGTTTTTCTGTAAGGACTTCTACCTGTTTGATTATGTTATCGTGTTTTTCTTTAAGGATTTGTAACTCTTTAGCAGTGTTCTCCTGCAATTCTTTAAGGGATTTTTGTGCTTTCTCTTTTTTGTCTTCTGCCTGTTTAGCAGTGTTCTCCTGCATTTCTTTAAGTGTGTTATTAAAGTCCTTCTTGAAGTTCTCTATCATCATCAGGAGATATGCTTTTAAATCCGTGTCTAGCTTTTCCGGTGTGTTGGGGTGCCCTGGACTGGGCGAAGTGGGGGTGCTGGGTTCTGATGATGGTGAGTGGTCTTGGTTTCTGTTAGTAAGATTATTACGTTTACCTTTTGCCATCTGGTAATCTCTGGGGTTAGTTGTTATCCTTGTCACTGTTTAAAGATTGGAGCAGAAGCTGTGTTCCACTCACCAGCAGTCTCTAAATCCTGTGGCGGGGGTCGTGGGTAGCTGACGGTACCCCGGTGCTGGTCCAGCCGGAAGAGGCCTGTGGTCTTACACAGGCCGTTTTTCTGCTTCCCTAACTAATGCAGTCTCTGGTCCCGCGGGCAATTGGATTGGAGCAGAAGCTGTGTTCCACTCTCCAGAAGTCTTAAGATCCTGTGGCGGGTGTTGTGGGTAGCTGGTGAGTGTCAGCCAACCCTGGGCCCCAGCTTCCCCGGTGCTTTTTTGACCGGAAGAGGGTTGTGGCCCTATGTAGGCCGGATTTCTCTCTCCCCAACCAGAGCAGTCTCAGGTCCCGAGTGATTGGACTGGAACAGAAGCTGTGTTCCACTCACCAGCAGTCCCAAAATCCTGCGGCGGGGGTCGTGGGTAGCTGGCGGGTGTCAGGCAACCCTGCGCTCCCGCTACCCTGGTGCTGATCTGGCCGGATGAGGCCTGTGGCCCTACTCAGGCCGGTTTCTGCTTCCCTAACTAATGCAGTCTCAGGTCCCGCGCAATTGGATTGGAGCAGAAGCTGTGTTCCACTCACCAGCAGTCCCAAAATCCTGCGGCGGGGGGTCGTGTGTAGCTGGCGGGTGTCAGGCAACCCTGCGCTCCCGCTACCCCGGCGCTGATCCGGCCGGATGAGGCCTGTGGTCCTACTCAGGCCGGTTTCTGCTTCCCTAACTAATGCAGTCTCAGGTCCCGCGCAATTGGATTGGAGCAGAAGCTGTGTTCCACTCACCAGCAGTCCCAAAATCCTGCGGCGGGGGTCGTGGGTAGCTGGCGGGTGTCAGGCAACCCTGCGCTCCCGCTACCCCGGCGCTGATCCAGCCGGATCAGGACGACATTTTCTAGTTCCATCTATTTGCTTGTAAAATTTTGTTATGCCCTTCTTTTTAATAGCTGAGTAGTATTTTTATTGTGTACATGAACCACATTTTCTTTACCCATTCCTCTATTGAAGGATATCTAGGTTGTTTCCAGTTTCTGGCTATTATGAATAAAGCTGTTATGAACATAGTGGAATGAGTGGTACTGTGGAGCATCTTTTGAATATGTGCCCAGGAATCGAATAGCTGGGTCTTGAGGTAGAACTATTCCCAGTTTTCTGAGAAGCTGCCAGATGAGTATAAACATGAATATCTAGGAGAAAGTTTGACAACATGACCATTTAATGAAGCAACAGTAGGTTCCCCTCTAGTGCCTGCTACATCCCTAGCCATGGACACTTGATCACATTTACAGAATCAACATAAGTTCTCTCTTGTGAATGGGTTTTAAATTTAGTCAGAAAGGGGTTGGATAATTCTATAACAACAGCATGCTATTGTACCAGTGACACATCTTGCCTGGGAGGTCATTACTGTAGCTTGCAGGATCAAGAGCTGGGTAAGACCGTTTATGACTATTCCTCCAACAGGCAGCACAGCCCCTGGCACTATAATAGCTAGCCAGTATGGAGGAAGCTTTTATCTCAGCTCCAGCTTGACCTCTCTATATCCTGTGACCAAAGTATATGGTTGTTTTCAGCAACTGGGTCTTCCAATAGAATCCTGGTGGGCAACCAGTTACAACAGCAATAGTCCATATTTGGGGGCAGAGGAACCTCTAGAGCTTCACAGAGCAACAACTTGTAGGGAAGTACTCCATACTTGGCACTAGGACTTTGATTTAATAACCCATAGCTTCTTGGTATCACTGTATCCTTCTATTGAGATTATCTCCATTCAAATTGTTTTTCTTTCAGATTATAATATTAAACAAGCTTATGAAATTGTGGGTTCCATATGGTCTTTTCATTATTATTGGTTTTTGTTACCCTCCTAGCCATCTTCCTTATCTTCCTACCCTTTTCTCAATTAGACCTTTTTTACACCAGTACTACCCTCCAGTATTGCCCTCCCTTACTTTCATGTGCAACGCGTTCTACTGTCCCCCTTTCCTCCTCCTAATAGACCTTTTCTATCCTTTTCACTTTTACTATCAATCATCATTAAGCACACTACTCTAAAAGATTATAACTAGGCTATAAGGGAGATCATGCAGGGCTTGAATTTCTTGGCTCGGATCAACTCATTCAGTACAGTATTTTTCCAGATCCATTCATGTTCCTACACATTTCACAATTTTATTCTTTTTTTTTTTTTTCTGCTGAAAATCCCATTGTGTATAGCCACCCTATTGTCTTCATCAATTGATGAACACCTAGCCTGGTTCTGTCTCCTTGTTATTGTGAATAGATCCATAATGATCATGAATGTATAAGTAGCTCTGTTGCAGGTTATAAGCTCCTTTGGGTATATGCCCAGTAGTGGCAAAGTTAGGTCACACAGCAGTTTTATTTTTAGCTTTTGAGAAACCTCCACACTGATTTTCATAGTGGCTGTACCCATTTACACTCCCACCAGTCGTGAAGAAATGTTCCCATTTTCTGACATCTTGCCAGCATCTGTAGTCATTTTGTTATAATTGCCATTATAATTGAAGCAAAATGACATTTCAAAGCAGTTTCAATTTGTACTTCTATAATGAGTAAGAATGTTGAATATTTTTAAAAAGTATTTATTAGATATTTGTTTTTCTTCTCTCTATTCAGGTACATAGACAATTTTAAAAAATATTTTATTTATTCTTTGTAACTTTCACACATGTATACAATGTATTTTGATTTTATTCACCCCAGTACAAGAGGGAGGGAGACCCAGTAGCTGTTTCCCTCTAGACTTTATGCCATTAAAAATTAGTATTAATAATTGTTATCGGAGCCCAGTTAGCACTGACCAATGTGCACATGGTTATGGGTATGGTCACTAGAGCATGGGCAATCTCCCATTAGCCAAATCCATAAAGGAAAGTGATATTCCCTTATGCTGCAGTCATTAACTTTCAGTAGCTTCTCAGGGAAGGGTGGAGCCTAGGGAGTGCCTCCATCATCCATGTTGGATTTTTGACTTGCATGATCTTGTTCAGGCAGCCACAGTTTCATACAATACATCCCATTCCAACCACAGTTTTTCCTTTCTTTGCTCTTCCTACCTCTTAACACCTCCTTGTCCCACAAATGCACTGTCTATCCATTTCCTTTTTCAGAAAACAACAGGTTTGCAAGAGAGGACAGCTCAGTCAAACAGGAAAAAAAAAAAAAAAAAAACAAGATCCAATAAGACAAGGCAAAAGCCCTCATATCGAAGCTGAATAAGGCAATCCGTTGTTTCTATTAGTCTTCTACACAAGGTTCAAATGGTTTATTGTTGTGTACAGGGATGCAGTTGGTTTCTGAACTCTGAGTGTGTATTTGGAACTTTTCTGAAGTTAATTTTCACTGTTTATATTTTGGTGGGGTTTATATATGCTCATGTCATATGTAAACAGAGATTTTTTTTCTTTTCTGAGTTAGAAAAAAAATATTTCTTCTAGGGACAAGTTTTGCTCTAAATAGGATTTTCAACATAATGTTGAATGGAAATGGAAATAATTGAAGTTCTATAATGAAAACATTTTTAAATATCACCTTTCTCCATTGACTATAACAAAAGACATAAGCTTGCCATCTGCACCCTTTATTGTTTGTTTGGAGATATATATATATATATATATATATATATATATATATTCTCTCTCCATCTCTTTCTCCTCCTCTGTGGTGTGTGTGTGTGTGTTTGAAGATTCTTGCATTTACAAAGGATCATTAGAGATATCATTGGAGATATCAGCATCTAACTTCCTTCTTGCTTCTTTGTCTCATTTTCATATCAAGGCAATATATAGGCTTCTTCAAATGAATGTGGAAATGCTTACCCTCTTCATTTATGTGGAAGAGTCTGAGAAGACTTGGCCTTTTCTAAATACTTGATTGAATTCATTAGTTACTGAGACTGCAGGGGTTTTTTTTGTTTCTTTTTTTTTTTTTTTTTTGGCGTGGGGTGGAGATGGGGGGGCAGGAAGGGTTTTGATTACTGATTCAACCTCCTTACTAATTATTGCTCTGTTAAGGTTCATTTCTTCAGGATTGTCTCTTGGTGTATAGGATGTTTCTTAAAATATATTAATCCCTTTTAGTTGTTCATGGAATTAATCTAATGATCCTTTGTATTCTTGAGTTACCAGTTATGATGATCCATCTTTTATAACTTATTAGTTTGCATATTATATGTATATATTTTTTCTAGATCACCACTTCTAAAAACAAATTCTCATATTGTATTTTTCCTAGACTCTATTTTATTTGTTTCTGATCTGTTCTATATGATCTACTTTTATCTCCCATCTTTGTCTTCTTTCATTCCCTAGGTCTTTGAGGTACAAATGTTTTTCATAATATTTATTTATACAAACTTTGTTCTTAGAACTGCTTTTGTTTTAGCTTATAAATTTTAGAATGTTGTGTTTATAGTTTTAATCATTTCAAGATAGTTTATCTGCATCTTGATTCTTCTTTTATCCATTGGTCCAAATAGGAATGTGGTTTTAATTTCCAACTATTTGTCAATTTTTCAATTTTCTTTCTGTTATTTTATAGCTTTACTTATTGTGGTTTGGGACAATGCTTGGTAAGATTTTAATCTTGGTGAATTCTTCAAGACTTATTGTATGAACCAATATTCTCTGTCTTGGAGAATGGTCTGTATGACCTTGTCCTCTGAGCTGGGTGGTGATGGTGTACGCCTTTAATCCCAGCACTTGGGAGGCAGAGGCAGGTGGATTTCTGAGTTCGAGGCCAGCCTGGTCTACAAAGTGAGTTCCAGGACAGCCAGGGCTATACAGAGAAACCTTATCTTGAAAAAAAAAAAAGAAAAAAGAAAAAAAAAAAAAGAACATGTCCTCTGGTGTTATTGGTGTTATTGAATAGAATGTTTTGCATATATCTGTTAGATCTATTTAGTTTATAATGCTATGCATGTTTATTCTTTTCTTACTAATATTCTGTCTGAATTATCTACCCAGTTTTAAAAGCGGGCTGTCAAATTCTCCCACCATGTCCATATATCTGTTTTAGTTTCCTTGGCCTTGAGTAACATTTACGTTATTTACATGCGCCAATGTGATTTCCATAATTTTCTGTAATTTTTATATCATCTTGATGAATTGAATCCTTTATTATTATATAATGACTTACTTGGTCTCTTGTGACATATGTAGATTTTATTTTGTTTGTTTTAAGTATATCCCCTGCTCCATTTTGGGGGCATGTGACTTTCATGGGATGACATCTGTTTATGCTTAGTTTTTTAGTGTCAGACCTCAAAGCTAAAGAAAGCAGCACAGAATTGATTGGGCTTTAGCTTTTATTAATTCTATCACTTTTTTTTGATTGGGATATTCAAGTCATATACATTTTTATTAACTACTGGAAGGTAGTAACTTGATACTTTGTTTTTCTTTTCTGATTGTTTAAAAAAAATTTGTTTCTTTTTTCATGCCTTGTTTTCCTTTCTTTGATTTGACAGTTTTTATTGGCACATGTCTTGAATTCTTTTTCTAAAAACTATTTCAGTTCCAACATCATATATTACCTTTTTCTCACATTTTAGGTTGTTTTTTAATCATTCATTTTTAAATATTGTGTATTAAATTAATGTTTTGTTATTTTAACTCAGTTTTTTTTTTTTACTTTTATAAAAATTTGAATGGATTTAATCCAACTATTATGCTTTGGAAAGATTTTAAATTAAAGTATATACTTATCTTTACTACTAAGGTTTTTACATTTTTATTTGATTATTACTGTCTGTTCCTTTCAATTTAGAGACCTCCTTTAGTATCTCTAGTAAGGCAGCTTATGTGATAATCAAAGTTTTCTAAGCTTTAGTGTATTTCTATTTTATTTTCCTTTTATTGAAAATAGATTTATCTCTCTCTATATATGTATGTATATATATTATATATATTATATATACATAATATATCCTGATTACACTTTACCCTCCCGCTACTTCTCCCAGTACCTCCCCATCTCCCCTCTTATTCAGATCCATTCCTTTTTCTCAGGTATGGGTGGGTTCTATCTTGTGGCGGTGGTAGGGGGACTTTACGTCAGTTATATAATATTGGTTGGTTACTCCCACAAGCTTTGTGCCACTAGGGCATTAGCATATCTTGCAGTCAGGATGCCATTGTAGATCAAAGCATTTGTGGCTGGGGTGGTATTTACATTTCTCCTCTGGTAGCATGCAGAGTCCCTTACTGAAGGTCAGGGATGAAGCTCTTTTTTAGTACCAGCCCAACTTCTCCATGTTCATTGAGTTACTTAGGTGTTGTCTTCAGTAACAGGACCTCACTGACAGTTTGTGGAGAGTCTTGGTGATAACCTGAGTTGTTTGGGGGTTCCAATGGAATCCTTTTAGCCAACAACTCAATTAGATGTAACCCAATCCTAGGACTGGAAGCTTCATTTGATGGTTCTGTTGCTCCCATTATTTGGCAATTTCAGTTAGATACCTTCATATATGTACATATCTTAGGAAACTTCTACCATATTACCTTTCCATTCTATCTATCCCTCATATGAACTTAAGGAAATCTTTATTGGTATATAGAATCCCTGTTATGATTTTTTTTCTTTTCGTATGTTCCCCTATGTGCTGGTATGTAAGGTTTCTACTGAGAAACCCCGTTAGAATTTTTGGGGACTTTCTTGTATGTAATGTGTGTCTCTCCTTTTATTTATCTCAGAACTTGTAAAATTTGACCATTTAATTATGATCTTTCTCATTGTAGAGCTATCTATGTTTGACATGTATAGAAATATATGAGATCTAGTTGGCATTTCTCTTCTCAAATTCAGGAAGCTTTTATCTACTGTTCCTTTAAGTAGAATTTATTCCTATTTTCCTTTTTCTTTCTCTTCTCCCAGACTTCCATAATGTATATAGTGTTGTACTGCACAGCTCCTTATAAATCCAGTACTATTTTTCAAGCTTCATTTTTCTCCTCTGTTTTGCTTTAATTGAATAATTTTAAATGAAGTCTCTTTCAATACATGGGTTCTTTAATTCTCTTGATACAGTGTGGTTTACCCATGCTAATGAATTTTACTTCAGTGCTTACTTATTTAGTGTCAAGTTTTCTGATTGTTTTAAATAAAATGTTTTTTTTTTTTATTTCTTTGTTAGGCTTTTTTATTTTGCCTGTATGTTGTCTTTCTAATTTTGCTTAGTCCTGAATCTGAAATTCACTACATTTCTAAAAAGAAGTACTCGGAATTATTTGTCAATCACTTCATATATTTCTATTTCCTTCCAGCTGCACACTAGAACACTACTTTCCTTTGGTAGTGTCTTACTGTGAAGAGACACCATACCATGACCATAGCAACTTCCAGAAAAGAAAACATTTAATTGGGAAATCAGCCAAGTGGAGGTTTAGTCTATTATTGTCATGGTGGGAGCATATTGGCATGCAGGCAGACATGGTGCTAGAGAAGTAGCCCAGAGTTTTAAAACCAGATCTGCAGGCAGCAGGAAGAGAATAAGTCACTGAGGCTGACTTCGTTACTTGAAACCCGAAAGCCCTCCTCCAGTGACACACTTCCTTTAGCAAAGCCACACCTCCTAGTCCTTTCAAATAGTACCAGTGCTTGGTAACTAAGCATTCAAATCTATGAGCCTATGGGGACATTCTTTTTCAAACCACCACAGGTGGTATAATATGTCCCTAGTTCTTCCCAATCCCTGTGTTGGTAGTTGTCCACGTGGGGAAGTGATGAATTGTTCTAACATTTACAAGTTTGCTATGGCTACTAAAACCTTAATCATGTAGTTCATCTTAGAGTTCTGGGCAAACAAGCTTTCAACATTTGCTGGCAAGTAGAACTTTCTAATAGAGTCCCTTTCCAATTACGGGTAACTCCCCATGTGTTGAGGTTCAGTGGATCTTTTAGCTTACCAATGGTTAGCGCTTGGATTTGAGCTTCTGGTTGCACTCTGAGGACAGCAGGACCCACTTGGCTGATTTCCTGTGGTTGTGTGAGACTGTAGACTAACTTCATCCTGGTTGGAAGGCGTAGCTGATTTGACTTTGCATCTACACGAAGTTTTTCACACTGGGTTTTATAATTATCAGGACACTGAGCTGTACTTTGCAGACAGAAGAAGGTGCTTGTTGGCTAGTTTGCAGGGCCAGTGAGGGCCACTGGCTGGGCTCCAAAACCGATGTTGTCCCCCTGATCAGGTGGCACCACTAACTGAACTGCATGATCAGAAAGGGTTGAAGTAAAGATTGTAAAAGTGGACAAGTTTTTAGGCTGTATTCTATTGTCAAGTGAGCACAGAGGTTAGCTTCATGTTTAGATCAGAATTTGAAGGAGGCACAACTACTTAGTGCCTGTGCTTCTTTGCCAGCTAGAACCATTGGTTGGTCCTCAAGTTAAGAGAAACTGCAGGCTGAGTCCTCCGATTAGATGAGGTCTCCACCAGACACAATTTATTCACCAGGATTCAGATACTGATCTCCTTAAGCTTTTTGTATTTCCATTTTACTAGATGATTGTTGGTTAGATACCTTTTTCACTTCTAGAAGTGTTTTCTGTAAGATGAAATAGAAATGGGTCTCCTAGCAAACACCCTAGATGTCATTAGGGGTGTTGGATTTCTGCAATAGCTTTATTTACTTTACTCAAGAATCTGTGGGCTAGGGAAATCCCTTGTGGTATAATGCAGTGTTGGCCTGGGGAACAAAATACAATCAAAGTAAAACTGTTCTGCTTGCCTTTTTATACAGCTTTCTTTTTTTTTTCTTTCTTTTTTTTTTGACATGAAATTTGTTTTTGTTTTTGTTTTTGTTTTTTATATTTTTTTTATTAGGTAATTTCCTCAATTACATTTCCAATGCTATCCAAAAAGTCCCCAATACACTCCCCCCCCAGTCCCCACCCCCCACCACCCCTTGGCCCTGGCATTCCCCTGTACTGGGGCATATAAAGTTGGCAAGTCCAATGGGCCTCTCTTTCCAGTGATGGCCTACTAGGCCATCTTTTGATACAAATGTAGCTAGAGACAAGAGCTCTGGGGTACTGGTTAGTTCATAATAATGATCCACCTATGGGGTTGCAGTTCCCTTTAGCTCTTTGGGTACTTTCTCTAGCTCCTCCATTGGGGGCCCTGTGATCCATCCAATAGCTGACTGTGAGCATCCACTTCTGTGTTTTCTAGGCCCCGGCATTGTCTCACAAGAGACAGCTATATCTGGGTCCTTTCAGCAAAATCTTGCTAGTGTATGCAATGGTGTCAGCGTTTGGAAGCTGATTATGGGATGGATCCCTGGATATGGCAGTCTTTAGATGGTCCATCCTTTCTTCACAGCTCCAAACTTTATCTCTGTAACTCTTTCCATGGGTGTTTTGTTCCCTATTCCAAGAAGGGGCACAGTGTCCACACTTTGGTCTTCGTTCTTCTTGAGTTTCATGCGTTTAACAAATTGTATCTTATATCTTGGGTATCCTAAGTTTTTGGGCTAATATCCACTTATCAGTGAGTACATATTGTGTGAGTTCCTTTGTGAATATGTTACCTCACTCAAGATGATGCCCTCCAGGTCCATGCATTTGGCTACGAATTTCATAAATTCATTCTTTTTAATAGCTGAGTAGTACTCCATTGTGTAAATGTACCATATTTTCTGTATCCATTCCTCTGTTGAGGGACATCTGGGTTCTTTCCAGCTTCTGGCTATTATAAATAGGGCTGCTATGAACATAGTGGAGCATGTGTCCTTTTTACCGGTTGGGACATCTTCTGGATATATGCCCAGGAGAGGTATTGCTGGATCCTCTGGTAGTAGTATGTCCAATTTTCTGAGGAACCGCCAAACTGATTTCCAGAGTGGTTGTACCAGCTTGCAATCCCACCAACAATGAAGGAGTGTTCCTCTTTCTCCACATCCTCGCCAGCATCTGCTGTCACCTGAATTTTTGATCTTAGCCATTCTGACTGGTGTGAGGTGGAATCTCAGGGTCGTTTTGATTTGCATTTCCCTGATGATTAAGGATGTTGAACATTTTTTCAGGTGCTTCTCTGCCATTCGGTATTCCTCAGGTGAGAATTCTTTGTTCAGTTCTGAGCCCCATTTTTTAACGGGGTTATTTGATTTTCTGGAGTCTACCTTCTTGAGTTCCTTATATATATTGGATATTAGTCCCCTATCTGATTTAGGATAGGTAAAGATCCTTTCCCAATCTGTTGGTGGCCTTTTTGTCTTATTGATGGTGTCTTTTGCCTTGCAGAAGCTTTGCAACTTTATGAGGTCCCATTTATCGATTCTCGATCTTACAGCGCAAGCCTTTGCTGTTCTATTCAGGAATTTTTCCCCTGTACCCATATCTTCGAGGCTTTTCCCTACTTTCTCCTCTATAAGTTTCAGTTTCTCTGGTTTTATGTGGAGTTCCTTAATCCACTTAGATTTGACATTGGTACAAGGAGATAGGAATGGATCAATTCGCATTCTTCTACATGATAACTGCCAGTTGTGCCAGCACCATTTGTTGAAAATGCTGTCTTTTTTCCACTGGATGGTTTTTGCTCCCTTGTCAAAGATCAAGTGACCATAGGTATGTGGGTTGATCTCAGGGTCTTCAATTCTGTTCCATTGGTCTACTTGTCTGTCATTATACCAGTACCATGCAGTTTTTTATCACAATGGCTCTGTAGTATAGCTTTAGGTCAGGCATGGTGATTCCTCCAGAGGTTCTTTTATCCTTGAGAAGAGTTTTTGCTATCCTAGGTTTTTTGTTGTTCCAGATGAATTTGCAGATTGCCCTTTCCAATTCGTTGAAGAATTGAGTTGGAATTTTGATGGGGATTGCATTGAATCTGTAGATTGCTTTTGGCAAGATAGCCATTTTTACAATGTTGATCCTGCCAATCCATGAGCATGGGAGGTTTTTCCATCTTCTGAGATCTTCTTCAATTTCTTTCTTCAGGGACTTGAAGTTGTTGTCATACAGATCTTTCACTTCCTTAGTTAGAGTCACGCCAAGGTATTTTATATTGTTTGTGACTATTGAGAAGGGTGTTGTTTCCCTAATTTCTTTCTCAGCCTGTTTATTCTTTGTGTAGAGAAAGGCCATTGATTTGTTTGAGTTAATTTTATATCCAGCTACTTCACCGAAGCTGTTTATCAGGCTTAGGAGTTCTCTGGTGGAATTTTTAGGGTCACTTATGTATACTATTATATCATCTGCAAAAAGCGATATTTTGACTTCTTCTTTTCCGATTTGTATCCCCTTGATCTCCTTTTGTTGTCTAATTGCTCTGGCTAGGACTTCAAGTACAATGTTGAATAGGTAGGGAGAGAGTGGGCAGCCTTGTCTAGTCCCTGATTTTAGTGGGATTGCTTCCAGCTTCTCACCATTTACTTTGATGTTGGCTACTGGTTTGCTGTATATTGCTTTTATCATGTTTAGGTATGGGCCTTGAATTCCTGATCTTTCCAAGACTTTTATCATGAATGGGTGTTGGATTTTGTCAAATGCTTTTTCAGCATCTAACGAGATGATCATGTGGTTTTTGTCTTTGAGTTTGTTTATATAATGGATTACATTGATGGATTTTCGTATATTGAACCATCCTTGCATCCCTGGGATGAATCCTACTTGGTCAGGATGGATGATTGTTTTGATGTGTTCTTGAATTCGGTTAGCGAGAACTTTATTGAGGATTTTTGCATCAATATTCATAAGGGAAATTGGTCTGAAGTTCTCTATTTTTGTTGGGTCTTTATGTGGTTTAGGTAACAGAGTAATTGTGGCTTCATAGAATGAGTTGGGTAGAGTACCTTCAGATTCTATTTTGTGGAATAGTTTGTGAAGAACTGGGATTAGTTCTTCTTTGAAGGTTTGATAGAACTCTGCACTAAACCCATCTGGTCCTGGGCTTTTCTTGGTTGGGAGACTATTAATGACTGCTTCTATTTCTTTAGGGGATATGGGACTGTTTAAATCATTAACCTGATCTTGATTTAACTTTGGTACCTGGTATCTTTCTAGAAACTTGTCCATTTCATCCAGGATCTCCAGTTTTGTTGAGTATAGACTTTTGTAGAATGATCTGATGGTGTTTTGGATTTCTTCAGGGTCTGTTGTTATGTCTCCCTTTTCATTTCTGATTTTGTTAATTAGAGTACTTTCCCTATGCCCTCTAGTGAGTCTGGCTAAGGGTTTATCTATCTTGTTCATTTTTTCAAAGAACCAGCTCCTCGATTGGTTGATTCTTTGAATTGTTCTTCTTGTTTCCACTTGGTTGATTTCACCCCTGAGTTTGATTATTTCTTGCCATCTACTCCTCTTGGGTGAATTTGCTTCCTTTCGTTCTAGAGCTTTTAGGTGTGTTGTCAAGCTGCTAATGTGTGCTCTCTCTAGTTTCTTTTTGGAGGCACTCAGAGCTATGAGTTTTCCTCTTAGAAATGCTTTCAGTGTGTCCCATAAGTTTGGGTATGTTGTGGCTTCATTTTCATTAAACTCCAGAAAGTCCTTAATTTCTTTCTTTATTCCTTCCTTGACCAAGGTATCATTGAGAAGAGTGTTGTTTAGTTTCCACGTGTGTGTTGGCTTTCTATTATTTATTTTGTTATTGAAGATCAGTCTTAGTCCATGTTATACAGCTTTCTTAGTTTGGCTCACAAAGAAGTATTTTAGTCTCACTGATGTGGGTCTGAGACTTTCACAAATACAATCTGGCCCGTAAGAAATTGATATGCATCATTTCTGCAAGGAGAACTGGAGATGGGAACTTCCTGTCCTGTTGTTGTTTGTAGGTCTTGAATATGTTGGATTTTAGACTTGGGTTTATACCATACTGAATCTCAGGCCTTTGGGTCTGGACTAGAATATACTCTCAGTTCTCTCAGGTCTCCAGTTTCTGAATACATAGTGTAATACTGCTCAAAGATATTTTAGCATAATACAGACAAACTTTACTCTATCATTTATCACAGTGCCAGAACATTTGATATTGTGGGTGTAACTGTTACTTTCTTGTTGGTGGAAACTAAGCAGTTTTAAATTTTTGAATAAATGCCATAGTGAGTATTTTTAACATGTCTTTGCTAAATTGTATATGTGCATCTATAGTCAGCATGCCAGAAGAGGAGTTACAGTTTCAAAGGGCACATAGATTTATCCCTTCCATTTATATTTTCAGATTGCTCTCAAATGGCTGTACATACTCTAGTCAATGGTATCTGATAGTATTTGTTGTCACCACCCTCAAATATGATAATACTGATGATTTTTATTGCTCTTCAAAATTTTTACTATTATGATAGGCTAAAGATTACACTGTGTTGTTACTTACTTGCTATACATAAACATTTTTAATCACTTACTTACACTTTTCATAAATAGTCCCCTATTTCTAGGACTACTAGGAATTTCTTGGAAAAATTCTGATTTGAATTTATCTAAGAAGATCGTGACTGCATGTAAGTATCCGAAACCATGGGTATTTTTCTGGTACCCTAATTAAATCCAGTGGGTCATTTATTGGGTTCTGTTTTACCAGATCCATTGGGAGAATGCTTTCTGCACACAAGTAAAGCACTGTCCCACTTTTTAAGGGGAAAAAGCTAACATGCTTTTAAAAGCAAAAACCAGATAAGAAAATCACATTACCTGATTTGATTGCTAGCCAAATAAGTAGTTGCCTTTGACAACAGAGCAGACCAGCTTAAAAACTTCAAAACATCCTTGCAAATAGCACTTGCCACAGGTTCCAGTGGTCAGAGTCATTGCATTTACCACAGTTCTGCTTGGAAAATATAGGTAAGGATACTTTAAGAGTCTAAGATGTTCAAATTAACTCTCGGGGCTAACAGTTAATTAGCACCTACCTACTAAGTTCCCAAGTTGTAATGAAATAGAACCATTAGTAAATGCACAAACATACTGATATGTTTAGTATGTTATAAAAGAACATGACCATATCAACTGAATCATTCCTCACATACTGGGGAAATGACATGGTGCAATAACATAGTTGTATTTTAAAGGTCACAATTAACAGGCTTCTGATAAATCACACCTGACAGTTCCACAACAAATCAATGATAACTAAGCAGCCTTGAATTTCAAACAAATAAACAGAATGATGAAAGAAGAGTCATTGAATTCATCCCTCTTACTAGTTAACACTGGGTGAGATGATGGTAACTTAGAGAAGAGATATATGCACTGTTGTCTTTTTGTTTTATTGCTGACAAAGGCGGCAGTGCTGTACCAGAAATGTTAACGTATGCCTTACCTCCATAGGCTAATGCATATCAGTTACCTAATGTGTTCTTGCAATACATCTTCTGTATCTGTCCCTTTAATTTTATACCCGCTCCCATCAACCTAGTTGAAGTGATTCTTCACTCTTGATTAATAGTACTATTTCAGATGTCTAAGTAATTTTAGATGCTTTGCCAAATCGCCAGGTATAACATGCCCTGGTGTAAAGAGGAGGCATTCAAATACTCATTTCAGACATATGGCTCTGCATTCCCCCCAAAAGAGAGAAACTGAAATGTCTCTGCAGTGATGCATGCAAGAGAAGACTCTTTCCTGGGCTACAGATAGAAGCAGGAAGCATGCCATTGACTGAGTCAGTTCCTGTCCAGGACGTTGCTCTTGTTTATGCCAGTCATTCCTCTTATCCCATGTACTGAAGCTAGAACAGGACACATCACATTGCTAAGTGAATTTACCAACAAAGGACTTGAAGGCACAGCCTCTGTAGTGCTGGGACTCCTGTCCAGCCTTACTTCAACCAGTGCCTATATTTAGTTGATCACCAAGCAAGTATTTGGTTGGTCACTAAGCAAGTATTTATAGAGAGACCTAGAGGCGAGGCAGTATGGTAGGTATGTAGAGGAGAACAAAGTATAACACACAGTTCCCATTTCTGAATAGTTAATAGTCAATCGAGGAGGCAGATATTGCATGAAGTTGTCTTATCAGATTTGATGGAATTGTATTTGGCACAGAGAGGAGCAGGGTAGGTGGAGCAAAAAGCATTGAAGTCAATTTAAATTTTTATTGTTTTTGGTCTGAAGCCTCCATAAGGCTTACAGAAGAAAGTAGATATAATGTGCTCTTAAAAATAAACTAGCAAGATCAAAACAGGAGTTAAGAAGTCTTTTCTGAGTTTAACCTCTGGGAAGATTTCTCAGTTGTTTACATAAAAAGGAATGAGCAGAGCACTAACACAGTTGGATTAACTGTAGTGTCTAAAATAGTTTCACTCTGCACTTCGGTGGTTGGTAGAAATTAAATCCAGTGGTTATGAAAGTCTTTGGGCTCAAACTAAGCCATTAACTTCTATTGTTGCTCTAAATTCAACACTAATTAAGTCATCAGCCAACTCTCTCCAAAATGGTCACTATTCTTGATGACAACTCCAGCCTTCTCAACTCAGGTTCACTAGACTAAAGGAGTGGAATGGAATCTACCATCTCTCATGGCAACAGATATGGTTTGAGAGCAAGGTGTTAGTTACAAAGGTTTGCTGAAGCCCATGCAAAGGTAAGTTTGCCTTGGAAAACAAGTCCATATCCCCAGACATCTACCCGGCCCTCTCCCTCACTCGACTCAAGTCTCAACTCACTTTCTCACCACTTTCTCCTCTCATCCTGTTTTCTCTACACACATAGAGGTGTGATTTTCACATTTCTTCAATGAAAAAAATATTGACCCTAAGGACAGGGACTTACTTTCCTGTCTTGTTTGAGGGCATAGATTTCCATCCTAGAACAAGGCCTGACACATAATATGGGCTTCAGTAACTGCTTAGTTGATAAATGCTACATTTGAGAAAAGGCTGTATCCATCCCAAACCCATGGGTAGACATCAGATTTTAGAGCAACAGTCTCCAAGCCTACTGCTTCCTTTAGCAATGGCTTATGCTTTAAGGTGTAAAAACACCTCTTTCTGAGCATTGTCACTCAAGTTGTACCTATGCCCCAAGTCCATTAGACCAGTTTTTTCAAGCATCTCCACCCTTGAACTGACTCCCAATGGCATGCAGCCTAATATGTAACTGTCCTTGCTCCACCATTGTCTTTAATTCCTTGAAAGTGAAGATGATACACTATCACATTCCACCTTTCCAGTCACATTTCCCTTTAGAGAGCATAGTAGGCTCTCAAAATTTTTGTTCTCCACTTTCTGATTAATCACAGATGGAAGAATTGGCAAGCATAAGCTGTTACAGGTGAAGTATTTTTCTCACACAGCCTAATCAAGTGGTGTTAAATAAATTACTCGTAAATCTTAACAAATACTTGTAGCTATAAAGGTGAAGTTGATTCAGCAATATCCCTTGGGCACACTTCACACTTGCTAATGAATAACTTGGGGTGTCTAGAAAAAAAGAAAAGCACAAATGATCAGATCTAGCCTTTGAGAGAGGTTGTCAAATGAACACATTAAAATTTCCATCTGCCTCTGCATTAGGCAATATGGGGTGGGATAGAGAGCCTGAAAAAAAAAAAAGCACTTTGTGCTTTGTTTCCCCTTTCCAGATTTTGCATTTTTGAGGTAGATGCCATTCTTTCTAGGATGTGACAAACTTATAATTCGAGATGATTTCTGGAGGCAGAAAATTCTCCAGTGTAACCTTGAGGAAAGAATTGGTCCTCCTACTCATCACCAGCAGTTGAACAGTTTCTTTTAGGGACACCAAACTCCTGCTGTGGCTGCTTTATCCCAGAGTATGCTAATGCAGTTTGAAAAATTCTATGTTGACTAAATTGAAATAATTTTCACTTCCAATGGTATATTGTATCATAGTCTCTTGTCCTGAACAGAAGATTTAGCATACAATTTTGATATAGAGGCCTGCCTACTGAGGGATGATGCTCTGCTGGCTAGCCACATGTTTTGTTTTGCTAAATGTTGTTTTTTCATTCAATATATTTTGATCATATTCATTCCCCTCCCCCAATACATCCTAGATAGCCTCACTTCCCAATCTACTCAACTTCATGTTCTTTCTATCTCCCTCTCAAGAAGGAGGAGGAGGAGGAGGAGAAGGAGAAGAAGAAGGAACCCTAATATACAGAGAAATCAAGAAAAGGAAGGGTTCAGTTGGTGTATTACATGTCCTATTGAGAAGTTAATTTTACTAAAAGTATTATTACTAAGTAAAATTGAAAATTCAAACCATAAAACACAAAAAACTCAGCAAAATAAAATGCTCTCCCAAACCATGAAGTTCATTTTGTATTGGCCAACTTCTGGGCAAGAGCCCTGTCCTGGAGTATGATTGGAGTGTCACTTCATCGGAAAAAACTGATTTCCCCCTTTTCCAGTAGGTATCAATTTCAAACAGCATCTTAGCAAAAGATGGGACTTTGTGCCTACTTCCTTTTCTCTGTGCTGGAATTTTGGCTGTTTTCAAAGTGGGCAAGTCTTGTGCATATTGTCACAGTCCCTATGAGTTTGTAGGTTGATCAGGCTTGTGTCTGGAAGATGTTGTTTCCTTAGAGTCACCCACCACTCTTCCCTCTACAGTCCTTCCACCTCCTTTTCCACCTGGGTCCCCAAATCTTGATGGCAGAGATTGAAAAGAAAGGCCATTTAAGACTGAATGCTGCCCTGTCGCACATGCGCTGATTGGGGTTTGCAGGAAACCACTTGAAGCAAGAGTTGCTGAAGACATGACAATGGATGAAGTGGGAGAGTTCGAACGAGCCACTCAGGAAGCCACCAACAAGAAGATTGGCACTTTCCCACCGGTCATTTCTATCTCCAGCATCGCCCTACTGACTTCCATGGTGTGCAGTGCCCCCTCTAGCTCGGAAAAGACTGCCTCCTTCACTCAGATGTGTTCCTGGATCTCAGACCACTGTGCATGTGGCTAAATAATCTCACAGATAGCAAGAACCCTTACGTGTGCCACACAGCATCATAATGAGTGTGAAAAGTATGATTTAGAAAAAAAACGAACAAAACAAAACGAAACGAAACGAAACGAAACGAAACAGGAGGGGCTGAGGACAGAGATCAGTGGGTAGAGTTCCTGCAGGTACTATGGAACCCTGGGTTCCATCCCAGCCATGGTAACTGGGCAGTAGGACCAGAAGGTCAGGGTCAAGGTCAACCTCAGCTACATACAGAGTTTGAGGCCAGCCTGAGTTATTTGAGACACTGTCTCAAGAACAAACAGTCAAACAAAACCCACAGAATTTTCTCTAGCTTTAGATGTGGCCCATGGAGGAAGCCTTGTTTTGGGGGGCCTTGATGAGTCTGCTGTGGACCTCAATGGTAAAAGGGTGAATGGATGAGAAAACATTTTTTTTTTGGATGGAGATAAGATGTGGTAAAATAATTACATTAATTTCCTTCCGTTAAACCTGAAATTCTCAATAACAAAAAGAAAAAAAATACTCTCAGGTGTCACATGCCTAATTGCTATCTTTTGGGACTGCTGACAACCAACACTTGAATTCCAGTTGTTATCAATATTCCTATTTTGATTTTTTTTAATTTTTAATATTTTTATTACATATTTTCCTCAATTACATTTCCAATGCTATCCCAAAAGTCCTCCATAGCGCCCCCCACTTCCCTACCCACCCATTCCCATTCTTTTGGCCCTGGCATTCCCCTATATTGGGGCATATAAAGTTTGCAAGTCCAATGGGCCTCTCTTTCCATTGATGGCCGACTAGACCATCTTTCGATACATATGCAGCTAGAGACAAGAGCTCCGGGGTTCTGGTTAGTACATCATGTTGTTCCAACAATAGGGTTGCAGATCCCTTTAGCTCCTTGGGTACTTTCTCTAGCTTCTCCATTGGGAGCCCTGTGATACATCCAATAGCTGACTGTGAACATCCACTCCTGTGTTTGCTAGGCCCCGGCATCGTCTCACAAGAGACAGCTATATTTGGGTCCTTTCAGCAAAATCTTGCTAGTGTATGCAATGGTGTCAGCGTTTAGAAGCTGCTTATGGGATGGATCCCTGGATACGGCAGTCTCTAAATGGTCCATCCTTTCATCACAGCTACGAACTTTGTCTCTGTAACTCCTTCCCTGGGTGTTTTGTTCCCAATTCTAAGAAGGGGCACAGTGTCCACACTTTGGTCTTCATTCTTCTTGAGTTTCATGCGTTTAGCAAATTGTATCTCATATCTTGGGTATCCTAAGTTTTGGGCTAATATCCACTTATCAGTGAATACATATTGTGTGAGTTCTTTTGTGATTGTGTTACTTCACTATTTTGATTTAGTCTGCCTCAGGATTTGGAGCCTGATTAACTTCTTAAATGTTTGAAAATTTAAGTAATCAACTTCTTGAGGCTCTAAGTGCAATTAATGATAATGTCTTTATACCTTTTCATAAAATTTAATAAAGCACCCCCCCAAATAGACTGAATGCTCCAAAATCATGTTATGTACATTGTTTATTTGTGATTCTCTTTGTTAGTATTTACTGCTAGAAGAAGCCTCTCTGGTTAGGGCTAATCAGTATACTGATCTATAAGAATAGCAATGTGTTATTAGGAATCATTTTATTGCTATGATTCTTTAGAAGAACAGTTTTTCCTAGCAGCTCTGACCTTTCTACTCTCATGTTCTTGGCCACCTTAGCAGTGTCAGGCATGGGATCTGTCTTATAAAGAGAGGCCTTAAATCTCATCAAAAGCTAACTAGTTCCTCCCATGATTTTTGGGTCACCATTGCACCACTATATCCTGCAGGTACTACCCCATTGGGTATCATAGTGTTTGTGAGACTGATGACTACTTTTCTCTTCCTTTAGCATGCAAAGTACCTTCCAGTTCCATGAATGCTAGTAAGTAGGGGTGACGTTTCTAGTTGTGCAACAGCTTGGTTTCTCCATGTTTGAGAACATAAGTGCTATCTTCAACAATAAGGTCAAGTTTTGCAGAATAAGCAATAGCCATGAGAGTGGCCTTTGACATTGTGTGTGTGTCCGTGTGTGTGTGTGTGAGGAGGGTATTTATGAGATCCTTTGGCCAATGATTTAATAAGACTTAACCCATTCCTGTTAATATCTAAACTGTCATTTATATCTACTGAGAGAGGGAACATATGCATAATTCTTATTTTGAAGTCATTGTCTTGTGCTTCAGCTAAAATGCTCTTTTCAGGGCATATTACAGTAGAGTTGCTGGCTTCTGCAGGATGCATACTGTCTCGATTGTTCATGTTTTGTTGTTGTGATTTTGTGTTTTGTCTGTGAAGCTCTAGGTATTTGGAGTTATGATGTTTGTGGTGGATTTGGCATGTTCTATTCCTGGGTTGCTGTGGCTTCATTCAGGGTCCTAACCAAGGGTGGCATCCTGTGGTCCTTGGTGGATACAGTTTTATGAGTCAGTAGAGTATTACTAAGGAATGGAGATATGATAAAAGGAATGGGTAGGTCTAGTCAAATGTAGTGGCTGTCGGTTCCTGGTAGAGAATGGTTCTTCAGATCATCAGAGAGTCACAAAGGAATATAAAAGCTCTAGAAGGAACGGGTAAAATAGGTAGTGGAGAACTAGGTAGGTCTGTGTCTACACCAGTAGGCTGAGCCCCAGGGTATGGAGGTGGTCTGCTGTTAGGTGCTCAAGTTGGCAGGCAGCCTCAGGCCTAGGGGTAATCTGAAGAGACAGGAATGGAGGAGTAGAAGGAAGATGAAGAGAGCCTACCTGGGTCCCAGCCAAGTGAGACAGCTGTGGATCCCTGGTAGAGTGCTGTCCTGTGGCCTGAGTCACAATGGGATAAGAATTGGCTAGAAGGACAGGTCGAAAGGGGTGGTAGGGAAGAATTCCAGGGACCCTGGATCCATGCCAAGAGTCAGAGTCCCAAGGGGATGGAGGTGGACTGGGAGTAGGACAGAGGTAGGTCTAAGAGTAATGTGGAGAGACAAGGGCTGATGAGAAGCAGGGCCCTAGCTCCATGGTCATTTAGTGTTGCAACTGGCTCAAGGTACAAACAGGTCCACTGCTTTACTGCTTAGAATGGTCTCTACACACTCTTCATTTTCTTCCAAATTGCAATTGAATTAATTAGCTTCTTGCTCTTTTGCCTGCAATATTCCCTGCTGAATTGATTTGAGATATGGATTTCCCTTAGGTCAGCCTGTCTTTAATTGCAACATTGCTTATAATGGATGGTGAGGAACAGAATCAGCGTTCTTCTCAGGGTGCTATCCATCTTCAGTGTCAGTGACTTGTAATATTTTTGAGTCCTTTTGATTTTGTAACACCTCTGCTCCCTTTACTGTCTCAGGAGACAGAAACTTTTGGCAGACAGCTTTAACAACAACAGCAGAAGCAGGGGAAAGAAACAAATATTGGGTAAGCCTATGGGACCGGGGGCTTCTTCTGAGGTTTAACTATTAGGCTTACTTCCAACTGAGACTTTATGACTGGAACAGATCATTTGCCTCGTGGGGAATGTGGTGGGTATCTAAGTTTCCTTTTAAAGCCAAAGTGGAGTTTCTCAGTGTTTGTAAGCCTTATTTCAGCTCAGAGTCACTAAGCAGAGACAACAATATGAATTAAAAATACTGATTTGAAAATGAGATCACTAATTGTACATCCTTAACCCACAGACCTGCAGAATCACTAATATTTCTAATCTACCAACAAGATTAAGACTAAATCAGAGCTTCTTAGTTTTCGGTGTGGCTAAAAATCTCCTGAGAATATCGTTTAAATGTTAGCCTTTTCTGATCCAGGAAGTCTAGCTTAGAACCTGGGATCTTGTTTAATCTACCAAATTCCAAGGCGATGCCTATTCTGAACTTTGAGAAACAGGGGGCCAGATGAGATTAGAGGTTCTCTACTAGGGGTGCTCCACCTGTAAAATTGAAAGATGAGAAAGATAAGATGCATTTACCAAATTTGTCAATTCCATCCCCGATAGACATTTAGCAATGTCTGCTGATATTTTGGGTCGCTATAAGTAGGAGAGGTATTACTGCTATCTAGTGTGCTACCATCCTACAATGCAAAGGGGGAAAAGCCTCACGTCCCCCCCACCCCGTCCCCAAACAAGGAGAAATTTGGACCAGCATGTCCATGCTGGCTCTTGAGAAACACTGTAATATATGACCCAAATTTAAGATCTCACCAGAGTTTTACACTGCTTTATGCTACCCTAGAAAAGAATTAAAATAATGTTATTTATAGGGACTAACAGTCACCAAACCAACATTTTATTCCCTAGGTCCAACAAAACTTTTCCACAAGCCCCTTCAAGATTTTGTTCAATATACTTCTCTGAAAATAACACCTGGGAACTGAAAATAGAAGAGACAGTCAGTGTCAGAACCTAAAGGGCCTTTAGTAATTAAGTCAGTTCCAGCCTTTCATCCCACAGATGGAGATATCAAGGTTGATGGAGGCAGAGAGGTCAGCCAAGGTATGTTGTTTTAAGGAAATTCTTTACATAGTTGAAGTTGTTAAGTTAAGCATTTGTTTATAAGATAGAAGTAGTATTATATGCTTCTAATTAGCACATATTCTCTAACAAAATTAAAAAAAAACTAGATAAGGCAGCATATTCTCTCCTCATTTAGACACCACTACACTCGGATTCCATTTCTATTCACATATTAAGAATCATATTCTAACAAGCTAAATTACCTCATTATTTACAGCAATTCTAATAGGGCAGGCTTTGGAAGAATTCACTTTGGCTTATAGTAATGATAGCATGTAAATATCTATATACTAGTTTTTATGCCCTTACCCAATCTAGTAATATCTCACCAATTATGTTTCATAGGTCAGAAAACTAAGCAACACAAAAGTTAATACACATGTCATGATCATACAACTGCTAAGTGGTAGAATCTCAATTTGAACTTTGCAATTGGATTCTAGCTAAGATTTGTCCCTTTTGGGAAAAAAAGGACAGATTGAATAATATACACTTGCTTCCTTTTCTATGGGTATTATCTGCAGTTGTTTCTAGCCGTGACAATGCACTCGGTAGTGTAAGCAATCCAGATTTTCTCTTTCCCATGGTGAATGGCATTTATGTTGGAGAGTTAAAGCTAGGACAGCCAAATCTATGTGATAACACATGTGGTACAAGCAGGAGACCTACAGGTTAGAATGGGCTCAGTGTGGCCTCTGCAGACTCCTGTACCTTTCGATGCTCCTGACTTCATTTCTGAGCAGTGACAGCCACACATTTCAAAAGTGATGTCTATAAGGAGACCCTGTGGTGTTAGACCAGGAACATCTTCAAGATTCAAGGAAGACCAAGAATAGCAGTGTTCAGTTCATTGATAAAGGTGTGGGGGTAGGGGGAGCAACATATTGAATTTGTTAGAAAGAAGTTGTGAGTCAGGTTAGTTGGAATGAGCCTAAATATCTAGAGAGTTTCCTGTAGATAAGTTTGTATAGGAATATTTGGTGTCTTGAGTTAATTACATCACGAGATACCTGGAGTATAGATAAACTCTATTCTAAATGCTCATGTCATTTCAAGCAAGTGTTTCTGACAATAAGTAAAGTGCCAGCAAAAGGTACAGGCCAGTTGATTATGACTACAGTGAAGCCACCAGGCATTATTCTCTCTCTACACATGGTAGAATTGTATCTAATCATAGATGCTCCTGTGTCAATTGTTTCTATCCATAACTATTAAAGCCAATATCTCAACCCACACACCTATGGTCACTTGATCTTCGACAAGGGAGCTAAAACCATCCAGTGGAAAAAAGACAGCATTTTCAACAAATGGTGCTGGCACAACTGGCAGTTATCATGTAGAAGAATGCGAATTGATCCATTCCTATCTCCTTGTACCAAGGTCAAATCTAAGTGGATTAAGGAACTTCACATAAAACCAGAGACACTGAAACTTATAGAGGACAAAGTAGGGAAAAGCCTCGAAGATATGGGTACAGGGGAAAAATTCCTGAATAGAACAGCAATGGCTTGTGCTGTAAGATCGAGAATCGATAAATGGGACCTCATAAAGTTGCAAAGCTTCTGCAAGGCAAAAGACACCGTCAATAAGACAAAAAGACCACAAACAGATTGGGAAAAGATCTTTACCTATCCTAAATCAGATAGGGGACTAATATCCAATATATATAAAGAACTCAAGAAGGTGGACTCCAGAAAATCAAATAACCCCATTAAAAATGGGGCTCAGAACTGAACAAAGAATTCTCACCTGAGGAATACTGAATGGCTGAGAAGCACCTGAAAAAATGTTCAACATCCTTAATCATCAGGGAAATGCAACTCAAAACAACCCTGAGATTCCACCTCACACCAGTCAGAATGGCTAAGATCAAAAATTCAGGTGACTGCAGATGCTGGCGAGGATGTGGAGAAAGAGGAACACTCCTTCATTGTTGGTGGGATTGCAAGCTTGTACAACCACTCTGGAAATCAGTTTGGCGGTTCCTCAGAAAATTGGACATAGTAATATGGGAGGATCCCATAATACCTCTCCTGGGCATATATCCAGAAGATGTTCCAACTGGTAAGAAGGACACATGCTCCACTATGTTCATAGCAGCCTTATTTATAATAGCCAGAAGCTGGAAAGAACCCAGATGCCCCTCAACAGAGGAGTGGATACAGAAAATGTGGTACATCTACACAATGGAGTACTACTCAGCTATTAAAAGGAATGAATTTATGAAATTCCTAGGCAAATGGATGGACCTGGAGGGAATCATCCTGAGTGAGGTAACATATTCACAAAGGAACTCACACAATATTTACTCACTGATAAGTGGATATTAGCCCAAAAAACTTAGGATACCCAAGATATAAGATACAATTTGTTAAACGCATGAAACTCAAGAAGATCGAAGACCAAAGTGTGGACACTGTGCCCCTTCTTAGAATTGGGAACAAAACACCCATGGAAAGAGTTACAGAGATAAAGTTTGGAGCTGTGAAGAAAGGATGGACCATCTAAAGACTGCCATATCCAGGGATCCATCCATAATCAGCTTCCCAACGCTGACACCATTGCATACACTAGCAAGATTTTGCTGAAAGGACCCATATATAGCTGTCTCTTGTGAGACAATGCTGGCGCCTAGCAAACACAGAAGTGGATGCTCACAGTCAGCTATTGGATGGATCACAGGGCCCCCAATGGAGGAGCTAGAGAAAGTACCCAAGGAGCTAAAGGGATCTGCAACCCTATAGGTGGAACAACATTATGAACTAACCAGTACCCCAGAGCTCTTGACTCTAGCTGCATATGTATCAAAAGATGGCCTAGTCTGCCATCACTGGAAAGAGAGGCCCATTGGACTTGCAAACTTTATATGCCCCAGTACATGGGAATGCCAGGGCCAAAAAGTGGGAGTGGGTGGGTAGGGGAGTGGGGGGGGAGTGTATTGGGGACTTTTTGGATAGCATTGGAAATGTAAATGAGGAAAATACCTAATTAAAAAAAAAGCCAATATCTCTAGGCTATAAGTAAATTAAATATGCAAATGTTTGCTGACCTGGAATAAGAGTTTTTGACTTTGGGCTGCAATGAGAAAGCTAAGACCCCAAACTGAATTATCAGGGTTGTTCAACAATATCAGAAGGACACGACCTTTCAACTCTACTGCATATTTATAAAAGATAACACTCACTAAATTGACTTATATGTAACAAGGCCATATTAATCCTGAGTGTTTAGTAACAATCTGCTACAAGTCAACATTGGAAACCCAGAAAATTCATCTCTCTGGGCAGCAGTTTTCAAAGTTAAAGCAGGGAAATTGTGTGTGTGTGTGTGTGTGTGTGTGTGTGTGTGTGTGTGTGTCTGTATGTGTGTTGACAAATATGTGGTAGTGTTAGATACAGGAATGGAGTTTGACCTAATACTAGGAAAACAACTTAGGGTTTTGCATTCTTTTGTATCTAACAGAGGAAGAGTAACAAGAAATATTTCTCTCTTGTTTCAGTATTATCAAAATATGATCCTCCACCTTCATGGGAAAATATGAGTGTAGGAAAGACAAAGAACAGTGTCTATGCTCTGAGACTTTGCCATGCATTTTGTGTTTGCCTAGATTTATACGTGGTCTAAAGCCTGTCTGGTTTGTACCTGTATTGTCTCAACTTTCATCATTTCATTGGTTCTGTAAATTGGCTTGAACCCAGTTCTTCCTGGTTTGGTCATTAAAGTTCAAACTGATTCCTGGCTTTGTCTACAATCTTCTTTCAAGAAGCAGGATCTTCTTCTTGGGTAGATCTCACTATCTAAAATGAAGATTGGAAACTTGAAAGCTGACTAATTGTTGCTCCTTCCATTGTATTTAGTTCCCTCTAATTTAACTTCTTTGGCATTTACTCTCTACACCAGCATCTACCATCTTGGGTCTCAGATTCCTCTTTGATGAGATGAGAACCTTTCTGTGTGAGGATGCTAGACAGTCTAATACCCTTGCAATAACAAACAATCCTGAAGTGAAGAACTGAACAAAGGTTCTTGGAAGCTCTCCAGCTGGCAAAATGCTTTCAATATTTGCCAAGAGTCTATAAGGTCTTGATGGTCCTCACCTGCTGACATGAGGGTGCTCTATCTGACACAATGGCAATGGTAAATGTTTAGCAACTCGATAGAGATAAAGCCCCAAGGTGTAGAATTTGCTAATTTCCACGGTGAAAGCATGCCCACTGTGGTTAATTATAAGCTAACAGCATGATGTTCCAAAATATGGGGCTGAAAGAAAGAATACAAATTGCAATTAAAAGATAGTGTGAGCTAACTCCAATACACATCTGCTCCACTGATGCACACCTAAGACTTCAGACCTGGGGCCTATGGGGATAGTAAGGATTGATGAAAGGGGAGCACAGTACTTACATGGCCCTGCCTCTTCCACTGGCTCCTTGAAAGGTATATAATAAAATCTCAAAATTGTGACCATGGGAATAGCACAGCCCTCTGAACCATCTTTGAAGGTTCTTCAGATGTTTATCTAGTGACCTGACATAGCACAAAAGTTTATATCCTAGCTCTATGAAACAGAACCATGTTTAGAGTTTATATTAGTGGATGTGGAGAGAGGATGGTTTACTTATGTTTCTTCTTTATTCTAAAATATTATATACACTGAGCTCTGCAAGAAGAAAGAGGGAAATAAAGTTTAACAATGAAGAAGTAATTGCTTCTTGCTTCATGCAATGCCAAGTTTTAATTCCAAACCAATACTCAGCCTGAATAAAGGACGGTCTACTTGGCAGTGTTTGAAGCTATTGTAAAATGAAACTGTAACTTGGATCTAAGGGCTTTTCTCTAGACTCTGCTTCTCTTGTTTTGGCTGAAACAAATGTGAATGCTTATTGTTTGGTTGGTTTTAAAATGAAGATATTTTTTCATTATCTGTGGAACGATATCCAAATGAACAACTCCATGTTTCGAACATTAAACTTTAGAGCTAGGCAGGCCATAGAAAACAAAACTTCAATGCCAAGAAGCAGCCTCATTCACATTGGGGCTTAATCCTAACTCTCCTCTAATAAACATGAAAAAATGGCAGCCTCATGGATAGACGTTTAGCATATTGTAAAATGTATACTGTACATATAGGTTAGTACATTTTCTTTCTGCTGACCTTGTAGATATTGTTATTTTCGGCTCTCTCTTGCTGTTCCCAATAAAGGAAAAGACAAATATGACAGATAAAATTATATTTACAGGAGAATGCAACTATTTGCCACTATACTTGGGGCCAAAATGATAAATGGAGAAAGCTTGTGTTAAGATTGTTGCAACACTTGACAGAAATAACAACTAATGATTATAGCACTAGAAATGAGTGTAAAATATCATTTACTTAAAGATCCCCAGGAAGAAAGCTCAATAATACTATATTCCCTGCAGCATGCTTTTCTGTACAATTTAGCTCAAGGTAAATTTTATTCTCCAGTCTCCCAAATGCATCAGCTATTGGATGTATCACAGGGCTCCCAATGGAGAAGCTAGAGAAAGTACCCAAGGAGCTAAAGGGATCTGCAACCCTATTGTTGGAACAACATGATGTACTAACCAGAACCCCGGAGCTCTTGTCTCTAGCTGCATATGTATCGAAAGATGGTCTAGTCGGCCATCAATGGAAAGAGAGGCCCATTGGACTTGCAAACTTTATATGCCCCAATATAGGGGAATGCCAGGGCCAAAAGAATGGGAATGGGTGGGTAGGGAAGTGGGGGGCGCTATGGGGGACTTTTGGGATAACATTGGAAATGTAATTGAGGAAAATATGTAATAAAAATATTAAAAATTACAAAAAAAAAGAAAAAAATCCCAATAACTAGAGAAATACCATTATTAAGAACCCAATGTGACTGACATTGGTAGGTCAGCAGAACTACCTAAAATGTGATTGCATCAGTGAGAACAATCACCAGATTGATGGCCCCACAGCTAAGGCAATTCTTTTCTTTAGTTTATTCCCTATATGATGATATATTATGATAGATGTTATGAATATTATTAATAGATACAGTAGCATTTATTTAGCTATTCAAATATGTCTTCCTATCAGGTTTATCAGCAAATGCTCAAAGACACTTTACGGTAGGGTAGGGAGATGACTACATGGGTAAGATGTTTGCTGTGCAAACATGAAGACCTGAGTTCAGACTCTTAGCACCCATGGGAAAGCCTGCAAATATGTCTGCTCCCTGAACATTGGGGGAAAGGTGGAAGAGTGGGTGTAAAGGCATTTGAATCCCAGTGCTTTCCTAGCCAGTTACTTTAGCTGAGAGAGTGATTGAGCAGTGTTTTTCAGTGGGCAACCCTGTCTCAAACATAATAGTAGTAGTAGTAGTAGTAGTAGTAGTAGTAGTAGTAGTAGTAGTAATAGAAGACACTTAATGTGAACCTATGATTTCCACAGTCACATGCATGAGCAAGGACATTTACATACATGAGTAACACACACACACACACACTCACACAATGTTATATAGATAACACCAAATATGTTGTACACTGAATGCTCACTACATGCAAAACTTTGCAAAAATATTGTAAACATACCGTCCAATGTAATTTTTCCTAAAAATTCCTCTGAAGGAGGTATTATTTTTATCTCATTTTATAGTTGAATAAACTGAGAAAGGTTAAGCTTCTTGCTCAGGATCACACAGCTGGGAAGTAATAGAGTCTGGATTCAAATTCTGGCTATCAAGTTCAGAAGTCTGTGCCTCACCACAATACGTACCATAAACACAGGACTGCATGCGAAGTAAAACAAGACAACAGTCTTAAATCTGTAGTTTTAGGAAGGCTGATTTCTGATCCTGACTTTGCCATTGGCCTGTGAGCCCTAAATTCCCTGTTTTTCTGCATCCCTACAATACACAAATGTCAGAAGAGCTATGATGAAAGTTGTGGAAGAACCTTTCACTGTTGAGAGGAAAACTGAAGGGATCCTAGGTGTTACACTGATTTCTACTATCTTTCATGGATCCCGTAGGGAGGAAAAGGACTCACTTTTACTGGCTGTTCATTTTACAGTTTGACCCCTATTGTTCTTCTTTCAGTCTCTTCAGGAGAAAAATCTTTAGAAGATATAGTTGAAAAATGTCCAGTGGAGCCATCATCCTCTTGCTTGTTTGGGCAGGACTGCTCTGCATGATGCACTCCATGTGTTTTGGTTTAGTGGTTCCAACATTCTAAACAAAGCATGCCTCTTCCCTCAAATGCTTTGCTGGGTGTTTTGTTCACATCTTTTCTCTCTTCTGCAA
The DNA here is from genome assembly GCF_978045245.1 of Mus caroli. Classification (NCBI taxonomy): domain Eukaryota; kingdom Metazoa; phylum Chordata; class Mammalia; order Rodentia; family Muridae; genus Mus; species Mus caroli. The sequence goes on from NW_028227260.1 coordinate 28,192,666, forward strand.
AATCCATATGCTACATCGAGTTGTCATCTTCCTTGCAACTGTAAGGCACTGATAAGCTGGTTTTTGTTTGTTTTTGGAAGCTCTATCCATGAACACTCCTCAGTACCATCACCTTGATTGCAAGATAGTGGAGTTTGTTTGTACCAGGAGGAAAGGCTCTAGTTCCCACCAAGTACTGTCATGTGTCAGGGGTTGGGAAGAAATCCTTAGTACTTGGATCTGGGTCTGATCATTATTGTAGAAACGAGAGTACTGTTACAAGTCCTGTGACTCAAACACCAGTGCTCCCAGAACAACATCAACATTCCATCCTTTTCTATTATGTCCAGCTTCTGAATAGTCTAAAGTAGGATAACCAAACAAATTAGGATATAATCGATATACTCTTAAAATAGGCATAATGACTAAATCAAGACAGCAGGAGTGAGCAGAATTTTCTTCAATAAACCAAAGGACTGGGTTCCTTAACCTGGAAGTCACTGAAACTCTTTAAATCTCTAAGATGTGAGTCCACAGTGGTGAATACTATTCTATGCCTACTTGTGACAACATTGGGATGCTGAACAGAGTTGTCCAGGACAGGACAATAAAGTGAAGAAGTCTACTAGCTAGTATTCTCACTTAGATAGCTGTGCAGCACATTCTTGGGTGAAATTGCTTTGCTGAATGCAAGAGGGCAGAAAAATTAGCACATTAATTAATTAGAATTTTGCTTTTATTCTGCTGTAAAAGACATTTTTATTAAGGTGAATAAAATTCTAAGCTTACTCTAAGCCTTAATTATTAGTGTTATTATTGTAAAATATTAGCTGGCCTTGTTCCAAGATATAGAACTGTTTATATTTCAATACTCTAAATGTAATTCAAACACATTATAATTTACTGATGGATAATAATGACCTAAAAGAATTCTAGATTGTTTTGTTGAAACAGTTATTAAGATGGCAACGGACCCAAATGACATTAATTCTATCTCAAAATTTCCTTGGCTAGGGAGCATGGGGATCCCAAAATGCCTCTGCCTGCGCTATAGATCTGTGAATTGTCATGAAGAAGTGCAGCAGAAGGGAAATAGAGAGTGGAGCCTTTTTCAGGACACTCATCTGGTTTGGTATTCTTGTTCTACTGTAACCATAGGTTCTTCCTGACTCTTGGAAAGTGCCTAGCTCTTCTACATTTAACATCCACATTTATAAATGTGGAATGATGCTCCTCCCAGAGCAGTATTTTCTAGGGTTAGTGAGTCAACATATGCAAAATGATGAGCATTCAGTGGGGTCTATATGCTCTATAATACATGAAAGCAATCACAACTTGTGTAATTGTCTGGTCTGTGATCAAGTTTCCTTATGCATACTTCCCTGATATTCGCATCTGTGTCTGTGCACATGTATTTACGGGGAGGATAGATGTGCATGTAAGTATTTGGCAATGGGTACCTTGGTTTGCATCTGTGTGAGTCACAGAAATGTTGGCATACAGCTACATCCACATATTGTACATGTGTATGAAGAAGAGATATTCTATCTCCACAGCTGCACAGGAATCTGTGCTTTCTATACTCCATTATATCAGACTGACCTGGAAGGTCACTGGAAGCATGAATCACCTATTTATAGTATACCTTCTTTTTTGACTTCGATTTTATCCTCCTGGGGGTGACCCAGGTCAAAGAGGCAGGTTGCTTTTGTTTTTTGCTTTTTGTTTTTTGTTGTTGTTTTTTGTTTTTTTTTTGTTTGTTTGTTTTTGGTTTATTGAGACAGGGTTTCTTTGTGTAGCCCTGGCTGTCCTGGAACTCACTCTGTAGACCAGGCTGGCCTCGAACTCAGAGATCCACCTGCCTCTGCCTCCCGAGTGCTGGGATTAAAGGTGTGCACCACCACTGCCTGGCTGTTGCTTTTGTTTTTATCTTTGTTGTGAGTGTGTGCAAATGAATGTCTCCTATTACCCCGTGATTAATTGGTGTACTTCTTTTCTCCTCCTTTGTTCCCTAACTCTCAAGTAAGTTCTCTTTTTTCCTTTTTCATGTACCATCTTTTAAAAATTTCTATTAAAGCATTGGTGGAGGGACATCTAAATTGGGTGGGACACTTCTAAAACAAGTTGTAAGTCCCTGGCTGACTTGCCCTAAGTGACTTGCTCCATTTAGGAACAATTCAAATCTCAGGAGAATGTTCCTGATGGCTCTCAGAATTCTTTAGAGCTTATGAATATAGGTTTACCAAGTGGGACAAAAGCAAATCAGACAGATCAATGTGAAATGTATTTGGTTGTCTTTTTCTTGTTTTTGTTTTTTAGGTATTTAAGAAACAGGCCTGGGCTGGAGAGATGACTCAGCAGTTAAGAGCACTGACTGCTCTTCCAGAGGTCCTGAGTTCAATTCCCAGCAACCACATGGTGGCTCACAACCATCTGTAATGGGATCAGATGTCCTTTTTTGGTGTGTCTGAAGACAGTTACAGTGTACTCACATAGATAAAATAAATAAATCTTTTTAAAAAAGAAGAAGCAGGCCTAATAACAGCTTTCTATACCTCTGCCTACACTTAAATAATCAGGGGCTATATCTTCTCAAATTCATCGTCTCTTTGTTCCTTGCTTAGTTCAACCTCCCATTTTTTTTCTATTCTTAGCAGAATCTGTCTGCAGGAAAGAAACATTTTCAATCAAATTAATTTGAGTAACAGTATCAGAGGTAACTATATTCATATGGTTATCTCACTTAAAATTAAATATAATATTATAATTTCAAAAATAAATGTGCATTTTGAAGAGGAACTTAAGCCTAACAACTAGCGATGGTAGTGGTACCTGTTTCATAGGGTTCTGGAGTCTACTGCATGAAAAAAAGCTAGAGCAAATGGCTGATACCTGTAAGTGCCATATCTTATTAATAATTCTGTATATGCCACATATTATTATTAAGTATTCACTGTACTATAATGTAGAAACTATTATTATATCACCTTTAAAGATTAGGAAACAAGGCTACAGAGATGGCCCAGTATGGTTAAAAAGTATATACTTCAGTTTCCAGCACTTACATTATGCAGCAGCTCACAACCACCTGTAGCTCCAAACCCAGGGGATACAACATCTTGTTCTGTACTCCATGAGCACCATCACTCACTCACATGTACCTACTCACAGACAGATGAATACCAAGAACTAGAGGCTGGATAGAGTCTTATGATACAAAAAAAAATCAAAACAATGATTCCTAATGAAATGCTTCTATGCTCATCTATTGGTGCCTAGCTTACTTGCCATCAGAGAGGCTTCAGACAAACATTAGGCAGAGAGAGCCCAAATTGGAGATCTCTATCTGAACCCTGTGGAAGAAGGAAAGGAAGAATTGTAGAAACTAGAGGTGTCAAGTACACTAGGAAAACATGGCTCACAGACATTAACTAAGGAGGGCTTATAAGGACACACAGAGACTGAAGCCACAATCAGGAGCCTGCATTGGTCTGTGCTAGGTCTTCTGCTCATATGTTATGGCTGTTAGCTTCATGGTTTTGTGGGCCTTCTACCAGTGAGAGTGGGGTTGTCTTTGACTCTTTCGTGTGCTCTTGAGAACCCTTTGATTCCATGGTTGCCACGTCCAGCCTTCATATGCGTGTTTGTTCCCAGTGTTATTGTTATGCTGCTTTTGTTTGATATCTTTGGGAAGCCTGCTCTTTTCTAATGGGAAATGGAGGAGGGAAAAATAAAACGATTTAAAAAGTTTATAAAACTGAGGCTCAGGGAAGGTAAATCACCGAGATCAAACATATAGTATGTTTACCGCTAGTGCTAAATTCAAATCCATATGACTGTAGTAATTCACAACCACATTGGTACTCTATTTCCTAGTGCATTGTCTGTTCTGTCATATTTGTAGTATATATGAGAGACAAAAACATTGATTGATGTGTCAGTCCTACGCACAGGTGCTTTATTTAGTATAATACTTATTACCTTTCCACACAATCCTACCTTTATCTAATTCATTATTAAACAGTAGTAAATTATTGAGTTGTAAGTCATCCCCTCACATCGAAATGTTGCTTGTGTATTTTGTAGTAGGCACACTGGCTGGGCACACTTTCAGACTCTAGCGCCTATAGCCCAAACCTAATATTTTAGTTAAGCTGTTAAATCTGTGCACTGTGTGTGCATTAGCCTTACCACTAGAAATTCTGAGTTCTGTGATTTACAAAGGATTCTTTTTCTTTTCTTTTCTTTTTTCTTTTTTTTTGCAGAAGGAATTATTTTCCTTTCAATTTGTGACTCACACAAATGAAGAGCAAACATGCTTTGGTAGAGGTAAGAGAATGAGGGTTAATGCCTGTTTGTGGAGAGGGACAAGGCGGGTGTTTCATGTTCTGGATAAATCTGTCTCCAGCAAAACCAACCAACCAACCGAACAAATCAATTAACCTTTGTCATGGATGCACCTGCCTCCACTAAAAACAAACAAACAAACAAACAAACAAACAAACAAACAAACCTTTGTCAGTTGTTCAATCCCCTGAGAAGATTGGAGGACTGGTAGGGCTTCCCAGACTGTTTAAATGATGGGAAATATCATTCGGCTGCCTGAAGGGGAAATACTCATGGTACAGTTACTGTTTTGAAAAAGGTTCAGAGGTTGACATGGGATGTGCCTTTGGAGAACCTGAAGCAGGTATGCCTTCACACATGAGGTATAGCCTTAAAGTGATGAATGGGACTTCAATACAAACATATCTGAATTTCATACTCCAGTAACTAACTGTCATCTCCAAAGCAGAATCTGTCTTAACATTAGCTTTTAAAACATACTTTTGAAAATTCTTTTCTGATGTATAAACTGTGTCCACTTACTTCAGAAAATGGGAATGGTGAGTTAGAGTGTGCCTGGGTTCTTGGAACCTGGGAAATGGCTCATATCTTCTTAGCCATTACTGAAGATGATTTACTCGGGAGCTAAAGGAGCACTGTGTAAAGTATTATGGTAAATGGAACCATTCTATATGATTAAATATAGTGAGATTTGTATGGCCTGGGATATTCCTTTAGGTCTAACTCCCTGTCTCTCTTCCTTTTTATATTTAACTTGAGTTGGTGCTAATTCACCATAAAGGCATTCATTTTCATATGGAGAATTAATGGGGTTAAGTGAAAATATTTTATGAAATGGACCCCAAGGGACCAGTTAATAAAGACAGACAAAAGCAAGAGTTCTGTCAGAGGGAGCTATTGTGATACAAGTCTAAACAAATGTTATGGTGTGGGAGGTCCAAGATGTTTGACGTAATTGGTTCAGGACCATTGTCCTGGAAGCCCTTTAGCAGAGCTTGATAGTGTACATGTGGTTTGTGCTAGCAGAAGCTTCAGAGAGTTATCAGTTTAAAAGAATACAACTATCTTTTAACAATTAAAAATGCATGAGAAAAATTCAACAACGTGAAGAAGTTACAGGGCACTAAGTGACCCTTGACATCATCCAGAGGAATGCTTTGCCTTATGCATTTCATGCCCTGTGTGAAAAGAATCCAACTACAGTGTTGCAAAAACAGAACAGAGATAAATGCAGTTAAGAGAGCCAGTGCATTCAATGTTAGACAGTCTGAGTGAAAAAGTAAGAATGGACCATAATATTAATTCTAGTTGCACTTCTGTTGATGTGATAAAATATCCCGAAAACAAGAAACTTAAGGGAGAAATGGATTATGTTTTTTCTCAATTCTACTAAAATTCTATTCCAGTCCATCACTGTGGGAAAGTCACATTGGTAGGAACTTGAGGGAGTTGATCACATCATACGCACAGTTAAAGGTAGGGAGACATAAATGCATGTATGTTTACTTATGCCCATCCCCTTCTCTATACTTACATAGCCCTTAAATAAGGAATGGTGCTGCCCACAGTGGTCTGTACTCTTTCATATAAATTAATGGTCAAGGCAATTCCTCACAGATATGCCCCAGGCAAATACGACCTGTACAATCCCTCAGTTGAGACACCCTTCTCAGGTGACTCTAGGCTGTGTCAACTTGATCATTAAAGCTAACTATCACATTTTTAGCAATTATTATGTAATAGGTTTCTTAAATACACTCCTTCAAAACATGCCTGGAGGCAGAGGTCCTGTGATCTTAGTTATTTACGAAATTGAGACTAAAAATAATGAATTTAAAGCCTGTCTGGGCTACAGTGAATTTCTGGCCAATGTAGGCAAGTTACCAAAATCATCTCTCAAATTTACAAACCAGAAAAAAATGGCTATGGCTTCAACTCACTTGTAGGACATTTGCCTAGCATGTATGAAACCCTGAGTTCAGTGTCCCAGTACCAATTTTTAAGAAGTGTGTGAGCTAGAGCTTATTTTTCTTATTTCAAGATTGAAGAGACTAAGACTAAGAGAAGAAAAGAAACATGCACAATGATGTTGCAATTACCTATTGTAATTGGTACAGCTAGGGTTGAGCACAGACTCCTAATTTCATGCTACATTTTGGTATATTAAGTCAGTCTTCAAAGACAGGTGCATCTGGGTTTGCACATGGAAAAGAAAGAGCAAGAATCAAATAGCCTTTTGAAAAAAAAATGCTAACAGTCTGAGGAACAAGACCTAAACAGGTGTCTAGCTAATAATGGTAAATACAGGAGAAAGAATTAAATAGTGTTTTGAACAGATTGCAAACTGCTAAACTCCTGACCATCTCCAGCCAACACACATTTTTGTTTGGACTAGATAATATGTTTAAAAATTGTAAAAACATCTAGCTAGTATTTAAATGAGAATTTTTCAAATAAAAATTCTGGTTTTATCCCCTGTCCCCTGGAAAACTAAAAAGCCTAGAAACATATAGCCTTTTAAGAGACTGTGTGGGGAAATTAGCTGGAGCCAAGTTGTATAGCCACTGGATGCTTACTTCCATTCTCTAGAGTTTCTACTACATCTTAAACACAGGCCGCTTCACATATTACCTGACCTGGCCCACTCTAAAATATCTTGGTTTATAAGTGATAGCTCAGATACTTACTGTGAATATTTCTTTGAAGAAAATGCCATATTCTCAAAATGGCACAAAAGAAAATAGGATGTGAAATCCTTCATGAGGTTCTATATGGCTCACTGATGATTGAAAGAAATTTGAATTGTGTGATGTCATCTCTGATAGAACTGAAGGTTAAAACTCTTGTATGTTGTCAATCTCTTAGATACAGTAGGAGATACTGAAAATCTTGGTCATGTCATTCAGGTTTCAATAGTAATCAGGTTTAGTTTGCAACTGATGGGAACAGATGCAGAGACCTACAGCTAAACATTAGGCAGAGCTCAAGTAACCCATGGAAGAAAGGAAGGTAGCAGCCAGAATAGTAGAGGACACCATACCATGAGAACATGGCCCACAGAATCAATTAAGCAGGGCTCCAAGTGTCTCATAGAGACTAAGGCAGCAATCACAGAGCCCTTATGGGTAGCAGCTAGGTCCTTTGAATATATGTTATGGTTGTGTAACTTGGTGTTCTTGGGAGACTCCTACAGAAGAAGCAGGGGCTGTCCCAGATTATTTATTTATTTATTTATTTATTTATTTATTTAGCCTACTGTGAGACCCTTTTTCCTCTTACTGGGCTGCTGTGTCCAGCTGTGAGGTGAGGGTATATGCTCTGTCTTACTGTAATTTGTTATGCCATGTTCTGTTGATATCCCTGGGAGGTGTGCTATTTTCTGAAGGAACACAGAAAAGCAATGGATCTGGGGAAGAGGGAAGGCTCAGTGGGAAGAACTGGGAGGAGTGGGGGGGAGGGCACAGCAGTATGACAGAATAGATGATGATGATGATGATGATAGTAATAATAAATGGCAGTGCCAGTGTCCATTGTCAAGAAAGGAGATGTCATGAATCTGAGAGTATGCCTTGTCACCAACTGCAAGGAGTCAGATGTGGCTAGAGACATTATAGCCCCCTTAAAGTGGGGACAGCAGTTTTGAAATAATAAATTAATAGCAAGACCATTCTACTCTGATTGCTAAACTTAGGTTTAGAAGGAGTAAGTTGTGACTGTTAATGGACATCGTGCTTCTTCTTGGAATTATTATTAAAACTTTCCAAAATTAAATAATGTGATGACAGATTGTAAATCTTAGCACAATATTGAAAAGCGCCAAACTGTATACATTTGAGTAAATTTCATAGTATATGGATTATGTTTATATAACAGTCACACTGAACTCCTAAAAACCTTTGCTGCCTGCACTGCATTGCTCCCTAAATTTGAAGAGATTTTTCTTTTTTTACTAGGGTTTCCACTTCTGCTTAACTTCCCGAAAGGCCTTTAAGACAAAGTCCCTTAAGAATGCACTTTAGGGCTTTAAGTTAATTAAGCAAGCTGAAGATTGTTTCTCGGGGACAAAGGTCCCACTTGAATTGAAATCCTTGTTCATCTTCCCATTGATAGGTTTACTTCAACCTTTGGTGTTATCACTTCTCTCTCTGAGCACAGACGAAAATCACCATTGAATAAGGAAAAGCAACTTGCTACAATATGACAGAGAATGGAATGGACCTGAATCTGGAAGGATATACATTAAGCTGACTACAATGGGTAGAAAAAAATTCTCTGTTTTAACATATCTACAGTGGTGTTGCTCAGAAAGTCCCCTTGCCTTTTCTTGCAGTTTCTATTCTGAAACCTGAACACATAGTTGAAAAGCAGCTAAGAACTTCCAAAAGTCAACCCTAGACCTCTGGAAGAACCCTAATTATTATTATTAATAATAATAACTACTATTATAATATATAATAATATTAATAATATAACTACTAACTATTATATTATTATTAATAAAGAAAGCAGAGTGAAGGAACATGTTTGCTGGAGGAACTAGTCTTCACCAAAGAGTTTGTAATCTAACCAGGGAGACAGCATTTCAGCTCCTGGAGCACAAATAAGTTACACTAGGGGTGATAAGCTTTTTAATTGCTGTGGAAAACAATGTCTTTAAAGTGGAAACTCCCAGGCAATCCCTACTATTTTTTTATCTGAGACCCCCGCTTTCTCAATTTAAAACTCAATGATTTCCTTCTGTGTTTTCTTTTTGTTTGTTTGTTTTTTTGTTTTTTAATCAATGGACCAGAAGTCTGATAAGATAGTTTCCTTCCTGCACTTGGAACTCAGCCTTCTAACTTGGAAGAAATAATCTATTTGTCTTTCTGGTCTGGCTCTGAGCTTAGTGGGATAAGAGACACAGTGAGATGTGGATTCAGAACAGAGAGGGATGAATGGGGCTAGCCTAGGAGAGCCTTTGACCCGAGTTGTCTACCTCTATTTCAGAGAAGGTTGGCTTCTGGAAAAACTGCCCTGCTTTGCTAAGGTAGTTCAAAAGTGGAGTTAAGTTCATAGTTTTTCTCTTCATCCGTTTGTGTTTAATAAAGTGTTAACTGTAAACAGTGGATAGCTATTTTCTACAGTTCAGGAGTTTAGACATTCACGATCAAGAGTCTACAGGTTTGCTTTCTTCTGAGCTTCAAGACAAATGTCCAGGCTTGTGTAGCTTTCATTCTCTGTTGAAAAAAATCAGGTGTAATTCTGATAGGTCTGCCTTTGTATGTTACTTGGCCTTTTCCCCTTGTAGCTTTTAATATCCTTAATGTGTTTTGTAGATTTAGTGTTTTGTTTATTATGTGGCAGGAGGATTTTCTTTTCTGGTTCAATTTAATTGCTGTTCTATAAGCTTCTTGTATGTTTATAAAGCATCTCTTTCTCTAGACTGGGAAATTTTTCTTCTATGATTGAAAATATTTTCTGGTCCTGGGAGCTGGGACTCTTCATCTTCAATTCCTATTATTTTTAGGTTAGGCCTTGTCATAGCATCCCAGATTTCCTGGAATGTTTTCAGCCAGGAATTTTTTTAGATTTTACAATTTTTGACTGGTGTATCAACTTCTTCTATTGCATCTTCTCTGCCTGAAATTCTCTCTTCGATGTCCTGCTTATGCCTCGTTTCTGTCCTCTTCCCTGCATTTTCCATCTCTAGGATTTCCTTAGTTTGTATTTTCTTTATTGCTTCTATTTTTGTTTTCAGGTCTTGAACAGTTTTATTCATTTTCTTCACCTGTTTAATTGTATTTTCCTGTATTTTCTTTAAGGGATTCATTCATTTTCTCTTTAAAGGACTCTAGCATCTTAATAAAATTGGATTTACGGTCATTTTCTTTTGCTCCATTTGTGTTAGGATATCCAGGGCTTGCTGTAGTAGGATGGCTGTGCCATGCCACCCTGGCTTTTGTTGATTGTGTGCTTAAGCTGGGTTTTAGCTATCTAGTTGTCCATAAATGTTCATTGTGTAGCAGGTATTGGGAAGGCAGACCTAACCTTAGTGTTCCTGGTTATAGCAGGCCTTCTACGGCTGGACAATGGAGCTGGGTGTGTGTGGATTGCAAGTAGCTCAGGAGGAAATGGGTATGGAAAGGGGTCTAACATGGATATTCCTGGTGTTGTGTGCCTGCTGAAGGCAAGTGGAGAAGTATACAGGCAATGGAGCTGGGCAGGGGGTCACAGCAAGCAGCTTAGAGCAGCTAGGTATTCTGAAGTATTTTTGGTTTACATTTAGTTGAATTCATGGATGCAGACTCCACAGATATAAAGGTCCAACTCTATTTCTTATAGTAATACCTCTACTTTGCTGGCAACAAATTATGTCCTGGTCCATTTATACTACTCTAAAACATACCTGAAATTATTAAATTTACATATAATAAAAATGTATTGCTCACAATTCTAGGCTAATGTGTTAACAGATTTTGGTTTCAAAAATAGGCCTTGTCTCCAATTCCAATATCTGCCTTATCACTACATTCTCTGAAGTAGAAGAATGCTGTGTCCTTACATTGCAGAAGGTGAATGGCAAAACAACAATGACTTTTCTTCATTAACCCTCTTAAAATATTTTTTACTAACACACAATAATTTTACACATTAATAGGATTCATTGTACTATACTCATACATGAATACAATGTCTATTGATAATGTGCATCCATCCTTCTTTTACTGAACCCCCTTAGGACACCAATTGCCATTACCTGCCTTCACCAAGCCCCCTCCCAAAGGCCACCTCTACCAATACTGTTGCATCAGAGATTTAATGTCAGTATCAATTCTGGTGAAGACAACAATTTACAAGCCATAGCACCACAGTGTTTCTCAAATTTGGCATGCATTCAAATTATTCATAGAATTTATTAAAATGTGGACACTGTTTTTAAGAATTTTCCTGAACCTCTTACAAGGCAGAGATCCATTTGTGAGGTTAACTGACAGAATCACTTTCCCACCTACCTACTAGTTCCCTACCTACTCAACACTAGAGTTGGTAACCGATTCCAACAAAGAAATTCTGTGCCCTATTCAAAACCTAGCAGCTTGGAAGCAACCATGTGTTATGCATGATTCTTGGGAGTATTCCAGGGTTCAAAAGAGTATCGTTTTTTTGTTGGCATTATGGTTAATATAAGTTTCAGAGAATTTGTTCATTTGAACAAATACCATGACCCAAGAAAGTCATTGTATGGATCTTCTAAAGGTAAGAGCTCTGGAGAATTTTAACAATAAGACAGAAAGTTAAAATCACTACAGTGTCTCTGGTGCTCCTTTATTCCAACCAATTTGATAAATAAGAAAGCAGCCTTTGTACTTTGGCAAATATCCCTGGGGACCCACCAGTACTATCCTCATCCCTACGATCGCCTTTTCAAAAGAAGAATAGACAGATCTCTCGTCTCTACATTTTTCTTGTGTATAGGTGTGCTTGCTGTTCTATCTTTTGAGGGCTATTCCCTTGGGTTTGCCCCTATGCAGATGCAAAGATGTGAAAGAATAGTGGCCACTAAGTACTTTTAACAGCTCTTAAAGAGTCATCTTTTTTTGAATAAAAATTTTTCTTTTTTTTTTAATTTATTTTTATTAGATATTTTCTTTATTTACATTTCAAATGTTATCCCCCTTTCCTGGTTTCCCTTCAGAAAACCCTGAATCTCCTCCCTCATCCCCCTGCTCACCAGCCCACTCTCTCACTTCCTGGCCTGGCATAGAACCTTTACAGGACCAAGGGTCTCTCCTCCCATTGATGATGGACTAGGCCATCCTCTGCTACATATGCAACTAGAGCCACAAGTCCCACCATGTGTTTTCTTTGGTTGGTGGTTTAGTCCCTGGGAGCTCTGTGGGTACTGGTTAGTTCATATTGTTGTTCCTCCTAGGGGGTTTCAAACCCCTTCAGCTCCTTGGGTACTTTCTCTAGCTCATTCATTGGGGACCTTGTACTCCATCTAATGGATGTCTGTGAGCATCCACTTTTGTATTTGTCAGACACTGGCAGAACCTCTCATGAGACAGCTATATCAGGTTCCTCTCAACAAGCTCTTGTTGGCATCTGCAATACTGTCTGGGTTTGGTGGTTGTTTATGAGATGGATCCCCAGGTGGGGCAGTCTCTAGATGGTCATTCTTTTTTTTTTTCTTTCTTTCTTTTTTTTTTTTGTTTTTTTGTTTTTTTGGTTTTTTGAGACAGGGCTTCTGTGTATAGCCCTGGCTGTCCTGGAACTCACTTTGTAGACCAGGCTGGCCTCGAACTCAGAAATCCACCTGCCTCTGCCTCTGCCTCCCAAGTGCTGGAATTAAAGGCGTGTGCCACCACGCCCGGCTAGATGGTCATTCTTAAAGAGTCATCTTTTCAGTAAAAGGGAAATCAACTACTTGATCAACACAATCAAATGTTACAGAAAAATCTTGAGTAGGATGCTGAATCAAGGGCAGCTGAGGTAAAGAGGACAGTTGTGCTGAAAGGACAGTCAGGAGGATATCAGTACTCAGAGGAGCATCTTGGAAAAGGGGGGTACTTTGTGCCCCCCCAGATCACCTCAGATAACAGGCTGATCTGAGTACTTAAAGTAGCATAACAACAAGAGATTTGGCA